>NC_140998.1:54888735-55508236 GCF_052327205.1 Somniosus microcephalus | reverse complement strand
ATGTCCCTCTCTATCCAAGCAATCATATTGCATCCCTAATGATTCCCTCAAGCATCTTTCCTATTACTGACGTCAAACTAATCAGCCTATAGTTACCTTGGTCCGTCTTGTAATCCCCATCTATAAAAAAGTTGACATTAGCCTCCTTCCAGTCTACTGGAACTATCCCAGAGTGCAGTGAGCTATTAAAAGTATGGGCTAGGGGCTCGCACAGCATATCTCCCCGAGGACCCTCCCCCGGCTGCTCTATTTACAAGTACTTAATTTTATCTAAAACAATATGTTCAGCTAATTTATTACTAGTATTATTAAAATCATTCCATTCTAGTAGTCGAGCATCACCTTCAAGAGTGAAGATCGATGCAAAGTACTCATTTAATATTTCCACCATACCTGTATGCAAGCATAGGTTAGAGGTCAGGAGGTTTATCTATACGCAGAGTTGTCAACACTTGGAACAAGTTACTGGCTTGTGTGACGAGTGTAGATTCGTAGCAAAAATTCGTAAAGGGGTGGGACGCGTTCCTTACTGTGGCTAGTTTGCATACAAAAGGCAAGAGACATTGGATATGTACCTCATGGTCACTGTGATCACCTGCAACTAATTTTGATCATCTTTGGAGGTCGGAGAGGAATTTCCCAGATTTTGTTCCCTGAATTGCCCAGTTTTTTTTTAAACTTTGTTTTCACCTCTCTCAGGAGAATACATGGCTATAACTGGGAGTCATTACTTGCATCATGACTGCTTGGGATAAACTTGATGGACCATCCAGTCTCTATGTTTCTGCAGCTTCCATAGACAGCAACTTCACTTCATCTGCTTTTGTACTATGAGACCCATGCTAGCACAACTCATTCTCAACCATGGGTCTCACAAAGCCAGCTGCAATCTGAAGGTAAGCCCGCCAAGATTTGCTACAGCCAACAGCTGTTTTGTTTTAAACCTAGTGTCCTGGCCAATATTTATCCCTCAATCAACATCACTGAAACAGATTATCTGGTCATTGTCACATTGCTGTTTGTGGGAGCTTGCTGTGTGCAAATTGCCTGCCATGTGTCCTACATTATAACAGTGACTACACGCAAGTACTTCATTGGCTGTAAAACGCTTTGGGACACCCCGAGGTCGTAAAAGACGCTATATAAATGCAAGTCTTTCTTTTTTTCCTCCAGCAGGATTTACGATTTGATTGGACATGGCCTGTTGAGTTTCAGTGTTGCCATGGATCTTGCATCGTTTAAAAGGAGCTCAGGTTTATTTTGATACACTACCAGTGATATCGGGGCTACTATCAGCAGCATAGCAAAATAAACATACTACAGAGTACATGGCGCCTTGTGGTTAAGTAGCTAGACACAAACATATGGCCATATTCACCTTTGTGATCCATGCCAATTTGCCATAACCTTGATAAGTAGTTCCAGGGAAGGTGTTCTGTTCATTGTTTTGTTTTTAATCTTTTGGCACATGTATGCCAAGTTCAGTAGAAAACGGTGTCAACACTCATTTAGGACAAGTAATTGACAGCTCAGCTACAGTAAAACCAGACATCCACATAACACATCAGGAATTAAAACTGCATCACGTGCATACCAAGAGAGCATTAAACAGGTAACTGAATAAGACATCGCCTCGAGATGAAATCAAAAGATCCCAGAATTTCCACCCAACCATGACAGGAATAAAAGGCAGAAAAAGTGAAAGCCTATGGCAATAGTACTTATAATGCAGCCCTTCTGCCTCACAGCTGAAGTCCTCAGTCAATTGACTTGCATGGCCATCAACTGCTGCCTGTAAAGAGGTTTAGTACTCGTCTTGCTTTCCAATAAGAGCACAGATAATGACTTTATTCATTACAAAAAGGATAGTCAAATCCAAACAGTATTTTATAGAAACTGCAAGGTCTTCATTCACGCATATGGATACCCTCCAGCCCTGAAGTGTTTGTAACTTCAAAGTTCTTCTGCTATGTACAATTCCTTTATATAGTACATTGCAATTATCTGGTCTTCCGAAAATGAAGGATGAACTCTGAAATCATGCATGGTTCACATATTGGATAGACTGCATAGTAACTAACCTTTGTGTCACTGCCCGGGGTTGCACTCAAAGCCAGAACACGGAACTGACGTGTGTAGTTACATAGCTCCCGAACAACCTTCAACAGAAAAAGGGAAAAATACAACATTTTAAATCACAAGAGGTTGCTCACAAGAAATGAAGCAGCAACATATACATCCTTTACAGTACTGTACCTGGCAGTAAGCATAATTTCCAAGTGCCTTGTGAGCTTCATCAACAACTAAACACTTCACATCAGCAGCCGGGCAAGCTCCACGAGTAAGGTCATTCATCATAACCTGCGGTGTGAGGAAGAAAACTCGTTTGGCATTCCAAATATTCTGGCGATTCAATGCCTGTGTGTGTCCTGCAAAAGTTATTGAATGTTTAGCTAGATATCAATTTTAGTTCACGCAATTTTATAAAAGAACAGAGGCAGATACCTGGATCACTTCCAATTAACAATGGCATTTGCAGGACATTACATTGGCACTGGGTATGAGAGAACCAACACTCAGAGCCAAAGAACAAGGTCCAAGTGTAGGTTCACAGAATCACAGAAACCCCACAGTGCAGGTAGAGGCCATTTCGGCCCATCGAGCCTGCACCGACACATATCCCACCCGATCCCTGTAACCCCTACACCAACACATATCCCACCCTATCCCCGTAACCCCACGTATTTAATCCCCCTAACACGAAGGGTCAATTTATCATAGCCAATCAACCTAACCCGCACATCTTTGGACTGTGGGAGGAAACCGGAGCACCCGGAGGAAACCCACGCAAACACGGGGAGAATGTGCAAACTCCACACAGACAGTCACCCGAGGCCGGATTTGAACCCGGGTCCCTGGCGCTGTGAGGCAACAGTGCTAACCACTATGCCACCGTGCCGCCCCAGAATTCTCATTCTGCTCAGTTCTCAATCACAGACACATTAACTGAGGGGGGAGGGATGTAAAATCTCTATGCGGGGGAGAAGAGAGAAAAAAAAAATCAGAAAAAGGAGAATCATGCATGGCAGTGTCTACTGTCTCCCGACAGCCAGCTATAGAGCACTGGTAACAGACTACCCACTCACCCTCTCGACAGTAGGGATGTCATGGTCAGGTAGATTAAAGATTGGGATAATTTATCAGAATACACTTACTTATTAAAAAAAATGGCACTAGCTTGGAGCAGGTCATTTGCTTGCCCCTCAAAAATCAGGGAATTGTACAAAAGTAACTATAAGAAGGGGAGATAATCATAGAATGGTTACAGCACAGAAGGAGGCCATTCGGCCCGTCGAGCCCGTGCCAGCTCTCTGCAAGAGCAGTTCAGCTATTCCCACTCCCCCACCCTTTCCCCATAGCCCTGCATTTTTTTTCCTTCAGGTACTTATCCAACTCCCTTTTGAAAGCCACAATTGAGGCTGCCTCCACCACCCTTTCAGGCAGTGCATTCCAGATCATAACCACTCGCTGCATAAAAAAAGTTTTCCTCATGTCGCCTTTGGTTCTTTTACCAATCACCTTAAATCTGTGTCCTCTGGTTCTCAACCCTTCCGCCAATGGGAGCAGTTTCTCTCTATCTACTCTGTCCAAACCCACATGATTTTGAATACCTCCATCAAATCTCCTCTCAACCTTCTCTGCTCTAAGGAGAACAACCCCAGCTTCTCCAGTCTATCCACGTAACTGACGTCCCTCATCCCTGGAATCATTCTCGTAAATCTTTTCTGCAACCTCTCCAAGGCCTTCACTTCCTTCCTAAAAAGTGCGGTGCCCAGAATTGGACACAATACTCCAGTTGAGGCCGAACCAGTGTTTTATACAGGTTCATCATAACATCCTTGCTTTTGTACTCTCTGCCTCTATTTAGGACGCCCAGGATCCCGTCAGATGATGTCACAAATGCAATGCGAACGCATCTTGTGATCTAATTTTCAGCAGGAAAAGAAAAGGACGCTTTGTACTTGACCAGTTGGGAATACTTTACTGTACGTAGATGCCTCAAATGGTTCTTCACAAAAGAAATTTCACAGAACAGTAGAGAACCAAAATGAATACAGAAAATCCAGATGAGATTAAAAAAAGGGAATAAGAGGGGCAAAGAAAGAGTATGAGAATAGATTAGCAGCTAAAATAAAAAGGGAACTCAAAAGTCTTTTCTAAACATATAAATAGTAAAAGGGTAGTCAAAAGAATGCGGAGACCAAATAGGAACCAAAAAGGAGATCTTCTTGTGGGGGCAAAGGGCATGGATGAGGTATGAAATGAGTACTTCGCATCGGTCTTCACTTGAGAAGAGGATGTTGCCAATGTAGCAGTAAAGCAGGATGTTGCGATATTGGACAGGATAAAAATAATGAGGATACTTAAAAGGTTGGCAGTACTCAAATTAGAAGAGTCATCCAGTCCAGATGGGATGCATCCTAGGTTACTGATGGAAATAAGGGTGGAAATTGAGGCAGCTCTGGCCACAATCTTCTAATCCTCCTTAGATATGGGGGTGGTGCCCGAGGACCGGAGGATTGCAAATGTAACACCCCTGTTTAAAAAAAATCAGCGGGGGATAAATCTGGCAACTACAGGCCAGTAAGTCTAACGTGAGTGGAGGAAAAACTACTAAAGACATTAGTCCGGAACAAAATTAATTGGCACTTGGAAAAGTATGGGCTAGTTAATGAAAGTCAGCATGAATTTTTTCACAGAATTCACAGAAACCCCACAGTGCAGATAGAGGCCATTTCGGCCCATCGAGCCTGCACCGATACATATCCCACCCGATCCCCGTAATCCCTACCCCAACACATATCCCAGTAACCCCACGTATTTAATCCCCCTAGCACTAAGGATTAATTTTTATCATAGCCAATCAACCTAACCTGCACATCTTTGGACTGTGGGAGGAAACCGGAGCACCCGGAGGAAACCCACGCAAACACAGGGAGAATGTGCAAACTCCACACAGACAGTCACCCGAGGCCGGATTCGAACCCGGGTCCCTGGCGCTGTGAGGCAACAGTGCTAACCACTATGCCACCGTGCTGCCACTATTTGTTAAAGGAAAATAGTGTTTGACTAGCTTGATTGAGTTCTTTGATGAAGTACGAGAGAGAGTTGATGAGGAGTGTGGTTGATGTTGTGTATGTGGACTTTCAAAAGACATTTGACAAAGTACCACATAATGGACTTGTAAGTAAAATTAAAGGGACAGTGGCAGCGTGGATACGAAAATGGCTAAGGGACAGAAAGCAGAGAGTAGTAGTGAATGGTTGTTTTTCCAGACTGGACGGAAACATACAATGGTGTTCCCCAGGGGTTGGTATTGCACTCTCCGATATATATTAATGACGTGAACTTGGGTATACAATGCATAATTTCAAAGTTTGCAGATGGCACGAAACTCAATGTAGTAAACAATGGAGGAGGATAGTAAGAGACTTCAGGAGAACATACAGAGACTGGTTAAATGGGCAGACATTTGGCAGATGAAATTTAATGCAGAGAAGTGTGAAGTGATACATTTTGGTAGGAAGAATGAGGAGAGAGAATACAGGAATCTTTGGTTTATCCAGAGGTTGTATGCCCGGAAACCTCGATCTAACGGCAGAAATCAGCCGCCATTTTGGTTAGGTTTTTTTTCTCTTCTCCTAGCATTTAAAAAAAAAATTTTTAAACAATCAGGCTCTGGAAAGCGTCTCTGTAGCTTAGCAACAGCTTCAGAGACGCTTCCAAGGTACAGCCGAGTGTTTACAAGCTGTTGCTAAGCAACAGTGTTTGTTGTCAGATACGGAGATGAAAACCTCCGTATCCTTCAACATTAGCGCTGGTCTATCCGGAAGTTTTGATAGATCGGCAGCAGCTCGGTCCCGTCGGTGCCAGATATCAGTACTTTTCCTGTATAAACTAAATGGTACAATGTTAAAGTGAGGTGCAGGAACAGAGAGACCCGAAGATGTATGTACACAAATCTTTGAAGGTGGCAGGACAAGTTAAGAAGGCTATTAAAAAAGCAGATGGGAACCTTGGCTTTATTGATGGAGGCATAGAATACAAAAGCAAGGAAGTTATGCTAAACCTGGTTAGGCTTCAGCTGGAGTATTGCGTTTACTTCTGGGCACCACACTTTAGGAAGGATGTTAAGGCTATCGAGAGGGTGCAGAAGAGATTTACTAGACTGGTACCAGGGATGAGGAACTTAAGTTATGTGGAGAGACTGGAGAGCTGGGGTTGTTCTCCTTACAGCATAGAAGGCGAAGAGGAGATTTAATAGAGGTGCTCAAAAGAGTAAATAAAAAGAAACTGTTTCCAGTGGCAGAAGGGTTGGTAACCGGAGGACACAGATTTAAAGGTGATAAGCAAAAGAACTGGAGCCAACATGGCGACTTTAAAAAAAAGAGTTGTTGTGATCTGAAATGCATTACCTGAAAGGGTGGTGGAAGCACATTCAATGGTAACTTTCAAAAAAGGGAGTTGGATAAATACTTGAATGGAAAACAATTGCTGGGCTATGGGGACAGGGACTAATTGGATAGCTCTACCAAAGAGCCGACACAGGAGTGATGGGCTGAATGGCCTCCTTCTGCGCTGTATCATTCTAATAGTAGCCTTTTGTGAGAAATTATGTCAAATCCTTTTTTGAAAGTCAAGGTACACCACATTGGAGTGCTCGCCACAGTCCAAATGGGATGTAATTTACTACAGGAGAGGTCAACTTTCCTTTGAGGGGGCAGCTTGAAAATGGTTTTGAAAGGGAGGCGGACAGTACCCGAGGAGAGGGAACAGTTTACAATGTCAGGCACCATGGGCCCATGTAGGGTAGTTGGGTGGTCAGCAGTTTAGTAGAAATAGGATCAAGGGAGCAGATAAGCTTGGAGGAGAGAAACATTTGTTCAGGTCTTTGGGCCCGGTTTGGGGGGGGGGGGGGGGGGGGGTGGGGGTTGGAGGAAGCAATAGTGGTAGCTGAATGATTTCTTTTGTCACTCTGATCGAGACCAATGAGCTCCTTGCACTAGTTTTTGGAGGCGAGAGCAGAGGGGTTTAAGGAGCTGGTTGGTTGTGGAGAAAAGCTGGGGCGGGATTACCTTTGCTCTCCACAATGGAGAGCTTGAGCACAGAGCTTGGAGGCAGAGCTGGGAGATCACAAACGGAATGAATCGCAAGCAGAGTGGAGGAATTTTGTGAGCGCAGGAATTGGTGGAGAGGAGGAAGGCGGTGGAGATGTCTGACTGAAAAGGAGGAGTGGAGCCACAGAACTCAAGGTCTCTAAGTTAATAGACACAAGAACAGACCTGTGGGAGAGTGAGAGGAGCGGCCGCAGATAAAGGTGGGCCCAAGAGCCCCGAGGGAGCGCGAGCATCAGGGAGCGCGAGCATCAGGGAGCGAGGTAAGTGACGTCAGCGCAAGGGAAGGAGCTGATTGGTGAGTAGTTGGTGACAGTCTATTAAGTAGAGGCATGGCAGGGCACCTCAGTCCTGTGGAATGCACTTCCTGTGCCATGTGGGGACTCCAGGACGCTTCCCGTGTCCTGGACAACCACATGTGCAGGAAGTGTCGTCAGCTGGAGGAGCTCGAGCTCCGGGTTTCAGAGCTTAAGCAGTAGCTGGCATCACTGCGATGCATCCGTGAGGCCGAGAGCTACGTGGATAGCACATTTCAGGAGGTGGTCACCCCGCAGCCTAAGAGTGTGCAGGCAGAGGGAATGGGCAACCGTCAGACAGACAAGGGGGATCAGGCAGGTAGTGCAGGAGTCCCCCGAGTGCATCTTGCTCTCCAACCAGTATGGTGAGGGCGATGGCTCCTCTGGGGAGCACAGCCAGAGCCAACTCCATGGCACCACAGGTGGCTCAGCTGTATAGGGGGAGGAGGAAGATCGGGAAAGCAATAGGAATAAGGGATTCGATAGTTAGGGGAACAGACAAGCATTTCTGCGGCCACAGGCGTGATTCCAGGATGATATGTTGCCTCCTTGGTGCCAGGATCAAGGATATTGGTGTTCAGGAAAGATAGGGAAGGAAAGAAAGGAGGTGGGATGGCAGTATTGAATAAGGAGAAAATTACAGTGCTGGAGAGAGAGGATGTCTTGCAGGGGTCAAGGACAGAATCTATTTGGTTAGAGTTGAGAAACAATAGAGGTGCCATTACAATACTACAACAACAAGTATTTATATAGTGCCTTTAACGTAGTAAAACGTTCCAAAGCGCTACACAGGAGTATTGTAAGACACAAAATTTGACACCGAGCCACATTAAGGATAAATTAGAGCAGGTGACCAAAAGCTTGGTCAAAGAGGTAGGTTTTAAGGAGTGTCTTAAAGGAGGAAAGAGAGGTTTAGGCAGGGAATTCCAGAGCTTAGGGCCTAGGCAACAGAAAGCACGGCCACCAAAGGTGGAGTGATTATAATCAGGGATGCTCAAGAGGGCAGAATTAGAGGAGCGCAGATATCTCGGGGGGTTGTGGGGCTGAAGGAGATTAGAGAGATAGGAAGGGGCGCCTAAGTGTATTCTATAGGCCACCAACTAGTGGGAAGGATATAGAGGTGCAAATTTGCAGGGAAATTACAGAGAGGTGCAAGAACTATAGAGTAGTAATAATGGGGGACTTCAACTATCCTAATATAGACTGGGATAGTAATAGTGTAAAGAGCAGAGAGGGGGAAGAATTTAGGAAGTGTGTTCAGGAGAACTTTCTTGATCAGTATGTTTCCGGCCCAACGAGGAAGGAGGCATTGCTGGATCTGGTTCTGGGCAATGATGTAGATCAAGTGGAATAAGTGTCAGTAGGGGAACATTTAGGGAACAGTGATCACAGTATCATGAGGCTTAGACTAGCTATGGAAAAGGACAGGGATCAATCTAGAGTAAAATATTTAATTGGAGGAAGGCCAATTTCAGTGGGTTGGCAATGGATCTGGCCCAGGTAAATTGGAATCAAAGACTGACAGGCAAAACTGTAATCGAACAATGGGCTACCTTTGAAGAGGAGATGGTTCGGGTACAATCGAGGTACATTCCCACGAGGGGGAAAGGTAGGGCAACCAAATCCAGAGCTCCCTGGATGACGAAAGAGAGAGTAAGATGAAGCAGGAAAAAGGGGGCATATGACAGATGTCAAGTTGAGAATACAAGTGAGAACCAGGCTGAATATAGAAAGTTCAGAGGGGAAGTGAAAAAGGAAATAAGAGGGGCAAAGAGAGTATAAGAACAGATTGGCAGCTAACATAAAAGGGAATCCAAAAGTCTTCTATAGGCATATAAATAGTAAACGGGTAATAAGAGGAGTGGGGCTGATTAGGGACCAAAATGGAGACCTACGCATGGAGGCAGAGGGCATAGCTGAGGTACTAAATGAGTACTTTACATCTGTCTTTACCAAGGAAGAAGATGCTGCCAAAATCAGTGAAAGAGGAGGTAGTTGAGATACTGGATGGGATAAAAATTAATAAAGGAGGTGATACTGGAAAGGCTGGCTGTACTTAAAGTAGATAAGTCACCAGGACCAGATGGGCTGCATCCTAGGATGCTGAGGGAAGTAAAGGTAGAAATTGCAGAGGTACTGGCCATAATCTTCCAATCTTCCTTGGATACAGGGCTGGTGCCAGAGGACTGAAGAATTGCAAATGTTACACTGTTGTTCAAAAAAGAGTGCAAAGATAAACCCAGCAACTACAGGCCAATCAGTTTAACCTCGGTAGTGGGGAAGCTTTTAGAAACGATAATCAGGCACAAAATTAAGTCACTTGGACAAGTATGGATTAATTAAGGAAAGCCAGCACAGATTTGCTAAAGGCAAATCGTGTTTAACTAACTTGATTGAGTTTTTTGAGGAGGTAACAGAGGGTTGATGAGGGCAATGCGGTTGATGTGGTGTACATGGACCTCCAAAAGGCGTTTGATAAAGTGCCAAATAGACTTGCCAGCAAAGTTGAAACCCGTGGAATAAAAGGGACGGTGGCAGCATGGATACGAAATTGGCTAAGTGACAGGAAACAGAGAGTAGAGGTGAACGGTTGTTTTTCGGACTGGAGAAAAGGTATACCGTGGTGTTCCCCAGGGGTCGGTACTAGGACCACTGCTTTTCTTGATATATATTAATGACTTGGATTTGTGTGTACCATTTCAAAATTTGTAGATGACACAAAACTTGGAAGTATAGTGAACAGTGAGGGGGATAGTGAGACTTCAAGGGGACATAGACAGGCTGGTAGAATGGGCAGACTCATGGCAGATGAAATTTAACGCAGAAAAGTGCAAAGTGATACATTTTGGTAGAAAGAATGAAAAGAGGAAATATAAACTGAAGGGTACAATTCTAAAGGGTGCGAATGAACAGAGAGACCTGGGGGTATATGTGCGCAAATCATTGAAGGTGGCAGGGCAGGTTGAGAAATTGGTTAAAAAAGTATACGGGATCCTGGGCTTCATAAATAGAGCATAGAGTACAAAAGCAAGGAAGTTATGATGAGCCTTTATAAAACACTGGTTCGGCATCAACTAGAGAATTGTGTCCAATTCTGGGCACCGCACTTTAGGAAGGATGAGAAGGCCTTAGAGAGGGTGCAGAAAAGATTTACAAGAATGGGATGAGGGACTTCAGTTACGTGGATAGACTGGAGAAGCTGGGGTTGTTCTCCTTAGAGAAGAGAAGGTTGAGAGGAGATTTGATAGAGGTGTTCAAAATCATGACAGGTCTAGACAGAGTCGAGAGAAACTGTTCCCATTGGCGGAAGGGTTGAGAACCAGAGGACACAGATTTAAGGTGGAGGCAGATTCAATTGTGGCTTTCAAAAGGGAATTGGATAATACCTGAAGGAAAAAAATGTTTTGCAGGGCTACGGGGAAAAGTCAGGGAAGTGGGACAAGCTGAAATACTCTCGCAGAGAGCCGGCACGGGCCCGACGGGCAGAATGGCCTCCTTCTGTGCTGTAACCATTCTATGATTCTATCAGTGCAATCTAACCAGTTCCTGAGCTTCTTGCTCAGATCGAACAGTCCCTGCTTACTTGGCGGCGGCACGGTGGCATAGTGGTTAGCACTGTTGCCTCACAGCGCCAGGGACCCGGGTTCGAATCCGGCCTCGGGCAACTGTGTGGAGTTTGCACATTCTCCCCGTGTTTGCGTGGGTTTCCTCCGGGTGCTCCGGTTTTCTCCCACAGTCCAAAGATGTGCGGGTTAGGTTGATTGGCTATGATAAATTGACCCTTAGTGTTAGGGGGATTAAATACGTGGGGTTACGGGGATCGGGTGGAATATGTGTCGGTGCAGGCTCGCTGGGCCGAAATGGCCTCTATCTGCACTGTGGGGTTTCTGTGATTCTGTGATCTGCAAATTTGCCGAGTTTCTATTCAGCCTCTGAATTCAAACTGTTTACCCCACTATTTAAGCAAACAGAGCAAATGTAACCCCACTATTTAAGAAAGTAGGGAGAGAGAAAACAGGGAACTACAGACCAGTTAGCCTGACATCAGTCGTAGGGAAAATGCTAGAATCTATTAAGGATGTGTTAACATGGCACTTAAAAAATAATAATAGGATTGGGCAGAGTCAACGCGGATTTACGAAAGGGAAATCATGTTTGACAGAGTTTTTTGAGGTTGTAACTAGCAGAATAGATAAGGGGACCCAGTGGATGTGGTGCATTTGGATTTTCAGAAGGCATTCAATAAGGTGCCACACAAGAGGTTATTAAACAAAATTAGGGCTCATGGGATTATAGGTAATATACTAGCATGGATTGAGGATTGGTTAACGGACAGAAAACAGAGAGTAGGAATAAACATAAAAGATAGGAGCAGGAGTAGGCCATTCGGCCCCTCGAGCCAGCTCCGCCATTCAATGCGATCATGGCTGATCATCCAAATTCAGTACCCTGTCCCTGCTTTCTCCCCATACCCCTTGATTCCTTTAGCCTTAAGAAATATATCCAACTCCTTCTTGAATATATTTAATGAATTGGCCTCTACTGCCTTCTGTGGTAGAGAATTCCACAGGTTCACCACTCTCTGGGTGAAGAAATTCCTCCTCATTTCTGTCCTAAATGGCCTACCCCTTATCCTTAGACTGTGACCCCTGGTTCTGGACTCCCCGACCATCGGGAACATCCTTCCTGCATCTAGTCTGTCCAGTCCTGTCAGAATTTTGTAAGTTTCAATGAGATCCCCTCTCATTCTTCTAAACTCCAGCGAGTACAAGCCCAATCGACACAATCTCTCCTCATACGTCATTCCTGCCATCCCAGGTATCAGCCTGGTGAATCTTCACTGAACTCCTTCCATGGCAAGAACATCCTTCCTCAGATAAGGTGATCAAAACTGCACACAATACTCAAGATGTGATCTCACCAAGGCCCTGTACAACTGCAGCAAGACATCCTTGCTCCTGTACTCAAATCCTCTCGCTATGAAGGCCAACATACCATTTACCTTCTTAACCGCCTGCTGCACCTGCCTGCTTACCTTCAGCGACTGGTGCACAAGGACACCCAGGTCTCGTTGCACTTCCCCTTCTCCCAATCTATTTCCATTCAGATAATAATCTGCCTTCCTGTTTTTGACACCAAAGTGGATAACCTCACATTTATCCATGTTATATTGCATCTGCCATGCTTCTCCCCAATCACCCAACCTGTCCAAATCATCCTGGAGTTTCTCGGCATCCTCCTCACAGCACACACGCCCACCCAGCTTTGTGTTGTCTGCAAATTTGGAGATATTACATCTAGTTCCCTTGTCTAGATCATTACTATATATTGTGAATAGCTGGGGTCCTAGCACCAATCCCTGCGGTACCCTACTAGTCACTGCCTACCACTCGGAAAAAGACCCGTTTATTCCAACTCTTTGATTTCTGTCTGCCAACCAGTTAGTCTGCTATCCAAGTCAATACCTTGCCCCCAGTCCCATGTGCCTTAACTTTACACGCTAATCTCTTATGCGGGACCTTATCGAAAGCCTTCTGAAAGTCCAAATACACCACATCCACTAGTTCTCCCTTATCTATTTTACCAGTTACATCCTCAAAAAATTCCAGTAGATTAGTCAAGCACGATTTACCTTTTGTAAATCCATGTTGACTTTGTCCGATCCGGTCAGTTTTCCAAGTGCTCTGCTATTACATCTTTTACAATGGACTCTAGCATTTTCCCCACTACCGATGTCAAGCTTACCGGTCTGTAATTCCCCGTTTTCGCTCTACCACCTTTTTTTGAATAGTGGGGTAACATTAGCTACCCTCCAATCCATGGGTACTGTTCCAGGTTCCATCGAATGTTAGAAGATGACCAGCAATGCATCTACTATTTCTAGGGCCACTTCCTTAAGCACCCTAGGATGTAGATTATAAGGCCCCTGGGGATTTATCGGCCTTCAATCCCATCAATTTCCCCAACACCATTTCCCTACAAATACTGATTTCTTTCAGTTCCTCCCTTTCATCAGACCCTATGTTCCCCGACATCTCTGGGAGGTTATTTGTGTCCTCCTTTGTAAAGACAGAACCAAAATATGTATTTAATTGGTCTGCCATTTCTTTGTTCCCCATTATAAATTCCCCTGATTCTGACTGCAAGGGACCTACGCTTGACTTCACCAATCTTTTTCTCTTCACATAGCTATAAAAGTTTTTACAGTCAGTTTTTATGTTCCCTGAAAGCTTACTCTCATATTCTATTTTCCCCTTCTTAATTAATCCCTTTGTCCTCCTTTGCTGAATCCTAAACTGCTCCCAATCCTCAGGTTTACTGCTTTTTCTGGCTAATTTATATGTCCTCTCCTTGGGTCTTATGCTATCCCTAATTTCCCTTGTTAGCCACGGTTGAGTCACCTTTTTTGTTTTATTTTTATGCCAAACTGGGATGAACAAATTCTGTAGTTCATGCATGCGGTCTTTGAATGTTTGTCATTGCCTATCCACCGTCAACCCTTTGAGTGACATTCCCCAATCAATCCTACCCAACTCGCAACGAAGGTTCACCAGACTGGTTCCTGGGATGGGGGGATTGTCGTATGACGAGAGATTGAGTAGACTAGGCCTATATTCTCTAAAGTTTAAGAAGAATGAGAGGTGATCTCATTGAAACATATAGGCCCAGAAATTCGGGTCCCAACGCGTGAGTACGCACGGGGTACTCATGCGTAGGCCCAACGAAAGTGCCGGTTTCGTGCATGCACTGCGCATGCGCGGGAAACCAGCACTACCATTCCCCTGAAAGAAGGGATTCAGTGGTCGAACGTGTGTGCCGGAGAGGCAGCGCGTGCGCATCGAACTTACGTTTTTTTTCCAGGTTTTTCCGGGAGGGCAAGTCTCCAGCAGTTACACTTCTAAAAAGCAGCCGCAAGGCCTTCTTTTAACAAGGTAAGTGGTGAATTAATTAAAATTAAAACATTTTTTCCACAGGTTTATTATTTTTAAAAACTTTAAAGAAAGGTAAGTTTATTTTTAGCCCCGTTAGAAAATGTAATTATTTTTTTCAAAAATTTAAATTATTGTTTAAAATAGTTATTTCATGTAATTTATAGTTATTTTAAAAATGTGATTTTTTTTTTAACATTTATTTGAAGTTTTAGTGATTTTTGGGGCTTATAGTTATTGACAGCTCTTCCTGTCAAAATTACGAATGAAGCATTCCCTGCTACCATTGGCTCTCAATGGCCCACGTGATCCCAGGGGATGCATCGAACTAACTGCACCCCTGGGATATGCAAGCACTGCGCGCCGGCAGTTGAAGGAGGCCCAGGATCGGATTCCCATGCGGGCCCACAGCTCAACGGCCGGCGCGCAAGGTAAGTGCAGGTCGGAGGCTTGCACCCGCGGGAAGCCCCCGACCTAAATTTCTGGGCCAATAAATTCTTACAGGGCTTGACAGGGAGGATGTTTCCCCTGGCTGGGGAGTCTAGAACCAGGGGTCACAGTCTCAGAATAAGGGGTTGGCCATTTAGGACTAAGATGAGGAGAAATTTCTTCACTCATAGGGTGGTGAATCTTTGTAATTCTCTACCCCCGTGGACTGTGGAGGCTCAGTCGTTGAGTATATTCAAGACAGAGATCGATAAATTTTTGAATATTAAAGGGAATCAAGGGATATGGGGATAGTGCAGGAAAGTGGAGTTGAGGTCGATGATCAGCCATGATCTCACTGAATGGCGGAGCAGGCTCGAGGGGCCGAATGGCCTATTCCTGCTCCTATTTCTTATGTTCTTTACGCAAATTATAAACAGTAAGCAATGGTCAGTATTTGCCTCCACCCCAACTTAACCACTTTAAATACCCAACTGCTTCTTACACTTCAGTCAATTGCTCATCCATTCCCATGTTTTACCCTGGAATCTCTAATGCCTTGAGCTTCCAGCAAAAATGAGCTGAAGAGTGCAGGAAAAAGTCTTAACTAATAACATACGCCAGAAAATTCTGGCTCATTTTCACACATTAACTGATGACTGAATCCTGTCCAAAGCCCACCATAATACCCCTCATGAGATTGTGTCAAACACTCCCACCCACGATTATTAAAGCAGGTGATCTGTTACAACATAACTTCCAACTTCTCTCCTCACCAGCACTTTCACAAATCAGGACCATGTTTTAAAGCCCCAGTATTCTGCCTCGATACACCATCCTAGCCGTAAAGATAGTTTCCAGATGATTACTGTACCAGCTGGTCTTACAGTTGGCCCAGTTTAAAACTAGTCTGAATTAAAGTGATGGTAAGCAGAGCTGAACACATGCCAAGATTAGCTGGTTACTGTTTCCAGCTGGAAACTTCATTCACTATTAAGTGGGCATACAGAACACCATATCCTAAATACTCCATATTTAGGATCATAAGTGTTTCTAACACTTACTAATCTTGGTCAATTTCCACTTCCCTCTATGTCATTTTCCAAATTCCTGGATATGGCAGCTCCCCCAGCAAGAGATGAGTTTTTTGTGACATCAAGTTAACTGTTTGTCACATGTTCATGCAAGGCAAGTACAGTACTATGAAGGGCCAGCATTAACTACCATCTGTTTAACATTAACATATACTTTCACAGACTGTTGTTGCAACTTTGTTAAATGGGCAGTGTAGTCTTCTCCCATCCGTCCCCCAATTTTGTCCTTTCCTAAATCTGGTCATTCATGCTGGGTAGTACTTCAGAGGTCAGCAGCTCTCCGGTATATCACCCGAGTGGACATTCTTCAGGATATTTGACCATAGGGGAGTACAGCAAAGCAAAGCAAAGCCCAAACCTCCCCCTATTCAACATACACCAATTCTTTCCAGCAGGGTCAACAGATAGTGATCAGGAATGAGAATCCTTGATTTTTCCCCTCCCTAGCCCAGGTGTTGTCCAATAGAATTTGCTGACTAGCCACAGGTATGGCTACAGCAGCACAGTTTTAGCCACATCCACTAAAGTTAATAGAAAATGCCTTGCAGATACTCACACAATACAAGTAAATGTACTCCACATATTTACTTAAACATCTACCACCATCTAGTAACCAAGGAAGCAAAGAACTCAGTGATCAAAAAACACTAGTGCACTCTGCTTTTCATCTTACCATTTTACCAACAAATGCACAAAAAGTACACATGCATGTGCCATGTAAATGAGTATTGAGACCACATGCCCAACAACTGTGTCTACTTTTTCTGGTGTGGTGATTGAACAAATCGACTGTAAATGAGTAAAACATTAAATAAAACTTAACAAATTAAATTAGAATTTGATTGGCCGGGGTGATGATGCACTCTAGTCCCCGCGGCACCCACCGGTCTCAGAAGGCCTCAAGTGTGCCGGCAGACACCACGTGCTCCATCTCCAGGGCCACCCGGGCGCGAACATGGCCACGGAAGAGAGACAGGCAATCGGGCCGAACGACAACTGTATCTATTACTTATTTTTTATTTACTAAGAAAATATGTAATTAGCCCCATCTGGCTATCTAATTTCACTGCATGTGACTTTTGGCTCATGTATTGGACAACACTGCCCCAGCCCATGGGCATTGGGGTTCAAGTGCTGCACCTCTGTCAAGCCTGGATTGAGATTTGTTGACCCAGGAAACGAACCTCCAATGTGATCCCACCACCAAACACATCTTCCCCTCACCTCCCCTTTCAGCATTCTGAAGGGACCGCTCCCTCCGCGACACCCTGGTCCACTCCTCAATCACCCCCAACAGCCCTTCTCCTTCACCTGGCACGCGCAGGAGATGCAACACATGCCCTTTTACCTCCTCCCTTCCCACTGTCCAGGGCCCCAAACGCCCCTTCCAGGTGAAACAGCGATTTACTTGTACTTCTTGCAATCTAGTATACTGTATTCGCTGCTCACGATGCGGTCTCCTCTACTTTGGGGAGACCAAACGCAGATTGGGTGACCGCTTTGGGGAACACCTCCGTTCAGTCTGTAAGGGTGACCCTGAGCTTCCGGTCGCCTGTCACTTTAATTCTCCGCTTCACTCCCACTCTGATCTCTCTGTCCTCGGCCTATTACATTGTTCCAATGAAGCTCAACGTAAGCTCGAGGAACAGCACCTCATCTTTCAATTAGGCACTTTACAGCCTTCCGGACTCAATATCGAGTTCAACAATTTCAGATAATAATCCCTGCCCCCATTTTTCATGCAGTATGATTTTGCCATTCCCATTTGCAACATTTTCACAGTATGTTCTTTCAATTCCTTCCTCCCCTCCTAGTCTCTGCACCTGCTTAATATGTTACATCTCCAGCTTTTTCCAGTTCTGATGAAGGGTCCCAGACCTGAAACGTTAACTCTGTTTCTCTCCCCACGGATGCTGTCTGGCCTGCTGAGTATTTCCAGCATTTTCTGTTATTATTTCAGATTCCCAGCGTCCGCAGTATTTTGCTATTATCTTGGACCTTTCTGCTCTTGTAGGACTCAGTGCCTGGTGTTGGTCCCCCCTGTGGGTCAGTGCGGTTTCACACCAGCAGTTACCTGTCATCTCTGCCATGTGGTCCTGCGGGATGCCCATCACTTTGTAACAAGCTTCGATCTGCTGAGCGACCAGGGGCTTGGTCGGGGCCATGAACACGATCTTGCCCGAGGGGTACCAGCGGTAGAAGTTGTACATCACCACGGCCGCGATGAACGTCTTGCCCAGGCCGGTGGGCAGGCACACCAGCGTGTTGTGGAAGAGCGCGGCCCGGGACATGTCCAACTGGTAGGTCCGCAGCGGCCAGTTGCTCGGGTAAATCCACAGGTCGCCGGAGGACGTGTCGAAGCCGGGGAGGGTGGCGGGGTCGACCCGGCTGTCGGAGCCCGGGGGACCGCCACCGCCCAGGCTCCGCTCAGCCTCAAACACCGCCACCAACAGCACGTCGTCATCCTCGCTGCCCTCAAAGCCATCCTGCGGGGCCGGGGCAGGAGCGGGAGCGGCCGTTTCCCTCGGGTCCTGCCGCCGTCGCCTCGGCCTGGGATCGCCATCGCCGCCGCCGCTCCGGCCCTGGGGCTGGGATAGGGTGGGCTTAGTGCCCCAGCTCTGGAACAGCGTCCGCTGCCGCCCGCCACTCATTGCAGAAGCGTTTGTGCGACTTTATTCAGGCGCCGCGCCGGGCCGGGCGCCATGGTTTAACCGCTCGGCCCGCCAGCCTCCGCTCGAAGTTGCCGCCTCTCGGTGACGCAACGAGGTCAAAGGAAACGCGAGCTCTGGGCTGCCGCTCACAGCGACACGGTGCGAGTTAACGTGTTGACAACACCCTAAAGTTTGGATGCCTGCTGCTTTATTCAGTTGAGTTTCCAATCTGGGTCACTTCGCTTTTCTTAACTAAAGAGACACTTTTTTTTCAGGCAGTGCATTCCAGATCATAACAACTTGCTGCCTAAAAATCAATTCTCCTCCAGCCTCTGTGTGACAGCCAGTGGCTCAGTTGGTAGCACTCTGGCCTCTGGGTCAGAAGGTTGTGGGTTCATAGTCCCACTCCAGGGACTTGAGCCCAAAAATCTAGGCTGACACTCCAGTGCAGTACTGAGGGAGTGCACCTCTTGGCTGTAGCACCGTAGACTTGGCCCTAAACAGACAATACAGCATGGCTGATTACCTGACCATGGTAAAGGATAGCAAACTGAGAAAAACCTTGACAATGTACAGACTTAGTGAACATAGCCTGGCGATCGAAAAAGGTAGACACAGGCAGACCCGGCTACCAAGAGAGGACAGGATATGCTCTCACTGCAGTCAGGGAGTGGTGGAGACAGAGATGCACTTCCTCACAGCTTGTAGAAAATATCAGGGCATAAGGGAGAATTTCTACCCAAAATTCACAAAAATATGTCCGGAATTCAGAAATTTGAATGACAACCAAAAACTCCCATACCTACTAGGGGAAGAGAGAAATTGTGTAACCTTAGCGGCACACTATGTTACAGCTTGCCATAAACAGAGGGACAACCACTAAATATAAGAAAAGAGTATATACAAATTATATGAATGTATATTTATACACTCAGGGATATATCTGTTTATACACTGTATGGATAGATCTGTATTTTTTGTGTTCAACCATGAATGTTTTTCAATGCTTTGGCAACATAAGATGTACCTTGTCATGCCAATAAAGCGATTTGAATTGAATTGAATTGAATTGAGTGCTACACTGTCGCAGGTGCTGACTTTCAGATGGGACGTTAAACCGAGGCCCCCGTCTGTTCTCTCAGGTGGATGTAAAAGATCCCAGGACACTATTTCGAAAAAGAACCAATATTTATCCCTCAACCAACATAACAAAAACAGATTATCTGGTCATTATCACATTGCTGTTTGTGGGAGCTTGCTGAGTGCAAATTGGCTGCTGCATTTCCTACATTACAACAGTGGCTACCCTTCAGAATTACTTCATTGGGTGTAAAGTGTTTTGGGACGTCCGGTGGACATGAAAGGCACTAAATAAATGCCTTTCTTTGTCTTTCTTTTCTGGTTCTTCAATTACCTTAAATCTGCATCCTCTGGTTACCAACCCTTCTGCCACTGGAAACAGTTTCTCCTTATTTACTCTAGCAAAACCCTTCATGATTTTGAACATCTCAATCAAATCTCCCCTTAACCTTCTCTGCTCTAAGGAGAACAACCCCAGCTTCTCTAGTCTCTCCACGTAACTAAAATTAAGCAAACACACGTGCCCCCTTGTCAAGGGGCACAACTGATAGAACACTAAATCATAAAACAAAGGAAACTTATCATTGGAACAGGAGGCAGCCATTTAGCCCCTCGAGTCTGTTCCGCCATTCAGTGAGATCATGGCTGACCTGCAT
This sequence comes from Somniosus microcephalus, assembly GCF_052327205.1. Lineage (NCBI taxonomy): Eukaryota > Metazoa > Chordata > Chondrichthyes > Squaliformes > Somniosidae > Somniosus > Somniosus microcephalus. The sequence continues at coordinate 55,487,929 of NC_140998.1, read as the reverse complement.
CTTAACTCCATCCACCTGCCTTGGCTCCATATCCTTTCATACCCTTGTCTAGCAAAAATCTATCGATCTCAGATTTAAAATTATCTACTGCTTTTTGTAGGAGAGAGCTCCACACTTCTACCACCCTTTGCATGAAGAAGTGTGTAGTGTATGTAACCGTCCACCTTTAAGAGAACTATTTTAGTAACCGTTCCACCCTTAAGAGAACTACTTTAAGAGTTGCACTACTTTATCTTGGCTGCTGTATACTGTAATACCGGCGGTGACCACACCGGTATATAAGTGCTGTGTAATGATTTATTGGGCAGTTCCGCCCTGACCTTCGACTAGTAAAGACCTGTTAAAATTTACTCTTGTGGTCTGTGTAGTAATTCTCAATATAACACACAGACTTAACAGTGGCGACGAGTACGATCTTACCCTGCGGCAGAGATACATCCAAAGCAGTTTAACGGGCGTCGAGAAGAGGCATCCGCCCTCATCATTCTGCTGAGAAACGACTCGGGTCTGCAGAGCAAAGGAAGAATTCTGACACGAAGCCTTCCATCAGCAACAGGCAGTGATCATCCCTTCTATCACGGTGGTGGGTAAGCCGATCAGCGACAAGCAGCAAGTCGGCCACGTTGGCTGTGAAGTAGGGGAGGGAAAAACGGAGGATATAAGGGCGGAGAACTCGACCACGGCTGGGGAAAAGAGCCAGACAGAAGTCGGGGCCAGAGGCGCTGAGACTGGGGCAGCGTAAGACGCGGGAGAAAATAGCGGGCTGGGAGACGCAACAGCGTCGAGAAAGAGCTCGACCGCGACCGGTGAAAAAAGGCCGGGCAGCTACCGAGGCCGTGAGGCGCAGCGACCGGGACAGCGTAAGCGCGGGAGAAAATTTAAAAAAAACGCGGAGAACTCAGCCGCAGCCGGGGGGGAAAGGACCGGACTGCAAGAGGGGCTGTGAGGCACGATTTGAAAACCGCTGGGGAGGGCGAACGCAGCAATACGGCAATCACCATTACAGCCAGCGGGGGAGAAAGGCAAACGCGGGAAGCCGCCATTTTCGTAGGCGGGGGAAGAAGACGAGCGCGGGAAGCCGCCATTTTCGTAGGCGGGGGAAGAAGACGAGCGCGGGAAACCGCCATTTTGAAAATAAATAAATAAATAAAAGAAAAATTTCTTTTTGTCTCTCAAGAAGATTGCGAGGATGCCTAAGCATGATAACATCAACGATTTCGATCCCGATGTTGAAGATTGGGCAACGTATGTAGAACGCATAGAGATATATTGTAAGGCAAATAAAATATCAAATGAAGATAAAGCATTAACCTTACTAAACTCAATGGGTGCGAAGACATACGGGCTATTGAAGCATCTTCTATCACCAGCTAAACCGGCGGATCAGACTTTCGCTAATATTGTTGCTGTCCTGAAGGATCATTTGAACCCCACACCGCTGATGTTAGCGGAACAATTTAAATTTTATGCGAGAACGCAACTGAAAGAGGAAAGCAACGCGGAGTACTTAATTGAACTGCGTAAGCTAGCGAAATACTGTCAGTTTGGGGAAAGCCTGACAGAGGCACTGAGAGACAAATTCGTGTGTGGATTGTCGAAAGAAGGAACACAAAAGCGGCTACTTGAAGAGAATGATCTTACACTTGATAAGGCTGTCTCTATTGCAGCATCGCATGAAGCCGCAGCGAGAGGCACTGCGGAAATGCAGCTGAAGGCAGCGGTACTCAGCGTAGATCAAATGGCTTTGGGTACAACGAAATGTTATCGTTGTGGAAAGACAACACACGATCAGAACCAATGCTGGTTTAAAAACCAGGAATGTAGAAAATGTGGCAAGCTTGGTCACATAGCTAAAGTATGCCAGTCAGGAAAGAAGACCAGCAACAAAAAGCCACCGCAGGAAAGGTGCAGAAAGGTACATAAGGTGGCTGAGAAGAGTTCGGATGAACAGAATTCGGATTCAGACTCCAACAGCAAGGAACTGGGTAGTCTGAGAATTCACAATGTGAGTAAGGAAGCTGACCGACAAACTATCTGGGTCACACTGCGGATAGCTGGAGTCCAGGTGAAGATGGAATTGGACACCGGATCGGCGTTGACGGTCATGAATAAGCAAGATTACAAAAGGTTATTCAAACATATTCCCCTACGGGATACGAAGATAGTATTACAGACATACACGGGGCAAAGAGTATACCCCATCGGAAAGATAAAAGTCAAGGTGAGACACAAGGGCAAAGAACACCAAGGAATGGACTTATATGTACTATCTGAGGGAGGTCCACCACTTCTGGGACGGGAGTGGATCAGGAAAATAAATATGGACTGGCACTCCCTAAAAGCAATGACGGTAGATTCCGGAAAAAGAAAAGATGTCAAACCTGAACAATTGTCCAGAATATTGGATGAGGGCATAGGCAGCAGTGACAGTGACAAAGCAGGGAGTAAGAACTCGGTGAAGACAATCAGCTCAGACTCTGGAACTGATGATGGTAAGACCAGCCCATGTGCAAAAGACAAGTCTAAAATGGACTTGCATGCTAATGATGGAAAAACGAAGGAGTGCATAAATGCTTCAGGAGAGAACAAAGTATCAGAACAGAATTCCACTGGACAACAACAACATAGTTTGACAGAGAATTCTGATTCTGTCCAGTCTACAGACATGCACATTTCTGAGGAACACCGGGCTCGAACTCAACTCAATTTCAAACTACAACAGCAATTAGAACAAATGATTTGCCGTTTTGAGCAAGAGATGAATGCAACGAAAAAGTTCTTTGACACAGAGTGGGAGATTCTGGAAAGACAGCAGAAGCAGCTGATTGAGAAAATGGAACAGGAACACACAAACCGGCTGCGCGATGAGGCCAAACGAATCAAAGCTGAGCAAGAAAGGGAATATGTCAAATTCATCGATCAGTTGAAAGCTAAGAAGAAAGAGCACCCTTTTGTGAGCAGTGTCAGCAGTAATAAGCCACTCAGGGAATTGGTGACAGAGGCAAAAGCTGAAGTGATGGAGGAAATAGAAGACAATAGAGAAGAAGCAGAAGATGATGACTCATCTGAACCATTATCACCCCTACCAGGTCACGCACGTGGTCCCTCCGAACTGAGCCAAATCAGTCTGGAAGTAGAAAAACTTCCCAAGGTACTCGAGCCTTTAGAAGTCAGCAATGCTGGTTCTGAAGTTACGAAAGTTCAAGCTGTTAAGTCCAGTGAAGGACTATTAGATGAGTCACCCCAGCAACGAGAACCTACTACACCACCGAGAACTACTACACCACCGAGGCGTTATCCGGACCGAGTCAGGAAGCGCAGGAGGCGCCTCCGCAGAGGCTGAATCTGTGAACTGTTTTTACATGAAGTTGTGTATATATGTTATGATGTTATGTTTAATGGGGAATATATATACTGTTAAGCTAAAAAGGGAGGATTGTAGTGTATGTAACCGTCCACCTTTAAGAGAACTATTTTAGTAACCGTTCCACCCTTAAGAGAACTATTTTAAGAGTTGCACTACTTTATCTTGGCTGCTGTATACTGTAATACCGGCGGTGACCTATAAGTGCTGTGTAATGATTTATTGGGCAGTTCCGCCCTGACCTTCGACTAGTAAAGACCTGTTAAAATTTACTCTTGTGGTCTGTGTAGTAATTCTCAATATAACACACAGACTTAACAAAGTGTTTCATAACTTCTCTCCTGAATGACCTGGCTCTCATTTTAAGGTTATGTCCCCTTGTCCTAGACTCCCCCACCAGTGAAAAAGGTTTCTCTCTATCCTATTCTTTTCAAAAATCCTAACAACCTCAATCAAATCACCCCTTAACCTTCTATATTCCAGGGAATATAAGCCTAGTTTATGTAATATCTCCTCATAATCTAACCCTTGGAGCCCTGGTAACATTCTGGTGAATCTGCGCTGCACTCCTTCCAAAGCCAATATATCCTTTCTAAGGTGCGGTGCCCAGAACTGTACGCAGTACTCCAGATGCGGTCTAACCAGGGCATTGTATAGCTGTAGCAAAAATTCCTCCCCTTTATATTCTAGCCCTCCAGATATAAAGGCTAACATTCCATTAGCCTTTTTGATTATTTTTGTACCTGACTACTACATTTTAGTGATCTGTGTACATGGAACCCTAAATTATCAAATTAAATAATAATATTATTACCCGTGTCGACTATGCACTCCAGTCCCTGTGGTGCCCACTGGTCATGGAAGTCTACGTCACTCTTGCTGATGGTAAATCGTATATGACATTTTTTTTTCATACTAACATTATTACATCAAAATGCTGCAATGTTTGAGAACCATTATTTGCAGAAAAAGTATTTTGGGAAACTTATTGGAATGGAAACAGACCCAGTGACAGAAGGATACATTTAAACATGATTTCTATCACTGTGCTATATGTTTGTAAACAAAATAGGTTTGCCTAATAATTTTTCATGCTTTTTCTAAGTTTTCAATTATGCACTGTAACTTTGGAACAAATACAGGTTGACTATCCCTTATCCGAAAACCTTGGGACCAGCTGTGTTTCGGTTTTCGGAAATTTTCGGATTTCAGAAGGTATTATTTCAGACTGGGAAACTCTGAACATTAAATTAATTTGGTAATTAGTATTTGTATTTAATATAAATTTTAAAAGTTCAGGCTACCTCTTGCGACTGTTCCGTGTCTCATTCCCCTTCCTGCTTCTCTGTGCTGCCGCTCACAGTCTGTTTACAGCTCCCCCTGCTCCGTGTTTCATTCCCCTTCCTGCTTCTCTGTGCTGCCGCTCACAGTCTGTTTACAGCTCCCCCTGCTCCATGTTTCATTCCCCTTCCTGCTTCTCTGTGTTGCCGCTCCCAGTCTGTTTACAGCTCCCCCTGCTCCGTGTCTGAATTCCTTGACTTAGCGGGGGTCTGGGGCTCGACTGCCACCGCCAGTTGTGGGAAAGCCGGATATCGGCTGACTCCTACGCTAAGCTGGCCTGCAAATCAGGTCAGAAAAGCATCGGCCGCGTCGGGTCATGTTTGGCGCCACTCGGGTTATGTCGTGCGCACGACTTACGCTCCACAAAAAAACTTTCGGTTTTCAGAGGTTTTCGGTTTTCAGAAGTGCGGATAAAGGATAGTCTACCTGTACTACTATTGCAGTAATGCAGCTGCTCATATGTTGGGAATACATTTAGAATTTGGCCTAAAGTACAAAATTAAACACTAACATTTTTGATTATAAATAAAACAATTTTATTCTGCTCAGTTTGCCACATTTTCTTCCCATTCTCTGTCCCATTTTACTTGATAGTTTCTGTTAACAAGCTGTGTAAATACTACAAGAAGAAAAAAAGTCTAGCATCTATATAATGCTATATTACTTCTCAGAAACATCCTAAAATACTTTGCAAGAATTACTTAGAAGTGCAGTTACTGTTGTTATGCACCATTTTGCACACGGCTAGAGCCTACAACAATAAGATCAATAGCCAGTTAATCTGTTTTTTTTGGTAACGTTGCTTGATGTAGCATAATTACCTGTTCTCCTTCAAAATATTGTTATGCAATCTTTAACATTCAGCCAAACAGGTAGATGGAGGCCTTCATTTCATGTCTCAGCCCGAGGACAGCTGCTCTGACATTGCAGCAGTCTCTCAGTACTGTCAGCCTAGATTATATAGTTCAAGTCCTGGAGTGGAGCTTGAACCCACAATCTTTTGACTCAGGCAAGAATGCCATCAACTGAGTAAACCTACCACACAGGATTACTAATCTCTGGGCTCCGAGGCAGGGAGAGAAGTAAAAAGAGCGGCGGCAGTGATATAAAGAGGTGAGGCGCAGGTAGGCCTCAGAGCGGCGGCGGCGGCGGACCTGTGAGGACCGGCGGCAGTGATATAAAGAGGTGAGGCGCAGGTAGGCCTCGGAGCGGTGGCGACGACGGACCTGTGAGGAGCAGCGGCAGTGATATAAAGAGGTGAGGTGCAGGTAGGCCTCAGAGCGGCGGCGGCGGCGGACCTGTGAGGAGCGGCGGCAGTGATATAAAGAGGTGAGGCACAGGTAGGCTTACCAATCTCCAAGCTCTGAGGCAGGGAGAGAAGTAAAAAGTAATCGAAGTGTGACATCACCAGAAAGCAGGTAAGTGATTGGTTGGTGAGTATTTCTCTCTTTTTCCAAACTTAAACTCTGTGGTTTATAGTTTCTAAGCTCTCTGTGGTGTAGCGGGGGCTGTTGGTAAACCAGGGCCCTTAAGTATATCATTTAACTGTAGTGTAATTGGTGGGATTGATTTGATTTAATTCAATCTGAATTAATTAAAGGGTAAGTCATGGCAGGAGAGCTCGGCCCCGTGGTATGCTCCTCCTGCGCTTTGTGGGAACTCAGGGACACGTCCAGTGTCCCTGACGACCATGTGTGCAGGAATGTATCCAGCTGCAGCTACTGGCAGACCGCATTGCGGCGCTGGAGCTGCGATTGGATACATACTGGACCATTCGCAATGCTGAGGACGTCATGGATATCACGTTTAATCAGTTGGTCACACCGCAGGTAAAGGTTGCACAGGCAGAAAGGAAATGGGTGACCAACAGGCAGAGTAGTAGGCGCAGGCAGGTAGTGCAGGAGTCCCCTGTGGACATCCCCCTCTCAAACAGATATACCACTTTGAATACTGTTGAGGGGGATGGCTTATCAGGGGAAAGCAGCAGCAGCCAACTTCCTGGCACCAGGGGTGGTTCTGCTGCACAGGACAGGAGGAAAAAGAGGGGTAGAGCTATAGTAATAGGGGATTCTATTGTAAGGGGAATAGATAGGCGTTTCTGCAGCCGAAAATGAGACTCCAGGATGGTGTGTTGCCTCCCTGGTCCAAGGGTCAAGGATGTCTCCGAGCGGCTGCAGAACATTTTGGAAGGGGAGGGTGAACAGCCAGTTGTCGTGGTGCATATAGGTACCAACGATATAGGTAAAAAAACGGGATGAGGTCCTAAAAGCTGAATATAGGGAGTTAGGAGGTAAATTAAAAAATAGGACCTCAAAGGGAGTAATCTCAGGATTGCTACCAGTGCCACGTGCTAGTCAGAGTAGAAATAAAAGGATATTTCAGTTGAATACGTGGCTAGAGGAATGGTGCAAGGGGGAGGGATTCAAATTCCTGGGACATTGGAACCGGTTCTGGGGGAGGTGGGACCAGTACAAACCAGACGGTTTGCACCTGGGCAGGGCCAGGACCGATGTTCTAGGGGGAGTGTTTGCTAGTGCTCTGGGGGAGGGTTTAAACTGAAATGGCAGGGGTTTGGGAACCTGAGCAGGGAGACAGAGGAAAGGGAAACAAGGATAAAAGCAAAAGATAGGAAGGAGAAAAACAAAAGTGGCAGTCAGAGAAATCAAGGGTTTAAATCAAACATGGCCACAGTAAATAATAATTCTAATAGGTCTAAGAGCGTTAAAAAAACAAGCCTGAAGGCTTTATGTCTTAATGCGAGGAGCATTCATAATAAGGTGGATGAATTAGCTGCGCAAATAGAGGTAAACGAATATGATTTGATTGGGATTATGGAAACATGGCTCCAAGGTGGCCAAGGCTGAGAACTCAACATCCAGGGGTATTCAATATTCAGGAAAGATAGGCAAAAAGGAAAGGGAGGTGGGGTAGCATTGCTGGTTAAAGAGGGGATTAACACAATTGTAAGCAAGGATATTAGTTCTGATGATGTGGAATCTGTATGGGTAGAACTGAGAAATACCAAGGGGCAGAAAACGTTAGTGGGAGTGGTATATAGACCTCCAAACAGTAATGCGGAGGTTGGGGATGGCATTAAAAGGGAAATTAGAGAAGCGTGCAATAAGGGCACAGCAGTTATCATGGGTGACTTTAATCTACATATAGATTGGGCTAACCAAATTAGTAACAATACTGTGGAGGAGGAATTCCTGGAGTGTATACGGGATGGTTTCCTGGACCAATATGTCGAGGAACCAACTAGAGATCAGGCCATCTTAGACTGGGTAGTATGTAATGAGAAAGGATTAATTAGCAATCTTGTTGTACGAGGCCCCTTGGGTTGGAGCGATCATAATATGATAGAATTCTTCATTAAGATGGAGAGTGAAGTAGTTGACTCAGAGATTAGGGTCCTGAATTTAAATAAAGGAAACTACGATGGCATGAGGCGCGAGTTGGGTAGGATTGATTGGGGAATATCACTCAAAGGGTTGATGATGGATAGGCAATGGCAAACATTCAAAGACCACATGGATGAACTACAGAATTTGTTCATCCCAGTTTGGTATAAAAATAAAACAAAAAAGGTGACTCAACCGTGGCTAACAAGGGAAATTAGGGACAGCATAAGATCCAAGGAGAGGACATATAAATTGGCCAGAAAAAGCAGTCAACCTGAGGATTGGGAGCAGTTTAGGATTCAGCAAAGGAGGACAAAGGGATTAATTAAGAGGGGGAAAATAGAGTATGAGAGTAAGCTTTCAGGGAACATAAAAACTGACTGTAAAAGCTTTTATAGATATGTGAAGAGAAAAAGATTGGTGAAGTCAAGCGTAGGTCCCTTGCAATCAGAATCAGGGGAATTTATAATGGGGAACAAAGAAATGGCAGACCAATTAAATACATATTTTGGTTCTGTCTTCACAAAGGACACAAATAACCTCCCAGAGATGTCGGAGAACATAGGGTCTGATGAAAGGGAGGAACTGAAAGAAACAGTATTTGTAGGGAAATGGTGTTCGGGAAATTGACGGGATTGAAGGCCGATAAATCCCCAGGGCCTGATAATCTACATCCTAGGGTGCTTAAGGAAGTGGCCCTAGTAATAGTAGATGCATTGCTGGTCATCTTCCAACATTCGATAGAATCTGGAACAGTGCCCATGGATTGGAGGGTAGTTAATGTTACCCCACTATTCAAAAAAGGTGGTAGAGAGAAAATGAGAGAGCCTGACATCGGTAGTGGGGGAAATGCTAGAGTCCATTATAAAAGATGTAATAGCAGAGCACTTGGAAAACAGTGATAGGATCGGGCAAATCAACATGGATTTACAAAAGGTAAATCCTGCTTGACTAATCTACTGGAATTTTTTGAGGATGTAACTGGTAAAATAGATAAGGGAGAACCAGTGGATGTGGTGTATTTGGACTTTCAGAAGGCTTTCGATAAAGTCCTGCATGAGAGATTAGCGTGTAAAGTTAAGGCACATGGGATTGGGGCAAGGTACTGACTTGGATAGAGAACTGGTTGGCAGACAGAAAGCAAAGAGTTGGAATAAACGGGTCTTTTTCCGAGTGGCAAGCAGTGACTAGTGGGGTACCGCAGGGATCGGTCCTTCGATCCCAGCTATTCACAATATAATATTAATGATCTAGACGAGGGAACTAGATGTAATATCTCCAAGTTTGCAGACGACACAAAGCTGGGTGGGCTGTGAGGAGGATGCCGAGAAACTCCAGTATGATTTGGACAGGTTGGGTGATTGGGCAGAAGCATGGCAGATGCAATATATCGTGGATAAATGCGAGGTTATCCACTTTGGTGTGAAATCAGGAAGGCAGATTATTATCTGAATGGCAATAGATTGGGAGAAGGGGAAGTGCAACGAGACCTGGGTGTCCTTGTGCACCAGTCGCTGAAGGTAAGCATGCAGGTGCAGCAGGCGGTTAAGAAGGCAAATGGTATGTTGGCTTTCGTAGCGAGAGGGTTTGAGTACAGGAACAAGGATGTCTTGCTGCAGTTGTACAGGGCCTTGGTGAGACCACATCTTGAGTATTGTGTGCAGTTTTGGTCGCCTTATCTGAGGAAGGATGTTCTTGCCATGGAGGGAGTGCAGCGAAGATTCACCAGGCTGATACCTGGGATGGCAGGAATGACGTATGAGGAGAGATTGGGTCGATTGGGCTTATACTCGCTGGAGTTTAGAAGAATGAGAGGGGAACTCATTGAAACTTATAAAATTGTAACAGGACTAGACAGACTAGATGCAGGAAGGATGTTCCCGATGGTCGGGGAGCCCAGAACCAGGGGTCACAGTCTAAGGATAAGGGGTAAGCCATTTAGGTCAGAGATGAGGAGGAATTTCTTCACCCAGAGAGTGGTGAACCTGTGGAATTCTCTACCATAGAAGGCAGTAGAGACCAATTCATTAAATATATTCAAGAAGGAGTTGGATATATTTCTTAAGGCTAAAGGGATCAAGGGATATGGGGAGAAAGCAGCGACAGGGTACTGAATTTGGATGATCAGCCATGATCTCATTGAATGGCGGAGCAGGCTCGAGGGGCCGAATAGCCTACTCCTGCTCCTATCTTCTATGTTTCTATGTATCTATCTAAGAATTTTCATTGGAAAATTATATTAATTGTACTTTTTTTTGATATGCATCTTCCTATGAGGGGATACATTCTTGATTTTATCCCATTTTCTCCTGTGGACACTCCTTCAGGGCATGCACCTCCTCCAGTTAAAAAGGCAGTTCACCCTAAGGCTACAACATATGCTGCTTTTGGGCACCCAGCACACTGGTACATGGGGATACTCTGAGTTTCCTTTCCTCTTGTGGAGAGACACTTCCATTCAACATCTCCCTGCAGGGCACAGCTGAAATCAGAGACTCAACAAAGTGAGAAAATTGCACTACTTCTGTTTATTCTGGGGTTTTTTGAGTGGGGGAAAGAAATTAAAGTAGGTTGCACCAAGAACCACTGTGGTGCAGCCTTTATTAATTTTTTAAAAAGTATTTGGAGAACAAACAATTTTAACTCTTATATAGAATCATAGAATGATACAGCATAGAAGGAGGCCATTCGGCCCACCATGCTTGTCTTGGCTTTTTGAAAGAGCTATCTAATTAGTCCCATTCCCCTGCCCTTGCCCCATAGCCCTGCAAAGTTTTCCCCTTCAAATATTTATCCAATTCCTGTTGAAAGTTATTATTGAATCTGCTTCCACCACCCTTTCAGACAGTGCATTCTAGATCATAACAACTCGCTGCATAAAAAAAATTCTCCTCATCTCACCTCCGGTTCTTAATTACCTTAAACCTGCATCTTCTACTTACCAATTCTTCTGCCACTGCAAACAGTTTCTCCTTATTTACTCTATCAAAACCCTTCATGATTTTGAACACCTCTATCAAATTTCCCCTTAACCTTCTCTGCTCTGAGAACAACCCTAGCTTCTCTAGTCTCTCCATGTAACTGAAGTCCCGCACCTCTGGTACCATTCTATTAAATCTCCTCTGTGCCCTGTCTAAGGCCTTGACATCCTTCCTAAACTTTTGTGCCAAGAATTGCACACAATACTCCATCACAAGGCACAAGTCAGGAGTGTGATGAGATACTTTCTTGATGAGTGCAGCTCCAACAACACTCAAGAAGCTTGACATCATCCAGGACAAAGCAGCCCGCTTGATTGGTACCTCATCCACTGCCTTAAACATTCACTTCCTCCACCACCATGGCTGCAGTGTGTACCATCTACAAGATGCACTGCAGCAACTCACCAAGGCTTCTTCGACAGGACCTCCCAAACCCGCGACCTCTACCACCTAGAAGGACAAGGGCAGCAGGCACATAGGAACACCATTACCTGCAAGTTACATACCATCCTGACTTGGAAATATATATTCCTTCATCGTCACTGGGTCAAAATTCTGGAAATCCCTTCCTAACAGCACTATGGGAGCACCTTCACCACACGGACTGCAGTGGATCAAGAAGGCGGCTCACCAGCACCTTCTCAAGGGAAATTAAGGATAGGCAATAAATGCTGGCCTTGCCAGTGATGCCCACATCCCAAGAACGAATAAAAAAAAATCTGGGGCCTAACTAGTGTTTTATAAAGGTTTAGCATAACTTCCTTTATTTTGTACTCTGTGCCTCTGTTTATAAAGCCAAGGATCTTGTATGTCTTTTTAACGGATTTCTCAATTGGTCCTGCCACCTTCAAAGATTTGTGTACGCGCACCCTCAGGTCTCTCTCTTCCTGTACTCCCCTTTAAATTGTACCATTTAACACATAAACTTATTTATGGCATATTTAGCTTTAAGACTTTTCTTACTCAAATTTACTGTAAATGCTTTCATAGAGTTATTAAGACAAAGTAATTTTCAATTAACACAATGTTCAAAAAAACATGACAAAATATTCTTTTTCAAAAATACAGCATTGTGATTCCATTAAAGTGACAAGAGTTAAATATTAATGATTGGTAGAAGAAAGAGTTTTGCAAACTAGGCATGTGTATCAAGCAAATAACAGTGCTGTTGACTTTCTGTGTGTGACCTCCCTGCCAAGACACAAAGGTCAGTTTCACAACATTTTAATATTTCAAAAAAACAAGAGAACAGTAAATCACAAATTGCAGATTACTCGTGGGGAGAGCAGCTAATAAGTGGGTCCTGAAACTATTGGTAAAGTATTCAGCAAATTATGTTGGAGAACATTGTGGTACATTTTAGTAAGGCAGGATAGTCATTGATGAACAGCTTTGTAATGAATATTGTTAGTTTCACATTTTCTTATTGGACATCTCCAGACTAACACTAATTGTAAATAATCTAAAGGTTATTTTCTATCCTTTGTTGTGCTATGGTATGATTATGTGCTTTACCAAACACAGGGTGATATTTCAAGAATGCAAAAATCATCCACAACTAATGTTCACGTGTAAAATACTATTTAACAGTCACTAACAGAGACCATTTAAAGAAGTCCTAAAAGTTGTGCCAGGAGATGTATGGCTATAGAATGGAGAATGGGGTGATTCCACCATCCCATGCTCCCAGCTGTTACTTTAATTGAATTTGTCACGCATTGCGAGAGAAATGCAAGCCTTTATACATGTGACAAAATAAGTTTAAGTTGCAGTGAGATTTGGAGTCAGATATTTGGACTCAAGAGTCGTTACATCGACTTCTTAGTTTTCGTGCTCTATGTTTAAATATTTTCTGTATGTAATTGAATGGGGTTTATTTGGAGACTTGTGCTCGCAGGAAGCGCGGGCGGAGGAATTGGGTCTACAGCATTGTAGCCCTCACTGCAATCCACTCTCCCTGTGATCATGGAGTGCGGAATCATACCCAGTGGGCCAGATATTGCTGGAGTGGGGCATCTCGCAGTGTGCCCTGTTAATTAGACTTGTTCGTGCACATTTACGTTTCAAAAAATTTTGCCCACAAAGTTGCTGGAAGTGCAAGTTGATAACGGCGCAGCGAGGGCAACAGGGCATCTCTGGACCTTGGTGAATAACGGGACAAACCGTGTAACCAATGAGATATAAGGATTGAAAAATAAACAGAGGAAGGACTGAGATTATTGCTCAAGATAAAAAATCACGGGATTGGGGGTAATATTCTGGCATGGGTGGAGGATTGGCTCTCTAACAGAAAGCAGAGAGTTGGGATAAATGGTTCGTTCTCAGATTGGCAACCAGTAACTAGTGGTGTTCCGCAGGGGTCAGTGCTGGGTCCCCAACTCTTTACAATCTATATTAACGATTTGGAGGAGGGGACCGAGTGTAACATATCAAAGTTTGCAGATGATACAAAGATGGGAGGGAAAGTAGTGAGTGAGGAGGACATAAAAAACCTGCAAAGGGACATAGACAGGCTAAGTAAGTGGGCAGAGATTTGGCAGATGGAATACAATACTGGAAAGTGTGAGGTTATGCACTTTGGCAGGAAAAATCATAGAGCAAGTTATTATCTTAATGGCAAGAAACTGGAAAGTACTGTAGTACAAAGGGATCTGGGGGTCCTGGTGCACGAAACTCAAAAAGTTAGTATGCAGGTGCAGCAAGTGATTAAGAAGGCCAATGGAATGTTGGCTTTTATTGCTAGGGGGTTGGAATATAAAAACAGGGAGGTATTGCTGCAGTTGTACAAGGTATTGGTGAGGCCGCACCTGGAATACTGCATACAGTTTTGGTGTCCATACTTAAGAAAAGACATACTTGCTCTCGAGTCAGTACAAAGAAGGTTCACTCGGTTAATCCCGGGGATGAGGGGGTGGTCATATGAGGAGAGGTTGAGTAGATTGGGACTCTACTCATTGGAGTTCAGAAGAATGAGAGGCGATCTTATTGAAACATATAAGATTGTGAAGGGGCTTGATCGGGTGGATGCGGTGAGGATGTTCCCAATGATGGGTGAAACTAGAACTAGGGGGCATAATCTTAAAATAAGGGGCTGCTCATTCAAAACTGAGATGAGGAGAAACTTCTTCACTCAGAGGGTGGTAGGTTTGTGGAATTTGCTGCCCCAGAAAGCTGTGGAAGCTACATCATTAAATAAATTTAAAACAGAAATAGATAGTTTCCTCGAAGTAAAGGGAATAAAGGGTTACGGGGAGCGGGCAGGAAATTGGACATGAGTCTGGGTTCGGAATGGTCATGGCCCTGTGGGTAGTGGAGCGGGCCCAGGGGCCGTGTAGCCTTGTTCTGCTCCTACTGTGTTCTAATTCTGTTAGATTTCAGGAGATGGTTTTATTCCTGTTCCTGGCTGGGGTGGAGATCGCCTTTACAGAAGGTAAGTACTGTAGAAAATATAGGGACAGAGTGATCTCCTGGAAGAATTTCGATCGCCTAGATGGGTCGGAGAGGAATTTCCCAGATTTTTTTCTCCCAAATTGGCCATTGGGTCTTTATCTGGTTTTTCGCCTCTCCCGGGAGATCACATGGGTTCGGGTGGATGCAGAGTGATAGAAGATTTGAGGTTAGGATCAGATCAGCCATGATCTTATTGAATGGTGGAGCAGGCTCGAGGGGCCGATTGGCCTACTCCTGCTCCTATTTCTTATGTTCTTATGTAGAAGGAGGGTGAATTCAATGTCAAATTAGGTACAGAAAGAGAAATAAAGAGAAGGAAAGAAAGATTGGATTGAGAGAGAAAAAAGAGACAGGAAGGTAAAGTAAGAAAAAAATGTAAAATTAAAATTTGACATTAATTAAATCTCCTAAAACAATTTACAACCTAAAGGAATGAAACCCCACACTTATAATTGTTCACTTTCTGGGCAAGAGAGGTTGATTGGCTGTCATTAACAATTATCACATCATTAAAAGGGTACTTATGCTGTTAATTATGAGAGCTAACTTTCTGTGGCGAGTTTAATTGGCAATTAACATGTGTGATAAATCCATGTAGTGAGACAAGGACTCAAAGAGGCGAGGTATTAGGATTAATAAGAGTTCTTTATTAACAACTGGGAAACACATTTACAGACAGCCTGCATCAGCATCCTGGCATTCCACCTTGTGCTGACCTATACAGGAAGCAAACCTCTGGCCTTAACAGGAAGCAAACCTCTGACCTTAGCAGCAGCATTGGCTACAGCACCACCTGGTGGATAACCTTAATCATAACATCCCAGATTACTATATCCCTCCCCCTTAAGATTTCAGTATGAATTTCTTAACAAACAACCATTCCTGAGGGTCACATAAGGAGTCTCCATTCATCATGTTCCATACTTGACGAATCTAAAAGTTCAGTATCAATCTCTCTGGTGGCTTGCGAGACCTTTGTGAACGTCTAACAGTAAAGTCCCTGATTGTTTGTGGTGAAGCCACCAGCTGCTCCTGAGCAGTGCTCAGAGTATCTGACTCTGCAACGATGGTTTCCTCTTGACGAATAGGTTCCTGTGGAATTGTCTCTGTCCCTGGTGGTGGCACCACAGATGTACTTGGATAACTGGGGGCAACCCTGTCTTCAGTCATTGCATCTGGAACCTTCATTTCAATTTCCCCTTGTCTGGGAAGTATCTGATCTACATGTCTGCGTACTACTCTACCATCTCCCAACATGACCTTGTATGATACTGGACCTGTCATTGAGTCAATGAAGCCAGGAATCCACTTTGGTCCATAACTGAAATTCCGGGTTAGGACTGCATCTCCTTCTCCAAAACTTCGGCTCTTTGTTCTTTTGTCATGGTTCTCTTTTTGTTTGTTTTGTCTGTTTTCCATTTTCCTTTTTAGGTCTGGGTGGACAAGGTCAAGAGTGGAGAGTAGTCTACGACCTAATAACATCTCAACAGGAGAGAGTCCTGTGGTGGATTGAGGTGTTATTCTGTAGCTGAACAGAACCCATGACACTTTGGCTGCTAAACTCCCTTCTGCACTTTTTTTCATCATCTCCTTAAATGTTTGTACGGCTCTCTCCGCAAGTCCATTCGAGGACGGATGCTATGGAGCCGAGGTCACCTGCACTATGCCATTTTTTCTCAAGAACTCTTTTGTCTCTGTACTCACAAAACAAGTGGCATTGTCACTCACCACAATCTCCGGTAGCCCTTGATTACTGAAGCGCCGATGCAGGCAGTCTATAGTAGTAGTGGCGGAAGCAGAATTTACAAGATAAACATCCATCCATTTGGAATGTGCATCAATGATTATGAGGAACATCTTCCCCATGAATGGACCCGCATAATCTAAGTGCAATCTTCTCCATGGTTTATCCGGCCACTCCCAGGGGTGGAGAGGAGCCGCTGCTGGTGCCTTCCGGTGTTCCTGACAAGTGCTGCATGTCTTGACTAGATTTTCTATCTCTTCATCTAGCTTTGGCCACCACAAGTAACTCCTAGCCAAGGCTTTCATACACAAGACCCCAGGATGACACTGATGTAGTTGCTCTAGGATAGACTGTCGTGCTGGCTGTGGAATAATCACTCGTGCTCCCCACAACACGCAACCATCCTGCACACTCAGCTCTGTTTTCCTGACACTGTAGGGTGTGAAGTCAGCCCCTTCCG
The DNA here is from genome assembly GCF_052327205.1 of Somniosus microcephalus. Lineage (NCBI taxonomy): Eukaryota > Metazoa > Chordata > Chondrichthyes > Squaliformes > Somniosidae > Somniosus > Somniosus microcephalus. The sequence continues at coordinate 55,471,188 of NC_140998.1, read as the reverse complement.
GATGCTGTGGCCATCCCCTCACCACATATTCTCGAACTCTAGACAGTACTGGATCTTTACCTGTCCATGTTCTTACTTGCTCTGCAGTCACAAGTGCCGTGTCAGTGTCCTCCAACATCAAAACTCTGTCCTCTGGAGCTGCACGGATAGGTGTGCCTGGCAGTGGAAGACGGCTCAAGGCATCTGCGTTCCCATGGTACTTGCCCGCCTTGTAGATGATGACATACTCATATGCCCTCAACGTCACTGCCCACCTCTGGATCCGGGGTGACACCATCTGTGGAACTGCTTTCATTTCATTGAAAAGAGAGAGAAGAGGTTTATGATCGGTGCATATGGTGAACTTCCTGCCATATATGTACTTGTGGAGCCTCTGTAACCCAAACATTACTGCTAACCCCTCTTTGTCTAACTGGGAATAGTTTTTTTCCGCTGGTGTTAGAGTTCGGGACATAAACCCTATTGGTCTTTCAGTTCCATCTTCCATGCAGTGTGAAAGAACTGCCCCCACCCCATAAGGTGAAGCATCACAAGAGAGAATGATGTCTTTCTCTACATTGTAGTGAACCAGCACATCCGACGACAGCATCAGTTTCTTGGACTGTTCAAATAAAAACCCCTGCTCCTCTCCCCACTGCCACTGTGTCTCCTTGTGCAGTAGTTTGTGAAGAGGTGCTAACACCGTTGACAAGTTTGGTAAAAACCTGTTATAATAGTTCAGCAGTCCCAGGTAAGCTTTTAACTCAGCCACATTTGTAGGAGCAGGGGCATCCTGCAGTGCTTGTACCTTCTCCTTGAGTGGATGGAGCCCGGTGGCGTCCACTCTGTGTCCCAGGAACACTGCCTCCTTCCCCAGGAAAGTGCACTTACTCCTCTTGAGCCGGAACCCTGCCCTCTCCAATCTCTGTAGTACCTCTCTCAGAGTGCTCAGATGCTCCTGGTCGGTTCTTCCCGTCACCAGAATGTCATCCAGATAGATGGAAACATGTGGAATCCCTTGCAGTACACCTTCGATTGTCCTCTGGAAGATAGCTGGACTAGATGAGACACCAAACGATGAGCGGTTATATGTAAACAAGCCCTTGTGTGTATTTATGGTGACATACTTCTTTGATTCGTCATCCAGTGTAATCTGCAAGTAGGCATGACTCATATCCAACTTTGTGAATTTCTTTCCTCCAGCCAGGTTTGCAAAGAGATCCTCTGTTTTGGGAATACTGCTCTAGTTTGGACACCCGATTGACTGTCAATTTATAGTCTCCACAGAGTCTTACTGAATTGTCCGGTTTTAAAACAGGTACTATGGGAGCTGCCCATTCCGAACATTTCACTGGCTCCAGTATGTTCTCTCTCAATAGATGGTCAAGCTCAGCCTCTACCTTTGGCTTCATGGCATAAGGCACAGGTCATTGTTTAAAAAACCTTGGCGGTGCCTCTTTGTCTACATAAATCTTAGCTGGGGGGCCATTAAATGTGCCAAGTTCCTCCTTGAACACATTCTCATGTTCACTCAACACTTCTTGCAAAGTCAACTGTTTGCCCGCATCTATTTGATGTACTGCGCCCCAGTCTAATTTAAGTTCTTTTATCCAGCCCCGACCTAACAGGTTTGGTCCGGTACCCGATACTATAACTACAGGTAGCTGTTCCACTGTGTCCCTGTGTTGCACAGTTACCTTAGCTGTACCTAATGTCGCTACTCGTTCACCTGTATATGTTTTAAGATGCAGGGAGCAAGGCTTTAACTCTGGAACTTTTGCACAGTTCCACAATTTTGAGTACTCTGCCTTGTTCATTATGGTCATGCCGCACCCTGTAACCACTTCAAAGTTCACCTTAGAGTCATTTACTGTCAGTTGCAATGTGATAGGAGCCACTTTTGGAATGTTCTCTAACATGCTATACATTATGAACATATCCTCTTCTTCCTCAGCTTCCCCGCTGATGTGGTGTGCTCCATGTTTTTTCACTTCTCTCCCTTGGTTTTGCTGTCCTCCCTCTTTTGGTTTGGATTCCTCCACAGGTAATTTCACCCTGCAAGCTCGTTTTATGTATCCTTGTTTCCCACACTTGTAGCACTTTTCCTCCAGAAACCAGCATTCACTCGCCAGGTGATCGCCCTTGCATCTATAACATGCCTTCACATGCTCACGTTGTGGTTTCTGACGCATGTTCAACTTGTGCACAACAACCTGACCTGCAACTTGCGTAGCATTAGCCCTGTATGAACCCTGTATTTCTTTTACATCTCGGTTCGCTGTCTCTATGGCTTGAGCAAGTTCCAATGCTTTTTCATAAGTAAGCTCAGTCTCGGATAATAATTTGCGCTGCATTCGGTCGCCCATTATTCCGCAAACTAGCCTATCTCTCAGCATTTCCTTCAGGTTGTTCCCATAATTGCAATCTTGTGCTAATTTACGCAACACCGCTACATAGTCCATTACACTCTCTTCCTCTTTCCTGTTCCTTGAATTAAACTTGAACCGCTGTACAATCTCACTAGGCTTAGGGTTGAAATGTTCTTTTAGCAAGGCCACTAATTCAACAAATGATTTGTCTCCAGGCTTTTCAGGACTGAGCAGATTCTTCATCAAACTGTAGGTTTGGCTTCCCACTGAACTAAGCAGAATGGCTTTCCTTGTTCCAGCATCATTTATTTCATTTGCTTCGAAAAAATAACCCAACACTTCACAGTATTCTTCCCAGGTTTGTGCTTGAATATCAAAAGCGGAAAGAGTTCCTACCATGGCAGCCATGCTCTCTTCCAGCTGGTAGCTAACCGTAGCTCGTAATTTTGTTGTTTAAACGTCCCGGCAGACTTTGCTTCTTTATGCAGGGTCCTTTAGTTTTCTCGTCGCCAAATGTGATAAATCCATGTAGTGAGACAAGGACTCAAAGAGGCGAGGTATTAGGATTAATAAGAGTTCGTCATTACCAACTGGGAAACACATTTACAGACAGCCTGCATCAGCATCCTGGCATTCCACCTTGTGCTGACCTATACAGGAAACAAACCTCTGACCTTAACAGGAAGCAAACCTCTGACCTTAGCAGCAGCATTGGCTACAGCACCACCTGGTGGATAACCTTAATCATAACATCCCAGATTACTATAACATGCAAATACAGCAACTTCAGGAAAATCACGGGGAGGTTAAGGGCAAGATGCCGTATTCGCGAAGCTAACGGCAGAGTGGCACAAGTTGTCCAGCAAGTTTTGGCAATTCCCAATTCACGGGGTATCTCTTCCTTGCTACACGTTGCTGGCTGATTTGTGCATTAATAATGGCGTGTGTCGTACAGACACCATTATTTTTTTCAGCAAATTCTGGGATAATGGTTTGTTCCTGTTATTTTTCTCTTCTCTCTCTTTCTCCTACAAATAGTAGCTACAGATCAGAACGTGCAACTGTTGAAGCAGATGTAATATTGGGGAACTGTAAAAACTACTCCAGTCATTAATGTATTTGAGTAAGTCATGCTCTGCTATGTGCAGAATGTGTCATTTACTTCTTCACCTGTTTGGTTTTAATTAAAAAAAGGGCTGAATTTGCTGAAATCTTGTGCCATATAGTCTATGGTGTATGTCATTATTATGGTGCAGATATTCCAGGAAATTATGGTTTAAGTGACTTATGCCATTACATACGCTACACCACTTTTACATCGCTCCATGGAGACCCTCGCCAAAAAAGTTGAACAGCTAATTATCATATATCCGCCCCAGTTAAAATCAATGGCGCGATGGAGTTTGCTGAACTAACGTCATTGTGATCACCACAGCCACTTAGACCATTGCAGAATGGCACTGGTGGGCTCAGTATGTTTGGTGCAATCACAGGAATTGTAGTTTACTGTTTAAATTAAGAAATAGTTGTGTTGCCCTCATTAGTTGTTTTTTTATTATTCAGTGGTGCAGTATTGACAGTGTCTAGGGTCACTGGTGCAAAGTGCAAAGCAACAGAGATTATATATATCTGGTCGGAGCAGGTTGACAGTTTCTAACCTTAAACTACCATCTGAATGTGACTTTTTTTTATATGTAATTCGGATTGTTAATCCTATGTGTTAGTGATCACAATGTACCCATTTATAGCTTATTAAAATCCAAGTTGTATATCAGAAATAGCACTGGGATTACAGATTATTTGAGCAATTGAAGACTAAAAGCCTCTGGTTACCATGTTGTTCATACAACCTCAATGGGAAGAGGAGAGGGTCACTGTTCCATCGAATGAACTAACCAAAGAGATATAAAAATAATCCTTAAGGCGAATCAGCTCTCTATAATTTGAATTTGTGCTTGTTTCTGCCCATCAGTTCAACCTTAAAAAAATCTATTTTAAACACTTCTGGGCCCAAGTAGCACCACATCACAATGGGTTTTACTTTCCGGGCCATTTCTCCATTGCTAGCGAGGTAAAAGGTAGCAAAGTAAGGTGGTTTTGCAATAGAATGCCAGAAGGCAGTGGTTGAAAGATTGGCCTCCGATGGTGGAGTGGAGGGAGTAAGAACAAGAGGTAATCTAAAGTCAGGGGAATGGAGAGTGGCAAATCCAAGGGATCTGTGCAGCACAGAAGGAAAGTACAATTGGAGTAAATACAGTGACTGTTTGGGGACAGGATAGGAGTAGAACCAGAAGAGCACTGTGTCACAGAACTGTAGAGGAGAGGCAGTGGAAGAGGACAGAATAATCAACAGCGTCAAAGTTGGCGGAGAGGACACGGAGAGATAGTGAAGCACAATCACACAGGGTGTCATTAGTGACTATGACCAGGGCAATCTCAATGTTGCAGGCAGGTGAGATACCAGATTGGAGAGATTTGATCAGGGAGTGATGAGAAAGGTGAATATGTGTTAGGTGGCAATGAAGCGCTTGGAGAGAAAAGGCAGTTTGGACATAAGGTGGTAGTTTGAAATAAAAATCGAGGAGTTGAGGGTGGACCTTTTAAGAAGTGAGTGGTGAAAGTAATTTTGAAAGGGATGGGAGCAATGCCAGAGGATAAGGGGAGACTGACAGTGTTCGTAAGCTTTTAAAAAATGTATGATTACATAAAAATAAACATTTGCACATTAATTAAACTATTGTAAAATAAATTACTCCAATAAGACTTTCTAGCTTTAATGGAATCATTCCCCCTGCCCCTTTCCTAGCCTAAAATACCCACCAACACCCTGGCTGAGATCAGTCAGCTCAGCAGAGACCAAAGATCAAACCTTTATTCAAAATGGCTCTAAATTCTTCCCGAGCTCTCCTGATGGAGCTCTTTTCAATCACCTAATGCCTGCTAACAATTGTACACTATTGCAGACAGACACTCAATTTCGCAACATTCTCAAATAATTCCTCAGGGTAAATGTTGCGAGTTCCTGCGCCACTGGCAGGACCTGACACGCAACCAATGCATATTAGAAAATCGCAGGCGAGCAGCCTGTAATTTTCCATCCATTGAAATCGCACCAACATGTATGTCATGGAGCTTTGTAAAATTTACCCCATAAATATAAATCACTTAACATTAGACACTGAGCTATCTGGGGATATTAGGAGTAAATTAACTGTGGTACTCTTCTTAGTGGTTGGGTTAAAATAGTATTTGCCGAGGCCTGGAAAGAGGTAACCGTCCCAACATTTCAACATGGTAATTTATAGTATGGAGAATGTGGAGGGGAGGAGGGGAACCTAAGGAAAATAATTTACAAAGGAGGCAGAAGAAGAATTATACTTTGAAATATTCAGATTTTCTTCCATTGAAAACAGGAGTCAAAGCGAACTGGTAAAAACCATGCTGCTTCCAGTAATTTTGCTGTTAATCATTTCTTCAATCACTGGGACAGAAGCTTCTGCAGTGAAGAAGAGACGTCATGACCATCATGAAGAAGACCTTCAGAGGCACGGGCAAGAATCTGATCTGGCAATGGTTTCTTCTGCAAATGCTGATTTTGCTTTCAATCTCTACAAAGAAATTGCTAACCGGAGCACCTCTAACATTTTCTTCTCCCCTCTGAGTATTTCCACGGCTTTAGCCATGCTGTCTCTGGGCACCAGATCTGGGACTTGTGAGCAGCTTTTCAAAGGACTCCACTTCAAGAATATGACACAGGAAAGAATAACACAAATGAACAGAGGCTACAAGCAACTTCTACAGGCCCTGACGGCAGAAAACAGTGAGCTTCAGCTGTTTACAGGAAACTCTCTTCATATTCAAAAGGGTTTTGCTGTATTGCCAAACTTTCTAAATGAGACTAAGAAGTTTTACAATGCAGAGGTGTTTACTTTGGATTTTAACCTGGATCCCCAAAACGCTAGACAACAACTGAATGATTATATGAAAAAGGTGACAAAAGGAAAAGTTAAAGAGTTTTTTACCACAATTGACCCTTCAACTAAACTGTTGCTTATTAACTACATCTTTTTTAAAGGTAAATCAACTTTTGATTTTGAATGTTTTGCATGCTATATATCTACTATTATAAAGAGCTAAACACACCATAGTTAATATTTTGCAAGATACGAAATTGTGTTTTTAATTGTATTTATAGTTCTTCCACTTTATGAATGTAATTATTACAAATAATTTTATTTAAAAATCTAATATTGAAACTTTAGTCAATAACATCTGCTCAATCATTCCAAAAGCTCCATTTAGTTCTACCTTGTATTTCAGTGAAAGTGGATATTTTCATCATATAACATTGATACAAGGGCAGACTAGCATAGAGCCCTTTTCCAGTCTCATAACAAACCAAAGAGCCGTCAGCTTCAAAGGCAGTTACATTATTTAGCAATTCAAACAGGGCCTCTCATTAAAAATATGATCAAACCACTATGGAAAAATGTGCAGTTCAAACAAAATAAGTTAAATTGTGAACTAAAGTGGATGAAAAGCTCAAAGTCTGGTAAACACTGAAGTAGATCATGAGTAATTCTTTACAGAATAGGAAAATACAGATAATTACATCCCAGAAACATGCACCAAGATGTCACCAGAATAAAATAGACACAAAAAATTGTTACTAAGTGTAGTCTTCATGTGAAGCCGAGTTAGATAGCAGGAGGTAAATTGACCATGATGCACAGACATCATTCAGTCTCCATTTTAAAATCATATATTCTGTTCTTATTTTTGATTGATTTGATATTTTTTTGTTAGATAGAAAAACTGATGGCATTTTGGCAAACAGAGAAATAGAACTGGTTGGAGCGCAGGACTTTTTCTGTAGTACAGGCTCCCAAGCTGGGAAGCACAAAATTGAGGTGCTACAGTGGCACCACTGGTGGGAGGGTGTAATTACAGTGAGACAAGATTACATTGGCTGATTTCTTTATAAATATGGACATAGGACTTTATAATAAAGCAGCAAATTAAGTTTTGCAGATATAAGATTATATATATATAATATATGTCCTTGAGTTGCTAACATTGAAACACTTGCTATTTATACTCTTCCCCCCTCCCCCAGCCCCGGGATGGCATTGTAACCCCTAAATATTACAAGAAATCAAGTTATTCTTCCTTGCTCCAGAAATGACGTTGTTACTTCTCCCAGCCTTTTATAACAAACACAGATAAAAAAATATAATGCATGAGAGAGTTTCTAGTCTTTTTAAAATAAAACATGTTTTGACTGTTTCGGGCAGTAAATCTCATAGCTTACTTATTACACCTTCAAAACTTAGTGATGGTACTTTGCTGCATAAAACAGGTAGTGTATTCGGAAGAGCCAACACCATTTCTTATCCCACTGACCAGGAACAGTAGCATGAGAAGACTGGCCAATTCAATTGGACTGCTGGCTTTTCTAAAGTTCAGGTGGTGATTGATGTACCTGTGTGGCCAGCTGGGCCTCTGTATGATGATGCATGTTTCATACATGAACAGAAAGGGGCTTTAATTCATCAATGTGTAGCTGCTCTGTGACCACCAGTCTGCTTCCTAGGCACCTCCCACAGTGCTATCATTTTGTGCCAATCATCTGTACAGATGAAGGGGAACTGGAAGGGGAGCAGGGCGGCCTTTTTCATCCCTGGCTAATACTGATCCTGGTGGCTTCCTGGGCCTCACTGTATCAGCACTCAGGTTGTTTTCCATGGCAGCCACGGAAAGAACCTGAGTTGATACGACGAGACCTAGGAAACCACCAGGATCATTACATAAGAACATAAGAAATAGGAGCAGGAGTAGGCCAATCGGCCCCTCGAGCCTGCTCCGCCATTCAATAAGATCATGGCTGATCTGTACTGAGTGTACCATTGGCAATTTGAAGCAGCATCTCAGATTTCTGAACATAGAAACATAGAAGATAGGAGCAGGAGTAGGCCATTCGGCCCCTCGAGCCTGTTCCGCCATTTAATGAGATCATGGCTGATCATCCAAATTCAGTACCCTGTTCCTGCCTTCTCTCCATATCCCTTGATCCCTTTAGCCTTAAGAAATATATCCAACTCCTTCTTGAATATATTTAATGAATTGGCCTCTACTGCCTTCTGTGGTAGAGAATTCCACAGGTTCAGCACTCTCTGGGTGAGGAAATTCCTCCTCATCTCTGTCCTAAATGGCTTACCCCTTATCCTTAGACTGTGACCCCTGGTTCTGGACACCCCGACCATCGGGAACATCCTTCCAGCATCTAGTCTGTCTATTCCTGTTAGAATTTTATAAGTTTCAATGAGATCCCCTCTCATTCTTCTAAACTCCAGCGAGTACAAGCCCAATCGACCCAATCTCTCCTCATACGTCATTCCTGCCATCCCAGAACAGATCAGAGTCTCATTACAGTGCAGCTCCTGTAAGGTCTCCAGGATCATTGTCGTCTGCGGCATGTTCTATAAACTTGCTGCATAAAGAGGTCGAACCATGAAGGAGGATAACAATCGAAAAACAATGCCGCAGTAAAAAGAAAGACTTACATTTATATAGTGCCTTTCATGACCTCAGGATGCCCCAACGTGCTTTACAGTCAATGAAGTACTTTTGAAGTAGGAGGCAGGTAGTGGCCATGATGATGAAGCTTCTCATACAGCGCCTTAGTTAAGCAGCAGTTGAAGTATTGTGTACCATTTTGAAATAGAACCAATAGAAAAGGTGCAGCATAGATTCACTAGGATATTACCAGGGCTCAGAGGTTACAGCTATAAAGAGACTTGAGAAGTTAGGGTTATTTTCATTAGAGTTGAGGAGGTTAAAGGGTGACCTGATAGAGGTCTTCAAGTTTATGAAGAATTATGAGAATTAAAGTGAAAGTTAGAAAAAAATCTTTACACAGGTTAGAATTTGGAATTCTCTGCTGGAAACTTGTTGAAGTAGAGTCCATTAACTCTTATAAAAAGGCATGGGATAGCTGCTTGAAAAATAGGAATATTGAAAGGCATGGGGAGCAAGTAGGAGAGTGGGATTAGACTGGGTGGCTTTTGTGGAGAAAAGCACTGGGGCAGAGGAAGATAGCTATTGGAAGAGAGCACTGCAATGGGATTAGTTTTGGATCATTCTAGCAAAGCGCCAACACATACACAATGGACTGAATATTGTAAATGTTAATGGTCTACATAGGACAGACGGTGTCAGACAGCTGTTCATCCTCAAGGCCATCCTGCCTGACACAAAATAAACATGCATCATGCAGTTAAGTTGGCTTACAAGAATTTATTGAGTGAATCTCCTTTGATGCCATGCCCAAATTGGGCTTAGATGGTTGCTCATTGTATTCCAACTATGCTGATATATGGCTATGCATAATAAGAAGTCAGTGCTCTGTTTCTCTCATGACAGTACTACCCAGATTGGCCCAATATTGCTTAGCATGGTTCAGTAAAAAGTGACTTACAGGTTCTGAGGGTAAATGTTGTGGCATTGCTACTTGTGGCAGGTACTAGACATTCCAAACCATATTTTAGTCTTACCACAGCTGCTTTCTTGAGGCCAGCCATCTTCTTCCTCACATTTCTCTAGGTTCATGAAGCACTTGACACTGCATTCACCTTGCCTATTCCTAAGCCTGTTGCTCTAGGTGCTTCTGGGGAAGGTACCCATCTATTCTATAAATCATAGAATCATAGAATAGTACAGCACAGAAGGAGGCCATTCAGCCCATCGAATCTGTGCTGGCTTTTTCAAAGAGCAATCCAGTTAGTCCCACTCCCCCACTCTTTACCAATATTCCTGCAATTTTTTCTCCTTCAAGTATTTATCCAATTTGCTTTTGAAAGCTACTATTGAATCTGTTTCCACCAGCCTATCAGGTAGTGCATTCCAGATCCTAACCTTTTGTTGCATAAAAGTGTTTCCTCATGTCGCCTCTGGTTCTTTTGCCAATCACCTTAAATCTGTGCCCTCTGGTTATCGACCCTTCAGCCATTGGAAACCATTTCTCTTTATTTATTCTATCTAAACCCTTCATGATTTTAAACACCTCTATCAAATCTCCTCTGCTCTAAGGAGAACAAGCCCAGCTTCTCCAGTCTATCCACGTAACTGAAGTCCCTCATCCCTGGAACCATTCTAATTTCTCTATAATTTCTCTCCTCTCCCCAATTTCTCTGGATAAGCATTTCCAGCACCTGGTCATCAAATTTGCCCTTCGATAGCCTGGATACCTGTATTGTATGGTAATCTTTGTAGAATAAACACCTGCCCTGCTTTCCCCAGTGCGAAAAACATTAATAGGAGTGGTATATAGGCCTCCAAATAGTAAAATAGAGGTTAGGGAGGGCATCACGAGGGAAATTAGAGAAGCGTGCAATAAGAGCACAGCTGTCATCATAGGTGACTTTAACTTACATATAGATTGGACTAGCCTAATCAGTAAAAATAATGAGGAGGAGGAATTCCTTGAGTGTTTAAGGGATGGTTATCTGGATCAATATGTCGAGGAACCAACTCGGGAACAGGCTATATTGGACTGGGTACTGTGCAATGAGAAGGGACTAATCAGTAATCTTGTTGTACGGGGACCCTTGGGTCAGAGCGATCATAACATGATCGATTTCTCACTCGAAATGGAGAGCGAAGAAATTGACTCAGAGACTAAGGTCCTGAATTTAAACAAGGGGAATTATGATGCCATGAGACGGGAACTGAGTAGGTCTGATTGGACAACGTTCCTGGGAGGACTGGAGGTAGATAAACAATGGCAAACATTTAAAGATAGAATGACAAAATTGCAAAAATTGTTTATACCAATCTGGCATAAAAGGAAATCTAAAAAGGTGACTCAACCGTGGATAACAGGGGAAATTAGAGACAGCATAAAATCCAAAGATAGGGCGTATAAAATAGCCAAAAAAAGCGCCAGAGCGGAAGATTGGGAACAGTTTAAGATAGAGCAAAGGAGGGCAAAGGGCATAATCAAGAGGGGCAAAATAGCTTACGAAAACAAGCTGGCGGAAAATATAAAAACTAACTCCAAAAGCTTTTATAAGTATATCAAAAGGAAAAGACTGGTGAAAACCAAAGTTGGTCCATTGCAGTCAGATACGGGGGAATATATAATGGGAAATAAGGAAATGGCAGATCAACTAAATGCATACTTTGGGTCAGTCTTTACGAAGGAAGACACAAAAAACCTCCCTGGGATATCGGGAAAAATAGGGACATTGGCAAAGGAGGAACTGACGCAAATCAATATCTCTAAGGATATGGTGTTAAGGAAGCTAAAGGGATTGAAGGTGGACAAATCCCCAGGGCCTGATAACATGCATCCTAGGGTACTGAAGGAGGTGGCCCTAGAGATAGCGGATGCACTAAGGATGATTTTTCAGAATTCATTAGACTCGGGAACAGTGCCCATGGATTGGATTGCAAGCATTACCAATCCAAGATGGCGACATCTGGAGAACACATTTTGAAAACCTCTACAAAGACATCCCAATAAACGAAACAAACCCAAGTCAACATCAGGTCACAGAAAAACTCCACACATTAGAAGCAACAATCAAAGACAACCAAAACCCTCTAGACTCCCCAATCACATGGAAAGAAATGGCCACAAAAACAAAATCTCTCCACCTAAAGAAAGCCTGTGGCCCAGACAACATCAAAAATGAAATGCTCAAGTTCAGCAATATGGAGATGCAGGGTGCGGTACTCAAATTATTCAACATCATATTACGTTCAGGCTGTTTTCCCGATATCTGGTGCCAAGGACTAATCTCCCCCATATATAAAAGCGGAAACAAATCAGACCCAAATAACTACCGCGGCATCTGTGTCAACAGTTGTCTAGGGAAGTTATTCTGCAGTATTCTAAATAGTAGATTACTTGATTTTCTTAACAAACATAATATCCTCAGAAAAAACCAAATAGGCTTTCTTCCAAAACACCGCACCGCCGACCATATCTATACCCTTCACACCCTCATTGAAAAACATATACACCAAACAAAAAATGGGAAAATATTCGCCTGTTTCATCGACTTCAAGAAAGCCTTTGACTCTATATGGCACGAAGGGCTCTATTATAAACTTCTTCAATGTGGAATAGGGGGCAAAGTCTATGACCTTATTAAATCAATGTATCTGAAAAACAAATGCGGGGTCAAAATTGGAGACAAACGCACCGATTTCTTCACCCAGAGAAGAGGCGTCCGGCAGGGCTGCAATTTGAGCCCGACCCTGTTCAACATATACATAAATGAATTAGCAGACATGCTGGAGCAAAGCGAGTCACCAGGTCTCCGTCTCCTGGATGGAGAAGTGAAATCCCTGTTCTATGCGGACGACCTGGTTCTGCTGTCTCCCACAGAACAGGGATTACAGCAACAACTAGACCTACTCGACAAATACTGCCAAAATTGGGCTCTAACAGTAAATCTAAAGAAAACCAACATCATGATTTTTCAAAAAAGGCCCAGATGTCAGGAAAACAAATACCAGTTTACCCTCAGTGATATCACTATAGGACACACTATGAGCTACACCTACCTTGGTCTAACTATTACAGCATCAGGGAGCTTCAGCATAGCAGTGAATGCACTAAAAGAAAAAGCCCGAAGAGCCCTATATGCAATAAAAAGAAAATTCTACAACATCCAAATCCCAATCAAAATCTGGCTCAAAATATTTGACAGCATAATCCTGCCCATTGCACTGTACGGTAGTGAAGTATGGGGCCCGCTAAATCACCAAAGCTACACTAAATGGGAAAAACATACAATAGAAGCCCTACATGCAGAATTCTGCCGAAGCATCCTTCGCACCCAAAGAAAAACGCCAACAAATGCATGCAGAGCCGAACTAGGCAGATACCCACTGATAATAAACATCCAAAAACGAGCACTAAACTTCCTAAATCACCTCAAATCTAGCTCCCCAGACACCCTTCATTTCAAAGCCTTTCAGACCCAAGAGCTAAACCCAGAAAAGAGTCCCCTGAGTCAGCTGCTACGGAAACTAAGTACTCAGCCGGACCCTGACCAGCCCCAGACCAACACAGCCGTCCAAACACCAATCCGAGTGAACCAAATCATTAAAAAATGCAAAGAAACCTACCTGGAACATTGGAACAAAATAACCGAAAGCCAAAGCAGATTAGAATGTTACCGGGCCCTAAAAAGAGAATATAAACTGGCAGACTACCTCACGACCATCAGAGACACAAAACAGAGACAGACCCTCACCAGGTACAGACTAAGCGACCACCAACTGGAAATTGAAAAAGGCAGATACAAGAAATCCTGGCAGCCTAGAGAGAATAGAATATGCGATCAATGTCTGGCTGGCGAGGTTGAAACAGAAATGCATTTCCTCCTAAAATGCGAAAAATTCAACACATCAAGAAACATATTATTCAACAAGCTAAGCCAAACAACCCCAGATTTCAAGGAATTGGATGATCTGTCAAAATTGAGATTAGTCCTAGGAGAAGGAGACAGACCATACCTTGGGGCCAAATATGTAACAACATGTCACAACCTGAGGACTGTTTAAAATTAAGACTGTTTAAAATTAATATTGAACGTACCAAATGAAGTACAAAGACTGTTTAAAATTAATATTGTTTAAAAGTAATATTGTATGTACCCAACAAATGTCAAATCGATTGACACCTACAGAATGTTGGAAAACTGTACCTTTTTGCTATGTAAGCTTTGGCAATATGGTTCTCTGTAAACTTTCATGCCAATAAAGCATTTTAATTGGAAATTGGAATTGGGTAGCTAACGTTACCCCACTATTCAAAAAGGGGGGTAGGGAAAAAGCAGGTAATTACAGACCTGTAAGCCTTACATCAGTTGTGGGCAAAATGCTGGAGTCCATCATTAAGGATGAAATAGCGGAGCACTTAGCAAATGGGGACAGGATAGGACAGAGTCAACATGGATTTACAAAGGGTAAATCGTGCTTGACTAATCTATTGGAATTTTTTGAGGGAGTAACTGGTAGAATAGATGGGGGAGAGCCAGTAGATGTGGTGTACCTGGACTTCCAAAAGGCCTTCGATAAGGTCCCACATAAAAGATTAGCATGGAAAATTGAGGCTCATGGGATAAAGGGGAAAGTATTGGCGTGGATAGGGAACTGGCTGTCAGATAGAAAACAGAGAGTTGGAATAAACGGCTCATTTTCTGAATGGCAGGCAGTAACAAGTGGGGTACCACAGGGATCTGTCCTGGGCCCCCAGCTGTTCACAATTTACATTAATGACCTGGATCAGGGAGTCGGATGCAGCATTTCCAAATTTGCAGACGACACTAAACTAGGAGGGGGGGTGGGCTCAGAGGAAGAGACCAGGAAGCTCCAGAGCGATTTGGACAGACTGGGCGATTGGGCGGATAAATGGCAGATGCACTATAATGTGGACAAGTGCGAAGTTATCCACCTTGGGTGCAGGAACGGGAGGGCAAATTATTATTTAAATGGCAATAGATTGGGAGAGGGGGAAGTACAGAGAGACCTGGGTGTTCTTGTACACCAGTCACTGAAGGCGAGCATGCAGGTGCAACAGGCGGTCAAGAAGGCAAACGGTATGCTGGCCTTCATAGCAAAAGGGTTAGAATACAGGAACAGGGATACCTTGCTGCAGCTGTACAGGGCACTGGTGAGACCACACCTCGAGTACTGTGTACAGTTTTGGTCGCCTCATCTGAGGAAGGATGTTCTTGCCATGGAGGGGGTGCAGCGGCGATTCACCAGGCTGATACCAGGAATGGCGGGAATGACCTATGAGGAGAGACTATGTAGTTTAGGGATGTACACACTGGAGTTTAGAAGATTGAGAGGGGACCTCATAGAAGTGTATAAAATTCTGACAGGTCTAGACAGACTGGATGCAGAAGGAATGTTTCCCTTGGCGGGTGAGAACAGAACTAGAGGACATAATTTAAGGATAAGGGCTAAACCATTTAGGACAGAGATGAGGGGGAATTTCTTCACTCAGAGAGTGGTGAACCTGTGGAACTCATTGCCACAGAGGGCAGTGTACGCCAGCTCATTAAATATATTTAAGAGGGAATTAGATATATTTCTACGGGCAAAAGGGGTTAAGGGTTACGGAGAGAAAGCGGGGACGGGATACTGAATTAAAGGATCAGCCATGATCTCATTGAATGGCGGAGCAGGCACGAAGGGCCGAATGGCCTACTCCTGCTCCTATCTTCTATGTATCTATGTATAATGTTGGGCCAACGCTTATTGTCTGTGAATTGTTATTAATAATTATTAGAAATACTTTTACAGCAGTTGAAGTGCTCACTGCCATTCTGATAACATTCATAAGTCTGTGAAAGAATTCAATCATAACCAAGGTTGCTGTATTTAAACAGGCAACCCCAAGGATTGAAAGCTGCAATGTTTACATTGTAAAACGATTGCTGCTTTACCACCAGAAGTCAACCGTTGATAGCGTCATGCCAAAGGACTGAAATTCCCAAATTCCTGCTCCACCACTAGAAGATCTAGGGAGCAGGACTCCCTGCCACCTGCAGGTAGGCCCCATCCTAAAGGGATGGGTCATTAGCATCTTTGGGGTGAGTGCATTGTGCCTGTAAGGGTGCATCAGAAGTGCCCACCCCAGTGGAGGTTGGAAATGTCAGAGATATCTCCATGCTGCTCCATGTAGCAGAGAAGGCCCAGGGAGGGCCTCACAGTAAAACAGCCACAGAACACTTCAGCTCCCAAAGGAACTATCCAGCCATCACTGTAAAATGGCTGATCCCTTCTGAGATTATTTATTTTTTCCCCACAGGCATTTTGGGGCTGTAATGTATATACCTTTAAGGGGGGAACTATCTTTTACAGCTCATGTATACTGCAGTACCGGCAGTGACCACACCTGTATATAGTACTGAGTAGTAATCTGTACAGATCAGTTCCAGTGTGAGCCACGTTGAGTAAACACCTGTTGTACCGTTCTCCTGCAGTCTGTGTCTTATTATACACAGACACAACATTGGCGACAAGGCAAGTTCGAACCTCCCTGCAACTCTGCATCACCTCCCGGGGATTCATTCCTGGAGATCAGTGGATTGGAGGTCAAGGCCAGAGACTCGGGCGTCGACCATGGGCAACTGCCCAGTCATCCAGCAGAGACTCGAGAATTGCGGGGGAGGCTGTCGAGAGCCAGGCTTGGCTTTCCAGTCGAGGTGGTTCAGCGAAACGGGCTGGCAACAGGTAGTGCGCAGACCCTTCCCGGACAGTGGTGGGCTAGAGCCCGACCGAGCGGCACAGCAAAGGGCCGAGCAGCGTCGACGGGGGAGAGAGAGAGAGGGCAGAGCGCACAGGGCACAGCCGGTGTTCAGGGGCCGAGCAGCGTCGAAAAGAGAGAGAGAGACGCGCAGAAACCCGCAAGGCGCCGCCATTGCCACGAGGACCGCCGAGAGCGGCGTTGGCAGCAGCGCAGGAGAAGCGCGCGAAACCTACAGGGCGCCGCATTGCCACGAGAACCGCCAGGAGCGGCGTTGGCAGCAGCGGGGGAGGAAGGAAAGCGCGGGAGACGCCATTTTAAGCCATTGGGAAACGCCATTTTAAACCACACCCAAAATGCCGAAGAGTGGCAGTATCACCGCATTTGACAATGAAGTCGAAGATTGGACTACATATGTCAAACGAATAGAGGTATACTGCAAGGCAAATGAGGTGTCAGATGACAAGAAAGCGTCGGTATTGTTAAATTCAATGGGTGCAAAGACATATGGTTTATTACGAAATCTATTAACCCCAACGAAGCCAATGGAAAAGAGTTTTGAAGACATAGTAACGATACTACAGGAACATTTAAACCCCACACCGCTGCTGATAGCAGAAAGATTCAAGTTTCACAAACGGAACCAGCATAAGGATGAAAGCAATGCTGATTATTTAACAGAACTGCGCAAACTATCGAAACACTGCCAGTTTGTAGCGGGACTGGCAGATACCTTAAGGGACAAGTTTGTGTGTGGGCTTCAAAGTGAAGGAACCCAGAAACGGCTTTTATCTGAAAAGGACCTTACGCTGGAAAAGGCTTTCAGCATTGCGGTATCATATGAAGCAGCAGCACGGGGCGCTGCAGAGATACAACAGAGACCGCAAGAATATGGCACAAACGAAATGTCATATAGAACAGAGAAGTGCTATCGCTGCGGCAGAACAACACATGACCAGAATGATTGCTGGTTCAAAGACAAAGGCCTAGAAATTCACTGGCCTTAGCGCCGCTTTTGAGGCGCTAGAGGGCCTAGCGCCGAAGTTATGGCCAGTTTAGAAATTGACAGGGGCCCTAAATCGGCGTTAGGCCAGTAGCGCTGCGCCGGCACCGATGACGTCATCGGTGTGCGCAGCGTCCCGGTTGCCATGGTAACCCGCCCGAACTCGGAAATTGAGTTGCGGCCGCCTCGCCCGTGGCAGCCGCAAGCAACGTTCTGGCAGAGGTGCCTTACAGAACTTTGCGCCGGCGCATTAAAGGCCCCGCGGCGGCCGGCCGCTTTCCCGCCGGCCGCCTGGCCGCAGCTCCCTCCCCGGACTTCCCCCCGCCCCCCCCCCCCCGGAACAGAAGCAAGCCCGGCACTTGTCCGAGGTGCCGGGCTCATTTTTAAAAAGATTATCGCGGGCCGCGGCCGGGTGCAGGCAGCTCCTCCTTAACGGAAGGAGGAGGCCTGCACTTCCCGAGCCTGCCGCACCGCAGCGGGCGCCGCAGCGCCGGAATAGCGCCGCAATGCGGCGCGTGGCGCCAGTTTTGAGGCGATGAGACCCCTCAGTAGCGCCGGCAGCCGTTTGGGCGCGGCGCTACTGAATTTTTGGCGCGCGCAGGGGGACTTAGCACCGGCACTAACTTCCGGCGCTAAAGCCCTCGCTGCGCCAAAACCGAATTTCTAGGCCAAAGTGTGCAGACAGTGTGGAAAAGTAGGACACATAGCACGAGTCTGCAGGTCGGGAAAGAAAACCAGCAATAAGAAACCTACCAAAGAAAAGTACAAGAAGGTACATAAGATGACGGAGAATAGTTCAGACGAACAAAATAGTGATAATGACACCGAAAGCAGGAACTGAGTTGTCTGAAACTACATAATGTGATCACAACGGAGGATCACCGAACCATTTGGGTCACTCTCAAGATAGCAGGAGTCCAGGTAAAGATGGAATTGGACACAGGATCAGCCCTAACAGTCATAAACCGACGGGACTACGAGTGGCTATTCTCACACATACCCTTGAGAGACACAAAAATTATTTTGAAGACGTACACGGGGCAAAAAGTCTACCCCAAAGGAAAAATAAGGGTGACCGTTACATATAACGGTAAGGAAACACCAAAACTAGACCTGTATGTATTGCAAGGTGGAGGACCACCATTACTGGGACGTGAATGGATCCGGAAAATACAACTGGATTGGCATTCCATACAGGCACTGACTGTGGCTGACAAAAAGGATGACGACGTCACACCTGGGTGACTGTCAAAGATCCTAACTGACACGAAAGAAGTGTTCCAGCAAGGACTCGGAACATTAAAAGGCATGACAGCGACGATTAAAATTGAAGAAAACGCAAGGCCAAAATTTTTTAAGGCCAGACCGGTACCTTATGCGATCCGCCCAGCCATCGAAGCAGAGCTGGAGAGTCTGGAACGTTCAGGTGTACTGTCCAAGGTAGACTGGAGCGAGTGGGCTACACCCATCGTCCCTGTGATGAAAAAGTCGTTGAGCAGCACGCCTGGGGAACCAAGGAAGGTTCGCATCTGTGGGGACTTTAAAGTAACAGTGAACCCGGTCCTTCACACCGTACAATATCCACTTCTGCGGATTGAAGATATTTTCGCCTCGCTATCTGGAGGGAAACGCTTCACTAAGATTGATCTGGCCCAGGCGTATCTGCAAATGGAGGTAGAAGAAGCATCAAAATAATACCTCACAATCAACACCCATAAAGGTCTCTACCAATACAACCGGCTGGTATTCGGGGTAGCATCAGCTCCAGCTATTTGGCAGAGGGCAATGGAACAAGTCCTGCAAGGGATCCCAGGGACCCAGTGTTATTTGGACGACATGCTGGTCACGGGCGAAAATGACAGTGATCACCTTGCCAACCTGGAGCAGGTGCTCACTAGATTGCAGGAATATGGGCTCCGAGCTAACCGCCTCAAATGCGAGTTTTTTAGAAAACAGATCTCGTATTGTGGCCACGTTATCGATAAAGAGGGGTTACATAAGTCCCCAGAGAAGATTGAGGCAGTAGTCAAGGCTCCAGCACCGGAAAATGTGTCACAACTGAGGTCGTTCCTCGGGCTGGTAAACTACTACCATAAGTTCTTGCCAAATTTGTCTACAATACTACACCCACTGAACACCCTACTGCAAACTGGGGTGCCATGGAAGTGGAGTGACGAATGTAGATGAGCTTTCCAGAAGAGCAAAACACTAATCACATCGAAAGAGGTATTGGCCCATTACAACCCGGCATTACCAATTCGGTTGGCATGTGATGCGTCACCCTACGGCATTGGAGCGGTGCTGTCGCACAAATTCTCGGACGGCTCAGAGAGGCCAATAGCCTTTGCGTCATGATCACTAACCTCAGCTGAGCGTAACTACGCCCAGATTGACAGGGAGGCCCTCAGCCTAGTGTGGGGAGTGAAAAAGTTCAATCACTATCTGCACGGGCAGAAATTCACCTTGCTGACTGATCACCAGCCTCTTGTCTCCATTTTTAATCCGAAGAAGGGCGTTCCGGTGATGACTGCGCAACGACTACAAAGATGGTCACTTTTTCTAGGGGCGCACCACTATGAGATTGAATATAAGGGCACGAAACAGCATGGAAATGCTGATGGGCTATCACGCCTGCCACTGCCTACTGCGGAGGAAGCACCAGCAGTGGATCCTGTCGAAATATTCCATTCGACTATAGTTGAATACCTACCGGTAACTAACGCTTGTATCGAAAAGGAAACCCGAAATGACCCGACACTGTCTCGGGTATATGATTTGACGATGAAGGGATGGCCAGCACATGGCGACTCACTGTTGCCAGCATTCTCGACAAGGAGAGAACAGCTGTCAGTTGTTCAGCTGTCAGCTGTCAGGGGGACCTTGATGTGTGGATCCCGAGTGGTAATTCCACCCAAGTTAAGGGATAGAGTGCTCAATGAGCTTCATGAGGGTCATCTGGGAGGGGTAAAAATGAAAAGCCTAGCCAGGGCTTATGTGTGGTGGCCGGGAATCGATAAACAAATCGAGGAGCTGACCAAGAGCTGCTCAGGATGCCAGAAAGTCCAAAATGCACCACCACAGGCCCCTCTACACCCATCGGAGTGGCCCTCATCTCCATGGCAACGGGTGCATATTGATTTTGCTGGTCCATTCATGGACTCAATGTTTTTAATAGCCGTGGATGCGCACTCGAAATGGCCTGAGGTGATCAAAATGACCTCCACCACCACGGAGAAAACGATTGCAGTCCTACGGACCATTTTTGCCAGGAATGGCTTGCCAGAACAGATTTGCTCCGACAACGGACCACAGTTTGTGTCCGAAGAGTTCCGGAGGTTCTTGAAAAAGAATGGGGTAAGGCATTACACATCCGCCCCGTATCATCCAGCCACAAATGGATTGGCTGAGAGGTTCGTACAAACTTTAAGAAGGCAATAAAGGCTATGTACGATGACAACATTCCGCTGCAGCACAAGGTGGACAATTTCCTGTTCGCCTACCGGAATGCGACACATGCAGTCACCAACCAGGCCCCAGCCATGATGTTCTTTAACCGAAGGTTAAGATCTCGCCTGGATTTGCTCAGACCAAACGTACGAAGAGATGTTGAGAGTAAGCAATTCCAGCACATCCATGAGAAGCCAACAAGGAGCTTCAATGTAGGGCAACCAGTCTTGGCCTGCGACTACCGAACAGAAAAATGGCAGCCAGGAACGATATGCACATGGCAGGGCCCACTAATGTACACAGTGGACGTTGGGGAGAGCATCGTGAGACGCCATGCTGACCAGATCCTAGAGTCACAGGAACAAGTCAACCCCATGCCTCGCCCATACGTACCTGGTGATGAACCCGACGTACAGGTCGCATCTACCCCAGAAACAGTAGCATCGGAAGCTGATGAACCAACCGACGACAGGGGGCCAGAATCGCCTCCGCACCAAGAGCAAGACACTCGGGAAAGGCGCTATCCAGAAAGGATCAGGAAGCCTCCCCAAAGACTGAATATATAAATAGACTATTTTCAGCTAATGTTGCATGTTAAAAGTGTTAATTGTAATTAGTTTGATATGTAATTGTTAAATGAGTGTTATGGTACTGTTAATCTAAAAGGGGAGGAATTGTAATGTATATACCTTTAAGGGGGGAACTATCTTTTACAGCTCATGTATACTGCAGTACTGGCAGTGACCACACCTGTATATAGTACTGAGTAGTAATCTGTACAGATCAGTTCCAGTGTGAGCCACGTTGAGTAAACACCTGTTGTACCGTTCCCCTGCAGTCTGTGTCTTATTATACACAGACAAAACAGGGGCCTTTACCAGATCCCTAATGGAACACACTGGCTCTCAACTGGCATGGGGTCCATTGGGCAATCAAGTGGTGGAATTTCCTAGGGCAGTCCAGGATCTCCCAGAGACATGCCCCCTTTGAAGTTGGAGTGGCAGGCGAAAGATCACCCAGGCCCCACCCCACTGAAATTTCCTGGCATCTTCTCCAGGGGACAGAATGCTGGTGGAACTGAGTTTGGCTCCATTTTCCATCACCAACAGTTTCAAGGGAGATGGACCCAGGATCGGTGCAGAATTTCAGGCCCCAAGTGTGTTATAACAGTGTAGCAATGATCTCACACATGCTGTCCACTTACTACTACTTTTTGTGTTTTCAGAATCAATTCATGAGAATTAACTTTTGCTGTGTTACCAAACTCTGCCATATTTATGTCTGACAGGAAAATGGAAGAATCCATTTGATCCAGCAGCTACTGAAGAAGCATTCTTTAATGTGAACGAAACTACAAAAGTAAACGTTCAAATGATGTACCAAAACAATCGGTTCAGTATGATATCTGACCAAGAGTTTTTCAGTAATGTAATAAAACTTCCTTATATTGGGAATGCATCTATGATCGCCATCTTGCCTGCAGGAGGAAAACTAGAATATGTGGAACAAAATCTTTCCCGAGAAAAATTTGAAGACTGGCTACAGCAACTTGGCTACAGCAAGTAACTAAAATCTCATTCCAAACAGTCAGTTTAAATACATGAAAATCTTCCTCAAATTGCTATTTTGAACCTGCACAAGTGTCACTTGTTTAAAAAACATTTTGCTTTCTTTCTCCCTTCTGTTCAATATTTTGTTGAGCAGAAAATTACTTAGGGTCTCCTTTCCAAAACTATCATTGTCAAAGTCATACGAGTTGAAAAATATCCTAACGGAAATGGGTGTGAGAGATTTATTTACATCCGATGCCAACCTTTTTGGAATAAGTGAAAATGAAAATCTGCAAGTTTCACAGGTAGGTTGCTGGTTTCTGCTCATTATGATGGGAAATATCTTCTTTTGTTCTGGCAGATGCACATTTGGGACGTATGTATGCGTATTTTAACCAGAATGAAAATAAGAACATTTCTTCCCAACTTCAACTTTTTTAACCAATTGAAGTCAAACCTACAATTTTCTGGCCTTGGGGTCAATTGAATGATTTTGATGGGCTTTCCTCAGGAATCCACAACAGCACTGGTCCTGAGTGAAGGAGGAGAGCAGCACTGCTGGGAGTGGGAGCTGCCCAGCACTGCTGCTGACAAACCCACAGTGCTGCCTGAGATTTTCTTTTTAAAACTTCCCACAAACCCGCTGTTGGATTGGCTTTTTCCACCAAAGGACAGAACTAGAGTTCCATGGACTGGATAACAGCAGGAAAGGGCCAGGTTTAACCTGCAGGCCAGGCACCACCGTCTTACAGTGCCACAGCTGGAAGCAGCCCTGAATTCAGTGGTAATGCACTGAAATAAATAAGGTGACCCTGCTGCTTCTGGAGGTGCTGAGACTCACCCCGAAGATGACTTTTGTTTGTGTCTCTGAGCAGAACTGCATTGGGCCAGCAATATAAATGCTACTTATGGGGCCAAAAACTAGCACACTGCCTGTATATACAGACCAGTGATGCAGTTTTGGGCGCCCCATTTTAGAAAGGACATTAAAGCCAAAGAGAGTGTACAGCACTGATTCACTAGGATACCAGGGCTGATGAATTCAGTGGGGGCTGGTGACCTTTTTGACAGGTGAGGCACCTGCTATACATGTCTAATCAAGCCAGCTTGTTACCGTGGCAATGACCCATCTGCACATGCGCAATGCATTTTACTTTCTTGTCGTTAGTGATCTTTTATTATAAGAAGAATGCAAGGTCAAAGAAAAGATTGTGGGAAACTGATAAAACAGATGGGAGGAAAGGAAGCCAATAATCACTTTAGCGAATCCAGCCCTTTTTCTTGAACTCGTTCCTGGCGATGTTCCCCTAAAAAAAAGACTTGGCTGATATAACCACACTCAAGAGGAGCGGGGAGGCTCATCATTAAGGTAACGCAACAGCGGAATTAACCAGGCAAACAGAAAATAACTATTCCGGTGAGCACCCCTTGGTCAAATCTATAGGAGAGTCACACACAATCTCCACCGCCTATCTGATGAGTCACCTCTTGATAAACTACAGTTACGAGAAGAGACTTGCGATACTGGGACTATTTCCAGTAGAGCTGAGAAGACTAATATGAGATTTAAAGGAGATGTTTTAAATTATAAAGTATTTTGATGGGGTGAGTAGGGAAAGATTAGGGGTAATTTTAACCCCCGAAAACGGGTGGGTTGGGTTCGTGTGAGATGTAAAAAAAAAATTAAATCTCAAACCCGACCCCAACCCGCCCAGCTCCAGGTTTAACGGAGGCGGGACAGGGGGCGGGCAGCCAACTCACTCCCAGAGGGCGGGTTGGCCATTTAAATGTTATAATGAGGCTGGGAGCCTCACATTTAACTTCCCTTACAGGTTTAACCCTGACCAGCCGGGTTTCCCAGGCCTCAGGAAACCCGGCAGCTTAAGGGAGAAGAGGACTGCTTCGGGGTAAAGGTAAGTGCCTTGACAGCACTGCTTGTGGGCCAAGAGGAGCAGGAGTGCTTCCTCCCAGCCCCCCAAGCTTACCTGCTTCCCTGGCATTGCACTCCCCCCCCCCCCCCCAACCCCCCCGAGATTGGACCCTCCCCATCCTCCCCCATGCCCAGGATCGCGCCTCCCGGGGTCAGGGATCGGACCCCCCTGAGATTGCCCCCCCCCCCCTTGCTCTAGCAGCTGCAGGCTCCCTACCTGCTCCTGCAGTCTGCTCCAGAGTGGTCCCCACCCGACTGGGAGCCAAGTCGCTCGGAAAACCCGCCCCTGTCAATATTGGGGCCATTACTTCCTCTGGTGGGGGAGTTAGTGACAAGAAGTCATCAACTTAATGTTATCAAGAGAGTGAGGATCAACGCTAGGAGAATTTCTTTTATGCAGAGTATTGTTGGGGCATGAGGCAATAGCTGAGGCAGAGAGCATTGCATCTTTATAGAGGAAAAATAAATAAATGCTGGGCATGTCCTTGGAGCTTCTCCAGCTCTGCCTCTGCAACTTTGGCGGAAGTTTGGTGGACAGTCCGTTTACGCCCGTATATGGGGTTTCTGCTGAATTTCCACCAATGATACTGTGGCAAAACAGGAGCAGCTCCAAGGAATTCGCAACAAAACATGTGAAGCAGGGGAAGATACAAGGCTATGGGAGGAGAGCAGGGAGACCAGTTTGGATTGCACGATGGGCTGAATAGCCCCGTGTTGTGAAGTTTTATGTTTGTATGATGCAGATTACCGATTGCTTGCCTTGTCAAACCTTTTCCAACCATCAGGGAAAGCCAAGGGCCAGAAAATAAAGTCATGCATCATAATTTACAGTGCATCTGTGACTGTAAGCTCAATTTGGCTAATATCTATTTATTTAATACCTTTTTTATTTTATTTCATAAGGTTGCTCATGAGGCAGTGCTGGATATTGATGAGAAATCCACTGAGGCGGCTGCAGTCACTGAAGTAAAAGTTATTCCACTGTCAACGCAGACTTCAATCAGATTTAACAGGCCATTCCTTCTGATTATCTATGAGGAAAACACAAACAACATACTCTTTTTTGGAAGAATAAAAGATCCATCCAAGAAACGTTCTCCGTGAATCTAAATTGTACAGTGAAGAAATCAGGCCACTCCTCAATTCTAAGGCTTGAAATGATTGACATATATAATCAACCCAATATTAGGACACATCACCATCTTAATTAGTTCATTATTTTTTTCAGAAATTGGTGGAAATACGCAGCAAATTCATCAGCATCTGCAAAGAGAAAATACAGGTTAACATCTCGGCTGTAACCCTTCATCAGAACTAAAAACTGAAAGTTAAGCAATCATTTTAGTGGGATTGGGGGAAATAAGGGTGAACATTTGATACTCCAATCACAGAGAGGAAGTTAATAGGCAAATTGCTTAACAGAAAAGCAGGAAAAAGTTAGATGATTTAAAAAAAAATTCTCAGTGACATTAAAAGACCAAAAGAACATTCAAGTAGCTAAGATACATACAAAAGTACCAGCTGGTCCATCGAGCCTGTTCTATACGACACAGTATACCTTCACCAATACCTCTCTCTCCCCAAACACACACACACACACATGTAATCACACAGAGTAAAAAGCCTTAGGCCAATACAGGAAAAAAAAACTCTGGGAAATTTCTCTCTGATTATGGAAAGGATCAGGCAAGAAAAAAAAATATACGAAAATTGGGGAGAAAATAAAAAATACACTCGACAGGTGCAGGAGGTGTGAAGCGGGACCAGAAAATGCTGGAAGTACACAGTAGGTTTGCTGGTCTCAAAAGGACTAAAACAGACCAATGTAAACCCTCCAGCTCTCCCCTGCTGGAACTGTATTATGACAGAGGGTCTACACTCAAAAGGTCAAGTCACCCCCCTCTCCCTAAATGCTAACGGACTCTCCCCACAATCGTAACCTCCCGTGCTGTAAAGTAATGAGGGATATAGCTAAGGTTTGGTTACTAAAACCAATGTTCAGACTAGAGGGCTACAATGTGTCCAGGAAAAAGATGAGATGCTGCGCCTTTGCAGTTTTTGTTTCTGTTTCTTTTCCTTATTTTCTGTTTTATTGATCAACAGAAATTAGGTAATTAACACTTCAAAATAAACGTGCATAAAATTCATGAAGCACAGTGATCTGTTAACTCTTACCTTATAAAACAGAATGTAGACATGTGTGTTTCTTTATCTTCCCCCTATAGCAGCCACAATAAAAATAACTTGACTTTCTAGTGAAATGTTATGCTTTCGTACTAGTGGTTGATATTCAGGAGGAAGACACAGTATGATGTATTCCTGAATCGGGCTGCAATCTAATGTTTCAATATTTATCAGCCACCAATAATGTTTTATCAGTGTTCAATAAATGAATTGATCTTTATTCACACTGTCTTCTATCCGTTTTGATAAATTACATATTATTTCAGCCAATCTTCCGCCAAAGTTACGACAGGAGATCAGGGAACTTCTCTGCACTGTCTTCAACACTGGAATGTTTGTGTTACTTCTTGGTGACCAGAATTAGATTCAAAGTGTGATCTGACCAGAGCACTGTAAGGTTTGATCATTAATTTTTCAATTTCAATTTTATTTGTCACATAACCAAATACAACAAGTGAAATCCAGTCAGTGAAATGCTTTTTTCTTAACGAGCTGAGCGCACCAAACAGCAAAGGACACTTAGCTGCTGGTACACACGGAGCCCGCAAGGATGGCAGCCATCTTCATCGGCGCCATCACAATAGGGTCCGCTCTCGCCTCACTCTGCCTTTCCCGCACTCCTGCCCGACAATCTTCAGCCGCCGTGGTACCGACGTCCCGGGGCCTGCTTCTCCCTGGCTCTCCTTCCACCCGGTCTGATCTCCGAGCCTCCCGCGGTGACCGACCTTCCAGGGCCTGCTTTTCCCGCCCTCGGTCCGCTGGCCGCCTCCCCTCCTCCGGTCATTGGACTCTGGGGAGCTGCAGTGGCGGCGCTCCTCTCCGCTGGAAGACGCCGTCCACAAACACCCCGTTCTTGCCCAGACACTTCAGGTAGAAGCCGGCGGCGGTGGGGGCAGCAGGGGCGGCGGCCGCCTCCCCGCCGCAGAAGATCTCCAGGTGGCGGCGGGAGATGAAGCTCGAGTGGCCCATGTTGACGTCCACCAGGTCCTGGCTGGAATTGCGGCCGATCATCACGCTCCTGCGCTTCATCAGGAACTCGAAGTCGCGGCCCTCCAGCCGGGCCAGCGCCTCGGCCCCCGGCGGATGCTGAAGGTGACCGTGGCCCGAGGAGGAGGACGACGACGACGAGGAGCCGCCGCCGCCGCCACCTTCTCAGCCAAGTGGAAACAAAAAAATTACCTCCTCTACCTATATTCTACCAGTTTGCCTATGTAGTTCCATATCCTATTGGCTCTGTTGATTGCTGCTCTGAATTATTTGGCCAAGGCCACTCAGCTCCCAACCTCATTACAGCGTTGGTCCAAACATGGACAAAGGAGCTGAATTCCAAGGTGGGGTGAGAGTGACTGCCCTTGACATCAAGGCAGCATTTGACCGAGTGTAGCATCAAGGAGCCCTAGTAAAACTGAAGTCAATGAGAATCAGGGGAGAAATGCTCCACTGGCTGGAGTCATACCTAGCACAAAGGAAGATGGTTGTGGTGGTTGGAGGTCAATCATCACAGCCCCAGGACTTCGCTGCAGGAGTTCCTCAGGGCAGTGTCCTAGGCCCAACCATCTTCAACTGCTTCATCAATGACCTTCCCTCCAACATAAGGTCAGAAATGGGGATGATCGCTGATAACTGCACAGTGTTCAGTGCCATTCACAACTCCTCAGATAATGAAGCAGTCCATGCCCGCATGCAACAAGACCTGGACGACGTTCAGCCTTGGGCTGATAAGTGGCAGGTAACATTTGCGCCACAGAAGTGCCAGGCAATGACTATCTCCAACAAGTGAGAGTCTAACCAACTCCCCGTGACATTCAACGGCATTACCATCACCGAATTCCCCACCATCAACATCCTGGGGGGGTCACCATTGACCAGAAACTTAACTGGACCAGCCACATAAATACTGTGGCAACAAGAGCAGGTCAGAGGCTAGGTATTCTGTGGCAAGTGTCTCACCTCCTGAATCCCCAAAGCCTTTCCAACATCTACAAGGCACAGGTAAGGAGTGTGATGGAATACTCTTCACTTGCCTGGATGAGTGCAGATCCAACACGCAAGAAGCTCAACACCATCCAGGACAAAGCAGCCCGCTTGATTGGCACCCCATCCAACACCTTAAACATTCACTCCCTCCACCACCAGCGTACCATGGCTGCCGTGTGTACCATCTACAAGATGCACTGCAGCAACTCGCCAAGGCTTCTTCGACAGCACCTCCCAAACCTGTGACCTCTTCCACCTAGAAGGACAAAGGCAGCAGGCACATGGGAACACCACCACCTCCAAGTTCCTATCTAAGTCACACACCATCCTGACTTAGAGGTATATTGCCGATCCTTCATCGTCGCTGGGTCAAAATCCTGGAACTCCCTACCAAACAGCACTGTGGGAGTGCCATCACCACACGGACTGCAGCGGTTCAAGAAGGCGGCTCACCACCACCTGCTCAAGAACAATTAGGGATGGGTAATAAATGCTGGCTTTGCCAGCGACGCCCACATCCCATAAACGAATTTAAACATTTTTTAGCATTGAGTCTACTAAAACTGCAAGGTTTCTTCAGCTTCACCTGTAGCTATTTCAACACCATGAGTATGAATGTCGTCTATTTTTCCTTTCTATTTGCAGCACTTTACAATTAGTATGGGATAATATCACCAAGAGAGTCAACCGAATATCCTTCAGTCCCTCCGAGATCATGCCCTGTATATTTTGCAATCTGGTTGACATTGATGTTTCCAGATGCTCCCCCCAGGATCTGCAACTTTCCATTCAATGCTTCCATTTCGACATGCCTGGATCTCTCATCAAGAAGAGGAAAGTTTGCAGATGCTCACTTTCTCCAGGTTGCTCTGCAATGAGTTGAATCCCTCTCAGATGGTGGTGCACAGCAGGGCTGTTGCCTCCACCACCATTCCAGCCATTTGCAGCACAACTTGCGAGAGGCCATGTAGAACCTGATATACCTATCAATTCGTCCAATAAAAAGCGACGAGTTAGGAACGTAACTAAAGGTTTTTATTGACTAAATAACAGAGCCCACCCTCGTGGGTGATCGGGTCCAACAAGGAGGAATACCAGCCAGTCGACTACCTTTATACCTGGGCAGGTAGGTGGAGCCATGGGCGGAGTCGGAGGTGGTCAGCCCAGGTATAACAGCGCGACAAGACGCGACCTTGTATCGTGATACAACAGTGATAACGGTGATAACAATACAACAGTGATAACTATAGTGTAACGATAAAAGTGGTTTACCACATTCACCCCTTGTTTAGATTTGAGTCCGGCGGGGTGAAGTGTACTACCAGTTCTGGTATGTCAGTCTGTCCGGAGGCCTCGTAAGCCTCTCCGATCGTCGCAGCGGCGGTGCTGCATTATCCGGTGTTAGTGCTGGTGTCTGCGTGGTCGGCGAAGGCTCGTGGGGTTCCGGCATGCCGTCTACCTGGGCTGGAATTGGGGGGGTGGTGAGGGGGGGTAAAGGTAGTGTCTCCGGAGTGCCCGAGGGTGCGAGGTCTCGTAAGGAGACAGTGTCCTCCCGCCCGTCTGGGTAAGCCACGTAGGCGTACTGGGGGTTGGCGTGCAGGAGGTTCACCCTTTCGACCAGGGGGTCTGTTTTATGGGCCCTCACGTGCTTTCGCAGCAAGACGGGCCCCGGAGAGGTCAGCCAGGTTGGTAGAGTGGTTCCCGTAGTCGACTTCCTGGGGAAAACAAACATTCGTTCATGGGGGGTGGCGTTAACGGCAGTGCAAAGTAGTGACCGGATGGAGTGCAGCGCTGTCGGGAGGACTTCCTGCCAGCGGGAGGTTGGGAGGCCCTTAGACTTTAAGGCTAAGAGGACGGCCTTCCATACCGTCGCGTTCTCTCTTTCCACCTGGCCGTTCCCTTGGGGGTTGTAGCTGGTGGTCCTACTTGCTGCAATACCTCTCGCTAGTAGGAACTGAAGGAGTTCCTCGCTCATGAAAGAGGAGCCCCGGTCACTATGTATATAGTTTGGGAACCCGAACAAGGCGAAGAGGTCGTTCAGGCATTTAATGACCGTGGTACTGGTCATGTCTGGGCAGGGGAAGGCAAAGGGGAAACGGGAGTATTCATCAACAATGTTGAGGAAGTACACATTACGGTCAGAGGACGGGAGGGGCCCCTTAAAGTCGATGCTCAGGCGCTCGAAGGGGCGGGTGGCCTTGATCAGGCTTGCTCTGTCCGGCCTAAAGAAGTGCGGTTTGCACTCGGCGCAGGTCTGGCAGTTCCTGGTTATGGTCCTGACCTCCTCGATGGAGTAGGGCAGGTTGCGGGCCTTAATGAAGTGGTAAAGTCTGGTGACCCCGGGGTGGCAGAGGTCGTTGTGGAGGGTCTGAAGTCTATCACTTTGCGCGCTGGCGCATGTAATTCGTGACAGAGCATCGGGGGGTTCGTTCAGCTTACCTGGCCGGTACAAGATATCATAATCGTAGGTGGAGAGCTCGATTCTCCACCTCAAGATCTTGTCATTCTTGATTTTGCCCCTCAGCTTGTTATTAAACATAAAAGCGACCGAACGTTGGTCGGTAAGGAGGGTAAATCGTTTGCCTGCCAGGTAGTGCCTCCAGCGTCGTACCGCCTCCACAATCGCCTGGGCCTCCTTCTCGACCGACGAGTGTCGGATCTCAGGGCCCTGTAGGGTCCTTGAGAAGAAGGCCACCGGTCTCCCCTCCTGGTTAAGGGTGGCGGCTAGGGCGAAGTCGGATGCATCGCTCTCGACTTGGAAGGGGATGGACTCATCCACTGCGTGCATCGTGGCCTTGGCAATGTCTCCCTTAATGAGGGAGAAGGCTGCGCACGCTTCCTCCGTAAGGGGGAAGGATGTGGACTTCATGAGGGGTCTGGCTTTGTCCGCATAATTGGGCACCCATTGGGCATAGTAGGCGAAGAGCCCCAGGGTTCTCTTAAGTGCCTTAGGGCAGTGGGGGAGGGGTAGCTCCATGAGGGGGCGCATTCTTTCGGGGTCGGGGCCGATGAGTCCGTTCTCTACTACACAGCCAAGGATGGCAAGGCGCGAGGTGTTAAACACACATTTCTCCTTATTGTAGGTGAGGTTCAGCCGTTGGGCTGTACGGAGGAATTTCTCCAGATTCACGTCGTGGTCCTGCCGGTTGCGGCCGCAGATGGTGACGTTATCTAGGTAGGGGAATGTGGCCTGCAGTCCGTTCTGGTCAACCATCCGGTCCATCTCCCTTTGGAAGACCGAGACCCCGTTGGTGACACCGAAGGGGACCCTAAGGAAGTGGTATAGGCGCCCATTCGCCTCGAAGGCGGTGTACTGGCGGTCCTCGGGGTGGATAGGGAGTTGGTGGTAGGCCGACTTAAGGTCGATGGTCGAGAATACGCGGTATTGTGCAATCTGATTGACCATGTCAGATATGCGGGGAAGGGGGTATGCGTCCAGCTGGGTGTATCTGTTTATGGTCTGGCTGTAGTCGATGACCAGGCGATTTTTATCGCCGGTCTTAACGACCACGACCTGGGCACGCCAGGGGCTGTTGCTCCCCTCGATGATGCCCTCCTTCAGGAGACGCTGCACCTCAGAGCTAATGAAAGCTCTGTCCCCAGCGCTGTACCGCCTGCTCTTGGTAGCGACGGGTTTGCAGTCGGGGGTGAGGTTAGCGAACAGGGAAGGTGGCGGCACCTTGAGGGTGGATAGGCTGCAGGTGTTACGCGGTGGGCGGTTTAACCTTCGCTGGTTGTCGACTGTGAGTGGGGGGAGGGGTCCACCGTATGCTAGGGTTACACTTTGAGGTGGGATTGGAAGTCCAGCCCTAGTAGGACGGCAGCGCAGAGCTGGGGGAGGATGAGGAGTTTAAAGTTTTTATACTCTGTACCCTTAACCGACAAGGTCACAGCACAGTAGCCGCTAATGTCCGTGGCGTGGGACCTCGATGCCATCGAGATTCGGTTGCGCGTTGGCAGGACAGGGAGGGAGTAGTGGCTCACCGTGTCTGGGTGGATGAAGCTCTCCGTGCTTCCGCTGTCGAACAGGCAGGTCGTGGCGTGGCCGTTTACTTTGATGTCCATCATCGACTTGGACAGGTGGTGTGGGCGGGCTTGATCCAGAGTGACGGAGGCTAGCGTGTAGGTAAGCGAGTCGTTGTCGTCTGCGGGCGAGGCGGTCGTCGGGTCCGGGGGCCCGGTGGCAGTCGGGCGTGGTGTGTAAAATGGCGCCTCCCACGAGGTAGGACAAAATGGCGGAGAAGATGGCTGCCCCCATAACTCACATGAGGCACTATTGGGGTCGGTTGCCTTGATCAAAGATGGCCGCCCCCATGACTCACGTGTGGGGATACCGGCCTCAGTTGCCGTGAAAGAAGATGGCCGCCCCCACAGTTCGCATGAGGCACTGCTGGCCTCTGAAGATCCGCTCCTGCAGGCCTTAGAGAAGTGGCCTTTCTTCCTGCAGGTTGTGCAGGTAGAGTTCCTGGCTGGGCAGCGCGACCTCGGGTGCTTCTCCTGGCCGCAAAAGAAGCAGCCGGCGGCCCGATCGCGGGTGCCCGATGTCGGAGCCGGTACCGGGGGTGGCGGGCCCGGTCGGGTCCGGGACGCCGACGCTGAGGTAGGTCCCGGGGGCGGCGCTGCGAAGGGTATTGCGGTAGGGGTCGGGCCCGAGTCCCAGGGTCGCGAGCAGTACCTGGAAAACGCCTCCTGGTCCTGATGGGCCACCTCCAGGGAGAGAGCGAGGGCTTCAGCTTTGTCCAGGTCGAGGTCTTTAGCTTCAAGCAGTCTTTGCCGTGAGTAGTCGGACCGTAGGCCTTTCACAAAGGCATCGCGGATATTATCTTCCATATTTTCAACAGCCGTCACCGCTTTAAAGTCACAGTTCCTGCCGAGTGCTCTTAGCGCCCGTAAAAATTCAGCTACAGACTCTCCTGGCTGTTGCGGGCGGGATCTTAGGAGGTGCCTGGTGTACATGTAATTTACCGGGCTGCGGTACTGCTGTTTCAGTAGGTTGATAGCGGCCTCGTACGTAGTCGTGTCCTGTATGAGTGCGTATACTCTCGGGCTCGCTTGGGCGTTCAGAAGTCTTAGTTTGGATCTCTGCGGGGCGCCGGATTCTTCCAGGTAGGATTTGAAGCAGTCCAGCCAGTGTTTGAAGTTGAGGGCTGCGTTTGCTGCCTGTGGGTTTAGATCCAGGTACGGTGGTTTGAGGGCTTGCAGCCAAGCCGGCTGGTGTGGCTGTGCTTCTGGGAGGGCTTCTGGCTGGCCAGTAGTAGACATCTTTAAAATTTAGTCAATAAAATTGATATACCTATCAATTCGTCCAATAAAAAGCGACGAGTTAGGAACGTAACTAAAGGTTTTTATTGACTAAATAACAGAGCCCACCCTCGTGGGTGATCGGGTCCAACAAGGAGGAATACCAGCCAGTCGACTACCTTTATACCTGGGCAGGTAGGTGGAGCCATGGGCGGAGTCGGAGGTGGTCAGCCCAGGTATAACAGCGCGACAAGAGGCGACCTCGTATCGTGATACAACAGTGATAACGGTGATAACAATACAATAGTGATAACTATAGTGTAACGATAAAAGTGGTTTACCACAGAACCCTCATACATGGCTGATGATCTGCTAGTATCCTTTTCTTTGTAGGACCCTGAGATCATCATCCTTTTGACGAAGTTGACATGTCTCCTGCCTTATCTCAATTACATCAGGCTCCACTTCCACATCTGCATCTTTTAGCTTCTTTGTACTCTGTGTCTCACCAGGTATCAATTCCTCATCTATTTTATTTATAACCCCCTCAAGTGGTGTCTCTGGGCTGCTGAGGGTAAGGGAGAGGGTGAATAATGGTGTGGGTGGGTGGTCAATAGTGTTGCCAGAGGTAGAGGGGACTGTAAGGTCTTGCTCTTCTGCAATCCTCTCTGCTGTCTCCTGATGCAGCTTTCGGAGGAAAAAACTGTAATGCGAACTTTTGCACTGCTTGAATAGCATTCTATTTTGATCAGCTACTTTGTGGATTTCTTATGAGGAAAGTGGGAGCTGGTGAACAAATTGAAGAATACATAGAAACATTAACTCAAAAAAGGTAAACGTTCTCACAAACTCACTGAAAACACAGGGACTCCAACATATCCAACCCCAACTGCCAGGCCAGAGTTGCAATCAGTTATGGCCATTGCTTCCACTTTATGTGCTGTTAAATGCTGGATTTTGGCACATTCTCCCCCAGTGCCTGGCATTGTCTGCTGCCTTCTCCTGGAGAGTGAAAGCATAATATTAATTGGCTGCTGCTTTCTTCAGATCCTGCAGTCACAATCAGTCAGGATTCATGGAATGAATTCTAGTAATAGTCGGTGTCAGGGAGCTAGGACCTAGGTTGTGAGACTTCAGTGTGTTACTATACATTATAGGATGCGAGGCTCTTACAATGAGTGCTGCCATGTGACCTTGCTTCTGGGACAAGGGACATGGTGCCATGCAGTACTCTGCTGGGCAATGCTCTCCTTTTTCCCTCTTTGAGTCCAGACATTTCAATCCAAGAGTCTGCTCAGCTCTTTAACTGCGCAGATCCTTTTAAATTTAGAGCTTGCCTCTTTACTCCACCTCCTTTCCAAATTTGCTGGGCTCAACAGGGGTCATCCTAGGATCCTGAGAGAGATGAGGGAGGAAATTGCAGAGGCCCTAGAAATTATATTTAGGACTGCAGACTGGCCAATGTAGTACCCATTTTGTTTTTACAAAGACAGACAGTTAAGGTAATTACAGGCCAGTTAGTTTGATGCCTATGGTAGGGAAAATTTTAGAGTATTTAATTAAGGATTAAATTACCACATATCTAGATAAAGAGAAAATAGTTAGACGTAGCCATTACAAATTTCAAAAGGATTGATTGTGCTTGACAAACTTCAGAGAATTCTTGGAGGACCTAATAGACAGATGGGGGAACGGCAGTGGATGAAGTGTACATGGATTTTAGGAAAGATTTTGACAAGGTACCACACAAGAGATTACTAGAGAAGATTAAGGGATATGGAATTAGGGGGAGGATAGCAAACAGAGAGTAGGAGTTAAGTGTTCAGGGTTCAGTTCTGGGGCGACTTCTATTCACTGTGCATACCAATGATATAGGCCTAGAGGGAGTGGTGTCAAAATTTGCAGATGATGCCAAAATAGGAAGTATGGTTAATTCTTTGAAAGACCAAAGGAAGCTAAAAACGGATATTGATAAGATAAGGAAATGGGATAAAACATAGGAGGTGGAATTCAATATCAGCAAGTGAAGATTTAAAAAAAATAACAACAGTAAATTTACTCTGAATGGAAGCAGGCTCAGTGCTGTGGAAGACCAAAAGAGCAGGGGGATTTGGGGGTACAGGTTCACAGGACATCAGAGGCACTACCTCAGGTTGATAAGGCTGTAAAAATAAGCCAATGAAATTATAGGTTTTATCACAAGAGGTATAGAATATAAAAGCCAAGAGGTAATGGTGATCCTACAGAAAGCCTTCATTTAGAGTACAGTGTGCAGTATTGGGCTCTAAACATTAGGAAGGGTATCAAGGTTTTAGAAAGGGTACAACCCAGATTCACTAGGATGCTGGCAGATATGAGGAAATAAAAATATGGGTCTTTTTTCATTAGAACAATGCAAAGTGCAGATGATATAATATAAGTGTTTAAAATTATGAACAGTTGGGACAGAATAGACAGAAGCAAACTATTCCAGTCATTGAGGGGGTCTAGAATGAGAGGCCATAGATAAAAGATTAAATGTAAGAGATTTAGAACAGAGAGCAGGAAAAACTTCTTCACACAGAGAGTTGTGAGGCTGTGGAATTCACTTCCAGGGTTAATGGTTGAGGAAAAAACTGTGGGGTCAATTTTAACCCTAACCCACTGCCCCCCACCCCCCAGTGGAAAACCTTCAGGTGGATGAGGCGACGATCTAAAGCAGGCAGGGGCCTCATGAATTGATGCAAATCAGGGTCCGACTACATCAAAAAGGACCCCAGGTGCATTTTAACTGGGGCTTGAGTGGGGAAGCCATTGCAGCTTTCC
The DNA here is from genome assembly GCF_052327205.1 of Somniosus microcephalus. Classification (NCBI taxonomy): domain Eukaryota; kingdom Metazoa; phylum Chordata; class Chondrichthyes; order Squaliformes; family Somniosidae; genus Somniosus; species Somniosus microcephalus. The sequence goes on along the minus strand of NC_140998.1, from coordinate 55,434,431 downwards.
CGTCAAACTGAAGTGGGTCTGCTGCTGGGGAAAATGAACTTTTAAAATAAAAATGTCTTTCATAATTAAAATTATGCATTAAGTATCAAATATACTACTATATAGAAATTCCAGATTATTTTGAATATCTTTGCACTTCAAGGATATTTTTTAATTTAACTATGATTGGGCTTTTACGTAAATCTAGGAACAGATCACGCTGTCCATCACTGCACCTACAGACTCGCAGAATAGTACTGCACCTGACACCAAATTGTCTCGTTCGGCCCGACTGCCTGCCTCTCTTCCGCGGCCACATTCGTGCCCGGGTGGCCCTTGTGTTGGAGCACGCGGTGTCCGGCGGCACGCTCAAGGCCTTCCGCGACCGGTGGGCACTGCAAAGACTGGAGTGCATCATCACCCCCAGCAAGCAAATTTTAATTTAATTTGTTGAGTTTCAATTTAATGTATTTTTGTCAAGTTACAATTTATTAGTTTATGGGTTGCTCAAAAGAGTACACCAAATTGTCAGACATCACTGCTGCTCTGATGTCTTTATAGAAAGACTTGCATTTATATAGCATCTTTCACAACCACCAGAGGTCTCAAAGCGATTTACAGCCAATGAAGTGCTTTTTGAAGTGTAGTCACTGTTGTAATGTAGGGAAATGCAGCAGCCAATTTGCATACAGCAAGCTCCCACAAAATTCAATATGAAAATGGCCAGATAATCTGTTTTAGTGATGTTGATTGAGGGATAAATATTGGCCAGGGCACCTTTTCCATCCTTTTTCCAATGTACAATCGGTAAGACACTTCATTCTAGTTCGTTTAGAACCGTAGATAATTTTTAAAAAGTATCAGCAATGATTTTTGCTGTCTTTTTTTCTTCTGTGGGCTGTGAGTTGGGATTTTGCTGACACTGAACCAGCCCACAATGCCTAGTGGTGATGTTTCCAAGATGGCGGCTGTGACTATGTCGTCTCGGCGGCCACTGGGCGGCGGTGTCGCGGGCTCGGTTCGCTGGGAGTGTGAGGGGGAGAGACGGGTAGCGGATGGTAATGGCCGCCGAGCCAGCAAGGCAGTGGACCGAGCAGCAGCTGAGGAGTGAGGATGTGGCCAAGAAGGAGATTATCCAGTTTCTGCAGCAGAGCGCCTCGGAGCTGGTGAGAGAGAGAGAGAGAGAGCGCGCGCGAGAGGGAGGCCGCTGGGCTGGCGAGAGTTTGTCCCGGGAGCAGACCGTCGCCTGATCCCCAGAGTCAGCCTCCGCACCCCGGCAACACAGGCACGCGGCTTGGCCTTCTCGCTTTCTGCATTTGCAAAACTGCAGTGGCAGAATCAATCTTAATCGTTTTTACAACAGTCCCGATCACCCAAAAGTTCATATTCGGATCTAAAGTCTCTAAATGTTTTATGTGGGTGTTGTAAAGTTCTGAATATTTTTATTTTATAAATGCAAGTATTTTATTTTAAATGCATAAACATGGCAAAGTTACAATGCAAACACTTTCAAGTACAACATTGATTATCTTTTGAATATCAGAAGTTGACTATTAATGATTCTTTCTTTGATAGTAGTATTCAACGTGGCATTGTGTTTTTTAAATTAGTTTCTTGGTGAACATAAGTTAATGGGAAACATCAAGAATGTTGCCAAGACTGCAAAGAAGGAGCAGCTAATAACTGCCTACAACCAACTTTTTGAAACTAAGGTGAGAAGTGTGCTCATTATTTGATGCAATGATAGAATTTTCAGGTGTGTTTTAAATACCTAGTGTTCACATTGTTATAATAATTTCAACCATTTTTATCAGTAGAGTATGTTAGATTATTGCTTCAAACAAAATCTGTATTTGATCGACAGTTGTGAATTTCTGGTTTGCAAGCCAAAAATTGGTTCACTTTAGAAGAATCCAATGTAGGGATGGATTGTTAATTCACCATGATATTGATTTAATACTTGCTTTTATGTAGCATCTTACGGGCATATGTCTCAAAAGCACTTTGCAGAACAAATGACTTTTGAAGTTCAGTGACTTATGTAAGTGAACATACAAAAAATGACAGATAGGAAAAGACCTATTTGTTCATCCAACCTGTTCCATATAAATTGTGATGTGTTGTGCATCACAGTTCATACACTACTCACCTGGAAGCCATGTAATCTCCTGGGAGGCAAAAAACAGATTTTAAAAAACCCTAGCCAATTAGAGAAAAAATCTGGAAATTTCCTCTTGGACCCCCTTAGGTGATCGAATCTAGTCCAGGAGATCACTCTGATCCTGATTAATAATGTTATACGGTACCTACCTCTTGTACGAGATGATCTCCACCCCAGCCAGAAACAGGTCCAGCTTTTGTTTGAAGGAAGTCGGCGAATCAGCGTTCACCACACAAGCTGGCAGCCTGTTCCATAGATCCACTAATCTGAGGGAATAGAACCACCTCCTAACATCTAACCTAGTTCTGACTACATAACTTGAGATTGTGACGCCTGGTTCTTTCTAACCTATTTAGTTGAAACAAATTGACTACACAAACACAATCTATTCCCTTTGTCACCTTATAAACCTTGATCAAATCTTTAGAGATCTATGCACTAGCATGCCCAGATCTCTCTCTCCACCTGCTTTAATGTTTTTCCCTGAAGCATTTTTCCAATTTAACCATAATTTGCCAGTCACGGGCACAATCCCTCAGCACATCTAGACCTGCTTGTAGTAGTTAAGCTTCATCTACAGTTCTGACTCTCGCACATATCTTTGAATGATCTGCAAATTTACAGATTATACTATCAACACCTATATCTAGATCATTAATGAAAATAGTAAATAGCAACATGGCATTCTATAACCGCGATACCCTCACAAACATCAATGGGATGAAATTTTGAATAACTGGAAGACAAAGAAATACACTTGCATTGCTATAGCACATTAGTACTTCTCTCAAAAACCTCTATACTTCAATTACAGTGAATGACTCTGACTGTTGTGCAAGAAAGAACTGGCATTTATATAGCGCCTTTCACAACCTCAGGACGTCCCAAAGTGCTTCACAGCCAATCAAGTACTTTTGAAGTGAGTCACTGTTGTAATACAGGGAAATGTGGTACCCAACTTGTACACAGCAAGGTCCCACAAACAACAAGAAGATAAATAACCAGATAATTTGTTTTTTTATTGGTTGTTGGTTGAGGGATAAATGTTAGGACACTGAGCGTCGTCCTCTGCTGCTCTTCGAATAGTGTTGGGGATCTTTGATGTCCACCTCGGAGCACCCAGAGCCTCGGTTTAATGTCTCATCCAAAAGACGTAGCAAACGGAGCTGACACTGCAAGATCCCACTAACAGTAATGAGATGAATGACAGTTGCACTGCTTCAAAAATTGACCATAATATATTGCAGTCTGCTTCTTGGAGGACAGTTCTGTGCTGTTAGCATAATCGCTCCTCTCCAATAGGCCACTAATGACCCTTTAAACAGTGCCAAATTGTGTACGGGATGAACATTTACATCAAATTTACATTCACCATATTTGCATAAGAGTAAAATAAAATCACAAGTTCTTACTTTTGGTGGCTATTGTGGTCTTTTCTTTTTTTTTAAAAAAACTATTGTGTTCCTTGGCCTGCAGAGGTTTAAAGGCACCGAAAGTGTGGAGAAAGTCACCCAGCAGCTAAAAGATGTGAAGTTAGTGGCTGCGCAGGACAAACCAAAGGACAAAAAACCTGAAGTGACTGTAAATGAGGTTAGAGCACTAAAAAAAAATCAGCATTATTGAATAGAAATGTGTACAGCAGTTCTGTTAGTGTTAACTTATCCAATTTTATTTATAGAAATATTTCTGGAATATGACATGAAATAATTCATTGGCCCAGATTTTGCTGAAGCGGGGTGTACCCAGTTAGTTAGACTTGTTTGTGCACATAGAAACATAGAAGATAGGAGCTGGAGTAGGCCATTCGGCCACTCGAGCCTGCTCCGCCATTCAATGAGATCATGGCTGATCATCCAAACTCAGTACCCTGTCCCTGCCTTCTCCTCATATCCCTTTAGCTTTAAGAAATATATCTAACTCTTTCTTGAATATATTTAATGAATTGGCCTCAACTGCCTTGTGTGGTAGAGAATTCCACAAGTTCACCACTCTCTGGGTGAAGAAATTCCAACTCATCTCAGTCCTAAATGGCTTACCCCTTATCCTTAGACTGTGATCCCTGGTTCTGGACTCCCCTGCCATCGGGAACAGGTCTGTCTAGTCCTGTTAGAATTTTATAAGTTTCAATGAGATCCCCTCTCATTCTTCTAAACTCCAGCGAGTATAAGCCCAATCGACCCAATCTCTCCTCATACATCATTCCTGCCATCCCAGGTATCAGTCTGGTGAATCTTCGCTGCACTCCCTCCATGACAAGAACATCCTTCCTCAAATAGGGCGCCCAAAACTGCACACAATACTCGAGGTGTGGTCTCACCAAGGCCCTGTACAACTGCAGCAAGACATCCTTGTTCCTGTATTCGAACCCTCTCGCTACGAAGGCCAACATACCATTTGCCGCCTTAACCGCCTGCTGCACCTGCATACTTACCTTCAGCGACTGCTGCACAAGGACACCCAGGTCTCGTTGCACTTCCCCTTCTCCCAATCTATTGCCGTTCAGATAATAATCTGCCTTCCTGTTTTTGCTACCAAAGTGGATAACTTCGCATTAATCCACATTATACTGCATCTGCCATGCATCTGCCCAATCACCCAACCTGTCCAAATTGCACGTTTAGGTTTTAAAAGATTTTGCCCACAAAGTTGCTGGAAGTGCAAGCTGATCACGGTGCAGCGAGGGCAACCGGGTATCTGGGACCTTGGTGAACAACGGGACAAACAGTGTATCTTCTTAACCAGTGAGATTAAAGGATTGAGAAATAAACAGAGGAACGACTGAGGAGGAGGGTGAATTAGAGTGGGTGAATTGAATGTCAAATCAGGTACAGAAAGAGAAATAAAGAGAGGGAAAGAAAGATTGGATTAAGAGAGGAAAAGTAAGAATTTTTAAAAATGTGTCCTCTAGAAAATCACCTGACAATTCACAACCTGAAGGAATGAGACGCCACACTTTTAGTTGTTCACTTTCTGGGCAAGCAAGTTTGATTGGCAACATTAACAATGATCACACCATTAAAAGGGTACTTGTGCTGTTAATTACTAGACTTAATTTTCATGGAAGTCACAGGGAGGTTAAGGGCGAGAAGCCGTTTTCACAAGGCTAATGGCGGAGCAGCACAAATTGGCCAGCAACCTGTGGCGATTCGCAATTCACGGGGTATCTCTTCCTCGCTACAAGTTGCTGGCTGAATTGGTCATTAAAAACAGCATGCGTCGTTCACTTGCTGTTCTTTTTTGAGAAAATTCTGGGCCATTGTTTCCAAAAGCTCTAATATTTATACCTTGGATAATGTTGGTTTTATTTAGTTTGTTTGAAATATTACTGATTTGAAAGCTAAATAAGAGAATGAGATGCTGTTGTAGCTATAGTTTCAACATTTTGTGATCAATTCCAGGAACCACCAAAATATACCAAAACCATGTTGCAAAAAGGAGACAAGACCAACTTTCCCAAGAAGGGTGACACTGTCCACTGTTGGTACACTGGAACACTAGAAGATGGGACAGTGTTCGACTCAAATGTTGCTTCCAGTAAGAATCCTATAGAACAGAAATGTTTTGTAATTTAGAGGAAATAATTCAGGGTATGAGCAAGTTTGTAAAGTATGATGTTGCTTCTTATTCCAAACTCATTCACATCTGTACATTTTAAAGGACACTTGTGCTTTTTTTTTTATTATGAGTAAACTTGTCACATGTTTAATTATAAGCTCAGATCAGCCATGTCATTTACCCAGATTTTGTGTAATAGAGGGAGGGTATTAGGCATCCTTCAGAGATGATGAAAACATTGAGCAGGATGTCCTCTTCTAATACTTTGAGTATAATATTCGGAGGGGAAACTATTTTCCCTTTTTGTAAAAAAAAAAGTTCCACTCTTTAAACACCTTCCCCATTCTTAAATGAAGGGGGCAACAGTCTGCTTTTACATTTCTTCCTACAGAGCTGACAAGGAAGAAATGTGAGGAGTGACTGACATTGAACACCCATTTACACGTATGGAGTTTTTAGTTTTCAGTGAGATACATCAGTGTAATCTGCTGTTTAAAACACAGTGGCTGATTTTTGCCCTCCTAAAGAGTGACAATTTCAGACCTGTATCCATGACTTATTCTATTTCCTGGATACAAAGGAAACTAGAGAGTGGTGTTGGTTGACTTTCCTTCCTGAATTTTTTGTTGTTGCTCCCAGTGGAGCAATGTCTTGACTTTCCCTGACGGTCCAGTTGACACCATATAGCAACCAAGGGCACAACCTGCATCCTGTTATTTCAGGGCACAGCATTGTGATAAATTAGCCTATTTCTTGATTTCTAAGGAATTGTTATAAATAACATATAAAATACACTTGGAGATTTTTTTTTTTAAGTCCTAAGCAGTTTCAATTGTTTATCTGTGACTTATGAAAGTATGATTTGAAAGCTTGCCTCTTCCCCATCTCTGCTAAAAGTAGTGATTTTTTTTAAAATTTATTACTCATTCTGGGATGTGGACGTCGCTGGCAAGGCCAGCATTTATTGTCAATTCTGAATTGCCCTCAAGAAGGTGGCGGGGAGCTGCCTTCTTGAATACAACTGAGCGGCTTGCTAGGCTATTTCAGAGGGCAGTTAAGAATGAACCACATTGCTGTGGGTCTGGAGCCACATATAGGCCAGACCAGTTAAGGACGGTAGATTTCCTTCCCTAAAGGACATTAGTGAACAAGATGGGGTTTTACGACAATCCGGTCATTTCATGGCCACCATTTATTCCAGGTTTATTTAATTTAATTTAAATCCCCCAGTTGCTGTGGTGGGGTTTGAATTCATGTCAATAGTCCAGGCCTCTGGATTACTAGTCCAGTAACATAACCACTGTTACTGTACCAACATGCTTGGGTATAGTTCCGCTGCTGCTGGTAGACGTTATACTGAGGCTTTGTTGGCCCGCTTAAGTGGATGCAAAAGAACCCATTGCAACATGGGATAGAGAATGCTGAGTATAGAATAAATTATTATAATGGGGTAAAAGAGCTTTAAGAGAATTAACTTTAAAATTTTTACTGGAATTTCTTTTTTACAGGTTCAAAAAAGAAAAAGGCAGCAAAGCCTCTGAGCTTTAAAGTAGGAATTGGAAAAGTTATCAGAGGGGTAAGAGCATAATTTATAGAGTTGACAGTGTGTATTTGTATTGGCCAAAACTGCCTTTAAGTTGGTATTTGCTTCTGCTTTTATTTCCCACTCTTCTCGCCTCCTGTCCCAAAGTTGCTGGAGTTGTTAACTGGCACTGGTAGCCCTTTGGTAAATGTCCTAAGTGATCATTTGTCATGTGAGCTGTTTGTAAGCAAGTTGACTATGGAGGACATGATTATAACAGTCTGATCCTGTAGTCACCAAACACTTGCACCTTACATCAGGAGCTGGAATCTTGACTGCAATTTCCCTCCCTTTCTCAAGGGCACTGAGACCAATTGTAGCAAGCTAGCTTGATTGAAATCAGCCAACTCCGCACAGACCAATGATGAAACTAGGCCCGTATGGTCTGTATTGAGAATTATCTTTACCAATGCTGAAGCTTATGTTTTGAATGACTGACTAGCACTTGTATCATTAAGACTGTTCTCTCTGCAGTGGGATGAAGCACTCCTGACTATGAGTAAAGGAGAAAAGGCCCGGCTACAGATTGAATCCGATTGGGGATATGGCAAGAAAGGGCAGCCAGATGCCAAGTATCCTTTTCTCTATGATAGCTTGATGAAAGTTTTTTTTTTACTATTGCCAATGAGGAGGAGCACATCTAGAGCACTTCTATGTAAAGATTGTGTGACTATTAACTTTACTGAATGGTACACCAGTGAAATTATTTTCTTGAGAATATTTGCTGTTCAGTTCTATAAGGAAGATCTTTGTAGTCAGAAATATTCACTAATATTTGGACTTTATGCAGGGAGTGTAGTTGTGGATATTTGCATTCAGCAGGAAACAGGCAATCTTGTGCAGTAGTTTAACCTGGCACATGCACTGGAAGTAGCAAAGGATTGTGAGGTTCGCTACTAAATAATGCATGTTTTTACTTTTTTTTAATGTCTATTTCCAACTATTACATGTGATCATTGATTTAAGTAAAAGGCAGAGCTATGGCATTTTAAGGTGATTATCTAACTTCTGTAGGATTGTGATGCCAGTTCACACATCAATTTTTTTAATACCTGTCAGCAAGCTAGTAAGATGCATAGGGTATAAAATTTTATTTTGCTAAGTAATTATATAACTTATTGAAAAAATTGAGCTTTTGGTATAAACTGATTTTCCTTAACTGTGTAACAGGATTCCACCAAACTCTAAACTCATTTTTGAAGTTGAACTTGTGGATATTGATTAACTAAATGCAACATCTTCAGGTTGATGCTTCAAAATACCATCTTTGAATTGTCCAATATTGCTCAAAAAGCTCAGTAAAACAAGATTGCTAAATACAAAAAATAGGCAGCTCATGGACAAAATTGTGTATTTGTATAAATCCTTACTGAATTTCAGTGCTGTACATGATTGCATACCATGCCCGAGAGGTGTGTGAAATACAGCTGGTAATTTTTTGCTGATTAGTTTAATTATTGCACTGCAAAACATAGGGTGCTTGGAACAAGATGAAAATGAGCAGAATGTGTTAAACAAAAATAAAAATGTTTTGGAGCCATTTTGATGTCCATGTATTGTATTTTTTTTTAAAAACAGTGTGGTGTTTGATTGAGTTGCATTACAGCCCTATATATCCATGCAGGCACCTGCCAGCCTTTTGTGCACTTGAGCCAGGCATATTTCCCCACTGTTAGCTTGGGTACCATAGTCAATTGAGAGAAACTGAGAGAATAAATCAGACAGCATAGCTGCCTATGGTCACTCTCCAGTGACTCCAGGAGGAAAGTGTGGACTAGGATGCAGAGTGAGAACAGGATTAGGGTCAGCTGTGACATCCCAGGCTGAATAGTTGTTTGGACTTACTCTCTTAAGCTCAGATGTGAAGAGCGGCCACATGAATGAGCTATTGGCAGCTGCAGTCAGGAGAAAATTGTAGGCAAAAAAATTAATGGTTATTATTATACATATGTTTAGCATCAGTCCAATTTGAGTTTTGCATTTGTAGCAAGTCTTTACAACACTAGTGTGCATGTGAAGAACTAACTTAAAATAACTTTCACTGATATCTGCATTTTAATTATAGAAAATAACTCCCATTAACTTTTTTGATGCTGGAATGTTCAAACTTCCTGTGGAGGAGTTAAGATTCTGGAATTTCAGGTCTTTCACTGCCAAATGTTCTAATTAGCAGCTGTTTGGTCTCCTGTGTTAATCATTCTATGACATTCAGCCCATCTGGTTTACTCAATTTTTCAAAAAGAAATTAACTCGTGACAAAGAAAAAGTTGCTCAGTGCACTTTCTAATTATAGAATACAAAATACCTACAACAGGTGTGTAATTGATAGTCTTTTGTTCTTCCCAACAGCCTTTTTTTTTTAAACAACTTCCTGAAATGTTTTTGGAATTTTGCTTTGGTTTTTCCAAATAATTAAGAAATTACTACCCACTAAAGAAAAACATTCCTGCAATTGAATGTACTGGTGCACCATGGCCGCAAAGTTTGGAGTGCATTAGAAAGGGTACAGGAGACTTATAAATATTGCTAGGACTGGAAAATTTTAAGCTATGAAGATTGAATAGGCTGCCATTGTTTTCTTTGGAACAGGGGAGGCTGAGGGAAGACTTAATTGAGGTGCAGAAACCCTCATTGCATTTAAAATGCACTTGAAGTACTGTAACCTACAAGGATACAGACCAAGAGCTAGAAAGTGGAATTAGACTGGATAGCTCTTTTCCAGCCAGCAGACATGGGCCAAATGGCCTCCTATGCCGTAAATTTCTACGATTCAAATTTTTCTAACTGCCTCAGCCTATTGTTCAATTTCAGGCCGTTGGGATAGGTTGAGACCTTCAAGTAAAAAAAGGCATTAAAAGACAGACAATTCAAAATAAGTTTAGATTCAAGTGTAATTTGAATGTCATTTTGTGCTCTTATATATTTACAATAGAAACCACCTTGATTTGTCTCACTATAATTGCACACTCCAGCCATTGGTGGCACTTCAGCATCTCCACCAAAAAGGTAATCACATGGCATCAATAAATTCCATTATACATGGTAACATACAAGTTAACTGCATGTATAGATCAATAGATCACAAACACACTAGCTTCAGAGAATGGCTTTGAGACATGTAGACATAGAATTGCCCTTAAAAATCAGATGTCTCAGTAGCAAGGGCACAGAAACTGGCTGCCAAACTCCTGGGCTAGAGAAAAATTGGCCAAGATTCCTGATCAACAACCCTCACGACAAATACTTGGTTTGTACAGGATCAGTAATAATGCTCCCCTGCAGTCAAATGTGCCACGGTTCTAGTTGTGGGGGATGGGGAAAAAGGAAGAATTGGCATGATAGGCCCAATGACCACCTGTGCTGTATAGAAATTTCTAGGAAGAGAAAAAAACCATTTAATTTATTTATTGCCTGTGGCATTGTTAGGTTTAACCAAGCATGTCCTTAAGGCCACTGCTCCGATACTCCCCGTGGGGATGTTGGTCTAAATAGGTTGAGGTTAATCACTAGTTTTTGTGTGATGGATGCACTCGATAGATACATTCTTCAGGCATCCAAATAGGTCTTAACTTCAAAATATTTAAATATAGAAACAGGCCATTTGGCTTTGATAGCCTGGGTTGGTGTTTACAGGCCATGTGAGCCAATAGTCCAACCCAAATCGCATTTACCAATTGTGTGTGTTCGCTGATCCTTTCTCTTGCTCCATTAGAGTCTAATCTTAATTTGAATTGTGACTTTAAGAACTAAATTCAGTAACTTAAATTGCTTAATTCAAATCTATTTGTGCAAAATGACTGAATTACCAGGAATAGACTAAGGTTTTCTATGTTAGACCAGGTTATATTTTTTACATAGGACCCTTGGAGCACCAAAGAAATGTATCCCATCCATCTGCACTGGATTCAAATGCAGGATCCAGAAGTAAAAGCATAGCATGCTAGCCAACTTCACTATCCTCACATTCCTGAATAAAAGCAAGTCTCCTTGCACTCACCATTTCCAGATTTGTTAATAATACTGTAGTCACCAGACTAATTACCCAATATATGCCTCTTTCAGCTGAAATTACTTTACTCTCCATCTCACTTGGGAAACCGCTGCCAAAAAAACTGATTGCACAGTAGCACTAATCTTCATTATTCTAGGTAACTAATACGTACAATTATTCAGCACCACCACAAGTTGTTAAGGAATAATTTTAAAATTTATTTTACCTTCCTCCACTTTTGTTATGGAAAGGGCTGCTGTTCTGCTAGCTGATGCACCTGGTAGAATAACATCTGTAAAGACAATGGACCCAACATTCACCATAGTACTTGCCCAGCTCCAGCAATGATAGATGTGTGGAGGGAAAGTTATTTCACTGATATAAAATCCAAGTCAGCTCACCAGTATAGAATTCAGCAGATGCATTTAAAAAAAAACACTTCTTCAGGAGAACAGTACTATGAATGTGTGGAAGAAGGAATCTATTTATGTACACCAGCTGACATGAAGGCATATATTTTGACAGCTTTGTTACATTGATCATATGGTGGCAATAGATTTGGGGGCAGGGGGAAGAAATCAGGACTTTATAATGGATATATATAGTTATACACTTGAACAGATTGAAGTGAGATGAGTATTCACTCATTTACAAACTGCTGGAAACAAAAAAATTATACTGAGACGATACACAAATGTCAAGTATTTTTATTAGTCACATTACAGAATTTAAAGGACTAATATCATGCAAGCCAATCACTTGATTTCTGAAATAGTTCTGGTATAGCCAACCATGCCTGTAAGAGGCAAAGAGAAGAAGCACAGATCTCAATTCATTATCGAATCAAAACAAACTTATGAGTTTGAATTTGGTCCCTTCCTCTTGCCAAAGTATGGCACAACATTTACAAAACGCCGATTGTACTGCATGCGCCTCTTTGCACGGCCAGTCTTCTTTTTCCTCTTCTCTTGCTTTGCCACCTATGTAAAGAATAGTAATTGGTGGCATCATTAGTTTGTGAAAATTCAAACAAGGATTATTATACGAACATAAAACAACCATATTTTATAACTGACATAGCAGAATTCACGATTAGAGACCTTTATCCTTTTTTAAAGTGCACATAGGGGTCTCATTTGCATGTACAGGGCTTACATCGTTGTGCAATAACATGCAGCCCATGGTTTTGAGACATATAGCTCCCAGCTCCAAGGCTGGACATCTCTGCTCTAAGTAAAAGATTTCCTCCATAAAAAAAAGGGGAAAAAATGAGTTTACTGCTGTATCTTTATGATGATGAAAAGTATAAACATTTTCCAATTAAAATGAGCACTGTAACCAAACTGGAAAACAGCTGCACATCAGAAGAGACACAAAAACCAGCCAACAGCAGAGATAGATTCAAATAGGAAACTGCTCATCGTATTATAGAGATCGGAATTGTCCCACCTTTATTTGATTCAGTGTCTCTATAATAAAATCAAACAAACCTCAACCATGAGTCTAGTCATTTTACGTACATATGCATCCCACAAATGTTACAGCAAAATCTCCTGGAGATGCTTTTGTTGTGGGCATGGTTTCAGTTAAACTTACCTTTGGAGTCTGACCTTTTACTTTTCCAGCTCGAGCAAGGGATCCATGCACCTTACCTAACAGGGGAGAGAAAAAGTCATAGTATTTTTAGTAGTATACTTCTTCAAGACAGACATCATAAACTAGTTTACAGATTAAACTTCTTTTCTATCACGTCACCGTACATCCTATTGAAGTGATTAGTGTACAAGGACAGCCAGGTCCCTCTGAACACCAACATTTCCTAACCTCTCTCCAGTTTAAAAAATACTCCGCTTTTCTATTTTTCCTACCAAAGTGAATAACTTCACATTTCTCCACATTATATTCCATTTGCCATGTTCTTGCCTACTCACTTAGCTTGTCTATATCCCCTTGAAGCCTCCTCACAACCCCACCCAGTTTTGTATCAGCAAACTTGGATATATTACATTTGGTCCCCTCATCCAAATCATTGATATAGATTGTGAATAGCCGAGGCCCAAACACTGATCCTTGCAGTACCCCACTAGTTACAGCCTGCCAACCTGAAAATGACCTGTTTATTCCTACTGTTTTCTGTCAGTCAACCAATCCTCAATCCATACTAGTATATTACCCCCAATCCCATGAGCCTTAATTTTGTTTAATAACCTTGTATGGCACCTTATTGAATGCCTTCTGAAAATCTAAATGCACCACATCCACTGGTTCCCCCTCATCTATTGCTAGTTACAACCTCAAACAGATTCATCAAACATGATTTCCCTTTCATAAATCTGTGTTGATTCTGCCCAATCCTATTATTATTTTCTAAGTGCCCTGTTACCACATCCTTAATAGATTCTAGCATTTTCCCTACTACTGAGGTCAGGATAACTGGCCTGTAGTTCCCAGTTTTCTCCTCCCTCCTTTCTTAAATAGTGGGGTTACATTTGCTACCTTCCAATCCGCAGGAACCGTTCTAGAATCTATGGAATTTTGGAAGATGACAACCAATGCATCCACTATCTCTATAGCCACCACTTTCAAAACCCTAGGATGTAGGCCATCAGGTCCAGGGGATTTATCAGCTTTCAGTCCCATTAATTTCTCCAGTTATATATATTTTTCTACAAATACTAATTTCTTTCAGTTCCTCATTCTCACTAGAGCCTTGGTTCTCCACTATTTCCGGGAAGTTTTATGAGTCTTCTTCCGTGAAGACAGACACAAAGTATTTGTTTAATTTCTCTGCCATTTCCTTATTCCCCATTATAATTTCTCCTGTCTCAGCCTGCAAGGGACCCACATTTACTTCGCTAATCTTTTCCTTTTTACATCCTATAGAAGCTTTTACAGTCTGTTTTTATGTCTCTCACTCGTTTACTCTCATTCTATTTTCCCTTTATCAATTTCTTGGTCCTCCTTTGCTGAATTCTAAAATTCTCTCACTCCTCAGGCTTACTACTCTTTTTGGCAACATTATAAGCCTCTTCCCTTTGATCGAATACTATCTTTAACTTCTTGTTAGCCACGGTTGGACCCCTTTTCCTGTGGGGTTTTTGTGCCTTAAAGTAATGTATATTTGTTGTAAATTATGTATTAATTCTTTAAATGCTAGCCATTGTTTGTCTACCGTCATACCTTTTAATGTAGTTTTCCAATCTACCTTAGCCAACTTGCCCCTCATACCTACGTAGTTTGCTTTGTTTAGATTTAAGACCCTAGTTTCGGATTAACTAAATCACTTTCAAACTTAATATAAAATTCTATCACATTATGGTCAATCTTCCCTAAAGGCCCCTTTACTACAAGGTTATTAATTAACCCTTTCTCATTGCACAATACTAGATCTAAAATAGCCTGTTCCCTAGTTAGTTCCTCAACTTACTGATCTAGAAAATTATCTTTTATACATTCCATGAATTCATCCTCCACACTAATACTGCAAATTTGGTTTGCTCAGTCTATATGTAGATTAAAGTCCAAGATTACTGTATTACCCTTATTACATGCACCTCTAATTTCCTGATTCATACTCTGCCCCACATTACAACTACTGTTTGGGGGCCTATAAATAACGCCCACCAACGCTTTCTGTCCCTCGCTGTTTCTTAGCTTCCTTTCTCTCTACTGTCTTTATCGCATCCTTTATTATCAGGGTTATCCCTCCTCCCATTTCTATTTTGCCTATCTCTTCTAAAAGTTAAGTATCCTGGAATATTTAGTTCCCAACCTTGGTCACTGTGCAACCATGTCCCCATAATAGCTATTAGATCAAACTGTTAAGTTCTGCGCTATTAATTCATCTATTTTGTTGTGAATGCTTCGCACACTCAGATATAGTGCCTTTAGCTTTGACATTTCTATTTTTCCCTGATGTCACCTTAAGTCACTGATATCCTATTACCTTTGTTACTCTGTCCCTTCCTGACCCACTGCTTATTTTTACCCAAAACTCTACTCTGCTCTAGAGCCTTGACATTTCTCTTGCTGCTTTTAAATTTACTCTTTCCTGAATCCTTCATTAGTTTAAAGCCCTAGTTATTCGATTCGCCAGGACACTGGTTCCAGCCCAGTTTAAGTGGAGCCCGTCCCAACAGAACAGCTCCCTTTCCCCAGTACTGGTGCAGTGCCCCAATAAGCAAAACCCCTGCCTTCCACACCACTGAGCCATGCATTTAACCTTCTAATCTGCTTATCCCTATGCCAATTGGCAGGTGGCTCAGGTAACAATCCAGAGATTATTACCTTTAAGGTTCTGTGTTTTAATTTGGACCCCAACTCCTCAAACTCTCAGCAGAACCTCATTCCTGGTTCTGCCTGTGTCATTGGTTCCTAAGTGGACCACAAAAACTGGATCCTCCCCATCCCACTCCAAATTCTTCTCCAGCCACAAGGAGATGTCTTTAACCCTGGCACCAGGCAGGCAACACAACCTTCGGAACTCCCGGTTGCAGCTGCAGAGAACAGTATCCCTCTGACTATACGGTCCCCTACCACAACTACATTCCCTTTCACTCCCCTCACTGGAATGACCTCCTGCACCATGGTGAGCTTGCGCACCCATCCTGCAGGTCGACACAGACAGCAAGAACCTCATACCTGATGGATAAGGACAAATTCCAAGGTTTTTCCAGCACTGCACCTGGGGTCCTTTTACCTGCGAGTTGCAGTTACACCCTACTGTCCTTGACCACTAACCAGACCTGTACCACTACCTAACCCAAGGGATGTGACTGCCTCCTGGATCAAGTGTCCAGGTAACTCTCCCCCTCCCTGATGCCCTGCATAACCAGAGAGACCATGGGGTATATGTACACAAATCGTTGAAGGTGGCAGGGCAGGTTGAGAAAGCAGTTAAGAGAGCTATGGGGATCCTGGGCTTCATAAATAGAGGTATAGATACAAAAGCATGGAAATTATGAACCACTTGTATAAAACACTGGTTCGACCTCAACTGGAGTATTGTGTCCAATTCGGGGCACCGCACTTTAGGAAGTACGTGAAGGACTTGATGGTGCAGAAAAGATTTAAGAGAATGATTCCAGGGATGAGGAACTTCAGTTACGTGGATAGACTGGAGAAGCTTGGGTTGTTCTCCTTAGAGCAAAGAAGGTTGAGAGATTTGATAGGTGTTCAAAATCATGAGGGGTCTGGACAGAGTAGATAAGAGAGAAACTGTTCCCATTGGCAGAAGGGTCAAGAACCAGAGGACAGATTCAAGGTGATTAGCAGAAGAACCAAAGGCGACATAAGAAAAAACATTTTTAACGCAGTGAGTGGTTTGGATCGGAAATGCACTGCCTGAAAGGGTGGTGGAGGCAGACTCAATCACTGCTTTCAAAAGGGAATTGGATAAGTAGCTGAAGGAAAAAAAATTGCAGGGCTACGGGGAAAGGGCGGGGGAGTGAGACCAGCTGAAGTGCCCTTGCAGAGAGCTGGCACGGGCTTGACAGGCTGAATGGCCGCCTTCCATGCTGTAACCATTCTATGAATTGTGGCTTAGTTAATGAACAGAAAACAGCAGGAATAAATGGGTCATTTTCAGGTTGGCAGGCTGTAACTAGTGGGGTACCACAAGGATCAGTGTTTGGGCCTCAGCTATTCACAATCTCCATCAACGATTTAGATGAGAGGACAGAGTTTAATGTATCCAAGCTTGATGATACAAAAGTAGGCGGGAAAGTAAGCTGTGAGGAGGATGCAAAGGGATATAGACAGGTTAAGTGAGTGGGCAAAGAACATGACAGATGGAATATAATGTGGACAAGTGTGAAGTTATCCCCTTTGGTAGGAATAATAGAAAAGCAAAATATTTTTTAAATGGTCAGATTAGGAAATGTTGGTATTCAGAGGGACCTGGTTGTCCTTGTACACATATCAAAGTTAACATGCAGGTACAGCAAGCAATTAGGAAAGCAAATGGTATGTAAGCCATTATTACAAAGGGATTAGAGTAAAGAAGTCTTACTGCAATTATATAGGGCCTTGGTGAGACCACACCTGGAGTACTGTGTAGTTTTGGTCTCCTTACCCAAGGAAGGCTGTATTTGCCTTTGAGGGAGTGCAACAAAAGTTCACTAGACTGATTCCTGGGATGAGGGGATAGTCCCGCAGAGAGATAGAGTAGACTAGGCCTATAGTCCCTAGAGTTTAGAAGAATGAGCGCGATCTCCTTGAAACATAAAATTCTTAAGGGGCTTGACCGGGTAGATGCTGGGAGGATGTTTCCCTGGCTGGGGAGTCTAGAACTAGGAGTCATAGTCTCAGAATAAGGGGTTGGCCATTTAGGACTGAGGTGAGGAGAAATTTCTTCACAAAGGGTTGCAAATCTTTGGAATTCTCTACCCCAGAGACAGAGCCATAGATTTTTCTTGTGTTATGATGGAGAAAGGAATAGATGGCCATGCTAATAGGCTTAGATGAGGTAGGGTGGGAGGAGGCTCTCGTGTGCAGACGAAACACCAGCATAGACCAGTTGGGCCAAATGGCATGTTTGTGAGCTGCAAATTCATGTAATCCTATGTATCTGTCAACCTGCCATGGTATGTGCAGGCAATATTGTAAAAATCAAGCACTACATTGCTTACATAGTAAAGTAAATAGAGAAATTCAAGTCACTAAAATACATACCACCCAACAATCGAGCAACTACTTCTAGAGTGCAGTGCTCAGTGATACCACATTGGCTAATGATGGCATCATCATCTAAGGGAGTGCCAGCCAAAAGGATCACTTGGTCAACAGCAGATACTCCTTCCAGTGATTCAACATGGGCCTAGATTTAAAAAAAAGGATTCATCAGTACAAAAATTCTTGGGACAAATTGAATTCTCATTCAAGAATCAATAATTCACATAATAATCAGCATTTTAAGATTCAAATGATACAGGAGACAGCAGAGAAGAGGTGTATCATTTTGTGCTTTTAACCCAACACACAAGCTAAAAATTGTGCTTTTACTGGTTTAAAAAGTATTGGGACATTGTGATGATAAACGCAAGTATAATACCGATCCTTAAAACACATTTAATCTAAACACCTCAGATTTTATGTATTTACTTTTGGTCTGGGTGTGATCTCCTGACTAATACAAACCTCCTAAACTGCAAACAAGAACTACAGCACCGACAATGGCAATTAAAAGAATAGGAACTGCCAAAGAAGAGCATGCTGACACTCTAGCAAGTGAACTATGTTGGCCTTTCTAACGAGGGGGTTTGAGTACAGGAACAAGGATATCTTGCTGCAGTTGTACAGGGCCTTGGTGAGTCCACACCTTGAGTATTGTGTGCAGTTTTGGTCACCTTATCTGAGGAAGGATGTTCATGCCATGGAGGGAGTGCAGCGAAGATTCACCAGACTGATACCTGGGATGGCAGGAATGACATTGGGTCAATTGGGCTTATACTTGCTGGAGTTTAGAAGAATGAGAGGGGATCTCATTGAAACTTATAAAATTCTAACAGGACTAGACAGACTAGATGCTGGAAGGATGTTCCCGAGGGCGGGGGAGTCCAGAACCAGGGGTCACAGTCTAAAGATAAGGGGTAAGACATTTAGGACCGAGATGAGGAGGAATTTCTTCACCCAGAGAATGGTGAACCTGTGGAATTCTCTACCACACAAGGCAGTTGAGGCCAATTCATTAAATATATTCAAGAAGGAGTTAGATATATTTCTTAAGGCTAAAGGGATCAAGGGATATGGGGAGAAGGCAGGGACAGGGTAGAGTTTGGATGATCAGCCATGATCTCATTGAATGGCGGAACAGGCTCGAGGGGCCGAATGGCCTACTCCTGCTCCTATCTTCCTAACTCTGGGTGAATCCCTCCCACATTAGTTGGGTGTGCAAATGGCCATGCACACAGTCATCACTATTCAATGATCTGAGTTTGTGGGGATTACCTTGGTGGTGATATTATGGTGTGTACCAGATCATTTCTTCAACTTATTTATAATCTGGAGCCAAGAGCGGCTGATTACACCTCTATGAAGCACCTAAGGACATGTTGATACATTAAACACGCTACATAAATGCAAGTGGTCATTAGATCCCAGGAGGAGTAACTCATTTTTGGTTTCATTTTTTTAAAATCCTTCCTAGTCCCTCAGCAAACTTGCCCTTTGGGACCCGAACAAGACTAAATTTGCCCTACAGTTTACTCCTGAAGCCACCAGGAGCTGGGCTAGACAGCGAGGTCCAGAGACTGAATTGAACCACCAAACCTTTAAGTGAATACTATTTTTGGAGGGGAGCCATGTCATTAAGCTAAATGGTGCCAGCACTACAGAATGGAACATTATTCACTTTTGTGACAACACACACAGATTCATGTCCTTCAACAACGTCAAAAGAGCAAACCCCCTCCCAAAATGGTACCAGTGTGAATCATTCCATTTACAACAGCCACCATCTGGACTTTCTGGCCTACACCCACTACAAAAAGTGACAAGAGACTGCCCCATACTCATTTCAGGTAGGACTCACACCAGCAGAGATTTCCCCATCAGTTGTATCTAGATTCAAACCAAAGACCCAGAGGTGATAGGGCAGCATGCTAACCCAGTGCACTATGCAGATCCAGCACCTCTAAAAATTAAAATTAGTAAATATCAATTAGCAAATAAAACAGTCTAATCACATTCTCACAGGGAACTTGGTAATACATCTACTTATCATTGGCACTGGGTTTGGATTTCTTGCCCATCACAAAGCCTATCTATATCATACCAAATTATAAACAGTGCCTCTGCAAGCATACGTGCCACATGCAAAACAATCTTAAATGCTCTGTGCTTCGGATCTGCAGTCTGAAGATAGGTACGGTCCAATCTGAGGCAGATACATTCTAAATCTGATCAAGTTAACTGCGAACGAATTGGGATTTTACTTTCTTAGCCTTGTAGTGGCAGCTCCAGTACATAGGAGCTCCTCCCCACTTTTCCCACCCCAAAATAACTACAAAGCCCAGGACCAAACAAGCTTCCTTGGCTCCTGAGCTACACTTCAAATGGAAAGAGAAATGGCATGGTGATGCATTCCTTCTGCAGGCATGGTGCTGGAAGGGTACATAGTAATTCATAAACTACATATGCAAATCTACACTTCTAAAAAGGGTGCATTGCATATTCAAATGTACCATGGCCTCAACTTTTCTATACAAGTGTACTCTTTATTGTATAATTACTTCATAAAATGCAAGAATGTACATCATGAAATATGATTAAATATAATGAAAAAGCAACACAGCTGAACTTTTACCAGCAAAATACCCTGCATGGTATAAAATTTGTCCTTATAGTAGTTGAAGTGCTATCTTATAAGCAATACCACAGGAGATTAACAATTTCTAAAAGACCCAATTCAAAAAAGAATCTATTTTAAACCAGAAGGACTCAAAATTGCCAAAGACTCATTGTGTCATGTGATTGTTAAAATATACAAATAAAAACAATTCCTTCTGCTTACTATGTTAACCGTTTACTTATTGAATTTAAAAATCTTGTTTACTGTGTTGTAGGCAGCCTACCTTAAGTTCCCCAACTGTCTCTTCTCCAGTCACATCAAGGGTGTGGATGTTTTGAGTACGTAGAAACAGCTGCATGGTGGTTCTGTGGAGCAAAAAAACAAATAATGATTTCTCTCGTGTATAAAAGCAAAATTTAACTTAACCTTTTTGAACCCAGTCAAATAGCACTAAATATAACTAGGCAGCAATTAATAAAAGAATATTCCAGCAAAGGATCACAAATCACTTATGGTCTAAGCATAATCATGGCTGATCTGATCTTGGCCTCAATGCCACTTTCCCACCTACTCCCCATAACCCTGGACTCCCCTGTAGCTCAAATATCTGTCCATCTCCACCTTGAATATATTCAATGTCTCCACCTCCACAGCTCTCTGGGGTAGAGAACTCCAAAGATTCACGACTCCCAGAAGAAATTCCTCATCTCCGTTTTAAATGGGCGACCCCTTAGCCTGAAACTGTGCCCCCTAGTTCTAGATTCCCCCATGAGGGGAAATATCCTCCCAGCATCTACCCTGTCAAGCCCCCTCAGAATTTTATGTTTCAATAAGATCACCTCTCATTCTTCTAAACTCCAATTAGTATGGGCCCAACCTACTCATCCTTTTTTCATAAGACAACCCCTTAATCTCAGGAATTAACCTAGTGAGCCTTCACTGAACTGCCGCCAATGCAAGTATATCCCTCCTTAAATAAAACAAGACCAAAACTGCATGCAGTACTCCAGGTGTGGTCTCACCAGCACTCTGAACTACTTTTATACTCCATCCCCCTTGCAAGAAAGGCCAACCTTCCATTTGCCTTCCTAATTACTTGCTGTACCTGCATGCTCACTTTTTGTGTTTCATGTACAAGAACCCCCAGATCCCTCTTTACCACAGCATTATGTAGTCTCTCTCCATTTATTTAAATAATAATTTGCTTTTTTATATTTCCTACCAAAGCGGATAACCTCACATTTTCCCACATTATACTCCATCTGCCAAATTTTTGCCCACTCACTTAATCTATCTATATCCCTTTGCAGACTCTGTGTCCTCCTCGCAACTAAGTTAAAGGCGCTTTATAAACACACAAGTGTTCAACCCCTCTCCCCCTTTCGCACTTTTAGAAACATAGAAGATAGAGGCAGGAGTAAGCCATTCAGCCCCTCGAGCCTGCTCTGCCATTCAATGCGATCATGGCTGGTCATCCAAACTCAGTACCCTGTCCCTGCCTTCGCCCCATATATAAGCCTTAAGAAATATATCTAACTCCTTCTTGAATATATTTAATGAATTGGCCTCAACTGCCTTCTGTGATAAGAGAATTCCACAGGTTCACCACTCTCTGGGTGAAAAAATTCCTCTTCATCTCTGTCCTAAATGGCTTACCCCTTATCCTTAGACTGACCCCTGGTTCTGGACTCCCCTGCCATCAGGAACATCCCTCCTGCATCTAGTCTGTCTAGTCCTGTTAGAATTTTATAAGTTTCAATGAGATCCCCTCTCATTCTTCTAAACTCCAGCGAGTACAAGCCCAATCGTCCCAATCTCTCCTCATACGTCATTCCTACCATCCCAAGTAGAGAATGGGAGAAAAACACAATCCAGATAACGAATATCACTATTTCAACAGGTCATTTTAAGTTATCGACTAGCAAATATCTCTTCCTCCAGCCCAGCCCAGTCTTTAATTGTGCTGCATTAATACCCGCAGATACAAATTCACCCCACCCAGGTGAACAGAGGCACATTTGACAGCCACTGTGCACCAACTGCATTCACATCAGAAAGACTAGTTTGAACATTAAAATTTCCACACAGGTGTCAGTGAGAAACTACCACACGTCGCACAACTCAGGAGAC
The DNA here is from genome assembly GCF_052327205.1 of Somniosus microcephalus. Taxonomy (NCBI): domain Eukaryota; kingdom Metazoa; phylum Chordata; class Chondrichthyes; order Squaliformes; family Somniosidae; genus Somniosus; species Somniosus microcephalus. Next base: position 55,411,744 of record NC_140998.1, on the reverse strand, counting down.
CGCGTGGTTGGAGATTGCCCAGCGCATCCGGCGGGATCACGGCCGTCTGACCCCGCCGAAAAAAAGGACTCGTCCAATGGCACAGGGCTGCTTTAAAAGGGCGCCTTGCCCGAATGAAGAAGACGCCGCTGCCGAGGAGCCGTGGCCCGCACAGCCCCGCAGGCCCAGTCTGGAAGCGAAGACCCGGCCTCCCCGCCAGGCCCGCCGCCATTTGCTTCGACTCACACGTACCGCCCGAAAACGCGCGTCTCTACAACTGGCAGCACAGCCAGGGCGAGGAGAAGATAAACTCGCCGTTATGGACATTTAGAGTTCGTCAGCCGTTCCTTAAAATAAAAAACCCGCCCGGGAATCTCACCCGAAGGTCGGCCCGGTTCCGCAGCGACGACCAGCCAACGACGTATCAACACGAAAAAAGAAAGAGCGAGTGCGCACGCACAATTTATCCACGAGCACGCTGCACATGCGTACATTCGTGTGCGAAAGAATCGTACTGCGCATGTATGGGGTGAGCTCATGAAAGGAGACTGCGCATGGGTGAAACCGCTGGGATCGAGTGCGTGGCGCGCGGTTGACGTCACGGGGACGGGACTGAGTGTTGTGTGGACAGGTCCTGTCTGGACATGTGAATTCTCCTCTCTCTTACTGCCCTCCCCCCCCCAATATCCGTTTACTTTATTGCGTCGCTCAGTAATTGAGATATACAGATGGAAAATGCTGCGTGCAAGAAGCAGCACCTCCCAAACAAGTACCGTATACCACATACAGAAGCAAAATACCGCGAATGCTGGAAATCTGAAATAAAAGCAGAAAAATGCTGGAAATACTCAGCAGGTCAAGCAGCATCTGTGGGGAGAGAAAGTTGACGTTAAAGGTCATGGAGTATTTCCAGCATTTTCTGTTTTTACCTCTACCACATAGCAGGGCGGCAGGTGCATGGGAACACCACCACCTCCAAGTCACACACCACCCTGACTTGATCATATAAGCCCATGCCTCCATCATTGCTGGGTCAAAATCCCAGAACTCTCTACCTTCACCACAGAATGCAGCGGTTCAAGAAGGCAGTTCACCATCACCTTCTCGGGATGGGCAATAAATGCTGGCTTTGCTAGTGACGCCCTTACCCCAAGAATTAATTTTTAAAAAGCAGCCCACAAGGGCCAATGGGAAGGCCAGTTGCAGATGCTGACACATTTCTGTGTGAGCACATTGATCCAATGGCGAGAACATGGGCTTGATTTTGCCAATTCTCAGGCCAACAAGTTCCCAATTTTGGTTGTTCCTTGTAGGGAGCAACATCGCAGAGAACAAGCATCTTCCATTTGGAGAAATATAGGAGTCATACCTGCGCACTTCTCAGCATACATGCCAACCAGACAAAACTCAGAAAAGCTGATTTAGAAATAAAAACTTGCATCTCAGAACAAATGAGAAAATGCACCTTTATCTTTTAATGGGCTGAGCAGGTCACTGCTTCAAGACAACTAAATAAGCTAAATTCCTTATTACATTAGATTTCAGAATTTTATCACATTCCACAATTCTATTGACTTTTTCAACAAAAACAATTTCATAAGAACATAAGAAGTAGGAGCAGGAGTAGGCCATACGGCCCCTTGGGCCTGCTCCGCCATTCAATAGGATCATGGCTGATCTGAATCTAGACTCACGTCCACTTCCCTGCCCTCTCCCCGTAACCCCTAATTCCCTTATCTGCTAGGAAAATGTCTATCTCCGTTTTAAATTTATTTAATGTTGCAGCTTCCACAGCTCTCTGGGGTAGCAAATTCCATAGATTTACTACCCTCTGAGTGAAGAAGTTTCTCCTCATCTCAGTTTTGAAAGGGCTGCCCCTTATTCTAAGATTATGCCCCCTAGTTCTAGTCTCACCCATCAGTGGAAACATCCTCACCGCATCCACCCGATCAAGCCCCCTCACAATCTTATATGTTTCGATAAGATCGCCTCTCATTCTTCTGAACTCCAATGAGTAGAGGCCCAACCTACTCAACCTTTCCTCATACGTCAACCCCCTCATCTCCGGAATCAACCGAGTGAACCTTCCCTGAACCGCCTCGAGAGCAAGTATATCTTTTCTTAAATATGGAAACCAAAACTGCACGCAGTATTCCAGGTGTGGCCTCACCAATACCCTGTATAACTGCAGCAAGACTTCCCTGTTTTTATACTCCATCCCCCTTGCAATAAAAGCCAAGATTCCATTGGCTTTCCTGATCACCTGCTGCACCTGCATACTAACTTAATGGGCCAGTAATTCCGGTCCCAACGCGTGAGTACGGACGGGGTACTCACGCATGGGCCCGATGGAAGTGCCGGTTTTCAGGATGCACAGTGCATGCACTGAAAACCGGCATTTCCTGTCCTCTGAACCAAGGGGTTAAGAGGCGGAACGCGTACGACGTATCAGGCAGCGCGTGCACGCTGAATTTCCTTTTTTTGTAAAGAGTTGCCCGTGTGTAAAGGCCTCCGGTTTTTACGCTTGAAAATACCAGACGTAAGTACTTAGTTTTACAGGTAAGTGGTCTATTAATACAATTTAGAATTTTTTTTCCACAGGTTTATTATTTTTAAAGAATTTACAGTAAGGTAAGTGTATTTTTAGACCCTATTTGTTAAAAAAAAAAAATTTAATTTGATTAATTGTTTAAAATAGTTTTTTACAGTTATTCATAGTTCATTTATTTAGTGGGATTTTTAAAAACTTTTATTTGTAGTTTAAGTGCTGTTTTGGGCGCCCTGAATTTTCATGAGTTTGACAGTTCTTACTATCAAACTCATGAATGAACTTTTGCAACCTCCCATTGGTTGCCCAGTGCCCATGTGATCCCAGCCGGCTCATCAAAATAACTACGCTTTAATTCTGTTTAAAACTACTTTACATTCTTCAAAATAATTTAAAAGTATTTAAAACTTTATAAAAGTTACCTAAAGATTAATAAAAATACAAAAAATTTCTTTAAAATGCTGCTCTGCATGTAGAATTGCTTTGCAGCTTGTGTTAAAAATTGGGGGCGTGGCCTATGTTAAGGAGACCTCAAGGGGCGTGTCTAACTTAGACTCTGCGCTCGAGGCTTCGCGCTGGCTGCACTCCTGGGTGGCGTGACGTCAGACGCTGCCCGGGAGTAATCAACTCAAAACAGGAATTGCAAGCGTCCCGGGAGCCGAACGGCAGGCGCGCCGGGTAAGTGCTCATTGGGGGCTTGCACGCGCGGCAAGCCCCCGAGCCTAATTTCTGGGCCTTTGTGTTTCATGCACCAGGACCCCCAGATCCCTTTGTACTGTAGCACTTTGCAGTTTCTCTCCATTTAGATAATAACTTGCTCTTTGATTTTTTCTGCCGAAGTGCATAACCTCACACTTTCCAATATTATATTCCATCTGCCAAATCTCTGCCCACTCACTTAGCCTGTCTATGTCCTTTTGCAGGTTTTTTATGTCCTCCTCACTCACTGCTTTCCCTCCCATCTTTGTATCGTCGGCAAACTTGGATATGTTGCACTCGGTCCCGTCCTCCAAATCGTTAATATAGATTGTAAAGAGTTGGGGTCCCAGCACTGACCCCTGCGGAACACCACTAGTTATTTCAGTGGCCTCAGCTACGACATATGAAAAGTAGCAGAGCAATGAGACATGAATTTGTCGTAGTTAAAATTGCAGATATACCCAATGTTCTATCAGTTGCTTTATTGGGGCAGTACAGAGAATTTGAGTTCAGTTGAAAAATATGGAAAGCTGGTATCAGTAAAAAAAAAGCCACAAAGCTGTCAGATTGTCAGAAAAACTCAACTGGTTCACTAATGTCCTTTAGGGAAGGAAACCTGCTGTCCTTAACCGATCTAGCCTATATGTAATTCCAATCACACACCAACAATGGTTGACTCCATAACTGCTCTCTGAGGTGGCCTAGCAAGCTACTCAGTTATATCAATAACTTAACAGCATTATGGGTGCTGTTCACAGGGTGGACTACAGCAGTTCAAGAAGGCAGCTCACCACCATCTTCTTAGGGCAACTGGTGATGGGCAATAAATGCCTCATCAGCAGCGCCCAAATGAATTTGAAAAATAAGTTAAAAACTGCCAACAAATTAACGCTCGTTATACTTTAAAAGCCTTTCTTTAGGTGTCTTTTGGGTATAGGACATTATATTCATAGCCTTAAGAGAACACAGCCATATTAATTATATCCATATTAATGACCAGCTTAACCTTCACATTATTTATAAAAAACACATCAGCTTATGGAGAATGACTATGTTCGGAATAATCCGAAGTATTTAATTGGCTGTAAAGAGCTTTGGGACGTCATGAGAGATGCTGTATAAATGCAAGTAATTTTTTTTAAGCGCTATTGCAGTAATTTCAATTATAGAAAAGTACTTGCATTTGTATAGCACCTTTCATGCCTTCAGGACGTTCCAAAAGGCCTTCAGAGCGAATTATTTATTTGAATGTGTAATATTATTATGTAGGAAAATGCAGCAGCCAATTTGCTCACAGCAAGTTCCCACAAACAGCAGTGAGATAAATGAACATTTAATCTGTATTGTTGGTTGAGGATTAAATAATTGCCATAAACAGCAGGCAAACACCAGTGTTCCTCTTTGAATAATACCATGGGATTGCTTACCTCACTTGACAGACAGATAGAGCCTTGGGCTGACATCTTATCTGAAAGGCAGCACCTCCAATAATGCAGTGTTATATTAAATTTTAGTCTGGGTTAGTAAGAGGCTGTCTCAATTTACAGCTGTCCAAACTGTAGATTAATAACTTGTCAACCTGTTATTTCGGATTTCCAGCATCTGCAGTATTTTGCTATCGTACTAGTGTTTGGTTCACTGCCACACCTCTTCTAGGAATGCTTACCTTGAAGAAGTTCTGCTCTTCTCTTCGACGAGATCTCCGTTTGGCTCTTCAACCTTGTTCATCTTCATTACTTTCAGTTTCCCTTCTCATGTTTGATCAGGTATCTGCCAAGACTCGGTTTCACAGCCACATCATTTTCCTCAGCAACTGTCTCCGGTTCCGACTTATTCCACGTGGATTCCAACTAAACTTCACCCTTCGTGTTTCGGATCCACCCAGGATTACAAATATCTCCAAGATATTCATCGTTCCTCGAACTACTGCTCTCGCCGCATCCTGAGATCCACGCTCAACGCCATGCGGCACCACATGAACACTCTCGACCTCTCTCTTCAGCAACACCGGTGTACTCTATCTCAAAGCTGTACGGGTCCACAGTTCCATTTCATCCTTCGACTCATCCGACGCTTCAACAAAAAACATTTTTTCTTCCTTTCCGATGTCAAGGATCGCAAGCTTCATCAACTCTTGGACACCAATGCCCCTCCGGAACCTTCTTCCCCTTCACTTTCCTCTGACCCCACTTCTCACAATCTCACCCCCTGCTGCGTTTTCACTATCCCCTCTGACCTTCCCCTCTCTGACCCCGAACGATCAGTCCTCAGCAAAGGCCGGAGCTTCATCCCCTTACGCCCCCACCTCAATGAATTTTGAGCTCGGCATGATGTTGAGCTCTTTTTCCGCCGCCTTCATCTCCGTGCCCACTTCTCTGGCCAGGAGTCTTCCCCCCGCACGACTGACCCTTTCTCCCGCTTTCAGAATTCTCGTTCTACCTGGACCCCTCCCCCTGGCCTCCTACCCTCTCTAGATCTTTTCATCGCTAACTGCCGCCGTGACATCGGCCATCTCCATTTCTCTGCTCCCCTCACTCACTCCAACCTACCTCCCTCTGAACTTGCAGCACTCCATTCTCTTAGATCCAACCCTGACATTGTCATTAAACCTGCTGACAAGGGTGGTGCTGTTGTTGTTTGGTGAACTGACCTCTACCTAGCGGAAGCTGAACGCCAACACTCTGACACCTCCTCCTACCTCCACCTGGACCATGACCCCACTACCGAACATCAAACCACCGTTTCCAAGACTGTCACTGACCTCATCTCCTCTGGAGATCTTCCCCCCGTGGCCACCAACCTCATAGCTCCCCAACCCCGCACAGCCCGCTTCTACCTCCTCCCCAAGATCCACAAACAGGACTGCCCTGGTAGACCCATCGTTTCAGCCTGTTCTTGCCCCACGGAACTTATCTCTTCCTATCTCGACACTATCTTTTCTCCCCTTGTCCAGTCTCTTCCCACCTACATCCGCGACTCTTCGGACGCCCTCCTCCACTTTAACAGTTTCCAGTTTCCTGGCCCCAACCGCTTCCTTTTCACCATGGACGTACAATCCCTCTACACCTCCATCCCCCACCAGGATGGCCTGAGGGCGCTCCACTTCTTCCTTGAACAGAGGCCCGACCAGTCCCCATCCACCACTACCCTCCTCCGCCTGGCTGAACTTGTTCTTACATTGAACAACTTCTCCTTTAACTCCACTCATTTCCTCCAAATCAAAGGTGTTGCTATGGGTACCCGCATGGGTCCTAGCTATGCCTGTCTTTTCATGGGCTATGTGGAACACTTTATTCCAGTCCTACTCAGGTCCCCTCCCTCAGCTCTTCTTCCGATACATTGATGACTGTATCGGTGCCGTTTCCTGCTCTCGCCCGGAACTAGACAATTTCATTCACTTTGCCTCCAATTTCCACCCTTCCCTCACCTTCACATGGTCCATCTCTGACTCTTCCCTTCCCTTCCTCGACTTCTCCATCTCCATCTCTGGGGATAGGTTATTGACCAATATTCACTACAAGCCCACTGACTCCCACAGCTACCTGGACTACACTTCCTCCCACCCCACCTCCTGTAAGGACTCTATTCCATTCTCCCAGTTTCTCCGTCTCCGCCGCATCTGCTCCGACGATGCCACCTTCCACACTAGTGCTTCCGACATGTCTTCCTTTTTCCTCAACCGAGGATTCCCCTCTACCGTGGTTGACACGGCCCTCGACCGTGTCCGTTCTATCTCCCGCACTTCTGCCCTCACCCCTGCCCCTCCCTCCCGGAACCACGATAGGGTTCCTCTTGTCCTCACCTTTCACCCCACCAGCCTCCACATTCAACGGATCATCCTCTGCCATTTCTGCTACCTCCAAAGTGATCCCACCACCAAACGCATCTTCCCCTCCCCTCCCCTCCCTTTTCAGCATTCCGTAGAGACCGCTCCCTCCGAGACACCCTAGTCCACTCCTCTATCACCCCCAGCACCCCTTCCCCTTCGCCTGGCACCTTCCCGTGCAAGCGCAGGAGATGTAACACCTGCCCCTATACCTCCCCCCTTCCCACTGTCCAGGGTCCCAATTTCAATTTCAATTTTATTGATCACATAACTAAATACAAGAAGTGTAATCTAGTCAGTGAAATGCTTTTTTCTTGACGAGCCGAGAGCACCAAGCAGCAAGAACACTTAGCTGCCTGGTACGCACGGAGCTCGCAAGGACGGCAGCCATCTTCATCGGCGCCATCACAAAAAAACACATACCGACATATACACACATACATATTTTAAATATAAATAAAGCAGACATAAAATAAATAAAAGACATAAAAAAGACAGCACATAAAATGAACAAGCAATAATGTAAAAAAAGTAATTTCTACAGTAATTACATTGATATTTCTACCCAGGCTTCTAGAATAATCTCTGGCTACAGGGTGGCCGCACTGGGAGAGCATCGTGAGGAACTCACAACTTTAATTAAATAAATTAAATTAATTAATTAATTAATAAAATAAAATAAATAAAGTGCCCCCTCAGTCTTTCTCGATGTTTCCATCTTGGTCTCTCTCGATGTTTCCCCTCTCTCTCTCTCGATGTTTCCTGTCTTTCTCGATGTTTCCTCTCAGTTTTTTCTCGATGTTTCCATTCAGTTTCCTCCACACACCTGGCCTGTACATTACCCCTGGCTGTCCAACTTGGCATCCTGGTAACCGGGTTCCACTCCAGCTCTCGTCCTTCAAACTGTCTCTCCAGCTCTCGTCCTTCAAACTGTCTCTCCAGCTCTCGCTCCTTCAAACACCCCTTCCAGGTGAAACAGCGATTTACTTGTACTTCTTGCAATCTAGTATACTGTATTCGCTGCTCACGATGTGGTCTCTTTACTCATCCTATCACCATCTCGTCTCGTTTTGAATACCTCTTAATGTCGATTCACTTGTTTTGTTCCCTCCCCAGCCCTCCTTTCGATCTATTTCATTTCCTTTCGAAGTTTTGAAAAAGGGTTTCGACCTGAAACGTCGACTCTAATTTCTCTCCACGGATGTTGCCCGGCCTGCTGAGTTTTTCCAGCATTTTCTGTTGTTATTTCAACATTAATTTTGTTTGATCAGAAGAGGGAGTCAGGAACCAGACATATTTGATTTTAATCCTTTTCTTAGTTTATTTACTGTTTCTACAGTTCATAATTGGACACTGTGCCCTTCCAGGTGCTATCTGGGTCTGCAGATCCAAACGATGACTTGGTTCTTCTGTTCCTCGCACAGGTTGGCTAGTCACCATGTCGAAGGCCTGCCGCTGGCATGAGAATCTTATCTTTTTCCGCATACAGTTCAATTTTTGTTTACAGAAGCTTAATTAGAGATAACAACAATGATTCATAATGAACAAGTATATATAATGATTAAAAAAACAGCAGCGTTCCTTCTGTACTGCACTGAAGCATCTGCCTAGATTACGGGATGAATTTCCATGGGGGTTCTCCAGCTAATCTTCTGTAACTGAAGGAAGAGCTGTGGAAACCCCAGAAAAATGGCGTTTCCGTAGCTCTTCCAAAGTTACAGCATACGAGCAGGAGAACCCCACGGAAATTCACTTCCTATCTGCCCTAGTCACTGGAGTAGGGCTTGAACTCATGATCTTCTGACGCAGAGGTGAGAATTCTACCACTGAATTTAGTTGGGTCGGGGGGGGGGGAATCAAATGGAACACTTCAAAATGTTTTTGTGCTAATGCTAGGCAATAGGAATAAAATTAAGATTTGCAGGCACATGCATCCATGGAGAATTTAGATATTATAGGAACCTGAAACCTGGTTAGTGATAGATCTAAAGGGCAGCTGAAAGGATAGCGTGTCATGGGGAATTTTAATTATCCTTCCTTAAAGTGGTCTGATAGTTGATAGTTCAGAAGGAGGCAAGAACAAGTTATTTGTTGATACTGGCAACAATTGCTTCCTCATTCAGCATATTAACGAGAGGAAAATTTATTAGATTCAGTACTCGGCAGATATGACACAACGTGCAATCTCCATGTGGAGGAAACAACTGAGCTAGAGCGAGTGGGTTAGCTTCCAGCTGATGAAGCAAATTAATGCTGCTGATAATATTTGTATCTGATTTCATGATGGCTGGATTTTCACACGAGAATATTTGAGGAAGTGGGGCATGCTGTTAGAAAATTGCAATACAGAGAAGACCTAATTTTTTGGCCTACTCCTGCTCCTATTTCTTATGTTCTTAATTTATTTAAACAATGCATAGAAATCCCTAACATAAAAGGGTTCATAGTAAAATGAAGCCTAAATGGCTAAATAGGAAGGTCTGTGGGGAAATTTACCTATTAAAAATATTTTACTGGGCATAAAATGTATAATTGTTAAGATAATAGATATAAGTTTATAAACAGCTGAGGGTAAACAAGAAATAAAAACAGAAAATGCTGGTAACACTCAGCAGGTCATGCAGCAAATGTAGAGAAGGAAGGGTTAACGTTGCAGGTCAATCATCTTTCCTGGATAACCAAGGTCAGTATTAGTTATGCTAAGAAGCATTAAAAATAGTGGGAAACTAGTGGTAATGGAAAGGTTGTTTTTTAGTTGACAGAAGTCAGAAAATTTAATAAGCAGGTTACAAGAGCGACATTCACTGCTCCCCAAAGTCTGTTTCACAGCGTCACAGGAGGCTGAAAAGCTAAGGCGTGGCTGGACCAGCAACATTGCGTCCTTCACCCACCCGGGCAACAGGCTGCCTCAGCACAAACGGACCTCTACCTCTCTTCTATATACACACACTAAAATCTGTCCGAGACCTTTGTCCTTGACAGGGGGTTGTCGATCCTTTAAACCCCGCACCTGTCCACAGAAAGATAATTGGTTCTAGGGAACTGCGTCATCGACAGTATTACCCTGAAAGATCATCAAATATAAAGCAATAGAAAGTCTCCGTAAAATCATTTTACAAACAATCTGAAGATTTGGCGGACCCCTTGAAACATTTCCGCGGACCCCGGGGGGCGGGGGCACGGTCCCCCAGTTGAGAACCCCATATAAGGGATTCATCAGAGTAAGTTAACTATGAGGATACAGATACATCTGATGAAAGTAAACAAATACTTTGCTTCAGTTTCAAGTCTGAGGACGTTAGTGTGCTCCTGGTAGATCAGGATTGATGCATTGCTAAAATTGCCTCGATACAAGTTATTGTTGAAATGGGCTTAGGTAAGATCAAGATGCATAAAGCTGATAGGCACTTTTTATTCCATGTACCGCAGTATGCTAAAGGAAATAGGGATGTCGTAAGTGAGCTACTAGCTCAAGTCAATAGCTTGACATCTGGGCTGGCTCCTATGGCTTGGATTACATGGTCCCATTATTTAAGGGGAAAAAATTGGATCCTGGAAATTATGAGTTTGTTGTCAGTTATAGGAAAGCTGTTGGAAAGTGTTATACAGTATGTGATTTATGATCACGTAAAAAGTTTAGCAGTTACTAGGGATCCCTGGCATGACTTCAAGAAATATAGATACTGCTTCACTAACCTGGGAAGTTCTTTGAGGAAGTAACCAGACTGGTGAATGATGGTACTCCTATCCATATCATACCTGGATTTCCAGAAAATGTTTGATAAAGAATCACACAGGGTATTGAATGAAGTTAGATTATATGGTATTAGACAAATATTATGCTGAATATGTAACTGGTTATTATCTCATAGGCAGAGGAATGGATTTGAACAGAACCTGGTATTAAGGACTTCCACAAGGCTTCATGTTGGGACTTAATGCTGTTCATTTTTATTAATGAATTCGATGAGGACATAAAAAGATAATCAAAAGGTAAGACAACTGGACGATCTAAACAGGTTAGGGAAATGGGGCTATTTGTGGCAGATGTCCTTTTTTGTGGACAAATGTAGTTGTTTTGGGTTTAGGAAACTCCAGGTATGTTTATTCCATGGAAAGGTATCTATTAATTAATGGTAACAGATTAATAAAGGGGTCTGAAATAATTATTGATCACTCATTAACAGTGCACAAGCAGTGCAAGATGACAATAGGAACAGCAAACAGGATTTTAGGTGGTACAACTAAGATCATTGATTTAGACTATATATGACTGGTATAATGTAATAATATGGCACTTTTAATACCATGTCCAGATTTGGTTCCCATATATGTTAAAGAATATTGAGATGAGTAGGTGCAGAGAAGGGCAACCAGAATGATATAACTAAGGTCTTGGGTAAGCTACGAGTTAAGCCTATTTAGTTTAGAGAAACAAAGGCTTAGAGGGCATATGACAAAGTTTTTATTCAAAGAGGAGAGATTGGACTTAGGTTGAATAGTTATTGAAGATGGATAGAGATGGTAGAATTAAGGGCATATAATACCATAGGTTTGAGTAGGTGCCAGGAAGTATTTCTTCTGTGTGGGGAAGTCATCATCTTCTGGAACAGACCACATGAACATGTGACAGATATGGATTTGCTGCATAAGAAGCACATATCTAGTTATGGATGGGAAGTTGCTAGTAATTGATGTACCGAGTTATCTGGAACTTTGCTTGACTGTCGTAGGGAGAGCAATTTCTCAGAACTTTTTCTGAATTGGTTGCAGATTTTTCTACCACATTTAAATTACATAATTTAGGAACCAGATAACATGCATAATTGACTCATTAGCAAAATTAAAGCAAGTGATGTTATGAAATCAGCCAACAGACAGAAAGCAGAGAGTAGTGGTGAATGGTTGTTTTTCAGATTGGAGGGAAGTATACAGTGGTATTCTCCAGGGGGTGTTATTAGGACCACTGCTCTTTTTGATATACATCAATGAACTGAACTTGGGCGCAGAGCATAATTTCAAAGTTTGCAGATGACACAAAACTCGGAATTGTAGCAAACAATGAGGACAGTAACAGACTTCAGGACAGACAAACTGGTAAAATGGGCAGACACAAATTTAATGCAGAGATGTGTGAAGTGATACATTTTAGTCGGAACAATGAGGAAGAGACATGTATGTACACAAATCTTTGAAGGTGGCAGGACAAGTTGAGAAGGCTGTTAAAATGCAGGTGGAATCATTGGCTTTATTAATAGAGGCATAGAATACAAAAGCAAGGAAGTTATGCTTAAAATTATAAAACACTGGTTAGGCCTCAGCTGGAGTATTGTGTTCAAATCTGGGCACCACACTTCAGTTATGCGGAGAAAGTGAAACATAGAAGATAGGAGCAGTAGGCCATTCGGCCCCTCGAGCCTGTTCCGCCATTTAATGAGATCATGGCTGATCATCCAAATTCAGTACCCTGTCCCTGCTTTCTCCCCATATCCCTTTAGCCTTAAGAAATATATCTAACTCCTTCGTGAATATATTTAATGAATTGGCCTCAACTGCCTTGTGTGGTAGAGAATTCCACAGGTTCACCACTCTCTGGGTGAAAAAATTCCTCCTCATCTGAGTGCTAAATGGCTTACCCCTTATCTTTAGACTGTGACCCCTGGTTCTGGACTCCCCCGCCATCAGGAACATCCTTCCTGCATCTAGTCTTGTTAGAATTTTATAAGTTTCAATGAGATCCCCTCTCATTCTTCTAAACTCTAGCGAATATAAGCCTAATCGACCCAATCTCTCCCCATAGGTCATTCCTGCCATCCCAGGTATCAGTCTGGTGAATCGTCACTCCACTCTCTCCATGGCAAGAACATCCTTCCTCCGATAAGGCGACCAAAACTACACACAATACTCAAGGTGTGGTCTCACCAAGGCCCTGTACAACTGCAGCAAGACATCCTTGCTCCTGTACTCAAATCCTCTTGCTACAAAGGCCAACATACCATTTGCCCTTTTAACCGCCTGCTGCACCTGCATGCTTACCTTCAGCGACTGGTGCACAAGGACACCCAGGTCTCGTTGCACTTCCCCTTCTCCCAATCTATTGCCGTTCAGATAATAATCTGTCTTCCTGTTTTTGCCACCAAAGTGGATAACCTCGCATTTATTCACATTATACTGCATCTGCCCAATCACCCAACCTGTCCAACTCATACTGGAGTTTCTCTGCATCCTCCTCACAGCACACACACACACCCACCCACCCAGCTTTGTGTCGTCTGCAAACTTGGAGAGATTACATCTAGTTCCCTCGTCTAGATCATTTATATATATTGTGACTAGCTGGGGTCCTAGCACCGATCCCTGCGGTACCCCACTAGTCACTGCCTGCCACTCGGAAAAAGACCCATTTATTCCAACTCTTTGCTTCCTGTCTGCCAACCAATTCTCTATCCAAGACAGTACCTTACTGCCAGAAGCTGGTGTTCTCTTTAGAGCAGAGAAGGCTTAAAAGGAGATTTGATAGGTGTTTAAAATCATGAACCATTTTGATAGAATAAATAAGAAACTATTTCCAGTGGCAGAAGGGTTGATAACCAGAGGACACTGATTTAAGGTGGCAAAAGAACCAGAGGAGACATGAGGAAACTTTTTTTTTATATAAACACACACACAGCAAATTGCTGTGATCTGGAATGCACTACCTGAAAGCAGATTCAACTGTAACTTTCAAAAGGGATTTGGATAAATACTTGAAGGAAAAAAAAAAAACAGGGCTATGGGGAAAGAGCAGGGGAGTGGCACTAATTGGATAGCTCTACCAAAGAGCTGGTACATGCACGATGGGCCGACTGGACTCCTTCTGTGCTGTATCATTCTTAGATGCAACTAACCCCATACATTCAAGTCCTCTTTCAAGATAGGTATTGATTACATTCTTTAGTGCTGCAGTTACTTTTTTATAGAATTAAGTCAACAGAAGTTTTATTTTTTCCTCAGTAGAATCAACTTTGCAACTGCCTGTTGAAGTGCTATCTAGACATTGAAAGTTAATTTCTTAAAGACTGTAGTAAACAATTGGAACGCACTAATTTTTCCCTCTTAACCACAATTTGTCAATGCTATGCATATTCTGTTACATACCGTGTAAATTTAGTAAAAAGTACAACTTTTTTTTAAACAAATGATTTACTTCCACGTCACCCAGCAGCATTATCACCATGGTGCACAAGTCCCAATGAGAAAACAGATGTAGATTACTGGCAAAAAGGATAGGCTATAAAATGGATGCCTTTTCCACAAACAAAATTAGTCCCCAAAAGTAGATGGATAAAATTCACTAATATTTTTTTCTAGCTGTAAAGTTTAGGTTGGATTAGTCATCAGTAGCTGAAATATTAATAACCCTGGAATATGGCTAATAGTGATACTGAGCCATGTGTGATTCAGAGGCAGCAACAAGGAAGAATAATATTTCAAATATACCAGCTGATTGTTTCACTTCATTAGAGGACTGCAGGAGTGATTGTGAAAGGATGCATGAACTCTGATTTTATATGAATCAGAATAGGAACACAGCTCGGATATTACCAACTTTCTGGAGTGCTTGGTGTGACCTACTTTCAGGTGGCCAGTTTTACTCGGAAATGCTCATCTTTTGACATCATACTTTCTCCCTTTACAACTGTAAGATTGCATTGGCAATGTAAGTCTTGTAGATGTCGAAGTGGAACACACAGAGCAAACCTACTAAATCAAGAATTGAGCTCGGTAAAACTCTGATTTATATTAGAAGAGGCTTGAATCAAGAAAATCCTTTGGCTCATTTGAATTTCATTCTTCCACAATACCAGTCTGTTTATCGCCCCCTCACAATATCTAGCTGTTTCTTAAATAAGTCCACAGTTCTATCCTCAAAGTCTGTTCCTGACAACCTAGCTGTTGATCTAAAAACAAAATAAATCCCAGTGTCTTGTCTTAAACTTGCTGCTCTCCATCTTGAATCTATATCCTCTTGCTGCCCTTACATACTTAATGGGAAGTCATTTTATTTTTTGAATGTGTCAAGTTTCATGTTCTGTGACAGTTTTTTTAGAAAAAGGAATGCTCAAAAATAAAAGCCTCTAAATGGTATGTGTGCAATACCACCTCTTTCACACTTGCTGCTTATTAGCTGATATAGCTATTGTTTAATAAAATTGCATCTTAAATTAGAACAAGTGCATTTACAAGAGGCAGCTCTATGTTTAATGTTGAACAGACTGGAACCACGTAGCAACTCACTTTCAGTTTAGTGTAGTCGGGAACGGATCCTCAAGATCCCATTACATAAATCGGTTTAAAATAATTACTGGATACTTCCACAAAGCAGGAGGTATCATTGACTTTTAGGTATGAAAAGTCAGGTCTCTCAGATGTGTAGGTATATTTTAATTAAATACAAAAAGCAAAATACTTCTTTGAAGTTAACCTCTCTCAGAATTACAAGTGTACTAGTTGTACTTTAAAACTTTGTTACATATTTTCTCAGCAATTTTTCAAAATTCTGTTTGCATGAAATTGCCAGTTAAGAAACTATACCATCAATAGTGCTCTGCAGCATTTAAAAAATTTATTTGCCTATTAACAAATTAAAAGTATGAAGAGATTTTTTTTAATTTTTTTTTTTTATATCATTCAAAAAGATAGAGAATTCAAAATGTTTTTGAACACAAACCATGCCTGACCTCAAATATTTTGCAGTAAACAACTTTTCCCCAGTTTTATTCCTTCAAAAAAAATAATTTCACAAGTCTTGGATAACTTATCCATTAAAATGCAATATTTTCCACTTTTTACTTCTAAAACGAAAGGAAACACTTCAGTCCTGCAAGAAATTCCAGCAAATTAGGTAGGAGGAGGTGGGTAATACTGCCCATAGTTCCAGGGAGTTGGATAATTGTACTGTTGGAGAAGACAACAAAAACTGGTTAAATATATAGTACAGAGAGGCTTGTAAACAAACTTTTGTTTTAAAAAAAAACTTTAAAAAATGTTTGTCATGGTGATCATACCATTTAGGGCTCCCAGTGTCAACATTACGTACTTCCAGGTCAAGTAAATAAAAGCTCCTTTTACTTTGCCGTGCTGCAGCCCCAACTTTAGAAGAGCACCTCTACTGCTCCAATGTGATATTTTACCCTTTCCCACACCAGTCAGCTGTTCTGTGGCCTGAATGTCAAATAGTATTGAATTAGGTGAAGTTTGTGCAGGCCTATGATTATTAGATATTGGACAGGTAACCAAAGCTAATGTTGTGCAAGACTCAGAGCCAGCAGACTTCCATTCCAGCATATGGACTGGATCTGAACCCAGGTGATCGAGTTGAAAAGTCAGCATCCAACTCAATGATACCCAGTCCACCAAATGCTTCCTTTCCTACTTCACATAGGTTCCCAATTCTTTTGACATCGAGTAGTGTTGAGATGTGTATGATAACATAGCACGAAAAAGAACGTGGAAAAATATGGTAACCAGTATCTAGCATTCTCATGACAGTATTATAAAATGAGGGTGAATAATTTTTTTTAATTCTCAGGATTTGGGTACAGCTGGCAAGACTGGCATTTATTGCTTACTGCAAGTTGCTCTGAGAAAGTGGTGCTGAGCCACCTTCTTGAACCGCTACAGTCCACATGGTGAAGGTGCTCCCAGTCATATTAGGTACAGAGTGCCTGGATTTTGATCCAGCGATGACAAAGGGACGACAATATATCTCAAAGTCAGGATGGTTTGTGACTTGGGGGGCGGGGGGAGAAACTTTGGAGATGACAGTGTTCCCATGCACCTACTGCCTTTATCCTTCTATTTGGTGGAGGTCGTGGGTTTGGGAGATGCTGCGGAAGAAGCCTAGGTGAGCTGCTGCAGTGCATCATGTAGATAGTACATAGGCAGCCATGGTACAGTGATGGTGGTAGAGAGGGTGGCTGTTTAGGCTAGTGGATGAGGTGCTGATCAAGTGGACTACTTTGTCTGGATGGTATCGAGCTTCAAATGTTGCTGTAGTTCCACCCATCCAGGCAAGTGAAGAGCATTTCAATACACTCCTGACTTGTACCTTGTAGGTGGTTGGAGAGTCAGGAGGTGACCCACTCACCACAGCATAACCAGTCTTTGATCTGCTCTAGTAGCCACGGCATTTGTGGCTGGTCGCGTTGAGTTTCTAGTCAATGGTGACCCCCCCAGGATGTTGGTACTGGGGGACATGGCAATGCACTGAATGTCGAGGGGTGGTTAGGCTCTGTTGTGATGGTCATTGCTTGGCTCTTGTGTGCGAATGTTACTTGCCACTTATCAGCCCAAGCCTGGAGGTTGTCCTGGTCTTGTTACACATGAGCATGGACTGCTTCATTATGTGAGGAATTGCAAATAGAGCTGAACACCATGAAATTAGCAAACAGCTACACTTCTGACCTTATGATGGGGAAGGTCATGGATGAAGCAGCTGAAGATAGTTGGGTCTGAGATGCTGCCCTCAGATACTCCTGCAACACTGTTCTGGTCTGAGATGATGGGCTTCAACAAATACTACCACCTTCCTTTGTGCCAGGTACGACTCCAGCCACTGGAGAGCTTCCTCCCTGATCCGCACGGACTTCAGTTTTACTACAGCTCCTTGGTGCCACATTCTGTTAATGTCTATATTTAGGCTAAGGTTGTAATAAGGTCTGGAACCAAGTGGTCCTGGTTGAACCCAAACACAGCATCGGTGAGCAGGTTATTGGTCAGTAAGTGCCGCTTAATAGGTGTACTGACAGCTCCTTCCATCACTTTGCTGACGATTGGAAGTAGGCTGATAGGATGGTAATTGGCCAGGTTGGATGTGTCCTGCTTTTTGTGGATAGCACAAGTCTGGACAACTGCCTACACTATCGGGTAGATGCCAGTGTTGTAATTACTGGAACAGCTTGGCTACGAGAGTGGCTAGTTCTGGAGCACAGATCATCAGCAATACAGCCAGGAAGCTGTTGGGGCCCATTGCCTTTGCTGTGTCCGGTGCACTCAACTATTTCTTGCTATCACGAGGAGTGAATCGAATTTGCTGAAGACTGACACCATGATAGTGACAACCTCAAGAGGAGGTGGAGATGGATCATTCACTCAGCACTTCTGGCTGAAGATAGTTGCAAATGCTTCAGCCTTGTCTTTTGCACTCATATGCTGGACTCGGATATTGTTGAGGATGGGGATGTTCATGAAGCATCCTCCTCCCATTAACAGTTTCATTGTCCACCACCATTCACAACTGGATGTGGCAGTGCTGCAGAACTTTGACCTGAGCCATTGATTGTGGGATTCCTTAGCTCTATCAATAGCATGCTTCTTTTTCGGTTTATCATATATATAGTGCTGTTGTACCGTCACCAGGTGGCACCTCACTTTTAGGTACTGGTCCTAACACGCTCTACTACACATCATCATCAAACCAGGTTGGTTGCTTAGAAGGAACATACATTTTTGCATTCAGATTACTAATCCACACATTATAGGTGGAATTGGTAGACATAATTTTCTATCCTAATTTTATTTTCAAATAAAGGCTGTGAGCAGAAAACTGATCAAATGGATATAGGACAAGTGAACTTTTAACTGCTTGCCTTTATACATGCTGAAAAATCAAAACCTGAAAAGTACAAGAGGAACATTGTACTTTTTGGAAACACTAATTTTGCTCCTCCTGAAAGTGGTACAGGTCGAGCGACCCGAATCCGGCAACCTCGGGACCGAGGCCGAGCCAGTTTGTGTGTTTTTCCGGACTTCGGAACGTGTTTCTGATGTCCGAAGTCCGGAAATATCGCAACCTGGGCTCGGGCGTTTCCGGACTTCGTACATCAGAAACACGTTCGAGTCCGGAAATGCCTGGGCCAAGGTTGCGGTTTGACAGGGCGTCCGGATTCTGGACTTTGGGCGCTCAACCTGTACCTCCTTTTGGATGAGGTATGCAAAAGCAACTGGAATCCATGGAACTACACTCCAAATGGTAATTTTCAAGTATGCGCCTGGACAGTGAGAATCCGTAGACTACCCAACCATGGGAACATTACAACTGACCCGATCCAGTCCTCATGTAATACACATACGGGTGCATTTTCCAGACGGAATAGTAATTGGGAATGGGAATACTGGGTGACTTTTCCCCCTCCATTTTCATAGTTCAAGGATGTCAAAGCAACTTTAGCATCCTCATCACCATCCCACTTGAGATCAGATAACGTCGCACAGACCAAAAAGATACATCAGAGACCTTCCTGGTCTCTATGGATCACTGCACTATCGTAGATTGAATATTTGCTCTATTCAATTCCCAGCCTGAGCTATGCTGATGGGAAGCATCCCCTTACAGGTGAATTTGAGGGAAGTCACACCTGAGCAGACCTTAGTGCTGTTCTGCAGTAGAAGTGTCCAGCTAAGCAGACTGAACATGCACAGCTGCACAAATTAAACATCTGAAAACTCGATCCAAGACAATATTTAAATTAGAATTCTTTTTTTACAAAATGGAGCATCAGATATGCATTAATAAAATACCAAACTGGATAAGGAAATTCAATAATCTTCCAAAGAAATCAGAAATGAGTTTTATGATTCTCAGTTTTACAGCAATTTTTTTGTTGATAATCTGTAATTTGAGCAGAAACTACCCACCTGATACCAAGCATTGTAGTTATATGCAGCCTGATTAGCCTGCAAGTCCCCACTCATCAGCTGGGTAGATGCTAATGTTGCATCACTCCTTTGCTTTTTCTCCTCTGGCTCTTCTGACCTGTCACATTTAGACATATATATTAAATGCACTTCATTCCACAGCAACATATTTATTTAAATGGAAGACATTTGTTGTGAAAATTCTAAGACAACCATATTAGGTCACAGAAAAACTAAAAAAATACTTTTCGTTCAAAAATTACAAGGAGGATTGTTCTATGGTAATAAAGTAAAATTACAGACATATTTAAACCTCAATCTTGTTGGACTGGATGGCAAAGTTAGAACACCATTTCAACTCTGCGCCGAGATTTCAATCCAGACAAAACAGAATAAAAGGATAACATCAACATTGGTCCATGGTGGTCTCAGGCCTTGCTCTGCCCTATGGCTCTTCTCCAGCCTAACACCCCCCCTCCCCCCAATGCACAGCCAATGGCTGCCTTCATCCCAGCCTTTATGATTGGCATTGCACCCTCACTTCCCAGTTGGCCATGGTTATGGCGGCTCTGTTCCCATGCTCACCACTTGGATTTTAAAGGTGCTTCTGCTTCTCAGTGGCAGTTAGAGCAGTCCCGGTGCATATTAATAACTGCTCCCCACATCCTGGCTTGCGATTAAGGCAACCCCAGCCAACCCACTCCCCACTTGGCCTCTGACCTTTACAGCCACCCCAGTAGTTGGCACTAATGGCTGCTCCATGCTCTACCAACCTTTCCTGCTTATGGATGCCCCACTTGACCTTACTCGGTTCAAAATTTCCTACTCCCCATTAAAAAGAAAACTCTGCGGCCGAAATTCACTCCTTACTTATGCCAGCTTGGCACTTTGGCCTCACTGCTCGTTTATTGTGGCTCCATTCAGACCCGCTGCCTACTCCGCCTTTACCAGCTCAAAAAATTACAAATTGAGCCCGTGCACCCCCCCCCACCCCTACTGTGTGGCCTTTAAAATATTTTTCAAACTATTGTCCTAGTGCCCATCCTGGGGTGGGGTAGGTTTGTACAAAAATAATTGAGGTGCAACCCAGTGGTCCCACTCCCCACAGAGATGACTAAAAATAAATTTATAAATGCGGCCACACTCTCCCTCTTCCCCCCCCCCCCCCCCCCCACCCCCACCCCACAGACTTCACCGTGTGAAATGAATAGTTTATACGTCAAAAAAACATTAAATGTGGAAATCTAAATTTTAATAAATTCTTCCCTTTCTCTTTTATGTTCTTATTGGCGATAGGGCCGGTGAATGGAGTGGAGGCAGAAGATCAGCCATGATCTCATTAAATGGCAGAGCAGGCTCCAAGGGCCAAATGGCCTACTCCTGCTCCCATTTCTTATGTTCTTGGTCCCTTGCCAGCACATACAGTGAGTAACCTACTCTTAGGCCTCTACTAATGGCACTTCTGGTGGAACCAAGGTGGGTAAATGGAGTTAAGATGCAAATCAGCTATGATCTAATTGAATGCCAGAAACAGGTTCAAGGGGCTGAATGGCCTACTCCTGTTCCTATGTTCTGTGAGCCACTGCAAGGTGCATTAGTGCAGCCTAGGGCAACTCTCCTTTTGGGGAATCCTCAGATCCTAAGCACCAAACACTATGTATAAGGAACTTCAAATGTGAATTGGTGTCCTACCACTTTATGACAGTGGGCTGATGATCCAACATACTGTCATTTTAAGTATAGATCAACTGATCATACCATTTTTGGCTGCAAGCAATAAAACCCAAATTTTACAATGGAGTACATAGGAAAGAGAAGACTCATCAAGGAAACAAAACATTTACAATGAAGGATGACCATTTACCACAAATACCTTGGGGTTCCTCAATCAACTCTTGATCCATTGCTGTTTATATATTCATAAAAAAAAAGCTACTTGCCCATTTTCTGCCTTTCTTTTAGATGACTCCTGCTCTTTTAAAAGTTTTTGATGATCATCATAAGCCACCATGAGTCTAGGATATAGAACACAATTAATGGCGGTTGCTGGACAAAGATTTCAAAAATACTTGTGTGTAATAATTTGATGCTCAAAAATACATCACATGCTAGATCACTAGAAACAGGCCAAAGGCTATCATTAGTGTCATTCTATTAAAAGGAATTATTCAAGCTGATTAAGACAGAAAAACTGACAAATAGTTGCTTGAAAGTTGATGCCTGCTTCAAAATGTTTTTGCATCTTCCAACAACCACATTCACTGCTCAATAGATACATTATTCCTCCCTCAGAATACCAAAATGCACACATTTCATCCTATCTAATAATTACAACTCCACTTAAATCATATTGTGAAGTAAATTGGGGTTACATAAAATATTGTAGGTAAGCTGCATATATCTCTCACTATCAATGCCTGAAATGAATGATTCTTTACTAGTTACCACTAAACACCATGATGCTACTGCTGCATACAGCTTGAACAATTTCCATATGATATAGTCATTAATGTTTATTTGTTTTGATTTTGAAACATAAAATCATAGTACTTAAAAGTATAAATATCAGCAAGTAGTTCTATTCTCTATTTTGTCTGGGTACTGATGTATACACCATGACTAATCTAAAACTGGAAATTAAAAAAAAAAAACATTAAGGTAGTATTTATTGGCTATCCCTAGGTACTGTAAAGACATCAAAAGTCAACCACATAATGTGGAACTGGGGTCACATGTTTGATTCGGGTAGGGGTAGCAGGTTCTCTTCCCTGAACCCAGTTGGGTTTTTATGACAGTCCGGCATTTCATGGCAATATTTTCTGGCGCCATCCCACATTACCAGATTTATTGAATGTAATTTCACAACTTGCCATTTATGCTAGTCCAGTACCATAATCACCAGGCTGCTGTACCCATGCATTTCTCAGGTAGTTAATTCAACACCTCTCAGTGTACTAACTGACATGGATAGCCCATGGTCTAAGCCTAAAGGGAAATAGCAGCCCTAACTTAATACAAGAGATCTGAAAGTATAATGTGTGGGTCCATGGCATGTTTACATAATATTCCCGACTTGCTCTCTTCAGCAGCATACTTTGTACTAGATTTAATAAACTGAAACACCAGGTTTAATTTGGTTGTTCGGAACTTGAATGTATATGGTTGGAACTGAATACACTGCTGATATGAAAATGTAGCTAATGCTTTAGTCCTGTTCCATGCAGAGACAGTTGTAGTAGAAACTTCAAAATATATTAACATTTTAAAATTTGGTGTTGTTGATGATAAAAGTAATATTGCAACTCCCTTTAAATGTGTATTTTTATTGGCAATCACAAGCAGAGCACTGCCACTGGTGTGTGTTCCTGTTATTGTGTATTCTAACCAGATTTCCAAGTGGTATTGGTAAACTGACACACAGCAGGCTCCAGATCATGTGTTGCTCTACTTAACCAATAGAGAATGAGGATGAAGGTGAGCCAGCTAAGTCAGGATATCAATCCAATAATGAATTAACAAATAATACCTTTAGAATAATGTAAACAGAGTAACACAAAAAACACCACCTTAAGACAAAATTAAACAAAGGTCATTATACCTGAATAGGCTTTTCCAAAAGGGAAATTCTGATTATCAGCTATTGTATGGATTTTTCTCAATCTTGTTACATATTTTAGGCTTTTCCAATTAAAAAACCAAACTGGTAAATTGTGATTTATTTTGTAAAACATCCTTAGATTATGGATTACATGGGAAGGTAACATTCTGATAAAGAGTTCAATGCAGAATTCTGTTGAAAAATTCCACTTGCATTTAAAAAAAAGAAACATGCAATTTAAAGACAAGGTCAACAATAAGAGCCACAATTTCAGATGTTTTAAAACAACAAATCTTTATTATCTATTACTACTCTCACCAGTTTCTCACCAAGTAAGCAAACAAATTTAAAAATATTGAAATTGTTTTAATCAGAATTATCACCTTGTTTCCTACTGTCTAAGCATAAATAAAATTCACCTTTTCACATCAGAGCCAAAGTCCTCCAAAAATTCAACTTTTCGCTGGGAGAAGGCTATCCTTGTTTCTATCGGCATCGAGCTATTTATTGCGGTGTCAAAAGCATTCAGAATGTTTTCCTCATTCAGTTTGAGATCGGAGTTGTATTCAAGTTCCAACAGATTCAGATATAGTTTGGTGCTTTCCTAAAAATCACAAAACAGGTCGACACCATCATCATCCAAATGTTTGCAAAACCCAGTAATACTACCTAGTTAAAAGATGGCAATACTTTACTCATTTCATAGAAACTAACTGACTACATTTAATTGGTGAGCTCCCAAGTCAGAATCCGGAGTCGGATTCCCAGTCTTGACAAGAATGTGCACTTGGGCTTCCTTGGAGGAGTTGCACTCGTCTTAGACAGCCTGGAGAATGGGAGGGAAAATAAAAATCAGCACTTTTTTGAAAAATACATATTCTGAACAGGTGACAATTTGTGTCACAGGATGGGAGTAAGAGAACATACCCAGCTGTATACAGCATGGTATATGGTCGTAGAATAAAGCCATTAGAGCTGTTCCAATGGGTCAAATTACTGTAGAAGGTAATCTGAAAATACACAGGAATGATGAAAGTGAAAGCTCAAGTAAAAATGGTTCTGTTCAAATTGCCCACAAATGTGTTTATGAAAAGACTAATTCATATAGAAATATTGCACATTACCAATGAGCCATATATTGAAGCATTTTACTGAAGACATAACATTTTTATCCAGCGTTTAATACATGTTGTCTGACCTAGCCACAATAGATACTAATCTTTGCAGAGTACAAGTTTCTTTAGGAATCCATTGATAGAACTAAAAACTACAGTTAAAGAAAACACAAGGTCTCATGTTCAGAGAGTTGTTAAAGTTGCACATCACAATTAAGGGATTAAAAAAAAATGTAAATACTGTGGCAGTTGCATCCTTGTGACTTGTTAATAAGGAAATTGGAAATGCAGTGAGTACAGTACCCACAAGACTACCAACAGGCACACAGGCTTTTGAAAATATGTTGGTGATTTGAGAAAGGTGCAACAGTTCCTCTCTCCTCATGGAACAGGTTAAAGATTAGCAGCTTGTCCTCCTGAACATTAGGCATGTAACCTCAGTTTGGGATGATATTATCAACCAACAGGGATTAAGACAGTGCTGATATTTCAGAGTGTGGCTTGCTACATTTGTCTTACAAAAGTATTCCTATTTACAGCATTTGAATTGTACTTCGTACTCCTTTGGTCACTCCAGCTAACATTTCAATATTGTACTCAACAATCTAAATAAAGGGCAAGCCTAACCCTGCTGGGTTCAAAACATAGCTTCCTCCTCACTGAACGGGAGGAGAGGAGGAGACAATGATCTGGGGCTGGGGGGGGGGGGGGGGGGGGGGCGGGGGAAATGGATAAAAGTGAGAATATAAAGTCAACCAAAAGAAGTTTCAAATCCACCCCTTATAATAGTAAAATAACTTAGAAGTGGAGCTATTCCACCCTATAAACAGCTGATGAAAGCAAAAAACTGGTTGTCTGCATAATCCAACTGATTTTCTGTAATTTAATTTAAATACTGGATCAGTTACTCTGGCTATTATATAACAGTACAGAACTGACCATATTAAGTTGGAGAAGAAACTCTGCATGCAGTGTTTCACCTTTTTTCTCTGTTGGTGAAACAGCCTCACAGCAGGAGAAACTGAATGTACATAGCTGCTTGTGAAAGTGGCTCTGTACTGCAAATGAGTTAGCGGTATTTCTCTCATGGGATTGGTAAAGAATCTTAGCAGCCACCATGTGATCCAATGCAACTTAGGTTTATATTTAAAAAGCTCATTAAAATCAACATTACTACTATATTTTAATGCAGAATGGTTCCAGACAGGACAAGCTGCCCCTTAACCCCACCAGAACTAAAGTGTGCTTCTCTGCTCTACAAGCTTGGTTCGCACAAGTCACTGATTTAATGCTGAAGTTTACATTTTAAATAATTTCCATCATACCTTATCAAAGTTTATTGCTTCCACCAGAACCTTCCTGGCCTTGGGAAGACTCTTCTCTACTTTGAATAAAAGACGGGCCAACTTCACAGCATAGAAAGATGCTTCACTGGGCGTTTTACTGTTTTTAATAGCATCTTGTAGCAGAAACTCTGCTTCATCTATATTTCCATGGCGACGCTCTAGGCTCACTCGTCTTAAGCGGATCATGGCTAACCCTGGTACAGATTCTTCCAATGTTTTCAGGATTCTTCTTGCCTCATTAATGTTCCCTGGAAACAGAAATGACAAAATAAAGACAATCGTAAGTGAATAATTCATCGCCACAACTCAAAGGATTTATATGAAATGGAATTAAACAGTATAGATTCAGTTTTATTTTGATAATTTATAGTAGCTTACCTTGCTGTTCCTCAAAAGCTGCCCAAAGTAAGTGAACCATGGGTTTCTTTGAGAGATGAACTGTACATGCTCTGCTGTAAACATGTCGCACACCTTCATTACTGTGGTTTTCCATGTATTTAGCATACTGAAAAATTTGAAAATTCATAAATAACATTCCTTGTGACTTAAGCTAGTGACTAGGTTATAAATTGGTAAATACATTTTACTCTGAGGTTTTGATATTTTTGAATAAATAAAAGTAAATGATAGCGCTAGTTGTTCAGTTGATCCATTTCATCTGATTCAACTTCACTGCCAAGATCAACTTTTGGAAAGGACAGACTGTTTTTGTACTTTGATGGTAAACTCATTACAAATATAACTTGAATGACCTCAAATTATTGACTTTAACCAGTCATTGGAAGGATAGAACTCTACAATCTATGACACTTCCAAGGATACAGTAAGTGCATTTAACAGCCTGGCAATCCTACCCTTTGAGGAAACTCAAGTCAGCGGAGATCAAATCAAACTTCATTTCAGTGTTGAGAGTCCAAGGCTCACAGCTTTTGGGCACCCTTGAAACTTTTTTTGGGCCTTATTACAGTCTAATACTACAAGCCAAACAGAATTCCAGTATAAGCTGCAGATTCAGGGTCTTGCTCTGTATGTACCAAGTAAAAAAATGGTAACGTTTAAGTAAGGTTCTAACATAAACACTTGCCTTTATCCAGAAGTCTTCATAAAGGGCACAAGCGACAAGGCACCTCTCAAACAAAACCACCACACGTTCAAGGGTTCCATTTTCTATCTCAAAGTCAAGATAATCTTTCCAGTTTTTTAGCTGTGCTTTTTCCAATGGCTTCACATGGAAGTAAGGCCGTTTAATCTATCATAGAAGGCAAATAAATTACAAATAAATGCTTTACCAACATACAATTTAGATCTTGGTTTTTCTACAGGAAAAAAATGCTTGGGGGAGGTGGGACCAGTACAAACTGGATGGTTTGCACCTGGGCAGGACCGGGACCAATGTCCTAGGGGGAAGTGTTTGCTAGTACTGTTGGGGAGGGTTTAAACTAAAATGGCAGCAGGTTGGGAACCTGTGCAGGGAGACAGAGGAAAGGGAAGCAAGGATAGAAGCAAAAGACAGGAAGGAGAAAAGCAAAAGTGGCAATCAGAGAAATCAAGGGTGTAAATCAAACATGGCCACAGTAAATAATCATTCTAAAAGGTCTAAGAGTGTTAAAAAAAAAAGCCTGAAGACTTGTGTCTTAATGCGAGGAGCATTCGTAATAAGGTGGATGAATTAGCTGCGCAAATACAGTAGATGTAAACGGATATGATATAATTGGGATTACGGAGACATGGCTCCATGGTGACCAAGGCTGGGAATTCAACAGCTAGGGGTATTCAATATTCAGGAAAGACAGGCAAAAAGGAAATGGAGATGGGGTAGCATTGCTGGTTAAAGAGGAGATTAACACAATAGTAAGCAAGGATATTAGCTCTGATGATGTGAAATCTGTATGGATAGAGCTGAGAAATACCATGGGGCAGAAAATGTTAGTGGGAGTTGTATACAGACCCCCAAACAGTAATGCGGAGGTTGGGGATGGCATTAAATGGGAAATTAGAGACGCGTGCAATAAAGGCACAGCAGTTATCATGGGTGACTTTAATCTACATATAGATTGGGCTAACCAAATTAGTAACAATACTGTGGAGGAGGAATTCCTAGAGTATATACGGGATGGTTTCCTGGACCAATATGTCGAGGAACCAACTAGAGATCAGGCCATCTTAGACTGGGTATTATGCAATGAGAAAGGATTAATCAGCAATCTTGTTGTGCGAGGCCCCTTGGGGAGGAGCGATCATAATATGATCGAATTCTTCAGAGAGTGAAGTATTTGACTCAGAGACTAGGGTCCTGAATTTAAATAAAGGAAACTACGATGGTATGAGACACGAGTTGGCTAGGATGGATTGAGGAACGTTACTTTGGTTGACGGTGGATCGGCAATGGCAAACATTTAAAGATCGCATGGATGAACTACAGAATTTGTTCATCCCTGTTTGGCATAAAAATAAAACAAAAAAGGTGACTCAACTGTGGCTGACAAGGGAAATTAGGGATAGCATAAAATTCAAGGAGAGGACATATACATTGGCCAGAAAAAGCAGCAAACCTGAGGATTGGGAGCAGTTTAGGATTCAGCAAAGGAGGACAAAGGGATTAATTAAGAAAGGGAAAATAGAGTATGAGAGTAAGCTTGCAGGGAACATAAAAACTGACTGTAAAAGCTTCTATAGATGTGAAAAGAAAAAGATTGGTGAAGTCAAGCGTAGGTCCTTTGCAGTCAGAATCAGGGGATTTTATAATGGGGAACAAAGAAATGGGTGACCAATTAAATACATACTTTGGTTCTGTCTTCACAAAGGAGGACACAAATAACCTCCCAGAGATGTCAGGGAACAGAAGGTCTAATGAGAGGGAGGAATTGAATGAAATCAGTATTTGTAGGGAAATGGTGTTAGGGAAATTGATGGGATTGAAGGCCGATAAATCCCCAGGGCCTGATAATCTACATCCTAGGGTACTTAAGGAAGTGGCCCTAGAAATATAGTAGATGCATTGCTGGTCATCTTCCAACATTCGATAGACTCTGGAACAGTTCCCATGGATTGGAGGGTAGCTAATGTAACCCCACTATTCAAAAAAGGTGGTAGAGAGACAACGGGGAATTATAGACCGGTAAGCCTGACATTGGTAATGGGGAAAATGCTAGAATCCATTATAAAAGATGTAATAGCAGAGCACTTGGAAAACAATGACAGGATCGGAGAAAGTCAACATGGATTTAGAAAAGGTAAATCATGCTTGACTAATCTACTGGAATTTTTTGAGGATATAACTGGTAGAATAGATAAGGGGGAACCAGTGGATGTGGTGTATTTGGACTTTCAGAAGGCTTTCGATAAGGTCCCGCATAAGAGATTAGCGTGCAAAGTTAAAGCACATGGGATTGGGGGTAAGGTACTGACTTGGATAGAGAACTGGTTGGCAGACAGGAAGCAAAGAGTTGGAATAAACGGCTCTTTTTCCGAGTGGCAGGCAGTGACTAGTGGGGTACCATAGGGGTCGGTGCTAGGACCCCAGTTATTCACAATATATATATATATATAGACGAAGGAACTAGATGTAATATCTCCAAGTCTGCAGAAGACACAAAGATGGGTAGGCATGTGTGCTGTGAGGAGGATGCAGAGAAACTCCAGTATGATTTGGACAGGTTGGGTGATTGGGCAGATGCAGTATAATGTGGATAAATGCAAGGTTATCCACTTCGGTGGCAAAAACAGGAAGGCAGATTATTATTTGAACAGCAATAGATTGGGAGAAGGGGAAGTGCAACGAGTCCTTGTGCACCAGTCGCTGAAGGTAAGCATGCAGGTGCAGCAGGCGGTTAAGAAGGCAAATGGTATGTTGGCCTTCATAGCGAGAGGATTCGAGTACAGGAGCAAGGATGTCTTGCTGCAGTTGTACAGGGCCTTGGTGAGACCACACCTTGAATATTGTGTGCAGTTTTGGTCGCCTTATCTGAGGAAGGATGTTCTTGCCATGGAGGGAGCGCAGCGAAGATTCACCAGACTGATACCTGGGATGGCAGGAATGACGGATGAGGAGAGATTGGGTCGATTAGGCTTATATAGAAACATAGAAGCTAGGAGCAGGAATAGGCCAGTCGGCCCCACAAGCCTACTCCGCCATTCAACGAGATCATGGCTGATCATCCAAACTCAGTACCCTGTCCCTGCCTTCTCCCCATATCCCTTTAGCCGTAAGAAATATATTTAACTCCTTCGTGAATATATTTAATGAATTGGCCTCAACTGCCTTCTGTGGTAGAGAATTCCACAGGTTCACCACTCTCTGGGTGAAGAAATTCCTCATCTCTGTCCTAAATGGCTTACCCCTTATCCTTAGACTGTAACCCCTGGTTATGGACTCCCCTGCCATCAGGGACATCCTTCCTGCATCTAGTCCTGTTAGAATTTTATAAGTTTCAATGAGATCCTCTCTCATTCTTCTAAACTCCAGCGAGTATAAGCTCAATCGACCCAATCTCTCCTCATTCCTGCCATCCCAGGTATCAGTCTGGTGAATACAGGAGCTTGAGTAAGAAATACTAGAAAGACAGTTGCAAAGGAAATTGGCAGGCAAGCAAAGTCTGAGATATGGTTACAGTGGGCTGAGGAAGAAGACTACATCCTGCTTGTGGACCGTGATCAAGGGCAGAGTTTAGAGATCTGGGCAAGAAGTGGTTTTGGTATGTGATGTGACAGCAGGTTAGATGAAAGAGTCAGAGGGAGGCATTGTAATTCCATTATGGTTGTCTATGACCAGAATCTCACCCCATCCTTTACCTCAGGATGTCGTCTTAATCCTCAACCTATTCTGCCCAAATCTCGGACATTGTTTGCTGCTGATCGTGTTCTTTGCAACTGCCTGCCTTGTATTTCTTATTTGTGGAATAAATTCTTACGCAGAGATTGAGAAATTATTGCTATTGATGATTTTGGTAGAGTTATATAAAGTGGAAATAGTATTTAGAATTTCTGTCAAGAATTTTAAGTAAATGCTTAATATAGCAAAAGCAAAATACTGCGGTTGCTGGAAATCTGAAATAAAAACAAAAAATGCTGGAAATAGTCAACCGGTCAGGAAGCATCTGTGGAGAGAGAAACAGAGTTAACATTTCAGGTCAATGACCTTTCATCAGACCTTCATAGAGCAGATATATAGGGGTCGATTTTCATTTAGCAGTCGGGACTACAACTTTCGGGTTGTAGTCCCGCCTACATCGACGTCCGGCCAAACAACGCGATTTTCCCTTGATTGACCTTGTTGAGCCTGCTGGGCGGGCTCAGCAGGCCAATTAAGGGCCACCCGGCAACAGGTGACGTCACAGACTGAAATTTCATCTGTCAAGAGGTCTTGACAGATGAAATATCAGTATTTCACAGCTGTTTGAAGCTGCCAAACACCGACAGTCTGACTTCTAACCCGAGTCCTTCTACACAGACTCAGTTAGAACTCTCACCGGCAATGAAAGCTGAAGGCGGTCACTTTTGACAGCTCGCAGCCATTTTGCTTTCAGTGCCGGCTGAGTGATGGACTCCCGACGCCTACAGGAAGAAAGGCTGTTAAGGTAAGTACAGGTAATTTAAACTTCTTTACACACTTTAGACACACTTACCTTTGCACTCATGCACCCATCACTCACCTGAACACAGACATCGCGACCCCTCCAAGTCCTTCAACCCGACGGCCCGCCTGCTCTAACCTGGCGTGGTTTGGAGCCGTCGGGAATCCCACACAACACCCCTCAAAATAGGGATTAGGCTAAAAACTGCCCGTTAACTACCTGTTAACAGGCAGTTAATTGGCACTAATCCCTTCCCGCCTCGGGTCGGCGGGTACTCTCCTCCTTTGAAACTTACGTGGAGGCGGGTTTTGGGCAGGATGCGGGTTTTGGGCGGGATGGTGTCGGGACCCCCGAATTCGGGATTTTTGCCCCCCCCCCCGCACGCCTAAAAGCCCGCCTCATGGCACACTGAAAATCAGCCCCATAGTGTTTTAGCTTAAGGGGAAAGAATGGACTCTTCATCTGTTTCAGCCTATAGGAAGTAGACTTCAGGGTGACATTTAGAGTCATATTGGAATTAGGTGCCCTTCCTATTGACTGGCCATGATAATGAAGATACTAAATGAACATTAGGTAAAATTCTAAGTAAAAAACAAACAAGTTGAGGTTTGTGCAGTGGTTACTTTTAGTTAAAGATTCTGAACTGCAAGTCCAATCTGAGGACTCCCCAGAAGGAGGTACAATAAAGAATATTACTGATAAGAACAGAAGATGTCAATGGAAATATGACACAAACCTCTAACACAATGGAGAGGAATTAATTCTGTGTACGAGACCTGGAGAATAAGTGCATGGAAAATATAGACTAGCAAGGAGTTTTTCCCTCAGTGGTAATGGGTATACAGAATAAGTGAAAAGATATTTCAGAGAAACCTCAAAAGCATAGATGCATTCAACAAGAGATTGATATATTTTTGACAAAGGAGGGACATAAAGTATAAATCTGTAGTAAACAGAAGATAGCTGGAGGTGTAGTTAGAATGAGAAAAAACCGTGAGAATTATAGGAATAGACAGCTTTCAGTTCGGAGTTGAAATATGTGATAGAAATAGCTGTCTACATTTTTAATGCTTAAGCTGCCATTACAGAGAAATAGACTTCATAGCCTGACTAAATAATCATTCCTCTTTTGCTTTGTAATAATGTTATTGTGGAGCTATGTGCCACTTACCCCCACCTCTGTGAATAAGTACTTAGATATTCCTTATTGAGGAGTATAAAATTATGAGGGGCCTAGATAAAGAGGATAGAAAGGACCAATTTCCCTTAGCAGAGGGGTCAAAAACCAGGGGGCAAAGATTTAAAGTAATTGGTGGAAGGTTTAGAGGGGATTTGAGGGGAAATTTCTTCACCCAGAGGGTTGTGGGGGTCTGGAACTCACTGCCTGAAAGGGCGGTAGAGGCAGAAACCCTAACCACATTTAAAAAGTACTTAGATGTGCACTTGGGATGCTGAAACCTGCAGGGCTACTGTGCTGCCTTCCTTTAGGTATGTGTGTTAGTTTTCCAGTTAATTCAGGGGTTTGAGTAATTTGGGTCGATTTCCAGTTTCTTTTCTTTCCAGTTTTGAAGAAGGGTTCAACCCGAAACGTCAACTCAAATTTCTCTCCACGGATGTTGCCTGACCTGCTGAGTTTTTCCAGCATTTTCTGTTGTTATTTCGGATTTCCAACATCTGCAGTATTTTGCTATCGTACTAGTGGATATTTGGTACCTAGCAAGTGCAGTAAAGTAAACTGCTGTATATCACAGACCTGTAGCTCGACACATGGTCTGGGAAGTTATTTTCTTGTTACGCTCCGGCCTTGGACACTATTTGTCTGTAAGTACTTGAGAATGTTATAGATGATTAGTGTACACTATATTTTGCAGAAAATGTTTAGTTTGTAACTTTTCTCTGTAAGCAAACCTGCACAGCTAGCCGTGAAGTGCTCGCTCTCTGTCTAGCTGGTTAACTTGTAGCTGTATTTGATGCACTATGTACAGGGCTAATTTAAAGTGAATGCCTTTCAGTTTGCTAAATGTATATTCACAGTAAGCTGCGTTTCCACGTGTTTTGGTAAGTTACATGCCAAATGTACTGTGTTGCTCAGGCTTACCTAAATTTGTGTATGCATATCAGTTATGTGCTTGTGTACTAATGTGTGCTTCCATTTCTGTATTGTATTTCAGTTTCACAATAAGAATCTTTCAGTAAAGTTTACAAGGAAAGTCAAGCCTTGTGATTTTTATGGGAAGATATCAAGTTGTTAGCTACCTGTCTAGCTCTGCATAGGAACGCGCTGCAAGGGCAGAAAAGCTACAGACCTAGAGCTAGGAAGTGGGATTAGGCTGGCTGGCTCTTTGTTGGCTGGCGCGGACACGATAGGCCGAAATGGCCTCCTTCTGTGCTGTAACTTTCTATGATTCTATAATAGGTATACGTGCTTATATAGATGCGCACAATGGAATTTAAATTTAACCCCACAAAGTATTACCCACATTTGTTGTGCTGGCGGTCGAGAGTTGCTATACCAGAGGAATTTTTAATAATTACTTTTCAGCTAAATCAACCAGTGGATTTTTTTTGTATAATATCTAGAGAATATAGGCTTATATTCACTAGAGTTTAGAAGAATGAGAGGGAATCTCATTGAAACTTATAAAATTCTAACAGGACTAGACAGACTAGATGCAGGAGGAATGTTCCCGATGGCAGGGGGAGTCCAGAGCCAGGGGTCACAGTCTAAGGATAAGGGGTAAGCCATTTAGGACTGAGACGGAGGAGGAATTTCTTCACCCAGATAGTGGTGAACTTGTGGAATTCTCTACCACACAAGGCAGTTGAGGCCAATTCATTAAATATATTCAAGAAGGAATTAGATATATTTCTTAAGGCTAAAGGGATCAAGGGATATGGGGAGAAAGCAGGGACAGGGTACTGAATTTGGATGATCAGCCAGGATCTCATTAAATGGCGGAACAGGCTCGAGGGGCCGAATGGCCTACTCCTGCCTTCTATGTTTCTATGTAAAAATCACAGAATGCTGCAGCACAGAAAAGACCATTCAGCATACCAAGCCTGCACTGGTGTTTTTCTCCAGAGTCATCTGGTCTAATTTCACTCTTCTACTCATTTTCCATACCTTTTAATATTTATCTTTTTCAAGCAATTATCTAATCCCTTTAAAAAGAAAAGAACTTATGGACTCAGTTTCAATTGTTTATGACAGAGAATTCAACAGCCAGGAAAGACTTTTTTTTTTTTAAATATCCCCTTTAAGTCTTTTATGACTATTCTAAAAGTTGCGACCTTTTGTTACTGTCTTGCTGACCAACGGGAAACAATTCATTATGTATTCTATCACAACCATTCATAACTTTGAAGACCTCCACAGATAACCACTTTACCTTCTCAGTTCTTGTGAAAAACCCTAAATCTATAAAGTTTTTCTTCACAATTGTAATTCATCATCCCATGTAATATCCTGGTGAATCTATAGTGAGTCTTTTCTACTGCTTTCATATCATTTCTCTATTAGGGTACCCAAAGCTGTGTACAATATAGTCTTAAATTAGTCATTTAAATTAAATTATCTGCTGCATCAAAAAAATTTCAGCACTTTGCTGTGATAATGTTTCAACCTTGGCTCCGTGGTAGCACTCGCCTCGGGAGTCAGAACTTGTGGATTCATGTCCCACTTGAGAGACTAAGCTGACACTCCAGTGCAGTACTGAGGGAGTGCTGCACGGTCAGAGGTACCGTCTTTCAGATGAAAAGTTAAACCGAGGCCACATTTGCCCTCTCAGAACATAAGAAATAGGAGCAGGAATGGGCCACTTGGCCCTTCGAGCCTGCTCTGCCATTCAATAAGATCATGGCTGATCTTGGGTTCAAAGCCACTTCCCCGCCCCGCTCCCCATAACCCTTCACTCCCTTATCTTGCAAAAATTTGTCTATCTCCACCTTAAATGTATTTAACGACCCAGCCTCCACAGCTCTCTGGGGCAGAGAATTCCACAGATCCACGACCCTCAAAGAAATTCCTCCTCATCTCAGTTATAAAAGGGCGATCCTTTATTCCAAAACTGTGCCCCAACGAGGGGAAATATCTACATTGTCATGCCCCCTCAGTATCTTATATGTTTCATAAGATCACCTCTCATTCTTCTAAATGCCAATGAGTATAGGCCCAACCTGCTCAACCGTTCCTCAAGTCAACCCCCTCCGTCTCTGGAATTAACCTAGTGAATCGTCTCTCAACTGCCTCCAATGCAAGTATATCCTTCCTTAAATAAGGAGACCAAAACTGTACACAGTACTCAAGGTGTGGTCTCACCAATACCCTGTACAGTTGTAGCAGGACTTCCCTGCTTTTATACTCCAACCCCTTTGAAATAAAGGTCAACATTCCATTTGCCTTTTTGATTACTTGCTG
The DNA here is from genome assembly GCF_052327205.1 of Somniosus microcephalus. Classification (NCBI taxonomy): domain Eukaryota; kingdom Metazoa; phylum Chordata; class Chondrichthyes; order Squaliformes; family Somniosidae; genus Somniosus; species Somniosus microcephalus. The sequence goes on along the minus strand of NC_140998.1, from coordinate 55,375,965 downwards.
TACCTGCATGCTAACTGTGTTTCATGCACAAGGTCCCTCTGAACTATAGCACTTTGTAATCTCTCTCCATTTAAATAATAATTTGCTTTTTTATTTTTCCTGCCAGTGTATAACCTCGCACTTTTCCACATTATACTCCATCTGTCAAATGTTTGCCCACTCACTTAGCCTGTCTATATCCCTTAGCAGGTTCTTTGAGTCCTCTGCACAACTTGCTTTCCCACCCATTTTTGTATCATCTACAAACTTGGCTTCATTACACTCAGTCCCTTCATCCAAGTCATTAATGTAGATTGTTAATAGTTGATGCCCCAGCACTGATCCCTGTCACAGCACTATTCGAAGAGGAGGAGGGGAGTTCGCCTGGTATTCTGGCCAATATTTATCCCTCAACCAACTGCTAAAACAGATGATCTGGTCATTTATTTAATTGCTGTCTATGTGAACTTGATGTGAGCAAATTGGCTGTCGGGTTTCCTGCATTACAACAGTGACCACACTTCAAAAGTACTTCTCATTAGCCAGAAGGTGCTTTGGGACATCATCGGGTTGTGAAAGGCGTTATAGAAATGCAAGTTCTTTCTTATTTACAGTTTCATTCAAATTATTGGTTAATTTAAAATTTTCAGTGCAAAGTACAAATTTGAATTATTAGTAGGCTATACTCAACTGCAGCATAAGATTTTCTACAAGATCAGCATTAGCTGTGCTTTTCCATTTTGTGCCTCCAGATACAAAAATCAAGGATTCAGTTTGCTTTTTATTTAATGGCTTTCTCTACTTGCGCTGCCACATTTAATGATGTGTATATCTGCATATAATTTAAGGTGCATTGCCTTTCCCTATTCTTCCAAAATAGATTAGTTCACATTTTTATACATGAACCTGCATCTACAAGCTATCTACCCACCCTGCTAGCATAGTCTTTCACAATCGCTGATACTTGGTATCACCAGCGAATTACGATAATGTTCCCTCAGTTCCCAAGACCAGACCATTTACATATAAAGTAAATAGAAACGGGCCCCCAAAACCATCATCTATAGAACACCATTCCTTCCACCTTCTGTCCTCTAATCATCTCTGCATCCACGTAGACACATTCCCCTTAAATCTTCGAGTGATTATCTTTACCACAAGTTTCTTACATGGTGCTTTATCAAATGCTTTTACAAAATCCATATGAACCACTTACAAAGCATTTTGTTTATCCTCAGTTATTTCTTGAAAAGAATTCTTTAAGAGATCTCAAATATGATGTGCATTTTAGAAATCCGTATGGATTGGTCCTGATGATGTTTCCTTCAGTGCTTAGTAATTTCATCCCATATTGTAGACTAGTAGTTTACAAACAACAAAGTAAAACTTAATGACCTATAATTTCCTCACTCCATCTCGGTCCTTTTGTCTGCAGAGAGTCACATATGCTCTCCAGACCTCTTGCACAATTTGCCTTTCCACAGAACTTTGGAAAATTATAGTCAGCGCCTCTGCAATTTCTTCAAACAAAAACCCAAATGATTTCTTGCATACTGAATCAGACCTTTGTCACAACAATGCTTAGAAGTTGCAGGGTCCAACTACTTCAGCTCTTAGCATTTTTTAAATGGTTAAACAGTCACTTTCAGGTTACCAAATGTACATGCCATCAACTGCTCTGTACTACTGAATAGGTGAAGAATACTAAATGCAAAAATACATTTAATTACATCTGCAATCAAAACAAATTTTGAATAATAAGTGAGACAGGAGAATCACACGTGGCCTGAATTGGCTGGTTTTATAAGGGATCAATGGTGCAGGGAACAGATTGATTGCATGCTGCCTTTGGGAAGACAACATGGCAAAGTATGACCATCTTTTTCTGTACTATTTGCGACAGAGAACAACCCTATTCAAAAAAGAGGAGAAGGATAAACCTGGTAACTACAGGCCAGCTAGTCAGTGGTGGGAAAACCATTAGAGACCATTGTCAAGAACAAAATCAATTGTCACTTCAAGAAGCTTGGGTTAATAAAAGGGAAAGTCAGCTCAGATTTGTCAAAGGCAAATCGTGTCTGAGTAACCTGATTGAGTACTTTGATGACGTAACAGAGGGTTGATGAAGGTAGTGCAGTAGATGTTGTATATATGGACTTTCAAAAGGCATTTGATAAAGTACCAAATAGAAGCACATGGGTTTAAAGGGACGGTGGCAACTTGGGTCTGTAATTGGCTAAGGGATAGGAGGCAGAGAGTAGTGGTGAACAGATTTTTTTTTGACTGGAGAGAAGTAGGTAGTGGGGTTCCCCCATGGATCAGAATTAGGACCATTGCTTTTCTCGTAATATATGAATGACCTGGATTTGGGTATAGGGAATACAATTTCCAAGTTTGCGGATGATACAAAACTTGGCAATGTAGTAAATAGTAGGCAGGCGAGTAGCAAACTTCAGGAGGACAGAGAGACACATGCAGATGCAATTTAATGTGGATAAGTGTGAAGTGATGCACTTTGGGAGGAACAACATGGAGAGGTCGTAATATCTAAATAGCACTATTGAGGGGGTGCAAGAGCAGAGGGACCTAGGGTTGCATATTCACCAATGTTTGAAGGTGGTACAGCAAGTTGAGAAGGCAGTTAAGAAAGCATATGGGACACTTGGCTTTGTAAAAAGGGCATTGAACACAAAAACAAGTCAGTCATGCTAAACCTTTACAAGTCACTGGTTAGACCGCAACTGGAGTATTGTGTACAATTCTAGGCACCACACTTTAGGAAGGATGTCAAGGCCTTGGTGAGGGTACAGAGGAGGATTACCAGGATGAGGGACTTTAGTTATGTATAGAGATTGGAGAAGCTGGGATTGCGCTCCTTAGAACAGAGAAGGTTAAGGAAAGACCGAATAGATGTATTCAAAATTATGAGGGGTTTTGTTAGAGCAAATAGGGAGGAACAGTTTCCTTTGGCAAGTGGGTCAGTAACCAGAGTTCATAGATTTAAAATAATTGGCAAAAAAAAGGGGAAATAAGGAGAACCCCCCCCCCCCACGGTGGGATGTGGCACTAAATTGGAAAGCTCTTTCAAAGAGCCGGCACAGACTTGATGGGCTGAATATCTCCGTCTGTGCTGCAAGATTCTATGATTCTAATCACAAACTCAAGAAGTCTGTAAACTCAAGAAGTCTGTAAATACCAAGTGCAAAATAAGTGGGTTACTTCCATAACTGATGTTCTTTTAAATTTACAGGGGAACAAAATCATGTATATATTTTTCCTCACAAGTTCATGGTTGTACTGTGCAATTATAAAGCTTAAATACACATAGCATACTTCAGATTTTTAGAATTTTTACATTGAATTTACTTCTGCTAATATTTACAATTGTTAAAAATACTTACCCCTTCCTCAAAAGTCCATCGTCTGCTAACTTCATTCTCATTATGATTATATGTTTCCTGACGAACTTCAATTATTTTATGACGCATATTCTCTATTTCAGAAACAATCTGGAAGAACAAGAATATCAAATTCTCACCAGACACAAGTGATAACAAAGGGAACTAATCTGGGTGAGACCAAATAAGGAAGTAAACAATTGAACATCCCAAAAACCAGACATGAAACCAGAATTAATGGTACTGAAGTCAAGAAATCCCCATCGCTGCAAAAATGTGTAAGAGTGTGTATGTGAGAGACAGAGAAAGAAATTATGAGTGAGTGAACATGAAAAGGAAAACTGCAGGAGTGGTGGGAGAAAAAGACAAATGATAAAATAAAGAGAGACATATACACAGAGAGAGATGGAAAGAATAGAGAAAGAAAAAGCAGAGGACAGACAGAAGAATAGAAAGAGAAAATGGGACAGAGGGGTAAAAGATGGCAAGAAAGTAATGAAACAGAATGAAAGGACAGGTAGAATAAAGACAAAGCAAGGAAGAGAAAGACAGAGGGAAGGGTAGAGAGAAGAGGGAGAAATAGAGGGGCAGATAGAGAGAGAGTAAGGAAGTGAGAAAAATACAGAAAGCAGGAAAGAGGGGAGGAAAGGGTAAAGAGGGAAAAAAAGATTAAAAAACAGAAGAGAATGGGATCAAGATACAGAGACAGAAAATGTGAAAGAGAAAACAAAGGATAGAAAAGGTAAGAGAAAAGAGAAAAAGTGAGAGTGAGCAATGGAGAGAAAAAAAGATTGAGAGAAAGAGGAAAAGGGAAAGAAAAGCAGGATAGACAGAAAACAAGAAAGACACACACAAAGTTATAAAAGAAAATGAATGAGAAAGTACATACTAGTATTCCTGCTTAATTAGCCCAGTTTATAATGTTTGCCTTTTAGAAACATAGAAGATAGGAGGAGTAGGCCATTCGGCCCTTCGAGCCTGCTCCGCCATTCAACGAGATCATGGCTGATCATCCAAACCCTAGCACCCGGTCCCTACACCGACAGCCATCCCACCCAAGCCCTATCCCCATAACCCCGTAATCCCACATATTTAATCCCCCCTAACACTAAGGGTCAATTTTTTTTAATTTTTTTTTTTTATCATGGCCAATCAACCTAACCCGCACATCTTTGGACTGTGGGAGGAAACCCACGCAAACACGGGGAGAATGTGCAAACTCCACACAGACAGTCACCCGAGGCCGGATTTGAACCCGGGTCCCTGGCGCTGTGAGGCTGTTGATTACAATGGCGCTGTTGATTACAATGCCAACAGATGCCTGGTGCTGACACATTATATTTCATGATACTTTATGTTCTGGTTTCCTTAACTCAATCTCCATATAAACAACATTAACTCCAGTGTTTGCAAACTGAAGTAGTTTGTATAACAAACCAGATAAAGACATTGGTTTGATCTTTGGTTAGGGATAAGGAATGTTTATAGATTTTCTATTGCACAACTGCATTCCTGCTCTGAGGAGGGAGTTAATTCTTAAACTGAACATGTATGTAGATTAGCTCTTTCATCTGTGAAGGAAGGTTTAACTCAAACGGTAGCAGGTATACAATTACAGAAAGCAAGGAATGTGAAGAGACAGAAAAAGAAAATAATGAGATATTAAATTTCAGTATTACTGAACCCAAGACATTTTTAATTAGATTAGGTTAGATAATTTAGCTAGCAGCAGCCATAATATTCATTACATTCCTTTCACCTTCAAAAAAGTTTCAATGTAATTATTGTTTAACAAAACAGGAACTAGGGAACCACATACAAAAGAAAGTACCATAAAATTCAAAATAGAATATTGAATCATAAAATAAACATACATTTCTTTACTTTTTAAAAACTCTCTTTATATACTTATAATCTTGGTCAAACTATAATTCACTTTAAAACTAACTAATTTGATAAATAAACCAGAGAGAGGTCAAATCTTCACAATCACTATCTGACTTACAGGAATAAATCGGACAATATATAAATCTTATAAATACTGCACTTTAACAAGTCTGTAATTGTGGGTGGGCGAGGAGAGAACTGATCAACAACAACTTGTATTTATATAGCACCTTTACCATAGTAAAATGTCCCAAGGTGTTTCACAGTAGCGTTATAAAACAAAATTTGACACCAAGCCACATAAGGAGATATTAGGGCAGATGACCAAAAGCTTGGTCAAAGGGGTAGCTTTTAAGGAGCATCTTAAAAGGAGGAAGGAGAGGTAGAGAGGCAGAGAGGCTTAGGATGGGAATTTCAGAGTTTAGGGCCTTGGCAGCTGAAGGCACAGCCACCAATGGTGGAGCGATTGAAATCAGGATTCTCAAAAGGCCAGAATTAGAGGAGCGCAGATATCACAGAGGGTTGTGGGGTTGGAGGAGATTACAGAGATAGGGAGGGGGGGGGCGAGGCCATGGAGGAATTTGAAAACAAGGATGAGAATTTTAAAATCGAGATGTTGCTTAACCAGGAGCCAATGTAGGTCAGCGAGCAAAGGAATGATGGGCGAATGGGACTTGGGGCGAGTTATGACACGGGCAGCAGAGTTTTGGATGTCCTCAAGTTTATGGAGGGTAGAATGTGGGAGGGCCAGCCAGGAGTGTATTGGAATAGTCAAGTTTAGAGGCAACAAAGGCATAGATGAGGGCTTCAGCAGCAGATGAGCTGAGACAAGGACAGAGTCAGGCGATGTTCCAGAGGTGGAAAAGGTGGATTTGGTGATGGCGTGGATTGGTGGTCGGAAGGTCATCTCGGGGTCAAATAGGACACCAAGGTTCTGAACAGTCTGGTTCAGGCTCAGACAGTTGACGGGAACAGAGTTTGTGGCGGGGGCCGAAGACAATGGCTTCGGTCTTCCTAATATTTAGCTGGAGGAAATTTCTGCTCATCCAGTACTGGATGTCGGACAAACAGTCTGACAATTTAGATACAGTGGAGGGGGCAAGAGAGGTGATGGTAAAGTAGAGCTGGGTGTCGAGAGCGTACATGTGGAAACTGACACTGTTTTCGGATGATGTCACTGAGGGACAGCATGTAGATGAGAAACAAGAGGGGGCTGTAGATGAGAAATAAGAGGGGGCCAAGGACACCAGAGGCAATAGTGCGGGAGTGGGAAGAGAAGCCATTGCATGCGATTCTCTGGCTACGATTAGCTAGATAAGAATGGAACTAGGCAAGTGCAATGGTGGAGAGGCTTTGGAGGAGGATGGAGTGGTCAACCGTGTCAAAGGCTGCAGACAGGTCGAGAAGGAGGAGGAGGGATAGTTTACCTTTGTCACAATCACATAGGATGTAATTTGTGACTTTGATAAAAGCCCTTTCGGTACTGTGGTATGGGCAGAAACCGGATAGAGGGATTCAAACATAGGAGTTCCGGGAAAGATGGGTATGGATTTGGGAGGCGATAACACATTCATGGATATTGGAGAGGAAAGGGAGGTTGGAGATGGGGCAGTAGTTTGCAAGGACAGAGGGGTCAAGGGTTGGTTTTTTTGAGAGGGGTGATGACATAGAAACATAGAAAAATAGGAGCAGGAGTAGGCCATTTGGCCCTTTGAGCCTGCTCTGCCATTCAATATGATCTCGGCTGATCCTCTATCTAGATACCATATTCCCACTCTCTCCCCATACCCCTTGGTGCATTGTGTCTAGAAACCTATCTCCTTCTTAAATATATTCAGTGACTTGGCCTCCACAGCCTTCTGTGGTAGAGAATTCCACAGGTTCACCACCCTCAGTGAAGAAATTTCTCCTCATCTCAGTCCTAAATGTCCTACCCCTATCCTGAGACTGTAACCCCTTGTTCTAGACCCCCCCCCCAGCCAGGGGAAACATCCTCCCTGCATCCAGTCTGTCTAGCCCTGTCAGAATTTTATACGTTTCAATGCGATCCCCTCTCATTCTTCTAAACTCCAGTGAATACAAGCCTAGTCGACCCAATCTCTCCTCATAAGACAGTCCTGCCATCCCAGAAATCAGTCTGGTGAACCTGCGCTACACTCCCTCTATGGCTAGTATATCCTCTCTTAGGTAAGGAGACCAAAACTGCACACAGTACTTCAGGTGTGGTCTCACCAAGGCCCTGTATAACTGTAGCAAGACATCCTTGCTCCTGTACTCAAATCCTCTTGCAATGAAGGCCAACATACCATTTGCCTTCCTAACTGCTTGCTGCACCTGCATGTTTGCTTTCAGTGACTGGTGTACAAGGACATCAACATTTCCCCATCTATCATTTAAATAATACTCCGCCTTTCTGTTTTTCCTACCGAAGTGTATAACTTCATGTTTATCCACGTCATACTGCATCTGCCATGTATTTGCACACTCTCAACTTGTCTAAATCGCCTTGAAGCCTCTTTGCACGCTCCTCACAACCCCACTTAGTTTTGCGTCATCAGCAAACTTGGAAATATTACATTTGGTTCCCTCATCCAAATCATTGGTATATATTGTGAACAGCTGGGGCCCAAGCACTGATCCCTGCGGTACCCCAGCACTGATCCCTGCGGTACCCCACTAGTCACTGCCTGCCACCCTGAAAAAGACCCATTTATTCCTACTCTCTGTTTCCTGTCTGTTAACCAATTTTCAATCCATGCCAGTATATTACCCCCAATCCCATGTGCTTTAATTTTACACACTAACCTCTTATGTGGGACTTTATCAAAGGCCTTCTGAAATTCTAAATACACCACATCCACTGGTTCTCCCTTATCTATTCTACCAGTTACATCCTCAAAAAACTCCAATAGGTTTGTCAAACACGATTTCCCTTTCATAAATCCAGGTTGACTTTATCTAATCCCATTGATATGTTCTAAGTGTCCTGTTACCAGGTTTGGTATGATGACGACGATGACAACAGATTTGAAGAAGAGGGGGACAGTACCCAAGGAGAGAGAATCGCTAACATGGGAGCCAGGAAGGTAAGTTGGGTGGTCAGCAGTTTAGTGGGAATAGGGTCGAGGGAGCAGGAAGTGGAGCTCATGGACAAGATGAGCGTGGAAAAGGCATGAGGGGAGAGGAGAGTTCAAGGCTAAGGCGAGAGACAACCTTACAGGAAGTTTGGCCCGGTGGGCTAGGGGAAGGGAGGGAAGCGGCAGAGGCAGCTGATCGGATGGGCTCAATCTTAGTGACCAAAGTCTATGAGCTTCTCGCTCTTGTTGTTGGAGGCGAGGGTGGAGACAGGGGAAGAGGGGTTTATGAAGACGGTTTGCAGTAGAGAAAAGAAGCCGGGGGTTACAAATAAAAGTACTCGCGTCCCAGGGAAGGAGTGTGGAGTACGAGGAGAGAGAAAAACACAGCTTTACTAAATAATTTCTTTCTACATTTTGTGTCATGAGTGTATGGCTAGAGACAACAAACCCACACATCTTTGATTTGCCCTTGGTGACTACAGGCGTTAAACAGGAAAATCTGATTTCCCAAACCGTAATAAAAAAGACAGAATTCCTGGCAACAACAGTGTCCGGGAGAGAGCTCCTCAGCCAGCAGCAGGAGATGAAGCTTTGCCACTGATTTTGTGCGTACTTTTTGTACTGATACAGAACATTGAGGTTAGCTGCAACAGTTTGTCTTCCTGGCATAAACATGAAAGTATGGCTTAAGCATTACACGTTGTCCTGGTCATAGATGTCAGCCTTGGTTCAGTGGTAGTACTCTCATCAGAGGTGAGAAGATATGGGTTCAAGCCCCACTCCAGAGACTTGAGTATACAATCTAGGCTGGTACTTCAGTGCAGAATTGAGTATTGCACTATCGGAGGCACATTTTTTTCTGTTGAGATGTTAAATCAAGGCCGCAGGTGTCCTTTCAGGTGGACATAAAGATCCCATGGTATTATTGAAAGAGCAGGAAACTTCTCCAGTGTTCCGTCCAATATTTATCCCTCAACTAACACCAGTAAAACAGATTATATAGTAATTATCTCATTGTTGTTTGCGAGACCTTGCTGTGTTGCAATAGTGGCCCAGAAATTCGGGTCTCCACGGGCGAGTACGCACGGGGTACTCACCCGTAGGCCCAATGGAAGTGCCGGTTTCCTGCATGCACTGGAAACCGGCACTTCCGTTCCCCTGAAAGAAGGGGTTCAGAGTAAGGCCTGCTTTTTACAAGTGGTGAATTAATTAAAATTAAAACATTTTTTCCACAGGTTTATTACAGGTAGACTACCCTTTATCCGGACTTCCGAAAACCGAAACCTTCTAAAAACCGAAGGTTTTTTCGTTCAGCGTAAGTCGTGCGTACGAACGAAAAAACCTTCGGTTTTTAGAGGGTTCCGGTTTCGGAAGTTCGGATAAAGGGTAAGTCGTGCGCACGACCCCCCGCCGACCCAGACAACCGCGGACCCCGCCAGCCTCGACAACCGCCGATCCCCCCCGCCGACCCCGCCAACCGCAACCGCCGATCCCCCCCGCCCCAACAACCGCCGACCCCCCCGCGGACCCCGCCGGCCCCGACCCCCCCGCGGACCCCGACAACCGCCGACCCCCCCGCGGACCCCGACTGACTTACGCTGAGCGTCAGCGTAAGTCGTGCGCACAAACCCCCGCCGACCCCCCCCGCCGACCCACCTTCCGAAATCCGAAATTCTCCTTTATCCGAAACTCGGCTGGTCCCGAGGTTTTCGGATAAAGGATAGTCTACTTGTATTTTTAAATACTTTAAAGCAAGTTTATTTTTAGCCCCGTTAGAAAATAAAATTATTTTCTATCAAAAATTTAAATTGTTTAAAAGTTATTTCATGTAATTTATAATTTATTTAAAAAATGTGATTAAAAAAAAAAAAAATTATTTGAAGATTTAGTGATGTTTTGGGGCCCGTAGTATTGAATGGGCATTCCCTGCTTCGATTGGCTCGCCATGGCCCACGTGATCCCAGGAGACGCATCGAACTAACTGCGCCCCTGGGATACGCAAGCACTGTGCGCCTTCAGTTGGAGCAGGCCCAGGATCGGAATTCCACGGGGGCCCACAGCTCAACGGCCGGCGCGCTAGGTAAGTGCAGGTCGGGGGCTTGCACCCGCGGGAAGCCCCCGACCCGAGTTTCTGGGCCATAGCGTTTCCCTACCTTACAACAGTGACTAGACTTCAAAAGTACATCATTGGTATTAATGGGCATCATGGTGTTGTGAAAGCTGCTACATAAATGCAAGTTCTTTCTTTAATCTAGTAGGGGACTGACTATCTGACTATATTTCCCATGGAGTAAGATGACCTACTCTCTGAAGTCTTTCTCCCTACCCAAAAACTTTGCCATGCAGGAGGTCACCCTCCAAGAGTGTGCATGATTTTGAAGTGTATAAAATCCACATAAAAAGTTCACCACCGTCAATGCTAGCCACACTGATGAAGCATTGGCAGGAATAGATACAGCTTTTTAAAAAAAATATTTACTCTATTATGATTCATTGCTAACTTGTATTTGATTATTAGAAATTGTAACACCAGGAACAGAAGACAAGCCACAAATATTTGAGTTATGGTTTCTCCCTCCCTTCTACTGATATTTGACATTTTCCAGTCCAAGGGCACAATCCCTGGATCTAAAGAGCATTGGAAAATTATGACTATTGCATCTGCAATTTTTTCCACACATTTATTTTAACAAGTTGGGGTGGAAACCATCAGGTCTGGAGATTTGAAATACAAACAGAAAATGCTGGAAATACTCAGCCAGCATCTGTGGAGAGAGAGAGTTAGCGGCCCCTACGGGTGTCTATGTGCCCGCAAGTGAAAACCCAGAACTTGCAATGTCAAGATTGACAGATCTAACATTTCCCCAAGAAAAGGGCATCTGCAGGCGGAGAGTTGGGCTATTTGCCCAACTTCTGCCCAGCGAATGCCCATGAAATTCTTACGCCTGGTAAAAGCAGGCATAAGGCCTGCTTTTACCAGCACAAGAGTTTAAATGAACATATTTTTAAATCATTTAAACATTAATAACCTGTGAGAACATAAGAAATAAGAGTAGGTCATTTGGCCCTCGGCCTGCTCCGCCATTCAATAAGATCATGGCTGATCTTCTAACTCATCTCCACTTTCCTACACTATCCCCATATCCCTTGATTCCCTTAACATCCAAAAATCTATCGATCTCTGTCTTGAATATACTCAATGACTGAGCCTCCACAGCCCTCTGGGGTAGAGAATTCCAAAGATTCACCACCCTCTGAGTGAAGAAATTTCTCCTCATCTCAGTCCTAAATGCCTGACCCCTTATTCTGAGACCGTGACCACTGGTTCTAGTCTCCAGCCAGGGGAAACATCCTCCCTGCATCTACCCTGTAAGAATTTTTCTAAAACATATTGTTCTAGAAAACTGGCCCGAATAGATTATAAAACTTCATTGCCTTTACTACTTGAACTTTGTTTCTCTCACTCTGTGAAAATTAAAATCTCCCATTATAACCATATTGTTTTTGCTTCACATTTATACATCCCCGTACCCTCCACACTATCAGGAGGTCTGTTGACAGCTCCTACCAGAGTCTTGCGTCCTTTGCTTTTCCTCAGCTCTACCCATACTGCCTGACCACCTTTACTGAAATCCCTTTTTAAAAAACTCTATGATCAATATTGCTACTACCCATTCTCTTCCGATTTCCCTGTCCTTTCTAAAGATCTGTAGTCTGGAATATTTATCTCCCAATCATGCTCAGGTTGTAGCCAGGTCTACTTGTGTACTTATAACTCACTTGTTTGATGCTATGTGGATTCCTATACAGAACTCTTACCTGGGTATGTAGCCCCACCTTGCCCAGATGTCCTGCAGGTCTTTTGCTCACATTTCCCCCTTCCACCCCCAAAAAGAGTTTAAATCATTCCTCAGTGCCCTATTTAAACTCTCCAGTTTAGGTTAAGACCATCCCATCTGCACAGCCTTCCCTGGCCTCAGAAGTGGTCCCAGAATCTGAAACCCTTTCCTCAACATCACCCTTCCAGCCACATGTCGTCAGTCCTAATCTTTCTCTCCCTATCTGGTCCAGCATGTGGCATGGTGAGTAAACTACTCTGAAGATTCTGCTCTTTAATTTAGAACCTGGCTTCTTGAAATCCCCTTGTAGAACGTCCCACCTACTCCTATCTAGGTCATTGGTTCCATATGAACCACGACCTCAGGCTGCTCACATTCCCATTCCATTCCCTGTGGTATTAGCTCCGTGATGTCCTGAACCCTGGCACCAGGAAAGCAACATGCCATTCGGGATTCTACGAAAGAAACTATCACCCCCCCCCGCCCCTCCAACCATAGACTCCTCTCTTACTCCCTGCACTGCGTCTCCCATGGATATGTGAGCACTGCATTTATTAGGCAGTTTTATACTGGCGCTTGTTTAATTTGGCAAGAAGACTTGTGTCCATGAGCCAGCTCCCTCCATTTACACTACAAAATTCAGCTCCCTTATCCTGGTGGTAAAATAGTAGGTCTAGTTTTCATAGTGGATATGGGAGCCAGATTTAGTAAACACAGGGAGCTGACTGATAGACGTAGGTCAACCAGGATCTGAACAAAATGAACACCAGGATAAACCAGATGAGATTCATAAAAGCTACTCATTTCATTGACTATCAAACCAGAAACCTGGCTTTTATTGAACCTTCCTGTACCACAGCCTTACCAAATATAGCCCCACAATGTCCTACTGTGGATGTCCAATGGGACCCTTCTGGTTGTAGACATATGGGCCCAGAAATTCGGGTCGGGGGCTTCCCGCGGGTGCAAGCCTCCGACCTGCACTTACCTAGCGCGCCAGCCATTGTGCTGTGGGCCCGCGTGGGATTCCAATCCTGGGCCTGCTCCAACTGCCGGCACGCAGTGCTTGCGTATCCCAGGGGCGCAGTTAGTTCGAAGTGTCCCCTGGGATCACGTGGGCCATGGGGAGCCAATGGTAGCAGGGAATCTGTATTCATAGATTTGACAGGAAGACCTGTCAAATCTATGAATACAATTCAGCCCCAAAACATAACAAACTTCAAATATTTTTTTTTTTTTTTTTAAATCACATTAATATAACTATAAATTACATAAAATAAATATTTTAAATTTGAAAAAATTAATTACAGTTTCCAACGGGGCTAAAAATAAACTTACTTTTCTTTAAAGTATTTAAAAATAATAAACCTGTGGAAAAAATGTTTTAATTTTACTTAATTCAGCACTTACCTTGTTAAAAGCAGGCCCTGCGACTGCTTTTTATAAGCGTAGCTGCTGGAGACTTACCCTCCCGGAAAAACCTGGGGAAAAAAATGGAAGTTCCAGGCGTACGCGCTGCCTCTCCGGCGCACGCGTTCGACCTGTGCGCCCCTTCCTTTAAGGGAACGGAAGTTCCGATTTCCCACGCATGCGCAGTGCATGCACGAAACCGGCACTTTCGTTGTCGTTGGGCTTACGCGCGAGTACCCAGCGCGTACTCACCCGTGGGGACCCGAATTTCTGGGCCATGATCACTTTCAATGCATTACATTATTTTCTATACAAGTGTGCCATAGGTGGCTCACTATAGAATGACATCAAGCTGCTGCTATACTCATATTTTGGCACTATAAGCCACAACACAAAAGTGTAGACTTGTGTGTTAATATACTTTTATATATACATAAATTAGATTCGTTTTTTCAAAATTAATTTCCCATGCATTGCACAAACTAATGAGAAGTGTTATACTGTATAATGCATAATATATTATTTTTGCTAAGCTGGAGTAGTGTCCTTTTGAGAACGCAAAGTCTTACTGTTGTTAAGCAAGCACAGGTTTGGGTCAGAGCTTAAATTGTGTGGTCAAGGAACTTTGCATATTGGGATGTGGATAGTGTCAGACGACAGCTCAGAAGCATCAGCATTTTCAGATTGTTTTGCATCTACAACGATGCAAGAATAGTCATGGGACATCAGTGCGTGCTGATGGATAATTTTTAAATTTATTAACCAGTGGATCCCCTGTGGCATTGTTAATGAAGAGTTGGAGGATTCAATGATTTCCAACAGTGGTAAAATGCATTGTAACATACAATGTATGATCCGTGGAGAGAGAAATGGAGTCAACGTTTCAGGTCGAAACCCTTCGTTCGGACTGAAAAAGCACCGGAAATGAAACAGATTAAAAGGCCAGTTTGGGGGCTGGGAAATGGGGATGAGAGAACAAAAGAGAAGTGAAGTGAAGAGACATTAAGAGGTATTCAAAACGAGATGAGATGGTGATAGGACTAGTGGAGACAAAAGACGGCTCTAGATTAGGTGTGAAATGCGCTGGCAGAATGGGAGACAGCTGCCATGTGGGAGAGAAAAAAGGGGGAAGGGCCAAAACAAAGGTGCAGATAAAAAATATGTAAAAATGTAATAGGGGCCGAGGTTATGATCTGAAATTGTTAAACTCGAGAGTCCGGAAGGCTGTAAAGTACCTCATCGGTAGATGAGGTGCTGTTCCTCGAGCTTACGTTGGGTTTCCGTGGAACAATGCAAGAGCCCGAGGACGGTGAGGTCTGAGTGAGAATGGGGCGGTGAATTAAAATGACAGGCAACCGGAAGCTCGGGGTCACCCTTACGGACTGAACGGAGGTGTTCCGCAAAGCGGTCACCCAATCTGCGCTTGGTCTCCCCAATGTAGAGGAGACCACATTGTGAGCAGCGAATACTGTATACTAGATTGCAAGAAGTACAAGTAAATCGCTGTTTCACCTGGAAGGGGTGTTTGGGACCCTGGACAGTGGGAAGGTATAAGGGCAGGTGTTGCATCTCCTGCGCTTGCACAGGAAGGTGCCGGGCGAAGGGGAAGGGGTGCTGGGGGTGATAGAGGAGATAGAGGAGTGGACTAGGGTGTCTCGGAGGGAGCAGTCCCTATGGAATGCTGAAAGGGGAGGGGAGAGGAAGATGCGTCTGGTGGTGGGATCACGTTGGAGATGGCGGAAAATGATCCGTTGAATGTGGAGGCTGGTGGGGTGAAAGGCGGGGACAAGGGGAACCCTATTGTGGTTCCGGGAGGGAGGGGCAGGGGTGAGGGCAGAAGTGCGGGAGATGGAACGGACACGGTCAAGGGCCGTGTCAACCACGGTCAAGGGCCGTGTCAACCACGGTCAAGGGCCGTGTCAACCACGGTCAAGGGCCGTGTCAACCACGGTCAAGGGGAATCCTCGGTTGAGGAAAAAGGAAGATATGTCGGAAGCACTGGTGTGGAAGGTGGCATCGTCGGAGCAGATGTGGCGGAGACGGAGAAACTGGGAGAATGGAATAGAGTCCTTACAGGAGGCGGGGTGGGAGGAAGTGTAGTCCAGGTAGATGTGGGAGTCAGTGGGCATGTAGTGAATGTTGGTCAATAACCTATCCCCAGAGATGGAGACGGAGAAGTCGAGGAAGGGAAGGGAAGAGTCGGAGATGGACCATGTGAAGGTGAGGGAAGGGTGGAAATTGGAGGCAAAGTGAATGAAATTGTCTAGTTCAGGGCAAGAGCAGGAAACGGCACTGATACAGTCATCAATGTACTGGAAAAAGAGGTGAGGGAGGGGACCAGAGTAGGATTGGAACAAAGAGTTACTTGTACTTCTTGCAATCTAGTATACTGTATTCGCTGCTCACGATGCGGTCTCCTCTACATTGGGGAGACCAAACGCAGATTGGGTGACTGCTTTGCGGAACACCTCCGTTCAGTACGCAAGGGTGACCCCGAGCTTCCGGTCGCCTGTCATTTTAATTCACCGCCCCATTCCCACTCAGACCTCACCGTACTCGGGCTCTTGCATTGTTCCATGGAAACCCAGCGTAAGCTCGAGGAACAACACATCTTCCGATAAGGCACTTTACAGCCGTCCGGACTCAATATCGAGTTCAACAATTTCAGATCATAACCTCGGCCCCTATTACATTTTTACATATTTTTTATCTGCACTTTTGTTTTGGTCCTTCCCCCTTTTTTTCTCCCACATGGCAGCTGTCTCCCATTCTGCCAGCGCATTTCACACCTAACCTAGAGCCGTCTTTTGTCTCTCCACTAGTCCTATCACCATCTCGTCTCATTTTGAATACCTCTTAATGTCTCTTCACTTCTCTTGTTCTTTCATCCCCATTTCTCAGCCCCCAAACTGGCCTTTTAATCTGTTTCATTTCCGGTCCTTTTTCAGTCCTGACGAAGGGTTTCGACCTGAAAGGTTGACTCTATTTCTCTCTCCACGGATGTTGCCTGGCCTGCTGAGTTTTTCCAGCATTTTCTGTTGTTATTTCGGATTTCCAGCATCCACAGTATTTTGCTATCATACAATGTATGATCATGGCCACGGATCGACAACTGAGTAAGTCAAATAGTCTTCTGATTACATTGTACTAGGAGGAATTTAAAAAGAGGATTCTGGAATCTGAGAAGGGGCAGAGAGGAGAATTATGGGACATAGCAGCAGTGCGGCAACACTGGGGTGAGGATTCCAGTCTGTCAGTTATTTTTTTTTTTTTTTTTTTATATAAAAGATTTAGGGCTTCCACACTTGGGGGTGGGAGGGGGATTAGAGTTTAGCAACATCAGGGAGGATCCCAAAATTCCATCAGACTGTGGCGATGGTGGTGGTATCAACAGCTTGTCTTGAGAACGAAAAACATGTTGAGTCAGGGCCTCAAAGTGGCAGAAATAGGGAGTGTGGCAGGGCTGGAGCACTGACAGATGTGCTTGGATGGGTTGGAACTCAGGGCGAGGGATTCCCGGGTGAGTGCCAGGGTCAGGAAGCAAGTGTCCTGAGATGAAACATAAAATATGTATGTCGTCCATGTTACCTGTGCAGGATCATTTATATCAATTCCAGCTGCTAGATCATTTCCTGGAGTATCATTATCGAAGTGTTCATTTGTGGATGCCAGCTCTCGACGTAGTTGAATAAAATCCTCTGAAGAGATTATATCTTTAGGCAAGTGATACTGAACATGATCTTTGAACCTGAAAAACAGTAAAATCATTCATACTTCATGTAATACCCCAGATTTGCGAGCCTTTTATTACCAGACAAAAAAAGTTAGGAAAGAAAATTCCAGTTTATAATACAAAATATTGGGTACACTACAGGAATTTTCCTACCCTGAAGATTCAGTTTATTGAGAATTTCACATTTAATCCTTTGTTGACTGTAGTAGAATTTCTGCACAAAAATAAAAATAAACTATTACAATTTTTAATTTACTGAGAATATGGAGAATTTAAAAAATATTCGAGGTTCAGCACAATTCTTGAATTTCAGTTTGTAATGATTTTTGCAGAAGTTATTGGTCAGGAAACAAGGGCATTTTAAAAGTTGAGAATGGTATTAAGTTCGGAACAATTAGACACTCACGAACAGCCCAATAAAATACAACGTCTGCAACAATAAAATTCCTAACATTGATTAACTGACATGTACAAAGACATTATACAAGATGGAACCTGTGCCAGCCAACTAGTGAGCCAACTTCCTTAAACTCCATTTACTTGACAACAAAAACATAAAAGCTCTCTCCCTCTATACTTATCAATCTTTAATTTTCTTTCCATTTCTAATTTTTTGTATTTTACAATATTTCAGTTTCTATCTTCATTCCTCAAAGTATAGAACAAGATTTTCAACAGCAAGATAAGATTCCAAGCATAAATATAAATGTGACAAAGAATTGTTTTCAGTTTTGGTTCTTCTAGTTTACCTTTGAAAGTGATGACTGTAAAGCTGTGTTGGAATACCAAGAATCCGATCGTAAATTCCCGTCACCTCTTCCAGATCTCCCCTGTCATTTTCCCAGTTAATGTAAGTTTCCCACAGTCTATCCGAGCGGAAGTCGGTCCCTGCAGCTAACACAGCATGTTCAAAAACACTGTAGGAATATAGAAAAAAGATTCGTTTGTCATTGTGGCCTGGAGTTGCTGCTCGAATGCGCTGGGTTTTTTCGGCGCAATTCCTCAGATATCGGCGTAATGGCGCAAAAGATCGCAGAATTTTAAGCGCAAATTGCATTCAGTGCAATTTGAGTTTCTGCAAGCTTGTGCTAGTTTTAAAAAACCATCACGCTAGAAGCAAGCCCCGCCCACAAAACTGGCCAGGCCCCCAGGGTGAATCAACCACCATTGGGAGTTTCTGCTAATTGCGCTGGTTTGCAGGCCTTTAAAGGAGGCTCTAAAAAGCAAGCTGGATCTTTTTTGGCACAAGGACACGAATAGGTACATTTTGAAATTTTTGAATGAATTTTAAAAATATTTACTAAAGGAACTGACTACTGTACACTAATCTAACTATAAAATATTTTGTATATTTAAGTCATTTTCAGGAATTTAAAATTGGGTTACTCACAGGTGGTAGATTGACACTGATTTAAAATGCTTATTTTTGTGATTTTTCAGCTATATTAAATCAAACTTTATCAAGTTACCACTCAAACATATCAAGGAGTATTTTTCTTTTAAATTAAATTTTAAAACGCTGTCCAATTGTGCTGGTTCATGGCAGATTTTGCATTCGGCGATATGCAAATGTGTTTGAGCGGAAACTCGGAGGGGGACGGGGACTTTTCAAAATGGGTGCAATTTGCGCTGAAATCGCCAATTGCGCCCAAAGCTTAAACTCTACCCCTGTATCTTTTCATTTCCTCCCCTTCCTTCTTGACTTCTCAGTGGGGTATGGCTCCACAAACTCCAGTTGTTTTCAGATAGCTTACCAAAGGTTGGCATGCAATTTGACTGCAAGGGTGATCCCAGCCAAGTCCAATCCAATCCTTGCCCAAAAACTACACACTTCCCACTGGATCTGGCTGATTTTCCCCTTCCTAACCCAAGGACTCTACCTCTTTCAGAAGTCGAGATCACATGCGGGTACACAAGTAAGCAAATACAGTGACCAGGGTTTCTGTTCGACCCTGGGCTTGCTAGTTACCCAAATATTGTGTGTGTATGGTATGCTCTGATTGGTATGGAGTGAGGGCTTGCTTAGGGAATTGGTGCTTGGGTGGTGGGGTGGGAAAGAGACAATACTATTTTGGACTCCACAGGAAGCACCTGGTTGAGTTTAACATTTGATGCATCTTTTAATGTTTAATGCCTTTGTTACTACAGGGTTATAGCCTATGAAACTCAGGCAGAGGACCTGCGGGAAGGAGGGAGGAGGACAGGAGGAGTATGTTTGTGTTTGTGTGCTAGGCTGATGTAGCAGAGCCTGGTTTCCAATCTTCTTGGATCCCCTTGCCATTGGACCAAGACCTTGCTGTGTCAAGCCCGTGGGGTAGCTGGTGTGCAACGGCCACCCCACGTTAAAAGAATTCATGCACAGGCATCTTCCACCCTTTAAAATGAAGTTCGGGACCTGGAATGTCAGGACCCTCATGGACAACCCCAACAGCGACAGAGACTGTAGGTCCCGCATTGGACTCATCAGTCACCCGAGAACTCATTTTTAGTGTGGAAGCAAGTCATCCTCGGTTCCGAGGGACTGCCGAATAAGAGAAGGTCCTTGACAAAGAAGAAGAAAGTATCGGAGGTAAAAGTTCAAAAACATAAGCGGTAGCAGCAAAGGTTGGAATTAGACTATCACTTACAGACCAACAAGTTATTCGAACTTTTAAATTTAAGTAAAATGAGCAATAACAAGCAGCAGTATTCCGAATGTGTACAAGGGCCAAGATACACACGGACAGCTTAACTCATTGCAGAAGAACAAGGAATGTATGTACCAGTTAGAAGTGCTGAAACTGGAGAATGCAAAGAAACAATACAAACTCCAGAAGGAATGTTTCAAACCCAAGAGGCAGGAGTGTGACAAAATTAATGTATGTTTTTACTAAGTTTTGAATTGTTATCCATCTCTTTTGACAGCTAACTAGAGCGAAGGTTTTGCACCAGACCGGTCCTGACTTAATATTGCAAGGTTTGCTATTGTGGTACCCAGGTAAAAGGCTCAAGAAGATACAATTGTCAAATATATACATGCTACTTTGTGACTGGTGCAACTTATACTTGAGTGACAATGAATGAATGAGAGAGAGAGAGAGAGAGAGAGAGAGAGAGAGAGAGAGAGAGAGAGAGAGAGAGATATTCTGGTCTATAGTTGGACTATCTCATGACAGTATAAAATCTCGAGAGGTCAAAAGACTTTTAAAATCTTAGGACAGTTTCTTATTGCTGATGGAAGAGAAAATTTGTATATTTAAAAGTTACCTACAAAAGTTTAGTTTAGCTTAGAGTTAGAATTGTTTGTTATTTTATCTATTTGGAGTTAGATAGAAGATGTTCTATTGTAAATATGCAACAGTATTTCATCACTGTTGCGTTATTAACTTGTTCATTCAATAAATTTACTTTGTAATTTAAATGAAGTCTGTTGTAATGCTCTACAGCTTTTGAAGACTGAAGGTGAGAATTTATGGATGCATAAGTAACCCAGCACTTAAAAGCAGTTACCGAATAGGGTTTTTTGTTCATATACCTAGGCACTTTACTGAAAGCCAACTTAGATCTCAAGGCAAGGATAAGCACTCGATGGGGAATGGGGAATGAGTGATTAACATTCAAACATCAAAATAATGTACATTAAAAAAAGGTCAGAAAAGATCCAAAAGTATAACAAAGTGCAAAAGTGCAAACAACAGGTAAAGAAAAAGCAGCAGCGGCATGTTCTTGAACTGCTGGCGAAAGACACATCGACGACAAGTCCTGTAAGTGAGGATGGAACTGATCAAGCTGCAACTCTGTACAGTCATTTTACTAAATTCAGTCTAATGCCAAATTTTAAAGGGGTGACATAGATGGATTCTTAAGGGTTTTTGAATTAACAAAATCAACCATAAATGGAAGAAAGCAGTTTGAGCAGAGGCCAGAGCTCTCATTTAGCAGTAAACTGCTTATTGCTTTCTTGCATGCAAGTCCAATAGGCAGCACAGGTTATGAATTCGCAAAATATTCTATTCTTTCTGCATATGACTTGACACCTGAAGCACAAAACAAAAATTTAAGTTACGGTATTTGGTAGTCTTAGTCCTGGAGGATATTTAGAAATTGTAGCTGGACAAAGACAATACAAGAGTATAAGCATTGAGCAAGGCGATTTGTTCAGCAGGCAAGCTGCGACAAGGCAATGCAAACAGGAAGGACCCTCAGCCTTGCCACAAAGTACATGGAGCTACAGCAAAAGGTGCCGGGGTGCCAAATGCAGGAGTGGCAGGTTTCCACCCAGCTTTGGAACACCAAGACTTAGGAGGCTTGGCAGGCCACACCAGCGAGCTGAAAATTTAGCATTATGGCCATCGAACCAGAAGTTTACAGAAGGCAGCCATTTAGCCCATCATGTCTATGCCTGCTCTTTCCTAGAGCAATTCAAAACTAATCCCACTACCTGTGTTCCTCCCATGAGGCATCAGGGTCACTTGTGAGGGACTTATTGGAGGGTTGGAAGAGAAAGAGGGAAGTAATGTGAAAAATGCTGGTTTATCCCTTTTTTTGTTCTGTCTTTTTATTATGGTTCAGTCAAGTTCACCAGGTTCACTTAAAAAAAAAAGCAAACCCCCATGTAAAGTTATGATGAGGAACTTTTTGTTTCAGGTCCAGTTTTACTATGAACTTTCTGCACAAGCGACAACTATTTGTTTTTTTCTATATTCCAAGGAGGAGTAGCTTAGCTGTGTGTGTTACTGTGTGGCCTACAATAATGTTTTCTGTTAAATACAAATATATTGGGGTGAAGAGCAGAGTACAGACCCCCAAAAAATCACTAACACACAAATGTAATAACATTCAGCAGAAAGAGACACAAACATAAAGTGAATAAAAAACATTTAAGTTAAAATTATAGCACATGCCAAAAGGTCAGTAAAGTTTTGCCTACTTTTTAAGTTATACAGTGATTTGCAATGCAAAACTTGATAAACCGTGTAATGGGAGACAGACATGATGGGCCTTCTGTGTTGTAAATTTCCAGAATTCAATGAAACAGGAAGGTTGACACCTATTAGTGTTTTGGAATCAAGTCATATAGTAAAACTCACAACTTTCTCAGTTCGTTCAACTGAGCTTCAAATTGAGAAATTCAGCAGCAAGATGCAAACTGAGTCAAGATGCATGTTTTTTGTGTCAAAGATTCAGGTATCAATCCACTATTACCTTTTTATTTTGGCATCAGTCTCTTGATTGTTGCTATCCAAAGTTTCTTTTAAGAAATTGACATAGTGAAGCCAAAGATCAACGCTAAGAGGTATTGCTTGCAGACCTCGTCGGTATATCTGTGACAAAGAGGTTTCTAGTAATAACTAAAATTTATTAATAACAGAAAACCACCAGCAGAGTCTGTACACTGAAAATGTTACTTTCTGGATAACTTTGTTTTCAGAAATGCAGATAAAAATCAGGAATGTGTTTGAATAATCTGCCATTACCATTGTGTGGAGGGTGGAAAGAACATCACAATGTTCTGCTCTCCACGCGTACAGCCTTGATCTTCAGAGTGTGAGATGGCTCCTGCATTCTGACCAGGTAGGGCAGGCTTGGGGTACAGACCATAGGGCACAGACCCATTAGAACATCACTGACAGCCTCTAACCACAGATGTCATAAAATTCAGCAAAAATAGAAACACAAACATAAAATAAGGAAAAACCAATCGAGATTAAAATCATAGCACCCAAGTAAAACTGTTAGAAAAGCCCTGCCCTACTTGTTAAACTGCATTGATTTGCACTGCAAAGCTTGACAAACTGTAGTACTAATGAACCTGTTAACAAAGAGAGAAGATATTAGCTGAAAACTGCTACGGGAAAATGTTTTCTTTCAAATGTGAAAAAGTGGATGAGACCTTGAAAGGCATCTACTAAAAGCCAAGATCAAACTCTCAAAATCGCTTGCAAGCCTGAGTTGCGCTTTAGCCTTTGAGTAGAAGCTGGCTTGGAGTAGTAGTCTGAAACAAGGCCAGGTTAAAATTAAAAGTGAAAAACCAAAAAGAAAAAGTCACAAGGAATCATTCACCTCATCTGCCCGTTTCATGTCGTCATGTCGCCGCTCAAGGTCAGCATACTTTTTCCAATAGCCATAACAATACGGGTAGTGGGACAAAAAATGATCAAAAGCTTTTCTGGCTGCCAGGATGTGGTTCTGCAAAAATGGATAATATGCTTCAGTTTATTTTCAACACATACACAAATGCTACATTATCCCATTTTGTTTCTAATTACAGGTAGACTACCTTTTATCCGAACTTCCGGAAACCGAAACCCTCTAAAAACCAAAGGTTTTTTCGTTCAGCGTAAGTCGTGCGCACGACACGACCAGAGTGGCGCACGACCCCGACCCCCGCCGCCGACCCCGACCCCCACCGACCAACTCCCGCCGACCCACCCCCCGACAAATTTCCCAGTCTTATAAAATACCTTCCGAAATCCGAAATTTTCCGAAAACCGAAACACGGCTGGTCCCGAGGTTTTCGGATAAAGGATAGTCTACCTGTATCATGATACTGTAGGAATTAACGAATTCCAACGAATAACGGAGATCGACACAAGAGAACAACTAAACAGGTCTTTACTCAACGGAGACGCCAAAAGGACTGCCTGGGCAGCCCCGTGGTTTGCGACGTGACGTCATCGCGTTTGCCCGTGTTTTCCCGCGCTCTTAAAGAGGCCACGCCCCGTACATGCAAACTCTATATACAAAACACAGTAATGCCTAACACAATGGTACAGGTTTAGGCTGGTGTTAGAACATCATTAAAGAGAATTATATACAGTTAGCCAGAGTCATTCAGTGGTTCTGCCACATGCGCCCCCCCAGAATTCGCTTTAACGGACAAAGTAAAACGGTGAAGGGGTCTGACGAGCCCGTCAGAACGACTCCTGTACTCTCGAGGCGAAGGGTGCTGGTCGGCTGGCGGTCGGTCGCACTCGGTCTGCCGTAAAGACGATGGGTGGCCGACCCCGTCTCGGCCTCAATGTGCTGGCTTTAAGCGGTCAACCGAAATGTGGTCCGGTTTACCACCGACATCTACCGTGAAGGTTTTGTCCCCTGCTTCCAACACGCAGAAGGGGCCGGTATATGGGGCCTTGAGCGGATCCCTATGTGTGTCATGGCGAATAAAAACGTATTCAGCCTTGTGAAGCTCCGTGGGAACGTGTGACTTCTGCAGCCCGTGGTGCGAAGTGGGCACCGGTGCGAAACATCTGGTAGCCTTTTGGTGACTAGCAAGCTGGGCAGACGCGGACCATGGCTCCGTCGATATTGGTAGGAAGTCCCCTGGGACTCGCAGCGGCTGACCATACACAAGCTCTGCTGATGAAGAGTGAAGGTCTTCTTTGGGGGCCGTGCGAAGGCCCAACAGGACCCACGGTAGCTTGTCTGCCCATCCAGTGTCCTGGAGGCTGGCCGGCCCGCCCTCAGGGCGGCTTTCATTGACCGGTGGAAGCGTTCGCAGAGGCCATTCGCCTGTGGGTGGTAGGCTGTGGTGCGGTGTAATTTGACAGAGTCCTTGGGCCACTGCATTCCAGAGTTCGGAGGAAAACTGCGGTCCCCTGTCTGACGAAATATCTGCGGGCATTCCGAAACGGGCGATCCAGGAGGAAATGAACGCCCTGGCCACGTCCGCCGAAGTAGTGGATGACAGGGGGACCGCCTCCGGCCATCTGGTGGTGCGGTCAACCATGGTCAGGATGTGTGAAAAACCACAGGAGTCCGCAGCGAAAGGCGTTCGTCTGCCGCCCGGCCAACCGGGTCCAAAGGCCCGCCGCGTTAACCACGAGGAACCCCGGGCTCGCTTCGGAGCGATGGGCACCCGGCCTCCCGTTGTCGGACTGACTCCGTTCCGGTACCGAGGTAAGTTGGGCCGGGCCTGAGGTGCTAGGGAGGGAGAGGGAGGGAGACAGAGCAAAGGAGGGAGAGACAGGGGGAGGGAGAGAGGGGAAGAGGGAAGTGGCCAGCCCACCAGTCTCATGCCCAGGCTTTTTTGTAAAACTGGTTAACGCCGGGCACCCCAGATAGTGTATAATAAATGAACTGTTTTAACATTGGTACTAGTAATTTCCACCAACTGGAATGCTGTCAGATTACAGTTTATAATTTTTCCCTCCCAGTCATCTTAACAACAGTCAAAATATTACATCATGTTGTTGCTTACTTCCAGTATTTTTAGTGAACAGATTATATACAAAAATGACTTGTTTCTTAAATGGATACCGAAATATTAATGTAGAATTTGATTTGCATTTCCTATCCAGTATATAGAATTAATGCCACAATGTAAAACTACAATGACAGTTTAATCCAACTAATACCGGAGGTAGGATTTCAGTGATAAGATACCGTGTTGGGATCAGAAAAAGTAAATTCTTTAATATTGAGAAACTCCCAGAACGATTGTTTTGATCGTCCTGTACAAACCTCAGTCCAGCAATACAAAATATAACCAACATTTAGTCAGATTTCCTCTTTTATAGTTGAAATTAGAGTGCAAGGATTCAGCAGGGTGCCACAATGAAATCTGAACTGTACTTCAATCTTTTAAAATGTGATTTACACAGGAAGCAATGGCAGTACATCACTATTCTCACCAGCATTTCAGTTAATTACTATATATTTAAATACAGACTTTCCAACTTACCCGCATTTCTGAAAAATTACACTCCACACATTCTGAATCATGTGATAGATGGTAAATATGCAAATGTTCAGAAGTCTGGGTGAATTGAAAAGTCTGTCAGTCAATTAGCTTTCTGTGCATCACATCAAATAAGCATTTTCAATGATTGGTAAGAATTGTTACTAGCACCAGCAATAAAGCTTCTGTTAATAATAATGAAATAACTCAGCCCTCAGTGTGCTAATATGACACCACCACTATTTCTAGATGTATTTTAGGCGATGAAAAATTACAAAGGAAGCAATATTTCATACAATCTGCTCACTCACCTCTTGCTCCACATATTGTAACAAGTATGTCCAACCTGTGAAGTCCTGGGGGTTGTCCTCAACCACCTTCCAAAACTTTTCATATTCTGTAGGAAAGGGGATTTCTGAATCATTAAGTTCTACATTTTCTATATCTTCTACTATTCTCTCAGGTGGGGAGTTCTCAGGTTGAGAGTTCTCAGGTTGAGATTCAGTGTCCATTGATGCAGATCCTTCAGGAGATTCTACTTGCACCGCTGATGTATCTGTCAAATCTGTAAAGGGCTCCACAATGGCCTCCTGTTCATCAATTTTATTCTTACTAACCACAGCTTCTAGTTTAGAAGTGTAGATCTCGCTTGCATCAGAAGGCTGCAAGTTTGGCGTGAGCATCTCTTTTGGAAGAGAATTGCCTGTGGTGGAAATATTTTTATGCAAGTCACATTCATCTGCAGAGTTAAGTCCGTCATTCTGTGGTGACGCCGTCTGATTTGAGTCTTAAAGGAAAACAAATGGAAAATTAAAGACCATGACCAAACCACAACATGGCAAAACTTATGTTTTCTCAGTTTCATTTCTGTCTTACAAACAAATACAAAATCCTCACATATATCTGTTGGCCTCTTAGCCTGCCTCCCAATTCCATAATCCTCAGCTCAACCAGAACTCTGCTGCCCGTGTCCTAACTCGCACCAAGTCCTGTTCACCCACCAGCCCTGTGCTCGCTGACCTACATTGGCTCCCGGTCCGGCAATGCCTCGAATTTAAAATTCTCATCCTGGTGTTCAATCCCTCCCTGGTCTCGCCCCTTCCTTTCTCTGTAAGGTTCTTCAGCCCGACAACCCTCCGAGATCTCTGCGCTCCTCCAATTCTGGCCTCTTGGAGCATCCCCGATGTTAATCGCTCCGTCATTGGCGGCCGTGCCTTCAGCTGCCTCGGCCCCAAGTTCGGGAATTAACTCCCTAAACTGCTCCACCACTCTTTCCTCCTTTAAGATGCTCCTTAAAAGCTACCTCTTTAACCAAGTTTTTGGTCACTTCTCCCAATTATCTCTATGTGACTTAGTGTCAAATTTTGTTTGATATTGCACCTCTGAAGCGCCTTGGGATGTTAAAGGTACTATATAAATGCAAGTTGTTATGATGAATAAATTCTACAATTGCTCACTTCTCACAAATGACTACTCAAATATTAGCCTCACGGACTGAAAAAGACATGCTGCCAACCATATCACAAATAGAGTAGAATGTGACCCACCAATTGCATGACTACTTAAAAAATAATAAACTCAAAATCAATTGTCACAAACTTCAAAATGTACTCACTCATAATACAGCTGCAACTCTAGGCACTAATGTTTTCACAATCTGGTCCACAAGAGGATCCCAGAGGTCCCCACGGTCAGATTTTCACTTTAAAAAAAGTGCTTCAGTAAGACAACAACTGTTGCTATACACTAATATTTTCTGCAGTGTTTAACCTGGGGTGCTAGCAGTTTTTCAGAAGACAGGACAGGTAGTCCCCCAGAAGCGCACTGGGTGCGGGAGGTCCACTATATATAGAAAAATCTTGAAAGCGCAAGGTCACACTACTTGATATTGACTACTTGAGTAGCTCTGCTTTCTGTGCCCCCTATAGGAGTGGAAAATGGCACTGCGTCAGGCTATTCAATTATTAAAAATCAAAGCTTCGTGGAACAGGTGCAGTCTCGCAGTCAGGGTGAAAACTAAGTGACTGCTACTAATCCCATGACCTGACTTCATACCCCTCAGCTGCCACGGGGGTGGGCAGAGAGATATTTTTAGACGCAGCCGCGCTACCACATTAGGGCATAGGCACGGCTGGACGAGGAGCGGCGACTCATGCCGCGCCTAAACGCTGGTCGGCACCAGTTCAAAGCTGAAACATTCAGCGCAGGCCGGAGAGCCCGAGCTCCAGTGACCAAGGCAAGGCGCGATAAGGGGAGAGGCTGGGCTGTGGTAAAACGAGGAACGGCAAGCAGCAAAGCCGAAGCCCGGTGCTCCAACTCCTCACACACGGCCGGGGCGCCCACTCGCACTCACCTCGCGCTTCCATACTGCCGTCCGTTAATGTCGTTGCTGTCTCGCTCTCGCGCTCGCACTTCCTCCGCTAACCGCTCACTCCCACTCCCACCCCAACGCGCAAGCGCACAACGCCCAAGCCCCGCCCACCCCTTCGCGTCAGCTGATTGGTAAAGAGCACCAACCAATCAGGCCTCCGCCGGGGAGCTCCCAACCTTTATTGCGCTGCTTAAAAAAAGTTTTAAAACGAAGGAACGGGAGGATTTTCGTATGCTGTGGTATGTATGTATTTGTGTCTATTAAAAGGGATCGTCACCACTCACAGACTGCACAATGCAGATGCAAAACGGCTTTTTCAACAACAAAAAATGCAAAAGCTGGCAATAGAAACAGAAAATGCTGGAATTACTCAGCGGGTCAGGCAGCATCTAACTCTGTTTTCTCTCTCTACAGATGCTGCCTGGTCTGCTGAGTATTTCCAGCATTTTCTGTTTTTATTTTTTAAGGGTCCAGACCTGAAGCAGCCACTGCGGATTTCACAAAGTGTTTAATTCACTGCCACTTCTCACACGACAACGCAAAATCGTGGAGCAGAAACTGATAGCCAAGTTCCGCACCCATGAGGACGGCCTCAACCGAGATCTTGGGTTCATGTCACGCTACATGTAACCCCACCTGACGCAGGGTCATCCAGACTCGAGTCGACATTGGCTTGTTCTCTCTACACAGATGCGGCCGGACCTGCTGTGATTTCCAGCAAAAAAAATGTTTTTTGTCTGTTCTTTTGTTTTTCATACAGACCCCAGCATCTGCAATATTTGATCCCTTGTGACCCCACCTCATTGTTCTTTGATGTAATGTTTTCCTGACTGACCTGTTTAGACACCATTCACACCTTTGATTGCTGTGATTATCTCTCTGCCGAGGTGTGATAAATGGCAGTTGGAAACATTACCTGTAAACATCTGACATGATTCTCTGACTATATAAGCTGTGTCTTTATGCATTTCTCCACTTCACCTGACGAAGGAGCAGCGCTCCGAAAGCTTGTGATTTCAAATAAAGCTGTTGGACTATAACCTGGTGTTGTGTGACTTCTTACACTTCTCTTCCAGGAATGCTCTTTTGTGTGTAAAGTTAAGGCACATGGGATTGGGGGCAAGGTACTGACTTGGATAGAGAACTGGTTGGCAGACAGAAAGCAAAGAGTTGGAATAAACGGGTCTTTTTCCGAGTGGCAGGCAGCGACTAGTGGGGTACCGCAGGGATCAGTCCTAGGACCTCAGCTATTCACAATATATATTCTTCTTATCGTGTCCACGGACAGTCTATACATAGCCCAGCCAGAACTGGACACATTTTTGCGCCTTGTTGTTGGATTCGGCAAGATCTGCAACAGTGCAGGGTTCCTCTAACGATGGGCATTGCAGGAGATGTTGCATAGTCTGTGCCTCAGTTCCACATATATATTAATATATATTAATGATGATCTAGACGAGGGAACTAGATGTAATATCTCCAAGTTTGCAGATGACACAAAGCTGGGTGGGCGTGTGTGCTGTGAGGAGGATGACAAGAAACTCCAGGATGATTTGGACAGGTTGGGTGATTGGGCAGAAGCATGGCAGATGCAATATAATGTGGATAAATGCGAGGTTATCCACTTTGATGTCAAAAACAGGAAGGCAGATTATTATCTGAATGGCAGTAGATTGGGAGAAGGGGAAGTGCAACGAGGGTTAATAAATGAAAGTCAGCATGGATTTGTTAAAGACAAATTATGTTTGACTAACTTTGTCTTGTTTTGCTCACTTTGTACAAAAATAATAAATTTCAGGACAACGGAGTATTACAATTTAAACTCTTTTAATGAAGCATCAGGTCTGTCAACTCATACAGCACAGCACCGTGTGGACAAGATGGAGTCAGGACCCCCTGGGTCTTCTAAAACAATAGTAGTCCTTACAGATGCCTGCAGGCCAATGACAACTCAGCATGTGATCACGTGAATATAATAGGTATTCCTTACAGATGCCTGCGGGCCAATGACAATTCAACATGCAAATGTTACATCCCCTTTTAAAAAGGAAAAATGTTATGCATTACTTTTGAACCCTTCTTCTACATAATGTTCTCAGTAGCATCAACATATAAGTAAACTCAACATTTAACTAGCACTGAAAACATCTCAACGTTTTCTGAAGGGGGAGGGGGATCAGCCAGTTGTCGTGGTACATGTAGGTACCAACGATGTAGGTAAAAAGAGGGAGGAGGTCCTACAAGCTGAATTTAGGGAGTTAGGAGCTAAATTGAAAAGTAGGACCTCAAAGGTAGTAATCTCTGGATTGCTACCAGTGCCACGAGCTAATAAGTTTAGAGAGAGTAAGATAGATAAGCTAAATACGTGGCTTGAGCAGTGGTGCAAGGGAGAGGGATTTAAATTCTTGAGGCATTGGAACCAGTTCTTGGGGAGGAGTGACCTGTACCAAGGGGACGGTCTACACCTGAACTGTGAGGGAGCCGATGTCCTCGGGGTAATATTTTCTAGGGCGGTTCGGGAGGATTTAAACTAATTTGGCAGGGGGATGGGAACCTAGGTAGTGGAAAAGAGGGAAGTCATATGAAGTCAGAAATAGATGGTAGAAAGGTGAGAAGCAATAAGCAAAGGAGAGAAACACAAAGGGCCAAACTAATTCATAATGAGAGTGTGAAAAAAGCAAGCCTGAAGGCTTTGTATCTTAATGCTAGAAGCATTAGGAACAAGGTGGATGAATTAGTTGTGGAAATAGAGGTAAACAAGTATGATTTGATTGGGATTACAGAAACGTGGCTGCAGGGTGGGCAAGGCTGGGAACTTAACATCCAGGGATATACAATATTTAGGAAGGATCGGCAAAAAGGTAGGGGAGGTGGGGTAGCATTGCTGGTAAAGGAGGGGATTAATGCAATGGAAAGGAAGGATATTAACTCGGATGAAACGGAATCTGTATGGGTAGAAATGAGAAATAGCAAGGGGAGGAAAACGTTAGTGGGTGTGATATATAGGCCTCCAAATAGTAATATGGAGGTGAGGGAAGGCATAAAAAGGGAAATTAGAGAAGCGTGCGATAAGAGCACAGCTGTCATCATGGGTGACTTTAATTTACATATTGATTGGACTACCCAAATTAGTAAAAATTCTGAGGAGGAGGAATTCCTGGAATGTTTTCGGGACGGTTATCTGGACCAATATGTCGAGGAGCCGACTCGAGATCAGGCCATTTTAGACTGGGTATTGTGCAATGAGAAGGGACTTATCAGCAATCTTCTTGTACGAGGCCCCTTGGGTCAGAGCGATCATAATATGATCGAGCTCTCAGTCGAGATGGAGAGTGAGGAAATTGAATCAGAGACTAAGGTCCAGAACTTAAATAAAGGGAATTACGAGGGTATGAGACAGGAATTGGGTAAGATTGATTGGGTGGTGTTTCTGGGGGGATTGACAGTGGATAGACAATGGCAAGCATTCAAAGATAGAATGGAAGAATTCCAGAACATGTTTATACCGGTTTGGCATAAAAATAAACCTAAAAAGGTGACTCAACCGTGGATAACGAGGGAAATTAGGGACAGCATAAAATCAAAAAAAAGGGCATATCAACTGGCAAAAAAAAGCACCAGACCGGAAGATTGGGGGCAGTACAGGATACAGCAAAAGAGGACAAAGGGATTAATCAGGAAGGGGAAAATAGAATACGAAAGTAAACTTGCAGCAAACATAAAGACAGACTGCAAAAGCTTTTATCGGTATATCAGGAGGAAAAGACTGGTAAAATCCCAAGTCGGTCCCTTGCAGTCCGATTCGGGAGAATATATAATGGAGAATAAGGAAATGGCAGACCAATTAAACTCATACTTTGGTTCTGTATTCACAAAGGAGGACACAAATAACCTCCCAGGAATATCGGCAAACATAGGGACTAATGAGAGGGAGGAGCTGACAGAAATTAGTATCTCTAGGGATATGGTGTTGGGTAAGTTGAGGGGACTGAAGGCCGACAAATCCCCGGGGCCTGATAAACTACATCCTAGGGTACTTAAGGAGGTGGCCCTGGAGATAGCAGATGCTCTAAGGATCATCTTCCGGAACTCCATTGACTCGGGAACAGTACCCGTGGATTGGAGGGTAGCTAATGTTACCCCAATATTTAAAAAGGGGGGTAGAGAGAAAGCAGGGAATTATAGACCAGTAAGCCTTACATCGGTTGTGGGCAAAATGCTAGAGTCCATTATTAAGGATAAAATAGCGGAGCACTTGACAAATGGGGAAAGGATCGGACAGAGTCAACATGGATTTACAAAGGGTAAATCGTGTTTGACTAATCTGCTGGAATTTTTTGAGGAAGTAACTGGTAAAATAGATGGGGGAGAGCCAGTGGATGTGGTGTACCTTGACTTCCAGAAAGCCTTCGATAAGGTTCCACACAAAAGATTATCATGCAAAATTAAGGCTCATGGAATTGGGGGCAAAGTATTAACGTGGATAGAGAACTGGCTGGCGGATAGAAAACAGAGAGTTGGAATAAACGGCTCGTTTTCGGAGTGGCAGGCAGTGACCAGCGGGGTGCCGCAAGGATCTGTCCTGGGACCCCAGCTGTTCACAATATATATAAATGATCTGGATCAGGGAATTGGATGCAATATTTCCAAATTCGCTGACGACACTAAACTAGGAGGAGGGGTGGGCTCTGATGAGGATGTCAGGAGGCTACAGTGCGATTTGGACAGGTTGGGGGAATGGGCGGATACGTGGCAGATGCACTATAATGTGGATAAATGCGAGGTTATCCACTTTGGGGGTAAAAACAGGAGGGTAGATTATTATCTAAATGGCAATAGATTGGGAGATGGGGAAGTGCAGAGGGACCTGGGTGTTCTTGTGCACCAGTCACTGAAGGAGAGCATGCAGGTGCAACAGGCGATTAAGAAGGCAAATGGTATGTTGGCCTTCATATCAAGGGGGTTCGAGTATAGGAATAGGGATACCTTACTACAGCTGTACAAGGTGCTGGTGAGACCGCATCTGGAGTATTGTGTACAGTTTTGGTCGCCCCATCTGCGGAAGGATGTTCTTGCCATGGAAAGAGTGCAACGGTGATTCACCAGGCTGATACCTGGAATGGCGGGAATGACCTACGAAGAGAGATTAAATAGTTTGGGCTTGTACTCACTGGAGTTTAGAAGATTGAGAGGGGATCTCATCGAAACATATAAAATTATGGCAGGCCTGGACAGGCTGAATTCAGAGAGAATGTTTCCAATGGCCGGGGAGCACAGAACCAGGGGCCACAGTCTAAAAATAGCGGGCAAATCATTTAAAACAGAGATGAGGAAGAATTTCTTCACTCAAAGAGTGGTGAGCCTGTGGAATTCCCTGCCACAGAGGGCTGTGAAGGCTAATTCAATA
Source organism: Somniosus microcephalus (assembly GCF_052327205.1). Taxonomy (NCBI): domain Eukaryota; kingdom Metazoa; phylum Chordata; class Chondrichthyes; order Squaliformes; family Somniosidae; genus Somniosus; species Somniosus microcephalus. Next base: position 55,342,205 of record NC_140998.1, on the reverse strand, counting down.
AATATTTTCAAGAGAGAATTGGATATATTTCTGAAGGCTAAGGGGATTAAGGGTTACGGAGAAAAGGCGGGGACGGGGTACTGAACTGGTAAGATCAGCTATGATCTCAGACGAAGATCAGCCATGATCTCATTGAATGGCGGAGCAGGCTCGAAGGGCCGAATGGCCTACTCCTGTTCCTATCTCTATGTTTCTATGTTTCTATGTTTCAATAACGATGTACTGTTTTTTTAGGGCAGCGATCCGCCTACACTCTTTGGCAGTTCACAAGTCAAGGATAACTCTAGGCTTGACCTCTCGTCGGAATGACGGTGTTGTTCCTTGGTGTTCAGGAGGTGCCTGCGATTGCGGCAGTACACCTGTCCTGGGGTGCGGACGTGATACGATCGCTGTGTCAGCTGGCTGGATGACGACTGCTGGCTTCCAGTAGTCATGCTCCTGGACTCTGATGGATTCTCCATTGTGCAGCGGCGGCAGTAGTCTAGCTGACCTGTCATAGTATCTCTTTTGGTGTTGCTGTCTCTGTACACGTTTTGCATGCACTTGCTTGCAGCTGACGACCTGCCAGGGCCTGTCTGGGATACGGTGAGGTATCATGGGCTCTTTGACATTTGATGGGCGGCGTTCTAGACAAATGGAACATTTTCCGACAATGTCCTCAATGTGTTTGCACATTCCGGGCCAAAACATAATGTCAAATGTGGTAAACCACTTTTATCGTTCACTATCGTTACACTATAGTTATCACTGTTGTATTGTTATCACTGTTCTCACTGTTGTATCACTATACGAGGTCGCCTCTTGTCGCGCTGTTATACCTGGGCTGACCACCTCCGACTCCGCCCATGGCTCCACCTACCTGCCCAGGTATAAAGGTAGTCGACTGGCTGGTATTCCTCCTTGTTGGACCCGATCGCCCACGAGGGTGGGCTCTGTTATTTAGTCAATAAAAACCTTTAGTTACGTTCCTAACTCGTCGCTTTTTATTGGACGAATTGATAGGTATATCAATTTTATTGACTACATTTTAAAGATGTCTACTACTGGCCAGCCAGAAGCCCTCCCAGAAGCACAGCCACAGCAGCTTCCAGACACTGGGCTACACCAGCCACACCAGCCGGCTTGGCTGCAAGCCCTCAAACCACCGTACCTGGATCTAAACCCACAGGCAGCAAACTCAGCCCTCAACTTCAAACACTGGCTGGACTGCTTCGAATCCTACCTGGAAGAATCCGGCGTCCCTCAGAGATCCAAACTAAGAGTTCTGAACGCCCAAGCGAGCCCGAGAGTATACGCACTCATCCAGGACACGACTACATACGAGGCCGCTATCAACCTACTGAAACAGCAGTACCGGAGCCCGGTAAATTACATGTACACCAGGCACCTCCTAAGATCCCGCCCGCAACAGCCAGGAGAGTCTGTAGCTGAATTTTTACGGGCGCTAAGAGCACTCGGCAGGAACTGTGACTTTAAAGCGGTGACGGCTGTTGAAAATACGGAAGATAATATCCGCGATGCCTTTGTGAAAGGCCTACGGTCCGACTACTCATGGCAAAGACTGCTTGAAGCTAAAGACTTCGACCTGGACAAAGCTGAAGCCCTCGCTCTCTCCCTAGAGGTGGCCCATCAGGACCAGGAGGCGTTTTCCAGGTACTGCTCGCGACCCTGGGACTCGGGCCCGACCCCTACCGCAATACCCTTCGCAGCGCCGCCCCCGGGACCTACCTCAGCGTCGGCGTCCCGGACCCGACCGGGACCGCCACCCCCGGTACCGGCTCCGACATCGGGCACCCGCGATCGGGCCGCCGGCTGCTTCTTTTGCGGCCAGGAGAAGCACCCGAGGTCGCGCTGCCCAGCCAGGAACTCTACCTGCTCAACCTGCAGGAAGAAAGGCCACTTCTCTAAGGCCTGCAGGAGCGGATCTTCAGAGGCCAGCAGTGCCTCATGCGAACTGTGGGGGCGGCCATCTTCTTTCAAGGCAACTGAGGCCAGCATCCCCACACGTGAGTCATGGGGGCGGCCATCTTTGATCAAGGCAACCAACCCCAATAGTGCCTCATGTGAGTTATGGGGGCAGCCATCTTCTCCGCCATTTTGTCCTACCTCGTGGGAGACGCCATTTTACCCACCACGCCCGACTGCCACCGGGCCCCCGGACCCGACGACCGCCTCGCCCGCAGACGACAACGACTCGCTTACCTACACACTAGCCTCCGTCACTCTGGATCAAGCCCGCCCACACCACCTGTCCAAGTCGATGATGGACATCAAAGTAAACGGCCACGCCACGACCTGCCTGTTCGACAGCGGAAGCACGGAGAGCTTCATCCACCCAGACACGGTGAGCCACTACTCCCTCCCTGTCCTGCCAACGCGCAACCGAATCTCGATGGCATCGAGGTCCCACGCCACGGACATTAGCGGCTACTGTGTTGTGACCTTGTCGGTTAAGGGTACGGAGTATAAAAATTTTAAACTCCTCGTCCTCCCCCAGCTCTGCGCTGCCGTCCTACTAGGGCTGGACTTCCAATCCCACCTCCAAAGTGTAACCCTAGCATACGGTGGACCCCTCCCCCCCACTCACAGTCGACAACCAGCGAATGTTAAACCGCCCACCGCGTAACACCTGCAGCCTATCCACCCTCAAGGTGCCGCCACCTTCCCTGTTCGCTAACCTCACCCCCGACTGCAAACCCGTCGCTACCAAGAGCAGGCGGTACAGCGCTGGGGACAGAGCCTTCATTAGCTCTGAGGTGCGGCGCCTCCTGAAAGAGGGCATTATCGAGGGGAGCAACAGCCCCTGGCGTGCCCAGGTCGTGGTCGTTAAGACCGGCGATAAAAATCGCCTGGTCATCGACTACAGCCAGACCATAAACAGATACACCCAGCTGGACGCATACCCCCTTCCCCGCATATCTGACATGGTCAATCAGATTGCACAATACCGCGTATTCTCGACCATCGACCTTAAGTCGGCCTACCACCAACTCCCTATCCACCCCGAGGACCGCCAGTACACCGCCTTCGAGGCGAATGGGCGCCTATACCACTTCCTTAGGGTCCCCTTCGGTGTCACCAACGGGGTCTCGGTCTTCCAAAGGGAGATGGACCGGATGGTTGACCAGAACGGACTGCAGGCCACATTCCCCTATCTAGATAACGTCACCATCTGCGGCCGCGACCGGCAGGACCATGACGTGAATCTGGAGAAATTCCTCCGTACGGCCCAACGGCTGAACCTCACCTACAATAAGGAGAAATGTGTGTTTAACACCTCGCGCCTTGCCATCCTTGGCTGTGTAGTAGAGAACGGACTCATCGGCCCCGACCCCGAAAGAATGCGCCCCCTCATGGAGCTACCCCTCCCCCACTGCCCTAAGGCACTTAAGAGAACCCTGGGGCTCTTCGCCTACTATGCCCAATGGGTGCCCAATTATGCGGACAAAGCCAGACCCCTCATGAAGTCCACATCCTTCCCCCTCACGGAGGAAGCGTGCGCGGCCTTCTCCCTCATCAAGGGAGACATAGCCAAGGCCACAATGCACGCAGTGGATGAGTCCATCCCCTTCCAAGTGGAGAGCGATGCATCCGACTTCGCCCTAGCCGCTACCCTTAACCAGGAGGGGAGGCCGGTGGCCTTCTTCTCAAGGACCCTACAGGCCCCCGAGATCCGACACTCGTCGGTCGAGAAGGAAGCCCAGGCAATTGTGGAGGCGGTACGGCGCTGGAGGCATTACCTGGCAGGCAAACGATTTACCCTCCTCACCGACCAACGTTCGGTTGCTTTCATGTTTAATAACAAGCTGAGGGGCAAAATCAAGAATGACAAGATCTTGAGGTGGAGAATCGAGCTATCCACCTACGATTATGATATCTTGTACCGGCCAGGTAAGCTGAACGAACCCCCTGATGCTCTTTCACGAATTACATGCGCCAGCGCGCATATTGATAGACTTCAGACCCTCCACAACGACCTCTGCCACCCCGGGGTCACCAGACTTTACCATTTCATTAAGGCCCGCAACCTGACCTACTCCATCGAGGAGGTCAGGACCATGACCAGGAACTGCCAGACCTGCGCCGAGTGCAAACCGCACTTCTATAGGCCGGACAGAGCAAGCCTGATCAAGGCCACCCGCCCCTTCGAGCGCCTGAGCATCGACTTTAAGGGGCCTCTACCGTCATCTGACCGCAATGTGTACTTCCTCAACATCGTTGATGAGTAGTCCCGTTTCCCTTTTGCCTTCCCCTGCCCAGACATGACCAGTACCACGGTCATCAAGTGCCTGAACGACCTCTTCGCCTTGTTCGGGTTCCCGAACTATATACATAGTGACCGGGGCTCCTCCTTCATGAGCGAGGAACTCCGTCAGTTCCTACTAGCGAGAGGTATTGCAGCAAGTAGGACCACCAGCTACAACCCCCGAGGGAACGGCCAGGTGGAAAGAGAGAACGCGACGGTATGGAAGGCCGTCCTCTTAGCCTTAAAGTCTAAGGGCCTCCCAACCTCCCGCTGGCAGGAAGTCCTCCCGACAGCGCTGCACTCCATCCGGTCACTACTTTGCACTGCCGTTAACGCCACCCCCCATGAACGAATGTTTGTCTTCCCCAGGAAGTCGACTACGGGAACCACTCTACCAACCTGGCTGACCTCTCCGGGGCCCGTCTTGCTGCGAAAGCACGTGAGGGCCCATAAAACGGACCCCCTGGTCGAGAGGGTGAACCTCCTGCACGCCAACCCCCAGTACGCCTACGTGGCTTACCCAGACGGGCGGGAGGACACTGTCTCCTTACGAGACCTCGCACCCTCAGGCACTCCGGAGACACCACCTTTACCCCCCCCCACCGCCCCCCCAATTCCAGCCCAGGTAGACGGCATGCCGGAACCCCACGAGCCTTCGCCGACCATGCAGACACCAGCATTAACACCGGATACTGCAACACCGCCGCTGCGACGATCGGAGAGGCTTACGAGGCCTCCGGACAGACTGACATACCAGAACTGGTAGTACACTTCACCCCGCCGGACTCAAATCTAAACAAGGGGTGAATGTGGTAAACCACTTTTATCGTTCACTATCGTTACACTATAGTTATCACTGTTGTATTGTTATCACTGTTCTCACTGTTGTATCACTATACGAGGTCGCCTCTTGTCGCGCTGTTATACCTGGGCTGACCACCTCCGACTCCGCCCATGGCTCCACCTACCTGCCCAGGTATAAAGGTAGTCGACTGGCTGGTATTCCTCCTTGTTGGACCCGATCGCCCACGAGGGTGGGCTCTGTTATTTAGTCAATAAAAACCTTTAGTTACGTTCCTAACTCGTCGCTTTTTATTGGACGAATTGATAGGTATATCAGTCACGTGCTCTTTGTTTGCATTTTTCCCATGCCCATATGTCCAGCATGAATTTTTGTCAACATCTCTTCTCTGAGACTGGTAGGAATGATGATTTTCTCCCCTTTGAAGACGATGCCGTTGATTTGTGACAGTTCCGTCTTTGTGGTTCCAGAAATCAGATATGCTCTGAGGGCATTTCTTCCTTTCCTCAGGCCATCCTTCATGTATGACTTTGCTCAGCAGTGTGAGTTGTGCATCTTTCTCTGTTTCTGCTCGGATCTCCTTCAGTTTTGAGTCACTCACAGGTAAGCTGTTGTACACCATGTGCACCTGCACATCCATGCCTTCACTGAGGCTGCTGTCCTGGTAGCTAAGAGACTTTCTGGAGAGCGTGTCTGCGACAGGAATGTCTTTGTCTGGACGGTGAATGATTGTGAAGTCATACTTCTGTAGCTGAAGGATCATTCTCTGTAGCCTTGGTGGGGCTGCGGCTAGTGGTTTCCTCATGATTGACTCGAGGGGCTTGTGGTCGGATTCCACAATGACTCGTCAGCCATAGACATAATGGTGGAAACGCTTACATCCAAACAGAATTGCATATAGCCCTTTCTCGATTTGAGCATAGTTGATTTCACTGTCTGAGAGAGATCTGGAAGCGTAGCCGATGGGCTTTCCTTCTTGCAGTAATACTGCGCCTAGTCCGTACTTTGACGCGTCCACTTGTAGTCTGAGCTCTTTGTTGGGGTCGAAGTAGGCAAGAACTGGTCCTGGTTCTCTGGTGATTAGGTCTTTCATTTTCTGAAATGCTGTGTCATGTTGTTTGTCCCACAGGAACTAATTGGATTGTTTGAGCAACTGACGCATGGGTGCGTTGATTTCGGAGAGGCTCAGGGCAAACTTGGCTAAGTAGTTAACCATGCCTAGTACTGTCTCTAGCTCTGCGCGGTTCTTCGGCGGCTCCATCTTCTTGATGGCGGAGATTTTCTCTGGATCCGGCTTAATGCCATCAGTTGAGAGGCGATGCCCGAAATAACTGATCGCGGTGGATCCGATTATGCTTTTCTCGGGGTTGAGCCGGATACCTTTCTCCCGTGATCTTTGTAGCATCGCACGGAGGTTCCTGTCATGTTCCTCTCTATTCCTGCCATAGATGAGGATGTCGTCTACGATTGCGACTACTCCGTCGAGGCCTTCATAGGTTTCGTCGATCTTCCGCTGGAATTCATCCTGAGCTGAGATAAGACCAAATGGTAAATGCAGAAATCGGTAGCGTCCAAATGGTGTGTTGAATGTTGTTAGCTTAGATGACTCTTCCGTGAGCTTGATAGTCCAGTATCCTGATCGTGCGTCCATTACACTGAAGTAACATGCTCCCACTAGCTTGGGTGTGATGTCATCTAGCGTTGGTAGAAGGTAGTGAGGGCGTTTGATAGCCTTGTTCAAATCTCTGGGGTCGAGACAGACTCTGAGCTTGCCTGTACATGGTTTCTCAACCACTACTAATGCGTTGACCCACTCTGTCGGTTCTGTTTCCCGGACGATGATTTCTGTATTCTCTATGCTCTGCAGCTCCTCCTTCAGGCGACTACGTAGAGCAAGGGGTATCCTTCTCGGTGGGCAAACCACAGGGGTTGCTGCTGGGTCAAGGTGAATAGTGCATTCACCTGGGAATAGTCCGATCCCTTTGAAAACGTCAGCAAACTCCTCCATGACTGTCTGCTTCTCAACTGGTGCTGTCAATGATAGCACTAGCTTGACGAGGTCCATGTCTAAACATGCCTTTAGACCTAGCACTGGAGGTGCTTGAGTGTCAATAATGTAAAAGTCCAGCATCATGTCGCTTTCTTTGTACTTGCATTTCATCACGCATGTGCCTTTTACAATGAGCTGATCACCCCCATAGCCGGTCATTCTGCGTGAGGTGGGCTGTAGCTCACACTCATCCTTCAAGCTGTGATACTCGGAGGAATTACATTAACCTGAGATCCAGTGTCTAGTTTAAACTTAAGCTCTTTGCCCTGTTTTCCTATCTCAGTATCGGCATAGGCTTGCTCAGTCTCTGAAATCTGTTTTTTCTGTGACACAGAATCAATAAACAGTTCCTCTGCATTTGGCTCTCTATCTGGCATTTGGCTGTCACTCACTGTGTGTACTGTTTTTCCGAAAACAGTCTTGCAAACTTTAGCAAAGTGGTTCCGTTTACCACATTTAGTACATTGCCTTCCTTTGGCAGGGCAGTACTCCTTTTCTCCATGCCAGTTGTTTCCACAATATCCACAGTTTTTGAAGCATTTTATGTCTGTGTTGCCCATTTTTAGAACTCTCGCTGTTCTTTCTGTTCTGAAACATGCTCTCTGGGCAGTGTTCTTTGGTGTGTATCTATTAACTGCGTGCACTGTCTGTTCACATGAGCTGCTCGTGGTGCCGGTTATGGTTTTCAACTGTGCTTGGGCTATCTCATGCGATCTAGCTATGTCTATAGCTTTGTCCAGCGTTAGCCCGGACCCAACATTCAAAAGTTTCTCTCTCACTTTAGCTGAATGTATTCCAAACACGATGCGGTCTCTGACCATCTCATCTTTAGCTGCATATTCACAGTCTTTTACCAGCAGTTTTAACTCAGTCACGAACTGTTCAAACGACTCACTAGCTCCTTGTGCTTTCTCCTGAAACTTGTACCTAACGAATATCGTATTTGTCTTGGGCATCACATATGCTTCAAAACGGTCAAAATAACTTTTCAGTACCTTTGCTTCATCCGCGGTGAGAGACCATGTGTTAAAAATGTCTCTCCCTTTTTCTCCGATCCATAGGAGTAGGTAGCTGCATCTTTCTTCCTCCCCTTTGCTTTTCAACGGACCCGAGAACATTAACTCCACGTGTTGCTTGAACTTGCACCATTCTCTATGTAAGTTCAAAGATTCCCAATTCATTCGAGGTAAGGGAGCTCCAACGATGTCCATTTCAAATCCCTGTTCTGACACCATGTCTTGTTTTGCACACTTTGTACAAAAATAATAAATTGCAGGACAACGGAGTATTACAGTTTAAACTCTTTTAACGAAGCATCAGGTCTGTCAACTCATACAGCACAGTACCGTGTGGACAAGATGAAGTCAGGACCCCCTGGGTCTTCTAAAACAATAGTAGTCCTTACAGATGCCTGCAGGCCAATGACAGCTCAGCATGTGATCACATGTGAATATAATAGGTATTCCTTTCAGATGCCTGCGGGCCAATGACAATTCAACATGCAAATGTTACAAACTTGATTGAGGTTTTTGATGAAGTAACAAAGAGGGTTGATGAGGGTGGTGCGGTTGATATTTTGTATATGGACTTTCAAAAGGTGTTTGATCAAGTACCACATAATAGACTTAGCAAAATTGAAGTCTTTGGGATTAAAGGGACAGTTGCAGCATGGATAAGAAATTGGCGAAGGGACAGAAAGCAGAGAGTAGTGGTGAACAGCTGTTTTTCAGACTGGAGGGAAATGTGCAGTGATGTCCCCCAGGGGTCGGTGTTGGGACCACTGCTCTTTTTGATATATATTAATGACCTGGACTTGGGTATACAGGGCATAATTTCAAAGTTTGCAGATGACACAAAACTTGGAAATGTAGTGAACAGTGAATAGGATAGTAACAGACATAGTGAGACTGGTGAAATGAGCAGACACATGGCAGATGCAATTTAATACGGGGGAGGAACAACATGGAGAGACCGTATAATTTAAATGGTAGTATTTTGAAGGGGTTGCAAGACCAGAAAGACCTGAGGGTGCATATTCACACATGACAGATAAAATTTAATGCAGAGAATTGTGAAGTGATTCATTTTCGTAGGAAGAATAAGGACAGGCAATATAAATTAAATGGTACAATTTTAAAGGGGGTGCAGGAACAGAGGGACCTGGGGGTGTATGTACACAAATTTTTGAAGGTGGCAGGACATGTTGAGAAGGCTGTTTGAAATGCATACGGGATCCTTGGCTTTATAAATAGAGGCATAGAGTACAAAAGCAAGGAAGTTATCCTAAAACACTGGTTAGGCCCCAGCTGGAGTATTGTGGCCAATTCTGGGATTTACATTTTTTGAAAGTGGTCAAGGCCTTAGAGAGGGTGCAGAGGAGATTCCAGAATGATACCAGAGATGAAAGACTTCAGTTATGTGGCGAGACTTAAGAGAAACTGGGGTTGTTCTCATTTGAGCAGAGAAGGTTAAGGGGAGATTTGATAGAGGTGTTCAACATCTTGAAGGGTTTTGATAGAGTAAATAAGGAGAAACTGTTTCCAATGGCAGAAGGGTCAGTAACCAGTGGATTTAAGGTAATTGGCAAAAGAACCAGAGATGACATGAGGAAAAAAAATTTAAGCAGCAAGTTGCTCATGATGCTATGCACTGCTAGAAAGGGTTGTAGAAGCAGATTCAATAATAACATTCAAAAGGCAATTGAATAAATATTTGAAGGGGGAGAAAAATTGCATGGCTATGGGGAAAGAGCAAGGGATTGGGACTAATTGGATAGCTCTTTCAAAAAGCCAGCACTGACATGATGGGCCAAATAGCCTCTTGTATCATTCTATGATTCTAGGAGTAAGAGGATTGACCAAGGTCTGGTTTGGTGTTAAGGGCCATACCGCCACTGCAGCGGTATTGGGGTAGGTGGTGGAAAGTATAGCCAGTAAGACAGAGGAGTAGGGATTGGTTGGAGTAGGGATTATGGGTGGTAAAGTACCTGAGAGAGGAGAAATGAAAGGTGGTGTGACAAGAAGGGAGGAAACAAGTTCTAGCTCCGATGGAGAAATTCTGTGCAAGATAGACCCATGTTAGGGTTTGCAGAAAGACAACAAATAAAAAGTGTTTTGTATCCACCTTTTCCCCTTCCTCACACAGCTGCTGTTGTCTTGATTTACTGTTCCAGAGAGGGAATATGATCATATTTATTTATGCGGCTACAGTGCATCAGTAAAACAATTTGTTATTGAATAAACAATTAAAAAAACTTTTATGTCTCTGGGGAAACCTCTTACAAACCGGTATATGTTCTTTTATTGTAAATATTCAACCAACCTTGATATAAAACAGCATAACTTCAGGCTTATTGTGAGCAATGCCATAGGACATCCACTAGTAATATATTAAAAACAGTACTTTTTTTTGTATTCATTCACAGGATGTGGACATCACTGGCAAGGCCAGCATTTATTGCCCATCCCGAATTGCCCTTCAGAAGGTGGTGGTGAGCTGCCACCTTGAACTGCTGCAGTCCATGTGATGGTACTCCCACAGTGCGGTTAGGTAGGGAGTTCCAGGATTTTGACCCAGTGACGATGAAGGAACGGCGATATATTTCCAAGTCATGATGATGTGTGACTTAGAGGGGAACTCGGACATAGTGGTGTTCCCATGCACCGGTTGCCCTTGTCCTTCTAGGTGGAAGAGGTCACTGGTTTGGGAGGTGCTGTCGAAGAAGCCTTGGCGAGTTGCTGCAGTGCATCTTGTAGATGGTACACACTGCGGCCACATTGCACCAGTGGTCAAGGCAGTGAATGTTTAAGGTGTTGGATGGGGTGCCGATCAAGCAGGCTGCTTTGTCCTGGATGGTGTCGAGCTTCTTGAGTTGTAAAGGAATAGCCATATTCCAAGAGATACACCATCCTATGAATGGAATTTTGACTTTATTAAAACATGACATACTGGGTCTGGAAATCTAAAAGCCTCAATGACACAAGCTGTAAACAGAATACAGGCTTTTGAGATAAGATGAGTTGTTAACACAAAGCTGTAAATACCATACAAGCTTTTGAAATGGGAATTGGTTGTTGACACTGATACAATGGCCCTATTGGAGAAGGGTTGGAGCTTCCAGAAAGTCTGAGCTTTGGAAAGAACACAATAAGATTTACCCAGTTAAATTGTTTTAAACAAACACTTTGTAAACAGGTACATGAAAGAGCACAATGGTATAATGTTAAGGTGTCATAAACCAACACTATGGGAAACAGAAACACAGAACATTAAAGAACCATATGCCTTCATAAATATGACACCAAATGAAAGACAGGAGACATAAGTCTGTAATACAACCAATTGAGGTAGCTAGGAAGACAATCATGTACTCGGTTGAAGTATTTTTAATTTACATGTTGTAAAAAGATACAAACAGAAGACTTTGTAGATATGACATCAATAGATGCACCAAGCAATCACATGGTTTTTGTATTGAACTTGGAACACATAGGAGACTCGAAGTCTACTTACAACCAGCTAAGGTGATTTAAGAATTGAATAGAAGACCTTCGTAAAAATGGCATCAAATAAACCACTGCTGTCATGTTGTCTTTATGATAAGTTTTGAACACCTACACAGCAGACAGAATTCTGCAAGCTATCAGCTGAATTGACAGTAAGAATAGAAAGATGTCAACAGAAAGATGACTAGAGATAATTAGCTTACATCAGCAGAAAACTTCAAAGGATATACAGGAAACGTTTTTATCCGGCACTGATGGGACCGGCGTGGTGCCGGTTGATCAAAAAGTCCGGATTACAGAGAGGTATACTTACCAAGGTATGAGAGCCCCATACACAGCCACAGGTGCAGGAGCCCCGGTTACACAGCACTTGTGCAGGAGTCCCGGTTACACGGCCACAGATCCAGGAGTCCCTGTTGCACGGCCACAGGTGCAGTAACCCCAGTTACACGACCACAGATCCAGGAACCCCGGTTACACGGCCACTAATATATAGTAAAACTTACCTGAACCTACTCCTGAATTTTGCCGGTTAAGAGAGATTTCCGGATATTTAGGTGCTGGTTAAAAGAGAGTTTCCTGTACCACTGAAAAAAGGGTATAAAATAAAGAACTGTCAAATAGGAAGACAGAAGTCGCTGGAAGGGGCAAGCGATTCTCAGCTTCAGAGAACCACTCTGTAAGTCTACAACTCTTTGAGTCTCGGGTAATCAAGGTATTTGATTTTGGTGGATATCCTGGATTAAAAATAAGAAGTAGAAATGTAAACATGTAACGAAGTTAAGATTTGAGAATAAGGATCTCTGAGAATAAGAATTGTAAGCTTTTTGTTTTTGAACTGTTAATGTTGCGACTGAATCACCAGCTGTTAACGACATGCCGGTTCTTTAATAAATCTATATATTTTGAGAATTGTCTCACATAGTACTTCTGTACCAAACTTGCAAACTCAACCTCTGTACACTCTTTGGTGAGGAGTTGCAGAATTCTGGGGGATATCATAATATCCGGAAGGTTACAGTCTAGTTAAACTTATTAAAAGTGCTATCTGGAGGACGGTAACATCTTCAAGTCGTTCCTTTCCTTTAGGGAGAGATAGTCTGGACCTTTAGACCCAATTAAGCGTCTTATAGGATTCGGCTATCTTTAACTTTAGTTGAAGGTGAACGTCTGGGGAATACGCCTGATCCGGGGTAGCCCAAAAACGGCTACGACTAGTAATTATCCCTTCAGAGTGTTGTTGGAGCTGCACTCATCCAGGCAAGGGGAGAGAATTCCATCACACTCCTAACTTGTGCCTTGTAGGTGGCAGAAAGGCTTTGGGGAGTCAGGAGGTGAGTCACTCACCTCAGAATCCCCAGCCTCTGACCTGCTCCTGTAGCCACAGTTTATATGTGTGAGGGTGCCAGTCAGTTCCTTCTATAGCCTCTAGATGGCACCTTCACTTGTTTGTTCTCTCTTTTAGTAAGACCAAAAAACAAGTTAAACAAGAAAACTGTAACTAAAAATCTAGTAAACTTATAAATAAAAATTCAACAATCAAATTAAAATTTGGTCATTTAAACCGATTATGCACTCCAGTCCCCGCGGCACCCACCGGTCACGAAATTGCTCGAGCACGCCGGCGGACACCGCATGCTCCATCTCCAGGGCCACCCGGGCGCGAACATGGCCGCGGAAGCGAGGGAGGCAATCTGGCTGGATGACCCCCTCGACCGCCCGCTGCCTGGACCAATTAATGGTTTTTTTTGCCAGGCCCAGGAGCAGACCCACGAGGAGGTCCTCCAACCTGCCCGCTCCCCTCCGCACCGGGTGACCGTAGATCAGGAGCGTGGGACTGAAGTGCAACCAAAACTTGAGGAGCAGCCCCTTCAAATAATGGAAGAGGGGCTGCAACCTCTCACATTCAATATATACATGAAATACGGACTCCTCCAGACCGCAAAACAAACAGGCGGTCTGGGAGTCCGTAAACCTATTTAAGAATCTATTGCACGGGACTGCCCTGTGCAATACCCTCCAGGCCAAGTCCCCAATAGAACAAGGGAGGACTCCCGCATAGAGAGCCCCCCATTGGGGACCTCCGCCTCCGTCGGAAGGTAAAACGGCACGCCACGGCGTGTCCGGACGGCAGGCGAAGATGGCAAAGTGGAAGGTGTGCAGGAGCAGCCCGTACAGGAAACCCCTCCGTGCGGAATGAAAAGGCACGGAGGGTATTTCCTCGAGACGGCTCAAGTTGTGAGGCGTCGATCCCCGAGGGGAGTTTCGGGGCAGGGCGCCGATAAGGAATTCCGTCCGGACGGGGGTAAGCTTGGACGGGATCGCCCCACGCGCCCGAGCCGCCTCGATACACCTCGTGGCGCCGGGGGGCAGCATCGCATTCACCGCCCCGATGGCATCGACCGCGAGCCGGACGTTCTCCCAGGACATGCGTCGCGCCAACTCCTCTGGCACCATCCAGCCCGCTCCTCCGCCATCGAGTAGGTCCCCGACTCTAGTCACCCTACCAGGCACAGCCCTGCGTTCCGCCAGCCACCCGAACTCGCGGACGTGGAGGTGCGGATTCCTGAACAGTGGCTCCCGGAGGACAGCCGCCATTCCTGATGGGGGAGAGCTCCGCCTGGAGGCGACGTAGTTCCAAACCCATAGTAGTTCCTGGTAGAAGACAGGCAGCTCTCGCAGGCTCTCATGCCTGCCGCTCACTTCCACAAACAGGAGCTGCATGTCGTAATTGAGGCCGTGCAGCTGGCGGACAAAATACGTCGCCAGCGCACACCATCTCGGAGGATTCTCGACGTACAGGTATCTCTGCACCGTCTGAAGACGGAAAGTCGCAGCCTGGGTGCGGGGGCACACCAGCGCCTGACCGCCCTCCCTAAGCGGGAGACTCAGAACCGCGGCAGAGACCCAGTGCTTCCTTTTGTCCCAGAAGAAGTCGACGAGCTTCTTCTGTCTCTTGGCGACAAACGCAGGGGGAGGGATCAAAGTGACGAACCGGTACCACAACATGGCGGCCACCAGCTGGTTTATGACCATCGCTCGACCCCTGTAGGACAACACTCGGAGCAATCCTGTCCAGCGTCCTAAGCGTGCGGCGACTTTGGCCTCCAACTCTTGCCAGTTCGCCGGCCAGGCGTCCTCGGCAGGGCTGAGGTAGACTCCCAAGTAGAGGAGGTGCGTAGTGCTCCAGGCAAAGGGCCTGAACTCCTCCGGCAGGGAGTCCACCCGCCACTGACCCACCAGGAGTCTGGAACATTTCTCCCAGTTGATCCTGGCGGAGGATGCGTCCGAGTAAATCTGCTGACATTCCTGCATCCTCCGCAAGTCAACGGGATCCGTGACCATGAGGAGCACGTCATCGGCGTAAGCCGAGAGGACCACCTCCACGCCCGGCCCTTGCAGAGCCAGTCCCGCCAACCTCTTCCGCAAGAGGCACAGGAAAGGCTCTACGCAAATGGCATATAGCTGGCCGGACATGGGGAATCCCTGACGCACCCCCCTCCCGAAGCGAAGGGGCGCCGTCAAGGACCCGTTAACTTTAATCAGACACTCCGCGGCAGCGTACAGAAGTCGGATCCGGGCGACAAAATGCGTCCCGAACCCGAATGCGCGCAGAGTCCCGAGAAGATACTCGTGATCCACCCTGTCGAACGCCTTCTCTTGATCCAGGGAAAGGAAGGCGACCGACAGACCAGCCCTCTGGGAATGGTGGACCAGGTCCCGGACCAGATGGATGTTATCATGGATGGTCCGGCCCGGGACCGTGTAGGACTGGTCGGGGTGGATCATGTGGGCCAGCACGGTGCCAAGGCGAACAGACATGGCCCTGGCAAAGATTTTGTAATCCGTGCTGAGGAGGGAGACCGGGCGCCAGTTCTTAAGGAGGCGGAGATCACCCCTCTTAGGTAGCAGGACAATCACCGCCCTGCGCCAAGAGAGGGGCATCTCCCCGGTCGCCAAACATTCCCCCAGGACCCGCACGTAGTCGCCCCCCAGGACGCCCCAGAACGCCCTGTGGAACTCCACGGTCAGCCCGTCCAGCCCCGGGGACTTCCCCCTAGAGAGCTGGCGGAGGGCGCCGGACAGCGCCTCCAAACTCAGAGGAGCGTCCAATTTTTCGGCGCCCTCCAGGCCGACCTTCGGCAGGTCCTCCCACAAAACTCTGTGCGCGTCCTCGCTGGACGGATCCAGAGAGAACAGAGCCCCGTAATAGGCGCGGGTCTCCGCGCGGATTCCCTCCGGATCCGAGACCAGAGATCTGTCGTCGGCCAGCAGCTCCAAGAGCTGCTTACGGACCCCCCTGTCTTTTTTCCAGCGAGTAGAAGAAGGGGGAGCCACGGTCCAGGTCCCGCAGGAACTGGATCCGCGACCTCACGTACGCGCCTCGGGACCCGACGAGCTGCAGGTCCTTCAGCGCGCCCTTCTTCTCTTCGTACACCAGCCGCAGGGCCGGGTCCTCGACGACTTGGCCGAGACGGGACTCCAGGTCGAGCACCTCCTTCTCCAACTGCCCGACCCGGGCCTCCCGCCTCTTGGTCGACCCCTTCGCGTACTCCTGACAGAAGAGACGGATGTGAGCCTTGCCCACATCCCACCATAGCCTCAAGGAGGGGAAGCCCCCCCCGCTTCCTTCTCCAGCCGGCCCAGAACCGACTAAACGAATCCCGGAACCGTGCGTCCTCCAGCAGCAGATTGTTAAAGTGCCAAAACGCGGACCCCCCCCGTGCGCGCGGCAGAACGAGCTCCGCCCACACCAGGTGGTGGTCCGTGCATGGCACCGGCCGCATGGAAGCCGCCGGAACGCAGGAGACGTATGCCCGGGAAATGTAGAGGCAGTCGATCCTGGACGCTCCTCCCCCAGACCTCACCCAAGTGAAGGCGCTGGAGTCGGGATGGAGATTTCGCCAGACGTCCACCAAGTCGAGGGACCCGACCAGGTCCCTCAACTTCCCCGTCGCCGCCGGGCATGGCAGGGGGCCCGTACGGTCCCTCGCCTCGAGGGTACAATTAAAATCCCCCCCGAGGATAACGCACTCGCCCGCGTCGATGGAGCCCAAAAGAGTGGACACTTCTTCAAAGAAGCGCGCCTGCTGCGCACCAGCCCCAGGGGCGTACACGTTCACTAGATGGAGCGGCACGCCCCCTAGGCGAACAGTGATCTGGAGCAAGCGGCCCGGCACGAGCTCCTTGACCCCCAAGATCTCCGGCTGAAAATGCGGGGCCAGCAAGATAGCCACCCCACTGGAAACACTGGAGAGGTGACTCTTGCTGACCCCTCTTTGCCACGTGGCCTCGTCTCCCGGAACGGTGTGGGTTTCTTGCAGGAAGCACACCGCATACTTCCCGTCCCGAAGGACCGAAAAGTTATTAAATCTGCGGCTAGCTTCCCTGCTGCAGTTGATGTTGAGGCTGGCTATGGTTATCTTCATTTCAGAAGCATAAACCAACCCCTACTTATGACTAACGGGGGAAGGGAGGGCGGCCGCTAGTCGACCGCCACTCCCTTAGCAGCCGTGAGGAATAGCCGGAACTGACGCAGCTCGGGCGGGCCCACGCCCGCGTCCGCGCCCATGGTTTTGAAGGCGACGTGGGCCGACCCGATGAGCAGCGCCAGCCCCGACCATCTGTCGAGGGCCCGCCGGGTGCTGTGGCGACCCTGGCACGTGGCCACAAAGTCCCGGAGTTCCCAACTGGGAATGAGAATGAGGGGGGTCCCGGCGAGGGGCGCGAGGTCATCCATCGCCTCATCGGCGATGGAATCCAAGTCCTCCTCCGCCCCCACCACCGAGTCCCCGTCCTCCTCCGGGGGGTCGCCACCGGCGGCCGACCCGTCCGCCACGCAATGCGCAGCGAGCGGCTCGGCCGCGACGGCCGGCCCCGCCTCCGCCCGGATCCCACCCCCAGGATCGGTAGCGGAGGATTCCTCCCTGGGCTCCTCTAGGGGGGCCGGGCCAGAAGACGGCGGCGGTTCGGAGACCCCCTCCGCCCCAGGCGCCGGAACGACCGGAGAGACCGGAGAATATGTAAAACCGATCCCCTCCAGGTCGCCGGGCGCCAGAGACACAGACAGAGGGACCTCCTCTACTACGCCACCGGCCTCCGACCCAGCAGATGGGGTAATTTTTGTACACACCTCGACGAAGTCGAGCAGCACCTGGGAAAGGTCCGGGCCGCTCTGGGCGAGCTCATCCTCCGCGAGCCCGCCCGACCCGGACCCCAAGCCGCCCGACCCGTCGAGGGGTAATGCCACCGATAGGGGATCAATTTCCGCCGCGGGTTGTTCCGCGACCCCCCCCATGGGCAGGGTCTCGTCCCCATCCCCGGGAGGCACGAGCTGGGCAGAACCTCTGCCTCAGCCTCCCTAGGGACAGGCAACCTCTGCCGTTCGCCCGTGATGGTGTTAGCGGTGGGGTGGTGCGCAGTACCCGCGGCGGGCGACGACTCCCCCCGACCGGAGGGACCTTCCTCCTCCCGGTCCTCCTCCTCATCCAGGGGGTCGCGCCTTCTTTTAAGTGCGGAGGGGTAGAGGGAGACCTCGATTTCTGCAGAGGCCTCCCCCGCTCCCTCCGGTGGAGCGGGTTTTCGGGTCCCTCGGGCCCAAGCCCGGCCGCAAGTTCTGGCGCTACCGCCTCGGCGGTCGCGGCCACAGGCTCGGGCACGAGGTCCCCCCCGCCGCCGCACTCCGCGATTAACGCGGCGACGCTCTCGGGCGTCAGGGGCTCCATATTATGGGGCACGCCCTCCACGGGGGGACCTGCCCTACGGTTCTTGGTTTTCAACCGCGCCTTCTTCCCGACCGGACGCCCCTCCTCCCCCCCGCCGGAGGCCTGGATGGCGTCGACCTCCGACGACGACCGTACCCCGGTAGCATTTGTTTGGGGGGGGCACGGCTAGACCCGGGGGGAGGAGCGGCGGCGGCGCCAGCCTCGGCCACGCCAGTCGCCCTGGCGGCCTTGGAGGCGGGGCAGTTTTCCCGTACGTGCCCCACCTCCTTACAGGCGTGGCACCGCACGCCGTCCGTCGTCCAGAAGACGCGGTATGGGGTCCCCTCGTGGAGGACTGTAAAGGCCCCGTCCGTCTCCCCCTCCCGCGCCAGCTGGACAAAAGCCTGGCGCTGGAAGGAGAAGACATGGCGAAGGCTGGCCTCCCGGAATCCGAGCGGGATCGGCGAAATCCCCGACCTCACCTCCCCAAGTTGGAGCAAGTGGGGGAGGAGGAGCTCACCGGAGATAAAGGGCGGGACGTTTGATAGTACAACCCTCTATGCAGTGGCCTCAAGAGGGTCCACCGGCAGGAAGGTCCCGCCCACGGTGAGCCCCTGGGCGATGGCCAGGGCCACCGCCCGCTCGGACTCCAGGAAGAACACAGCCTTCCCATACATTTTCGAGGCGGCGACTATGGCCGGAGGGCCGACAACCCCAGCCATAGCCTTAACGCACGCCTCGATGGTCATGTTGGGGTGGGTGTAGCTCTTCACCCCAAGCTTCTTTGTGATCAGGCGGAACGGCGACGGGGCAGCAGCAGAAGCGGGAGCAGCCGCGGCTTTAGTCGCCACTGCCGCATACGTTCTCGCCGGCCCCGCCACCGCCGCAGATGTGGACGCCATAGTGGGGTGGATCTTACAAGAGCTACACACACCCCAAAGTCACAGGCCTGAAAGTGTTAATGGCCTTGGTGTAGGTGTCTTCCCCTGAGCAGAGGGAGTGTAAATTAACTGGCCCGCCTCTCCCCTTGATGGTATTAATTGGGAGGGGGGCCCTTTCTTCCCTCTGCTCAATGGGTAATTAGTAAATAAAAAAGAGGTGCCTTTTGGAGAGGCAGAGAGAGGACAAGGAGAGAGAGAGAGGGGGGGTGGGAAGGAGGGGGGGCCGCAATGGCAGGGTCCCCACTCAAGATGTTATTCGGTGGGTGGGTGTCGGCAGGGTGCACTCCCCCGATGGAAAACAAAGTCTTAAGATGGTCTTCGGGCAGGGGGAGAAGATGTCTTCGCCTGGGTAGGCTGGAAAAAGCCCAGGCTCAGCCCACACCAGGTCTTCTCGATGTGAAGGAAACAAGCTTCACCTGGGCAGGCTCCAGCCAACCCAGGCCAGGCTTTCCGGCCCGTCTTCTTTCCTCCCGCCGCCTAGAATGCAAAGTCTTTAGGGGTAATGCACAAAGACACCCACCTGCAGACGTTGAAGATGCAGCAGCTCCTCCCCTCCTTCCAAGTTGTAGTGGAGTGGTATTCTCTCCCCTCTCTCCCTCTCCTGGGCTGGAGGCCAAATGGGAGGCAGTGCTGGAAGGCCTCTCCAGTTGAATGCTGGCCTCCTCCTCTGTCCTCTCCTCCTCCCTCTCCAGGCACCTCTGTAGATGGTTGGTTGTGGGTTGCTCACAGCAGCAGCAGGAACAGCAGCTCAGCAGCACCTGGTTGTGGGTTGCTCACAGCAGCAGCTCAGCAGCACCTGGTTGTGGGTTGCTCACAGCAGCAGCAGGAACAGCAGCTCAGCAGCACAACCTGCTCCTCTGAAAGCAAGTTCTCAAATGAACTCCTGTGAAGGTGCCAGTCAGTTCCTTCTGGAGCCTCTACATGGCACCTTCACTTGTTTGTTCTCTAGCCTTTTGTTAATTGTTTCCTAGCCAGCCTCCCCTTTTTTGTATAAACCAAAAAAAAACATTAAATAAATAAACTATAACAATCCTTTAAATAGACCTAATAAATCAAATTAAAATTTGGCCCCTTAAATCAATTACGCACTCCAGTCCCCGCGGCGCCCACCGGTCACGAAAGAGCTCGAGGGCGGACACCGCGTGCTCCATCTCCAGGGCCACCCGGCCGCGAACATGGCCGCGGAAGAGAGGGAGGCAATCCGGCCGGACGACCCCCTCGGCCGCCCGCCTAGCCAGCCTCCCCCCTCTTTTTTTTTATAGACCCAAAAAAAAACATTAAACAAATAAACCCTTTAAATAGACCCGATTAATCAAATTAAAATTTGGCCCCTTAAATCAATTACGCACTCCAGTCCCCGCGGCGCCCACCGGTCACGAAAGAGCTCGAGCTCGCCGGCGGACACCGCGTGCTCCATCTCCAGGGCCACCCGGCCGCGAACATGGCCGCGGAAGAGAGGGAGGCAATCCGGCCGGACGACCCCCTCGGCCGCCCGCTGCCTGGACCAATTAATGGCTTTCTTGGCCAGGCCCAGGAGCAGGCCCACGAGGAGGTCCTCCGACCTG
This sequence comes from Somniosus microcephalus, assembly GCF_052327205.1. Taxonomy (NCBI): domain Eukaryota; kingdom Metazoa; phylum Chordata; class Chondrichthyes; order Squaliformes; family Somniosidae; genus Somniosus; species Somniosus microcephalus. The sequence goes on along the minus strand of NC_140998.1, from coordinate 55,321,392 downwards.
CCCGCTCCCCTCCGCACCGGGTGACCGTAGATCAAGAGCGTGGGACTGAAGTGCAACCAAAATTTGAGGAGCAGCCCCTTCAAATAGTGGAAGAGGGGCTGCAACCTCCCACACCCGACATAAACATGGAACACGGACTCCTCCAGACCGCAGAACAAACAGGCGGCCTGGGAGTCCGTGAACCAACTTAAAAACCTATTGCACGGGACTGCTCTGTGCAACACCCTCCAGGCCAAGTCCCCAATAGAACAAGGGAAGACTCCCGCATAGAGAGCCCCCCATTGGGGACCTCCGCCCCCGCCGGAAGGTAAAACGGCACGCCACGGCGTGTCCGGACGGCAGGCGAAGATGGCAAAGTGGAAGGTGTGCAAGAGCAGCCCGTACAGGAAACCCCTCCGTGCAGAATGAAAAGGCACGGAGGGCATCCCCTCGAGACGGCTCAAGTTGTGAGGCGCCAAACCCCGAGGGGAGCTTTGGGGCAGGGCGCCGATAAGGAATTCCGTCCGAACGGGAGTAAGCTCGGGCGGGATCGCCCCACGCGCTTGAGCCACCTCGATACACCTCGTGGCGCCGGGGCGCAACCTCGCCTTCACCGCCTCGATGGCATCGACCGCGAGCCGGACGTTGTCCCACGACATACGCCGCGCCAACTCCTCCGGCGCCATCCAGCCCGCTCCTCCGCCATCGAGTAGGTCCCCGACTCTAGTCACCCTGCCAGGCACAGCCCTCCGCTCTGCCAGCCACCCGAACTCACGGATGCGGAGGTGCGGATTCCTGAACAGCGGCTCTCGAAGGACAGCCGCCATTCCTGACGGGGGAGAGCTCCGCCTGGAGGCGACGGAGTTCCAAACCCATAGCAGTTCCTGGTAAAAGACAGGCAGCTCCTGCAGGCTGGCACGCCTGCTGCCCACTTCCAGAAACAGGAGCTGCATGTCGTAATTGAGGCCGTGCAGCTGGCGGAAGAAATACGTCGCCAGCGCACACCATCTGGGAGGATCCTCAACGTACAGGTATCTCTGCAGTGTCTGAAGACGGAAAGTCGCAGCCTGGGTGCGAAGGCACACCAGCGCCTGACCGCCCTCCCTAAGCGGGAGACTCAGAACCGCGGCAGAGACCCAGTGTATCCTGTTGTCCCAGAAGAAGTCGACGAGCTTCTTCTGTATCTTGGCGACAAACGCAGGGGGGGGGATCAGAGTAACCAACTGATACCACAACATGGCGGCCACCAGTTGGTTTATGACCAACGCCCGACCCCTGTAGGACAACACTCGGAGCAATCCTGTCCAGCGTCCTAAGCGAGCGGTGACTTTGGCCTCCAGCTCGTGCCAGTTCGCCGGCCAGGCGTCCTCGGCCGGGCTGAGGTAGACTCCCAAGTAGAGGAGGTGCGTTGTACTCCAGGCGAAGGGCCTGAACTCCTCCGGCAGAGAGTCCACCTGCCACTGACCCACCAGGAGTCCAGAACATTTCCCCCAGTTGATCCTGGCGGAGGATGTGTCCGAGTAAATCTGCTGGCATTCCCGCATCCTCCGCAAGTCAACGGGATCCGTGACCATGAGGAGCACGTCATCGGCGTAAGCCGAGAGGACCACCTCCACGCCTGGCCCTTGCAGAGCCAATCACGCCAACCTCTTCCGCAAGAGGCGCAGGAAAGGCTCCACGCAAATGGCATATAACTGGCCGGACATGGGGCATCCCTGACGCACCCCCCTCCCGAAGCGAAGGGGCGCCGTCAAGGACCCGTTAACTTTAATCAGACACTCCGCGGCAGCGTACAGAAGTCGGATCCGGGCGACAAAATGCGTCCCGAACCCGAATGCGCGCAGAGTCCCGAGAAGATACTTGTGATCCACCCTGTCGAACGCCTTCTCCTGATCCAGGGAAAGGAAGGCGACCGACAGACCAGCCCTCTGGGAATGGTGGACCAGGTCCCGGACCAGATGGATGTTATCGTGAATGGTCCGGCCCGGGACCGTGTAGGACTGGTCGGGATGGATCATGTGGGCCAGCACGGTGCCAAGGCGAACAGACATGGCCCTGGCAAAGATTTTGTAATCCGTGCTGAGGAGGGAGACCAGGCACCAGTTCTTAAGGAGGCGGAGATCACCCCTCTTAGGCAGCAGGACGATCACCGCCCTGCGCCACGAGAGGGGCATCTCCCCGGTCGCCAAACATTCCCCCAGGACCCGCACGTAGTCGCCCCCCAGGACACCCCAGAACGCCCTGTGGAACTCCACGGTCAGCCCGTCTAGCCCCGGGGACTTCCCCCTAGAGAGCTGGCGGAGGGCGCCGGACAGCTCCTCCAAACTCAGAGGAGCGTCCAATTTTTCGGCGCCCTCCAGGCCGACCTTCGGCAGGTCCTCCCACAAAACTCTGCGCGCGTCCTCGCTGGACGGATCCGGAGAGAACAGAGCCCCGTAATAGGCGCGGGTCTCCGCGCGGATTCCCTCCGGATCCGAGACCAGAGATCCGTCGTCGGCCAGCAGCTCCAAGAGCTGCTTACGGACCCCCCTGTCTTTTTTCCAGCGAGTAGAAGAAGGGGGAGCCACGGTCCAGGTCCCGCAGGAACTGGATCCGCGACCTCACGTACGCGCCTCGGGACCCGACGAGCTGCAGGTCCTTCAGCGCGCCCTTCTTCTCTTCGTACGCCAGCCGCAGGGCCGGGTCCTCGACGACTTGACCGAGACGGGACTCCAGGTCGAGCACCTCCTTCTCCAACTGCCCGACCCGGGCCTCCCGCCTCTTGGTCGACCACTTCGCGTACTCCTGGCAGAAGAGACGGATGTGAGCCTTGCCCACATCCCACCATAGCCTCAAGGAGGGGAAGCCCCCCTGCTTCCTTCTCCAGCCGGCCCAGAACCGACCGAACGAATCCTGGAACCGCGCGTCCTCCAGCAGCCGGTTGTTAAAGTGCCAATACGCGGACCCCCCCCGCGCACGCAGCGGAACGAGCTCCGCCCACACCAGGTGGTGGTCCGTGCACGGCACCGGCCGCACGGAAGCTGCCGGAACGCAGGAGACGTATGCCCGCGAAATGTAGAGGCGGTCGATCCTGGACGCTCCTCCCCCAGACCTCACGTAAGTGAAGGCGCTGGAGTCGGGATGGAGATTACGCCAGACGTCCACCAAGTCGAGGGACCCGACCAGGTCCCTCAACTTCCCCATCGCCGCCGGGCACGGCTGGGTACCCGTGCGGTCCCTCGCCTCGAGGGTACAATTAAAATCCCCCCCGAGGATGACGCACTCGCCCGCGTCGATGGAGCCCAAAAGAGTGGACACTTCTTCAAAGAAGCGCGCTTGCTGCGCACCGGCCCCGGGGGCATACACGTTCACTAGATGGAACGGCACGCCCCCCAGGCGAACAGTGACCTGGAGCAAGCGGCCCGGCACCAGCTCCTTGACCCCCAAGATCTCCGGCTGAAAATGCGGGGCCAACAAGATAGCCACCCCACTGGAAACACTGGAGAGGTGACTCATGTTGACCCCTCCTTGCCACTCCAGGAGCCACGTGGCCTCGTCTCCCGGAACGGTGTGTGTTTCTTGCAGGAAGCACACCGCATACTTCCCGTCCCGAAGGACCGAAAAGTTATTAAATCTGCGGCTAGCATCCCTGCTGCCGTTGACGTTGAGGCTGGCTATGGTTATCTTCATTTCAGAAGCACAACCAACCCCTACTTAAGCCTAATGGGGGAAGGGAGGGCGGCCGCTAGTCAACCGCCACTCCCCTAGCAGCCCGGTGAAGAATGTCCGGAACCGACGCAGCTCGGACGGGTTCACGCCCGCGTCCGCACCCATGGTCTTATAGGCGACGCGGGCCGACCCGATGAGCAGCGCCAGCCCCGACCATCTGTCGAGGGCCTGCCGGGTCCTGCGGCGACCCTGGCTCGTGGCCACAAAATCCCGGAGCTCCCTGATGGGAATAAGAATGAGGGGGGTCCCGGCGAGGGGCGCGAGGTCATCCATCGCCTCATCGGCGATGGATTCTAAGTCTTCCTCCACCCCCACCACCGAGTCCCCGTCCTCCTCCGGGGGGACGCCACCGGCGGCCGAACCGTCCGCCACGCAGTGCGCATCGGGCGGCTCGGCCGCGCCAGCCGGCCCCGCCTCCGCCCGGATCCCACCCCCAGGATCGGTAGCGGAGGATTCCCCCCCGGGCTCCTCTAGGGGGGCCGGGCCAGAAGGCGGCGGCGGTTCGGAGACCCCCTCCGCCCCAGGCGCCGGAACGACCGGAGAGACCGGAGAACACGTGCAACCGATCTCCTCCAAGTCGCCCGGCGCCGGAGACACAGACAGAGGGCCCCCCCCCGCTACGCCACCGGCCTCCGACCCAGCAGATGGGGTGATTTTCCCGCAGACCTCGACGAAGTCGAGCAGCACCTGGGAAAGGTCCGGGCCGCTCTGGGCGAGCTCATCATCGGATGACTCGCCCGGCCCGGTCCCCTGGCCGCCCGACCCGTCGAGGGGTAATGCCACCATTAGAGGGTCAATCCCCGCCGCGGGTTGTTCCGCGACCCCCCCCACGGGCAGGGTCTCGTCCCCGTCCCCGGGAGGCACAAGCTGGGCAGACGCTTCTGCCTCAGCCTCCCCGGGGACAGGTGACCCCTGCCATTCGCTCGCGATGGTGATAGCGGTGGGGTGGGGCGCAGCGCCCGCGGCGGGCGACGACTCCCCCTGACCGGAGGGACCTTCCACCTCCCGGTCCCCCCCCTCGTCCCAGGAGTCGCGCCTTCGCTTGAGCGCGGAGGGGTAGAGGGAGGCCTCCATGTCTTCAGGGGCCTCCCCTGCTCCCTCCAGAGGAGCGAGTTCTTTGGGTCCCCCGGACCCAAGCCCGGCCGCAGGTTCCGGTGGTCCCGCCTCGGCGGTCGCGGCCACGGACTCAGGCATGGGGTCCCCCCCAGCTCCGCACTCCACGAACAATGCCGCGATGCTCTCGGGCGTCAGGGGGTCCATATCAAAGGGTTCGCCCTCCGCGGGGGGACCCACCCTATGGTGTTTGTTCTTGCCCAGCGCCTTTTTTCCGACCGGACATCCCTCCTCCCCCCTGCCGGAGGCCTGGATGACGTTGGCCTCCGACGACGACCGCGCCCCGTTAGCTTTTGTTCGGGAGGGGGCGCGGCTAGACCCGGAGGGAGGAGCGGCGGCGGCGCCAGCCTTGGTCGCGCCAGTCACCCTGGCGGCTTTGGAGGTGGGGCAGTTTTTCCGCACGTGCCCCACCTCCCTACAGGCGTGGCACCGCACGCCGTCCGTGGTCCAAAAGACGCGGTACGGGGTCCCCCCGTGGAGGACCGTGAAAGCCCCGTCCGTCTCCCCCTCCCGCGCCAGCTGGACAAAGGCCTGGCGCCGGAAGGAGAAGACATGGCGAAGGCTGCTTTCCCGGAGCCCGAGCGGGATCGGGGAAATCCCCGACCTCACCTCCCCAAGTTGACGAAGGTGGGGGAGGAGGAGCTCACCGGCGATATAGGGTGGGACATTCGACAGGACAACCCTCTGCGCGGTGGCCTCCAGCGGGTCCACCGGCAGGAAAGTCCCGCCCACGGTGAGCCCCTGGGCGATGGCGAGGGCCACCGCCCGCTCGGACTCCAGGAAGAAGACAGCCTTCCCGTACATTTTTGAGGCGGCGACTATGGACGGAGGGCCGACACCCCGGCCATAGCCTTCACGCACGCCTCAATAGTCATGTTGGGGTGGGTGTAGCTCTTCACCCCGAGCTTCATGGTCATTAGTCGGAACGGCGACGGGGCCGCAGCAGCAGCGGGAGCAGCCCCGGCCTTGGCCGCCGCCGCCGCATAAGTCATTGCTGACCCCGTCACCGCCGAAGAAGTGCTCGCCATAATGGGGCGGTTTTTAAGGAAGAGCCACACACACCCCAAAAGTCACAGGCCCTAAGATGTTAATGGCCTCAGTAAGTGTGTCTTTCCCAGAGCAGAGGGAGTGTAAATTAACTGGCCCGCCTCTCCCCTTGATGGTATTAATTGGGAGGGGGGCCCTTCCTTCCCTCTGCTCAATGGGTAATTAGATAAAAATGAAAGAGGTGCCTTTTGGAGAGGCAGAGAGAGGACAAGGAGAGAGAAAGAGGGGGATGGGAAGGAGGGGGGGCCGCAAAGGCAGGGTCCCCACTCAAGATGTTATTCGGTGGGTGGGTGTCGGCAGGGTGCACTCCCCCGATGGAAAACAAAGTCTTAAGATGGTCTTCGGGCAGGGGGAGAAGATGTCTTCGCCTGGGTAGGCTGGAAAAAGCCCAGGCTCAGCCCACACCAGGTCTTCTCGATGTGAAGGAAACAAGCTTCACCTCGGCAGGCTCCAGCCAACCCAGGCCAGGCTTTCCGGCCCGTCTTCTTTCCTCCCGCCGCCTAGAATGCAAAGTCTTTAGGGGGAATGCACAAAGACACCCACCTGCAGACGTTGAAGATGCAGCAGCTCCTCCCCTCCTTCCAAGTTGTAGTGGAGTGGTATTCTCTCCCCTCTCTCCCTCTCCTGGGCTGGAGGCCAAATGGGAGGCAGTGCTGGAAGGCCTCTCCAGTTGAATGCTGGCCTCCTCCTCTGTCCTCTCCTCCTCCCTCTCCAGGCACCTCTGTAGATGGTTGGTTGTGGGTTGCTCACAGCAGCAGCAGGAACAGCAGCTCAGCAGCACCTGGTTGTGGGTTGCTCACAGCAGCAGCTCAGCAGCACCTGGTTGTGGGTTGCTCACAGCAGCAGCAGGAACAGCAGCTCAGCAGCACAACCTGCTCCTCTGAAAGCAAGTTCTCAAATGAACTCCTGTGAAGGTGCCAGTCAGTTCCTTCTGGAGCCTCTACATGGCACCTTCACTTGTTTGTTCTCTAGCCTTTTGTTAATTGTTTCCTAGCCAGCCTCCCCTTTTTTGTATAAACCAAAAAAAAACATTAAATAAATAAACTATAACAATCCTTTAAATAGACCTAATAAATCAAATTAAAATTTGGCCCCTTAAATCAATTACGCACTCCAGTCCCTGCGGCGCCCACCGGTCACGAAAGAGCTCGAGCTCGCCGGCGGACACCGAGTGCTCCATCTCCAGGGCCACCCGGCCGCGAACATGGCCGCGGAAGAGAGGGAGGCAATCCGGCCGGACGACCCCCTCGGCCGCCCACCTAGCCAGCCTCCTCTTTGTGTTTAAACCATAAAAAATACATTAAACAAATAAACTGTAACAAAAAGTCCAATAAACCCCTAAACAAAACTTGACAAATCAAATTAAAATTTGGTTACTTAAATCGATTACGCACTCCAGTCCCCGCGGCGCCCACCGGTCACGAAAGAGCTCGAGCTCGCCGGCGGACACCGCGTGCTCCATCTCCAGGGCCACCCGGCCGCGAACGTGGCCGCGGAAGAGAGGGAGGCAATCCGGCCGGACGACCCCCTCGGCCGCCCGCCTAGCCAGCCTCCTCTTTTCCAACCAAAACAAGTTAACAAATAAACTAAAAAATCCAATAACCCTTTTAAATAAACCTTCACCAATCAAATTAAAATTTGGTTGTCTAAATTAATTATGCACTCCAGTCCCCGCGGCGCCCACCGGTCACGAAAAAGCTCGAGCTCGCCGGCGGACACCGCGTGCTCCATCTCCAGGGCCACCCGGCCGCGAACATGGTCGCGGAAGAGAGGGAGGCAATCCGGCCGGACGACCCCCTCGGCCGCCCGCCTAGCCAGCCTCTTTTTTTATAAACCCAAAAATAAACCCTTAAACAAATAAACCCTTTAAATAACCCGTTTAATCAAATTAAAATTTGGCCTCTTAAATCGATTACGCACTCCAGTCCCCGCGGCGCCCACCGGTCACGAAAGAGCTCGAGCTCGCCGGCGGACACCGCGTGCTCCATCTCCAGGGCCACCCGGCCGCGAACATGGCCGCGGAAGAGAGGGAGGCAATCCGGCCGGACGACCCCCTCGGCCGCCCGCCTAGCCAGCCTCCTGTGTTAATTCTTAACGGCCTGTTAGCTGTTCATGGGTTGCACCTGGTTTTCTTGGTATATAAGTTCTATGGTTGTTTCACTCTGCTCAGTCCTAACCAGGTAACCGGAGGGACTAGCCCTTGCTCTGTGGCTCCTGACTTTAACTAGTTGGGTGCCATGGTTCTCTCGAGCTTTGTATTTAAGATGTATTCTCGAGCTTGGCGTTTAAGATGTATTCTCGAGCTTTGTGTTTTAGAAGTATTCTCGAGCTTTGTGTTTAAGATGTATTCTCGAGCTTGGTGTTTAAGATGTATTCTCGAGCTTTGTGTTTAAGAAGTATTCTCGAGCTTTGTGTTTAAGATGTATTCTCGAGCCTTGTGTTTAAGAAGTATTCTCGAGCTCTGTATTTAAGATGTAACTAACTGTGTCCTTGTTTCTTAGTCTTGATAAGGAGCTGGGCTGGACTGGCGTGTTGCCATGCTGGCGCTTGTCTTGAGCTCTTGAGAAGCCTGTTACCCCTGCAGCAGCCCTTCGTGATAGCTTGTTTCGAGTTACGTCTCGGCAAGCTGGTTGTGCTTGTGGTAAGCTTATCCCAGCTCATTATGGACAAGTATGATGCCTCATGGAAGCTGTCCTGAGTTCCTATTCTTGACTAGCCATTTTGTAATTTGTCTCGCGTTTTATGTATATTGTTCTTGTCTCGAGTTCTATGTTTGATGTGGGGTTCCTGTCTTGAGTTCTTACGTATGCTGTTGTGTTCCTTGTATGAATCTAGTTATGTGTGAATCTTGTTAAGTAATGAATAATGAATAAAGTATTGTTTCTTAAGATTGTATACCTGCCTCGAGCCTGGTTTCTGCACTTGGGTCCAGAACCTACCTTATCCGGAGATCACGGCCTCGTGGCTCCCCAAACCCTGACCATATGTGGCTGGTCCAGTTAAGTTTCTGGTCAATGGTGACTCCCAGGATGCTGATGGTGGGGGATTCGACAATGGTAATGCTATTGAATGTCAAGGGGAGGTGGTTAGACTCTCTCTTGTTGGAGATAGTCATTGCCTGGCACTTGTGTGGCGTGAATGTTACTTGCCACTTATCAGCTCAAGCCTGAATGTTGTCCGGATCTTGCATGCAGGCACGGACTGCTTCATTATCTGAGGAATTGCAAATGGAACTGAACACTGCAATCATCAGCGAACATCCCCACTTCTGACGTTATGATGGAGGGAAGGTCACTGATGAAGCAGCTGAAGATGGTTGGGCCTAGGACGCTGCCCTGTGGAACTCCTGCAGCGATGTCCTGGGGCTGAGATGATTGGCCTCTAACAACCACTAACATCTTCCTTTGTGCGAGGTATGACTCCAGCCAGTGAAGAGTTTTCCCCCTGATCTCAATTGAGTTCAATTTTACTAGGGCTCCTTGATGCCACACTCAGTCAAATGCTGCCTTGATGTTAAGGGCAGTCACTCTCTCCTCACCTCTGGAATTCAGCTCTTTTGTCTATGTTTGGACCAAGGTTGTAATGAGGTCTGGAGCTGAGTGATCGTGGCAGAACCCAAACTGGGCATCGGTTAGCAGGTTATTGGTGAGTAAATGCCGCTTGATAGTACTGCTGACTACACCTTCCATCACTTTGCTGATGATTGAGTGTAGACTGATGGGACGGTAATTGGCCGGATTGGATTTGTCCTGCCTTTTGTCGACAGGACAGACCTGGGCAATTTTCCACATTGTCGGATAGATGCCAGTGTTGTAGCTATACTGGAACAGCTTGGCTAGAAGCGCGGCTAGTTCTGGAGCACATATCTTCAGCACTACAGGTGGGATGTTGTCAGGACCCATATCCTTTGCCGTAACCAATGCACTTAGCCGTTTCTTGATATCGCGTGGAGTGAATTGAATTGGCTGAAGACTGGCTTCTGTGATTGTGGGGACCTCAGGAGGAGGCTGAGATGGTCACCCACTCGGCACTTCTGGCTGAAGATGGTTGTGAATGCTTCAGCCTTGTCTTTTGCACTTGCCTGCTGGGCTCCATGCTACATGCATAGACATCAAATTCTAGACATCGGTTTTGACATCACATTTTGCTACAGATGCGGAACAGTTTTAAAATATTGTGTGGGTCTGAGCTGGAGCCTGAAACTGATAAGTATATAATAATATGAAAAGTTCCCAGAACATACAATTAAATTATGAATAACTTCTCTATTCCAGTTTGTAAAGTTCCCTGCCCAAAAAATAAATAAAATTGTGATATTAATAACCTGGGGATCCTTTTATTTGACTAGATTTTGTGGCCTTAAAGGTTCACTTTACATACTGAATATAACATTGTGCATTATATAACAATTCTATCCTTGTAAAACAGCATATCATCTGGCTTGCTATAAGCAATGGCACAGTACATTTGCTAATAATATTACACAACTGTGCAGTTCCTGTCTCTCACGCTTCAGGTGTTACGTTCTGACATCACACTTCCTGTATCACATTCTGGTATTGCGCTCTGGTATCATGCTCTGATACCAAATTTTGCTGATTGGCTCAAATTTGATATTCAGAAAACAGCAATAAATCAGAACTCTAACTGTGACCAGTGAGCAAAGTCTACCAATTAAAAAAAATGAACCAATTAAAATCAATCAAAAATCTTTTACACAATTCTTTAAGCCACATAAGTCACAAATCAGTAATTACGAGAAGTGATGAAAATCTACCAACGAAAATAACTAGAAAATAAACCATTTATTTGTTCAAAAATTAGCAAAATCATTTCAGCTGCTATTTTCTCAGTAATTGAAATTTGAAGTGTCAAAAATAAAGTTTATAACACATCCAAGGCATAAAAAGTATGCCTATCACAGCAACTTGATTGAGATTACCCATAAAATTGTCTTCTGTGCCTTTGAAAACTTTCATGCAAGTATGTACCTGGATGCTTCAGCCTCTTTCTCAAAAGCCTGGGATTGGAATTAAATATTCTTCCTAAAATTGTTCTCAAAAGCCTAGGATTGGAGTTAAATTTCTCCCCAAAATGTTCACCCTGTCAGCCGAAGGGAGTGACTGACAACACCCGTGCCTGCAATTCCCAGGATGCCAGAGTTTGAGCATATGCAGTGTGGATGGCGGGATTTTTCAGGGGGTCAGCGGGCCCGTTCGGTGGCAGGTCGGGTGGGAAAAAAAAATTTTTGACCGGGTCAGGGGCATCAGCCCCGACCACATTGCTGCGCAGGAGGCATGGGATGGCCTCACCATGGCCAGATTTACATCACTTGAAGTTGTACACCCTGGCTGCCACATGATGCCCCAGGTTGGCACCACCCCATACCAACACCATAAAGCATCCGTACAATGCCCAAGCCATTCCTTTCACACTCATTACCACCGTTATGTCTCACCATTCACCGCAGCTCACTAAGCCACTTCCAAAGGTGCACACAAATCTGTCCAAGAACGCAAAGTGTTGAAAATAAAGGTTTCAATGTTTGGCACCACATTAACAGAAACTTTACATGAACATTGCATAAAACACCCAAGTGCCTACCCTTGTGTGTTAGTTGGTATGATTGGACTAGGATGAGGATGAGTGTGAGGGGTGGCTAGTGAGATGGGGAAGTGATAATGTAGATAGAGAGGGATGGGTGGAGGTGCAAGGCAAGTTGGTGTGAGTAAGGATGTGTAGGAGTAGGGTAGGGAAGGCAGAGTGATGGGGATGTGATGAGTGGCACAGCAGGATGAGGTTGGGTGTGGCTTTCCAGTAACATTTCGTAATCTACTGAGATCATTGAAAGGTTTGTGCCACTGCAGCCTGGTCCTCCTGATGACATTCCTGCTTGTGTCTTCCTGTGCAATGTGCAACCAGGCTGCATTCATCTCCTGGGTAGGTCTCTTCCGCCCATTGGGAAGAGAGCCTCCCTGTGTGCTGTGACGCATATGGAGGGAGTCATGGGAGAGCTTGGGTGCAGCCATGCACCTCTGTGCAGTGCTTGTCAGTGTTTGCAGCACCTCAATGCTGTAGAACACTGACAGCACAAATGTCAAAATGTGCATAGTCCCTTTAAGGAAACCGACTGCTGGCAAAATATGTCATCAAATGACGTCATCAGACCCGCTTCCTTCAATTGGCCGGCAAACGCGCTGGGCGGGCTTAACAAGCCCAATCCGGGGAAAATCATCTTGGATAGTGGGCTAGAGCAAGGCCGGGGTCTACCACCGACATCGCCCGCCACGGGCCCGCCGAGGTGGGGGAAATTGCGGCCGATATCTCTCAGCATGGATCACTTTTCAATCTCGGTGCAACAACTGAAAGTGTGCCTTTCCTTATGCTATAATAATATTTATGAAGTCCTTAATTTTTCCAAATTATTTGAAAACAAGCTGAATTTTGGAATATTTTAAGATAAGGTTTCACAGGAAAACTATATTCAAGTGCTAATTTTTTTAACTTCACAGACAGGCTAAGAAAAGCTCCCGAGAGAAAGAGAGAGAAAAACACAGCGGCAATGGGTATGCAAAATACCGTATTTTATAAGGAACCAATCAAAAAACAATTGTTTCTTTCCCTTGGGCAGAAATCTCAGAATTTTATTTCTAAATTCTAACTCCCACTGCAACAGATTAACCTCTGATCCATCATTAGCAATACTGCAGCAGATCTGCTAGTAATATTATAAAATCAGTAAAACCGAATGCATTTATCTGGTCATTATCACATTGCTGTTTGTGGGAGTTAGCTGTGTGCAAATTGGCTGCCGCGTTTCCTACATTCCAACAGTGACTACACTTCAAAAAGTACTTCATTGGCTGTAAAGCGCTTTGGGATGTCCGGTAGTCGTGAAAGGCGCTATATAAATGCAAGTCTTTTTTTATTTCCAACTTGTCCATCATATATGAAATATTTCATTGTCGCATATGCAAATTCTGTGCAGCTGATTGGCTCAAATTTTACATTTGTAAAAAAGCGACAATTTAGGACTCTAGAAAGTGCCAATTTGTACTCAGCAAGCTGAGCAATGTGATAATGAACAGATACAGGAAACTTTGTGCTATCTGGCACCGATGGGACCGAGTTGCTGCCGTTCCCTCAAAACTGCCGTACACTCCAGAACTAATGTTGAAACATACGGAGATTTTCATCTCCGTATGAATCAACAAACCCGCCTCTAAACAGTCGGCAAGCGTCTCTGTAGCGTCTCTAGCTGAAGCTGTTGCTTAGCTACAGACGTTGCAGAGCTTGACTGTTCAAAAAAAGCAAAGAAAAGAAACGAAAAGAATAAAAAAACGGCTCCTGATTTTTGCCGGTGGCTCGAGCTTGCCGGATGGTTCGCCTCCAGATAACACAAAGTTTCCTGTAGTCTGTTTTTTTGTTATGTTGATTGAGGGATAAATATTGGCCAGGACATCGATGCTAGATCAATTGTTAATTTTAAATTGGAGATTGATAGCTTTCTGTTAACCAAATGTATTAAGGGATATGGGCCAAAGGCGAGTATATGGAGTTAGGTCGCAGATCAGCCATGATCTCATTGAATGGCGGAGCAGGCTCAAGGGGCTGAATGGCCTACTCCTGTTCCTGTGTTCCCCTGCTCTTCTTCGAAATAGTGCCATGGGATCTTTTATGTCCACCTGAGAGAGAGCAGGTTTAATGTCTCACCTGAAAGACAGCACATTCGACAGTGCAGCGCCCCCTCAGTACTGCGCTGAAGTGTCAGCTTAGATTTTTGTGCTCAAGTCTCTGGAGTGGAACTTGAACCCATAAACCTTCTGACTCAGAGGCGAGAGCGCTACCAACTGAACCACTGGCTGACACTCTAACAATGAGCAGTGATAAAAATTTACCAATAAAAAAGTAGAAACTGTACCAATCAAATCACTTAAATAACAACAACTTGCATTTATATAGTGCCTTTAACGTAGTAAATCGTACCAAGGCGCTTCACAGGAGCGTTATCAAATAAAATTTGACACTGACCCACATAAGGAGGTATTAGGACAGGTGTGACTTACTTAAAAGCAGTCAAAAAATTTTTAGCCACAACAAATCAGTAACTAAGAGAATTGGCAAAAATCTACAAAAATAGAAATGGGACCAATCAAATAGTTGATTCCCCCCCTCCCCAAGTAAATTTTACAACATAACTTACTTAGAAAATTAGCTGTGTTTATGTACTTTCATAATGTTTTATTCTCTGCCTCTTTCAAAAGCTTGTCACTGAATATTCTTCCCACAGCTATCCTCTTATTAGCTGAAGACAGTTAATAATTAAGCCTGTACCTGCAATTCCTAGGATGCCAGTCTAAGCAAGTGCGGTCTAGAGAATCACCCGACATGCATCAGACTGATTACTCTCACCTAACAACTTAAGGGATGTTTTCCCTCGGGCTTCAATTAATATTGTGTGTTTATTTTCCCAAAATATTTCAAGACAAGTTGGAGCATGAATTTTAGAAACTTTTTGAGAGGTTTCACAGCGAAAATATTTTCAAATGCTTATTTTACTTCACAGAAAGAGGTTGAGAGGCTGCTATGTATGAGAGCGAGAGAGAGATCACTACAGTACTTGTGCTTTTTTTGTTTATACTAAGAATTCAAAATTATTTTTGATATAATGATTTTTTTGTCCAGTTGCCCTAGGTAAGAAAATCATAATCAAATAACACTTGCTTCCTTTCACTCAAGATATACAGCTATCGTCAATACATGCTCCAGCATCCTCTCCCTGGAGCCGCATAGTATCTTACCATGAACAACACCATGGGAAATCAGCTAATGTATAATGTATATAAAAGTCTTGCATCTAGTGTGCATATGTCACACACTTCAGATGTCACACATTGTTACAGATGCAAAATAAATTTTGAAAAAGTCATCCATTGAACTATGGATCCTTAAATCTCTAAATACCTGTCATCTTTGTCATCTGGTTGACCACCATTTATAAGTAGCTACAATTACCTTGGTTTGCCAATTTAGAACATTGTCCTTAAAGACACAGGGCAGTTAAACATTGCAACTGTGCTTGAGATCCAAGATTATCCATGAGTAATGCCATAGGAAATCCACTTTTGTTGTATTAATACCATGGTTTCTGCAGGGGTACTCCTGCTCTTACGTCAAAGTTCCTGCTGTATTTTTGGTGGAAGATCAGTGGAAACACCTCAGAAACTGACGGCGGTTTATGCTCTTTCTCTCAGGTTTCCATTGATGTTCCACTGAAGTTACGGTGGGAAATCATGCGAGCCCCGCAGAAATGTTATTCCCATACATAACGGCATTCGGGTTTTCTGTTGTAACATGTTACATGTTGGAGTTTTTACCCTAGATAGTTTAATTGGGTTCAGCAACTCATACCATTCCTATGGACAAGCTCTTACGCCGGATGGCTCAGAGTGTGCGTTTGCCTGCCCAGTATCTAGGTAAGTTGTATAGACTCCAGGGATTGAACAGAAAGCTTTGGCTTATTGGTTATATTACTTGCTCTCGTGTAACTTTTCTCGTCTTCAGAAGGCAGTAGAATAAACACTTTACTACACCGAGGTTTAGGCTATAAACTGTGAAACAGATTTATTAAACAATAAATGAATAAGTGAACAAAAGCAATGAGACACTGTAGATTTACAGTAGCTATAGTATAGTATCGTTTCAGCCGTGGCTCAGTTGGTAGCCCCCTCGACTCCGAGTCAGAAGGTTGTGGGTTCAAGTCCTACTCCAGGGATTGAGGGATTGCTGCACTGTCGGAGGTGCCGTCTTTCCAATGAGACGTTAAACCAAGGCCCTGTCTGCCTCTCAGGTGGACATAAAAGATCCCATAGGACTATTTCAAAGAATAGCAGGGGAGTTCTCCCCAGTGTCCTGGCCAATAGTTAGCCCTCAATCAACATCACTAAAACAGATTATCTGGTCATTATCACATTGCTGCTTGTGGGAGCTTGCTGTGCACAAATTGGCTGCCACTTTTCCTACAATACAACAGTGACTACACTTCAAAAAGTACTTAATTGTCTGCAAAGCGCTTTGGGACATCCAGTGGTCATGAAAGGCGCTATATAAATGTAAGTCTTTCTATAGTCTTAGCTATTCCCTTACAGAAGATAGAAAATCACAGTAATTTCTGCTATACTAAACTGCAATGTAAATAAAACTGGAAGGTCTTGAACTGTATTACCTGATCTCAACCATGATCGTAGTAAACGTGCTCCAGTGGTCCTCAGGTACCCTGTGTTCGGATGGGGTGTCTGGTTCCAATCACTATCCAGCACCCCACAATGGAAAAAGGTGTTGGGTAAGAACAGGATTGGGCTCAGCTGTTACACCTCCAGTGATCAATTAGCCCGCTGGCACTCAGTGTCAGGATTAATTGTCATTTGGGTCAGGTCCTCCAGGGCAACTGCCACCCATAGAGCCCCACCCCAACAAGGACTCAGTGATTTCAGGAGAGGAAGCGAGGAGAGAAAATTGATGAGAAAATATGTTTTTGAACATATCTTATTAGTCTTGCCTTAAGAAATTTGTCAACCATGTTGTCTCAAAAATGAAGCATTCTTGTCAATAGTGTATGATGGTAATGGTTTCTTTCTATCATAGTACATATGGTGTGAAAAAACAGTTTACTCATAGAATATTGCCCAGCTTGTTTTGATACAAAATAACATAAAGAAGATGTTATCTCTGGTATCAGAGAGGGAAACCAAGTAATTCAATTCAAATACAAGCACCTTGTGGGTTTTGTTTGAATACATGTTTGATTGACAACTATCTGAGTTTATATTTTATATATTTAAATTTCCTTTTTTTCCTGGCCAAATTTTGAAAAGTATTTCTCAGCCTGTCCAATTTAGTAGTCCCTCTGAAGCCAACAGTGAAATAGAGAGACTCTATGGATAGTCAGGAACAAACCACCACATCTTCCAACTTGGGTGAGCAGAAACCAGGAAATTGGATAGCTACTGCTTCTGCCCAGTCTCTGCTGAAAATGTGTTTACCACAACTTATGCTTGGGTTGTATGCCCATGTATTTCATCATGCTCATTTCAGTGGTAGCCTAATTACACATGCATTAAGGAAATTATTTCCACTATTTGGGCAGAAGTCCTGACCAGTTGTACTTACGTCCATGAATTGCAACACACTAAGTATGCTGTTTGTGTTGTGTGCATCTCTGTGTGAGAGTGAGGGGGAGGGAATGACATAGGAACTATTTAATACATAGAAATACATACAAAATGGAAACAGGCCATTAGGACAAACCTGTTGAAAACGTAGAAAACGAGGTTAAGAAGTGTGTGTGTAACACTCAAAATACTAATTTGTAACATAACATTGGAGGCGAGGGGGATGGTGGCGTCTTCATCAACGGGGCAATGTCCTTGTTTACCCTCCATGAAAGCAGTAGTTCTAATTACATTTATCCATCCTGTTTCCATATCCCTTCAACCCCTTTTCCCTTCATTTCTGGTACTAGACCACAGCACAGGGCCTGTTTGCACAGTGTAAGGGGATACCCCCTGACAAATCCAAGTAATTTTAAAAGCTATATGAGGCCAGAAATAGAAGCATTTTAAGATTTTGTCCATGAAAAGTTCGGAGGAAGTGGTTGCTACATTGAGGGTTTTTTTTTGCATCTGTGGAGCATAAGCTTAAAAATAAATCTGTACTGAGAGTATAGAGGTTTATGCACATTAAATCCCAGAAGGCTCTAGTAATGGGGGTTTGCTTTTTTTCCCTTTCTGGAGATCATAAATGATTAAGAGATCTTCAGTTTGCTGATTGGAGCACCAGACCCATGTGATCCCAGGTACGCTTCCACACACGATGCGCTCCTGGGATCCATGGGCCACTGCACTGCCCTCTACTACGTAGTGTCAAACAGCAAGTTCACGAAGGAGGGTCCCCATCAGGTAAGTGCGCATTCGGTTCGGATACCCGCGGCATAATCCTTAATTACGCCGCCGACTGCAAAATCCAGGCCAATGTTTTCTTCATCCCTTAATGCCCTTGTAGGGAAGATTGTCCAAAGTGATCTCCAAAGAAGCTATGGGCTTGTAATTTTGGTGTGCTCCTTAAGTTTGTATCTACTCTCGTGCACAAGGTGCCACCTTGCTTTGTAAAGAGAGAAGTAATCTTTACATTGTATGCACAGTGACAGGAATGTGCCAAAGCTGCAACCCATCCTAGTGTCATTAAATGACCATGCATCATTCAAATAGGTTGTGTTACAGTACTCATGAACGAAACCCTTTGAAGATGCGAGTGCGCCAAGGCTTTCAGTTGGAAGTTACTACTGTAATGCGTGTTCTATGGGTATACATTGCCAGCAATGAAAGAGCTAGGTTGAGTTATGGTTTGAAATGGGCCAGCAGTAATTATGCAACAGATTGCCAAGCAACACTTTGTCATGCATACTTGGACCATGTGCATGCTAAATGGTACGACATGGTAGGCTCACCATGGCAGTTTCCTTAAGGTGTGCCACCTTCATCCTGATTGCCACTGTAAAGTCTGTGGGTTATATGGTGAATTAATACACAGACTACAAGAGTAACTTTAACAGGACTTTACTATTCGAAGGTCAGGGCGAATCTGCCCAATAAATCCTTACACAGCACTTATATACCGGTGTGGTCACCACCGGTATTACAGTATACAGTAGCCAAGATAAAGTAATGCAACCCTTAAAATAGTTCTCTTAAAGGTGGAACGTTACATACACTACAATCCTCCCTTTTTAGGTTAACAATATATACATATTCCCATTAATATAACATCTTAACATATATACAACTTTATGTGAAACAGTTCACAGATTCAGTCTCTCTGGAGGCTTCCGGACACTGTCCGGATAACGCCTCGGTGGTGTAGTCGTTTTCGGTGGTGTAGTAGGTTCTTCTGGCAAGGTCGATTCGGCTTGAAGGACCGTTTCAGGTTCATCGGATTCCAGTATTACCGGATCGGAGGTAGATGCTCTGGGTATCTCTGCTTCAACATTAGACGTATAGAGTTGTGGAGTAGGTTGGGCCTTTGTGGATGATTCTATGATCTGGTCAACATGGCGCCTTATTATGCTTTCACCAATGTCCACGGTATACATCAACGGTCCTAGCCTTTTTCCAATAGTTCCCGGCTGCCATTTCTCGGTACGGTAGTCCCGGGCCAAAACTTGTTGACCTATCTGAAAGGATCTAGTTGGCCTTTCATTCATGCCTTGAAATTGCCGGTTCTCTACGTCCCTTCTGACGTTTGGCTTAATCAAATCCAGCCGGCATCTTATTCTTCTATTGAAAAACATCATGGTGGGAGTTTGGTTTGTGACCGCATGTGTTGCATTCCTGTACGCCAACAAGAAGTTATCTACCTTATGTTGTAGATTTATGTCTTCATTACCCATGGCCTTTATGGCCTTCTTGAAGGTCTGGACAAACCTTTCAGCTAATCCATTGGTGGCGGGATGGTATGGGGCGAACGTATAGTGCTTGACCCCATTGCTTTTTAAGAACTTCCTGAATTCTTCGGACACAAATTGCGGTCCATTATCAGAACAGATCTGTTCCGGCAGCCCATTCCTGGCAAATATGGTCCTTAATACTGTGATGGTTTTTTCCGTGGTGGTGGAGGACATTTTTATTACCTCCGGCCACTTGGAGTGTGCATCCACCGCGATTAAAAACATTGAGTCCATAAATGGACCAGCAAAGTCGATATGTACCCTTTGCCATGGAGATGAGGGCCACTCCCATGGATGCAGAGGAGCTTGTGGTGGCGCGTTTTGGACCTTCTGGCATCCTAGACAGCTCTTGGTTATTTCTTCGATGTCTCCATCAATACCTGGCCACCACACAAACGCTCTGGCTAGGTTCTTCATTTTCACTCCACCCAGATGCCCCTCGTGAAGCTCCTTTAGTACTTTCTGCTGGAGTTTGGGTGGAATCACCACTCTAGATCCACACATCAAGGTTCCTCGGCACACTGACAGCTGTTCTCTTCTGTGCGAAAATGCTGGCAGCATTGGTTCGCCATGTACTGGCCATCCCTCCACCGTTAAATCGTAGACTCGTGAGAGAGTCGGGTCATTTCTTGTTTCCTTTTCGATCATGGAATTTGTTACTGGTAGACATTCCATTATGGTTGAGTGGAACATCTCCACTGGGTCCACTGTAGTCGCCTCTTCTTCCACTGGCAACGGTAGGCGCGATAACCCATCAGCATTTCCATGCTGTTTGGACCTTTTGTATTCGATGTCATATTGGTGTGCCCCTAGTAGAACGGACCACCTCTGTAGCCTTTGTGCTGTCATAGTGGAAACGGCCTTGTTAGGGTTGAATATGGACACCAACGGCTGGTGGTCTGTCAGCAATGTAAACTTCTTGCCCTGCAGGTAATGATTGAATTTCTTTACTCCCCACACAAGGCTGAGAGCCTCCCTATCTATCTGAGCATAATTTCGCTCAGCGGAGGTCAATGATCGGGACGCAAATGCGACTGGCCTTTCCGAGCCATTTGGTAACTTGTGTGAGAGTACAGCTCCAATACCATAAGGGGAAGCATCACAAGCTAGACGAAGAAGTAGCATTGGGTTGAAGTGAGCCAACACTTCCTCAGAGGTAATCAACGCCTTGCTTCTGCGAAAGGCCTTCTTACAGTCCTCGCTCCACTTCCATGGTACTTCTTTCCGCAACAGAGCATTCAGCGGATGCAGCACCGTGGATAGATTTGGTAGAAACTTATGGTAATAATTAATCAACCCCAGAAACGACCTCAACTGTGATACATTTTCCGGAGCGGGGGCCTTCACGACTGCTTCGATCTTGTCAGGTGACTTGTGCAGCCCCTCTTGGTCAATGACATGACCGCAGTACGAGATCCGCTTCTGGAAGAACTCACATTTCTGGCGATTAACTCGAAGGCCATATTCCTTCAACCTGGTGAGCACCAGTTTCAAATTTGTGAGGTGTTCCTCCTCGTCTTCTCCCGTAATCAGGATATCGTCCAAGTAACACTGAGTGCTTGGAATACCCTGTAAGACCTGCTCCATGGCCCTCTGCCAAATTGCTGGAGCCGAAGCTACTCCAAAAACCAGTCTATTATATCGATACAAGCCTCTGTGCGTGTTGATTGTGAGATACTGGCGTGACTCTTCCTCGACCTCCATCTGTAAATATGCTTGTGCCAGGTCTATCTTGGTGAAGTGTTTCCCGCCAGACAATGAAGCAAAGATATCCTCAATCCGCGGAAGCGGGTATTGTACCGTGTGAAGCACCGGATTAACTGTGATCTTGAAGTCTCCGCAGATGCGGACCTTCCCCGGTCCCCCTGGCTTGCTACTTGATGAAGACTTCATGACGGGAACAATGGGCGTGGCCCACTCACTCCAGTCCACCTTCGACAGTACCCCTGCACATTCAAGCTCTTCCAGTTCTGCCTCCACAGCAGGTCGTATCGCGTAAGGTACCGATCTGGCTTTGAAAAATTTTGGGCTTGCATGTTCTGCAATCTTGATTTTTGCCTTAATTCCTCTCAGTGTTCCCAGTCCCTGCTGGAATACCTCTTTAGCTTCGTCCAATATTCTGGACAACCGTTCAGGTTTGACATCTTTCTTTCCGAAATCTACCGTCATTGTGTTTAGTGAGTGCCAGTCTATCTTTATTTTCCTGATCCACTCCCGTCCCAGAAGTGGTGGACCTCCCTCGGGTAGCACATATAAGTCCATTCCTTGGTGATCTTTGCCCTTGTGTCTCACCTTGACTTTTATCTTTCCGATGGGGTATACTTTATGCCCCGTGTATGTCTGCAATACTATCTCCGTATCCCGTAGGGGAATATGTTTGAATAACTTTTTGTAATCTTGTTTATTCATGACCGTCAACGCCAATCCGGTGTCCACTTCCAGCTTCACTTGGACTTTTGCAATCTGCAGTGTGACCCAGATAGTTTGTCGGTCAGCTTCTTTACTCACATTGTGAATCCTCAGACTACCCAGTTCCTTGCTGTTGGGGTCTGAATCCGAATTCAGTTCATCTGGACTCTTCACAGTCACCTTATGTACCTTTCTGTACTTCTTCTGCGGTGACTTATTGTTGCTGGTCTTCTTTCCTGACCGGCATACTTTAGCTATGTGACCAAGTTTGCCACATTTTCTACATTCCTGGTTTTTAAACCAGCATTGGTTCTGGTCGTGTGTTGTCTTCCCACAACGGTAACATTTCGCTGTACCCGAAGTCATTTGATCCACACTGAGTACCGCTGTCTTCAGCTGCATTTCCGCTGTGCCTCTCGCTGCGGCTTCGTGCGATGCTGCAATAAGGACAGCCTTATCAAGTGTAAGATCGTTCTCTTTGAGCAGTCTCTTTTGTGTTCCTTCCTTCGACATCCCGCACACGAACTTGTCTCTCAGTGCCTCTGTCAGATTTACCCCAAACTGACAGTCTTTTGCTAGCCTACGCAGTTCAACCAGGTACTCCGCGTTGCTTTCCTCCTTTAGTTGCGTTCTCCCGTAAAATTTAGTTCGTTCCACTAACATCAGCGGTGTGGGGTTCACATGATCCTTCAGGACAGCAACAATATTAGCGAAAGACTGATCCGCCGGTTTAGCTGGTGATAGAAGATGCTTCAATAACCCGTATGTCTTCGCACCCATTGAGTTTAGTAAGGTTAGAGCTTTATCATAATTTGCTATCTTATTGACCTTACAATATATCTCGATGCGTTCTACATACGTGGTCCAATCTTCCACATCAGAATCGAATTCGTTGATGTTGCCACGCTTAGGCATCTTCACAATCTTCCTGAGAAACAACAACGAAATTTTTCTTTAACTTTTTTTTTTCCAAAAATGGCGGTTTCCCGCGCTTGTCTTCTTCCCCCGCCCACTTTCAAAATGGCGGTTTCCCGCTCCTGTCTTCTTCTCCGCCTACTGGCGGGAGGGGTAAGCTTTTCCCTCGGGCGACGACCGCTGGCTTTCGGGGTTCGCAGCCTGCGTGCCGGCTTCAGTGCGTTCTTTGTTCCCTTTTCTCAGCAGGGCAACCGGCGCTGGGGACAACCCGTTGACGGCGAACAGTTCCAGCCGCTGGCTGAATCTCCTCGGTCTCCCTCGCTCGGCTCTGTCTCTCCCGCTCGCTCGGGCTCTGTCTCTCTCTCAGCGGCTTCCAATCGCGCCTCCCAGCCCTCTTGCAGTCCGGTCCTTTCCTCCCCCGGCTGCGGCTGAGTTCTCCGCGGTTTCTTATTTTTATTTCTTCCCGCGCCTTACGATCCCGGTCACAGCGCCTCGCGACCTCGGTAGCTGCCCGGCCTTTCGCCGGTCGCGGTCGAGCTGTCTCACGACGCTGTTGCATCTCCCAGCCCGCTTGTAGCCCGGTCTCTCACACCGGCTGCGTTCCCGCTGGTAGCCCGGTCTCTCACACCAGCTGCGTTCCCGCTTGCACCGCGGCTTCCGTGCCCCACGCTGCCCCAGTCTCAGCGCCTCTGGGCCCGACTTCTGTCCAGCTCCTTTCCCCCCCGACCGTGGTCGAGTTCACCGCCCTTCCTCCGTTCTTTTTTTTTATTTTCCCCCTACTCATAGTCAACGTGGCCGACTTGCTTCTCGTGGCTGATCGGCTCACTCACCACCGTGGCAGAAGGGACGATCACTGCCTGTTGCTGATGGAAGGCTTCGTGTCTGAATTCTTCCTTCTTCCTTGCTCTGCAGACTCGAGTCTTCTCTCAGCAGAATGACGAGGGCGGGTGCCTCCTCTCGATGCTCGTTAACTGCTTCGGATGTATCGCTGCCGCAGGGTAAGATCGAACTCGTCGCCACTGTAAAGTCTGTGGGTTATATGGTGAATTAATACACAGACTACAAGAGTAACTTTAACAGGACTTTACTATTCGAAGGTCAGGGCGAATCTGCCCAATAAATCCTTACACAGCACTTATATACCGGTGTGGTCACCACCGGTATTACAGTATACAGTAGCCAAGATAAAGTAGTGCAACCCTTAAAATAGTTCTCTTAAAGGTGGAACGTTACATACACTACAGCCACCTCCAACCAGGCACGCTGCCCTCCTGTCTTCTGGGAAGGTACTCTGGAGTAGCAAACAGAGCAACTTTCCTTATACAGTAGCACCTTTACTTTGCTAGCCATCAAGCAGAGGGTTGAAGAACTGTGTCATCAATAATCCAGACTGCATTTTCTGGCTCCACATTTATTGTGCTAGCCATTGGTTTATGGCAGCCTTTTGATTGCTCCGAAGAGATTTCGTGAAGGCTGCAATAATACAATTGCCCTCATATACAAATATTTAACTTTAAATGACCACACCTTTAACATTTTCCCAGCATCTTTTAAAAGGTACTAAAACACATTTGAGCACCCAGTCATAGGCTCTCTATGGACTGCATAATTTAAATATATTACATATACACCCATCATGGGAAATGCTGTTTGTAGCATTCGGGCAAAGTGTGTGTGTAAACTTGCGACATTCCAGTCCTGCTATTTCAGCACCAGGAGCCGGGACTGGAAAATTTTCGCAAAGGTGTCTCTATCGTTGGGATTATATATCTTGGCTAGATTTCCTGAAGTTGTCAGCATTGAAAATAAAATAACATTTCTTTTGGCCCTCTGAAGAAATGTAAAGAACTCATCAACATCTGGAGACGTGGAGTAAGCCTCACAGATGTTCAAGAATGAGGATTCCACCTTTTTATTTCAGTGCATCACGTTCATAATCCATGAGGATAAAGGCCATGTGGAAAAATCTACTGTGACTACAGTACATGATTTTGAATGATGCAAACAGTGAATTGTAGTTTCCCTGGGCCAGCTTTAATTGTCAATATGGGTGCTTAAATTTCTACTGACTGGTATTTTTTAAAAAGCTGCTTACAATTCTAAGTAGATTAACAACTGGCACACTGAACTTACTTTAACAAAATGAAAAGCAGCATTATAAGAGAGCTGAGAATGCCTCAATTAAGTGAGAATAGCCAGTGCATCAATTGCCTGATCTCTTATTTCTATATTGTGTAGTAATTGCTGGTTCAAATCCAACTGGGTTTCTTAGCCCTTTTCTGCCCCCTAATCTCAATAGTTCACTGCCCATAATGATAGATTGAAGAGGGCAGCAGATATACATCCATATGTATACTCACACGTCAATAAACTCAAATTGCTAGCCTCCAACAACTTTTTCTTTAAATGATGAAATTAAATCAAAGTAGCCTTTGCTCAGAAGAATAGAAAGAACATAAGAACATAAGAAATAGGAGCAGGAGTAGGCCATTCAAGCCTGCTCCGCCATTTAATGAGATCATGGCTGATCTTCTGCCTTAACTCCATTCACTGGCTCTATCGCCATATCCCTTGATGCCCTTTCTAGTCAGAAATCTATCGACTTCTGTTTTGAATATATCCAATGACTGAGCCTTCACAGTCCTCTGGGGTAGAGAATTCTAAAGATTCACCACCTATGTGAAGACATTTCTTCTCATCTGAGTCCTGAATGGCCTACCCTTTATCCTGAGGCTGTGGCCCCTGGTTCTAGACTCCCCAGCCAAGGGAAACATTCTCCCAGCATCCACCCTATCAAGCCCTGTAATAATTTTGTATGCTTCAATGAGATCCCCTCTCATTCTTCTGAATTCAAGAGAATACAGGCCTAGTTTACTCAATCTCTTCTCATACGACAGTCCCGCCATCCCAGGAATCAATCTCGTGAACCTTTGTTGCACTCCCTCTATGGCAAGTATATCCTTCCTTCGGTAAGGAGACCAAAATTGTACACAGTACTCCAGGTGTGGTCTCACGTAGGCCCTATATAATTGAGTAAGACTTCTTTACTCCTGTACTCAAATCCTCTTGTAATGAAGGCCAGCAAACCATTTGCCTTCCTAATGGCTTGCTGCATTTGCACATTCACTTTTAGTGACTCATGTACAAGGACACCCAGGTCCCTTTGAGCATCTGCATTCCCCAATCTTTAACCATTTGGGAAATACTCTGCCTTTCTGTTTTTTCTACCAAAGTGGATAACTTCACATTTATCCACATTATATTCCATCTGCCATGTTCTCGCCCACTCACTGAGCCTGTCGAGATCCCCTTGAAGTCTCTTCACATCCTCTTCGCAACTGACACTGCCACCTAGCTTTGTATCATCAGCAAATTTGGAAATGTTACATTTAGTCCCCTCATCCAAATCATTGATATAGATTGTGAATAGCTGGGGCCCAAGCACCGATCCTTCTAGTACCCCACTAGTCGCAGCCTGCCATCCTGAAAAAGACCCGTTTATCCCTACTCTTTGTTTTCTGTCTGTTAACCAATTCTCAATCCATGCTAGTATATTACCCCCAATTCCATGTGTCCTAATTTTGTTCACCAACCTCTTGTGTGGGACCTTATCAAAGGCCTTCTGAAAATCCAGATACACCACATCTACCGGTTCCCATTTGTATACTCCACTAGTTACATCCTCAAAGAACTCCAATAGGTTTGTCAAACAGGATTTCCCTTTCATAAATCCATGTTGACTCTGCCCAATCTTACTATTAGTTTCTAAGTGCCCAGTTATTGCATCCTTTTATAATAGATTCCAGCATTTTTCCAACTACTGATGTGAGGCTAACAGGTCTGTAGTTCCCCGTTTTCTCTCTCCCTCCTTTCTTAAATAGCGGGGTTACATTTGCTATCCTCCAATCAGCAGGAACCGTTCTAGAATCTATAGAATTTTGGAAGATGACAACCAATGCGTCCACTATTCCAATGGCCACCTCTTTCAAAACCCTAGGATGTAGGTCATCCGGTCCTTGGGATTTGTCGAATTTTAGTCCCATTAATTTTGCTAGTACTGTTTTTTTTACTAATAATTAAGTTCCTCATTCTCGTCACACCCTTGGTTTTCTCGTATTTCTGGGAGGTTTTTTGTGTCTTCCTCCGTGAAGGTAAGGCCTCAGACCGCGGGTGTCGGCGGGAGGTGCGAGCGGGAAGCTTTAAAAAGCTTCAGAGACCCAGGTAAGGCCTTAGACCGCGGGTGTCGGCGGGAGGCACGAGCGGGAAGCTTGAAAAAGCTTCAGAGACCCAGGTAAGGCCTCAGACCGCGGGTGTCGGCGGGAGGCGCGAGCGGGAAGCTTGAAAAAGCTTCAGAGACCCAGGTAAGGCCTCAGACCGCGGGTGTCGGCGGGAGGCGCGAGCGGGAAGCTTGAAAAAGCTTCAGAGACCCAGGTAAGGCCTCAGACCGTGGGTGTCGGCGGGAGGCGCGAGCGGGAAGCTTGAAAAAGCTTCAGAGACCCAGGTAAGGCCTCAGACCGCGGGTGTCGGCGGGAGGCGCGAGCGGGAAGCTTTAAAAAGCTTCAGAGACCCAGGTAAGGCCTCAGACCGCGGGTGTCGGCGGGAGGCGCGAGCGGGAAGCTTTAAAAAGCTTCAGAGACCCAGGTAAGGCCTACCAATCTCCAGTCTCCGAAGTCAGAGGGAAGGAGAGGGGTAAAAAGTAATCCAAGTGTGACGTCACCAGAAAGCGGGTAAGTGATTGGTTGGTGAGTATTTCTCTCTTTTGAAGCTTAAACTCTGTGGTTTATAGTTTCTAAGGTGCGATATTCGTCATCTAGAATCGAGACAGAGGGTATTTAAGAATAATATTAATAAATTTAATTAATTACATAGAATGGGAGATCAGGTGATGTGTTGCTGCTGCAATATGTGGGAGCTGGTGGACACCATTGATGCTCATGGTGATCACATTTGCAGTACGTGTTGGCTGCTCGAGGAATTCCGGCTCCGTGTTGAAGAGCTGGAGTCCGAGCTTCAAACACTAAGACACATCAGGGAGGGGGAGAGTTACCTGGACTCTGTGTATCAGGAGGTAGTCACACCAATTAGATTAATTAATTCAGATGTAGTCCGTGGCCAGGGTCAGGATGGTGTGACTAGAAGTGAGGCAGGTACGGGGATCCAGGAGGTAGTGTTGGAGGAGCCGCAGCCCTTGCTCTTGTCCAACAGGTTTGAGGCTCTTACTCCCTGGGAGGATGGGAACGGGGACTGCGGGGAGGATGAGCAACCCGGCCACAGCACCGTGGAGCGGGGGGCCATTCAAGTGGGGGGAGATAAAAGAAATGTTGTAGTGGTAGGGGATAGTATCGTTAGGGGGATAGATAGAGTTCTTTGCAGCCGAGAGCAAGAGTCCCGAAGGCTGTGTTGCCTGCCCAGTGCCAGGGTTAAGGACATCTCCTCTGGGCTGGAGAGAAACTTGGAGTGGGAGGGGGAGGATCCAGTTGTCGTGGTCCATGTTGGTACCAACGACATAGATAGGACAAGGAAGGAGGTTCTGCTGAGGGAGTTTGAGCAGCTAGGGGCCAAATTAAAAAGCAGAACCACAAGGGTAATAATCTCTGGATTACTACCTGAGCCACATGCAAATTTGGCTAGGGTAAATAAAATTAGAGAGTTAAATGCGTGGCTCAAAGCCTGGTGTGGGAGAAATGGGTTTTGCTTCCTGGGACACTGGCATCAGTACTGGGACAGAAGAGAGCTGTTCCGTTGGGACGGACTTCACTTGGCCAGTGCTGGGACTAGGATCCTGGCGAATTGAATAACCAGGGCTGTAGAGAGGGCTTTAAACTAATTAGTGGGGGGGAGGTTTTAAGAGAGCGAAAAATAAAAATGACAGCGGAGAAGGCAATAGAGCAAGGTAGCAGTGGGGGAATTAAAAACCAGAGCATGTCAGGAAGGGACAGAATGTATAATGATAAAGGTAAAGTAGTAAAAGTGGTAAAAGCAGGAATAAATTGTCAGAAAACATATTTGAAAGTTCTTTATCTGAATGCACGCAGCATTCGTAACAAAATTGACAAGTTGACGGTACAAATAACTACACATGGGTATGATCTGGTGGCCATTACGGAAACATGGCTGCAAGATAATCATGACTGGGAACTAAACATACAAGGGTATTTGACAATTAGGAAGGACAGACAGGAAGGAAAGGGAGGTGGGGTTGCTATGTTAATCAAGGATGGAATCACTGCAATAGTCAGAAATGATATTGGGTCAAAGGATCAGGATAGTGAAATAGTTTGGGTGGAGATAAGGAATAAGGGGAAAAAGTCACTAGTGGGCGTAGTCTATAGGCCTCCTAACAGTTGCAACTCTGTTGGTCGGAGTATAAATCACGAAATAGTTGGGGCTTGTAATAAGGGAACAGCTATAATCATGGGGGATTTTAACTTTCATATTGACTGGACTAATCAAATTGGGCATGGCAGCCTTGAGGAAGAGTTCATAGAATATATTAGGGACGGGTTCCTTGAGCAATATGTAACTGAACCAACCAGGGGACAGGCAATCTTAGATCTGGTCCTGTGTAATGAAACAGGATTAATAAAAAATGTCCTAGTAAAGGATCCCCTTGGAATGAGTGACCATAATATGGTTGAATTCCAAATTCAGTTTGAAGGTGAGAGAGTTGGATCTCAAACCAGCATACTGAGCTTAAATAAAGGAGACTATGAAGGTATGAGAGTAGAATTGACTAAAGTGGACTGGGAAAACAGATTAAAGTGTAAGACGGTACAAGAGCAGTGGTCTACATTCAAGGAGATATTTCACATCTTTCAAGATAAATATATTCCACTGAGGAAAAAGGGGAGTAAAAGAAAAGACAGCCATCCGTGGCTTAGTAAAGTAATAAAGGGTAGTATCCGACTGAAAACAAGGGCATATAAAGTAGCCAAATCTAGTGGGCGGATAGAAGATTGGGAAGCATTTAAAAGCCAGCAAACAATAACTAAAAGATTAATTAAGAAAGGGAAGATAGATTATGAAAGTAAACTAGCAAAAAATATAAAAACAGATAGCAAGAGTTTCTACAGCTATATAAAAAGAAAAAGGGTGGCTAAAGTGGACATTGGTCCCTTAGAGGATGGGACCGGGAAACTAGTGGTGGGGAACATGGAGATGGCAAAGACGCTGAACAAATATTTTGTATCAGTCTTTACAGTAGAGGACACTAAAAATATCCCAACACTGGACAAACAGGGGGCAATGGGGGGGAGGAGGAGCTAAAGACGATTAAAATCACAAAGGAGATGGTACTCAGTAAAATAATGGGACTTAAGGCGGATAAATCCCCCGGACCTGATGGCCTACATCCTAGGGTCTTGAGAGAAGTGGCAGTAGGGATTGTGGATGCATTGATGATTATTTTCCAGAACTCCCTGGACTCAGGAAAGGTCCCGGCAGATTGGAAAACTGCTAATGTAACACCTTTATTTAAGAAGGGAAGTAGACAAAAAGCTGGAAACTATAGACCAGTTAGCCTAACATCTGTGGTTGGCAAAATGTTGGAGTCCATTATTAAGGAAACAGTAACAGAGCATTTGGATAAACATAATTTAATAGGACAGAGTCAGCATGGTTTTATGAAGGGGAAGTCATGTTTGACAAATTTGCTCGAATTCTTTGAGGATGTAACATACAGGGTGGATAAAGGGGAACCAGTGGATGTAGTGTATTTGGACTTCCAAAAGGCATTTGACAAGGTTCCACACAAAAGATTACTGATCAAGATAAGAAATCACAGGATTGGGGGTAATATACTGGAATCTGTGGAAGATTGGCTATCTAACAGAAAACAAAGAGTTGGGATAAATGGTTCGTTCTCGGGCTGGCAATCAGTAACTAGTGGTGTTCCGCAGGGGTCAGTGCTGGGACCCCAACTCTTTACAATCTATATTAACGATTTGGAGGAAGGGACCGAGTGCAACATATCCAAGTTTGCCGACGATACAAAGATGGGAGGGAAAGCAGTGAGTGAGGATGACATAAAAAACCTGCAAAAGGACATAGCCAGGCTAAGTGAGTGGGCAGAGATTTGGCAGATGCAATATAATGTTGGAAAGTGTGAGGTTATGCACTTTGGCAGAAAAAATCAAAGAGCAAGTTATTATCTAAATGGAGAGAAACTGCAAAGTGCTACAGTACAAAGGGATCTGGGGGTCCTGGTGCATGAAACACAAAAAGTTAGTATGCAGGTGCAGCAGGTGATCAGGAAGGCCAAGGGAATCTTGGCTTTTATTGCAAGGGGGATGGAGTATAAAAACAGAGAAGTCTTGCTGCAGTTATACAGGGTATTGGTGAGGCCACACCTGGAATACTGCGTGCAGTTTTGGTTTCCATATTTAAAAGATATACTTGCTCTCGAGGCGGTTCAGAGAAGGTTCACTCGGTTGATTCCGGAGATGAGGGGGTTGACGTATGAGGAAAGGTTGAGTAGGTTGGGACTCTACTCATTGGAGTTCAGAAGAATGAGAGGCGATCTTATCGAAACATATAAGATTGTGAGGGGGCTTGATCGGGTGGATGGGGGGAGGATGTTTCCACTGATGGGTGAGACTAGAACTAGGGGGCATCATCTAAGAATAAGGGGCTGCCCTTTCAAAACTGAGATGAGGAGAAACTTCTTCACTCAGAGGGTAGTAAATCTATGGAATTTGCTACCCCAGAGAGCTGTGGAAGCTGCAACATTAAATAAATTTAAAATGGAGATAGACAGTTTCCTAGCAGATAAGGGAATTAGGGGTTACGGGGAGAGGGCAGGGAAATGGACGTTGATGCGCCTCAATAACTTCAAGGCTCAAAGTTAACTGGATAAAACAAGGCTTTTATTAGCAAAGAAAGATGCCTGTGTCTTCACCTAGCTTTCTGCTGCAAGACAAGCCTGGGCTTGTCTTAAGTAGGGCCAGGTATGGGCGGAGCCGACACACCCAATGGGGAGAAAGGGGGCAGTGCACTATATACAATGCAAGGTAAAACACTGGAGCAGGCAATACAATATATGTAGTTAAATACAGAGTCTGATGAATGACATATTTCATCACAGACGTGAGTCTAGATTCGGATCAGCCATGATCCTATTGAATGGCGGAGCAGGCCCGAGGGGCCGTATGGCCTACTCCTGCTCCTACTTCTTATGTAAGACAGAAACAAAGTATTTATTTAATTTCTCTGCCATTTCCTCATTCCCTATTATAAGTTCTCCCGTCTCTGACTGTAAAGGACCTACATTTACCTTCGCCAGTCTTTTCCTTTTCACATACCTGTAGAAGATTTTACAATCCGTTTTTATATTTTTTGCTCATATTCCATTTTCCCTTTCTTTATCAATTTCTTGGTCCCCCTTTGCTGATTTCTAAAAAGATTCCAATCCTCAGGCTGACCGCTTTTTCTGGCAACTTTATAAGCTTCCTCCTTTTGACTTAATACTAGTTTTAATTTCTTTTGTTAGCCATGGTTGGATCACTTTTCCTTTTGGGTTTTTATGCCCTAGAGGAATATATGTTTATTGCAAATTATGCATTTTTCCTTGAATGTTAGCCATTGTATGTCCACCTTCATACCTTTTAGTGTAGTCTCCCAATCTACCATGGCCAACTTGTCCCTCATACCCTTGTAGTTTCCTGTTTAGATTGAAGACCTTAGTTTTAGATTGGACTACATCACTCTCAAACTTAATGTAAAATTCAATCATCTTATGGCCACTTGTCCCTAAAGGCCCCTTTACCACAAGATTATTGATTAGCCCTTTCTTATTACACAGTACCAGATCCAGAATAGCCTGTTCCCTGGTTGGTTCCTCCACATACTGATCCAGGAAACCATCTCGCATGCATTCCAAGAATTCATCCTCCACACCATTAGTTGTAATTTGATTTGCCCAGTCAATATGTAGATTAAAGTCCCCCATGATTACCGTATTGCCCTTGTTACATGCACTTCTAATCTCTTGATTGATACTGTGCCCTACATTACCATTACTGTTTGGTGGCTTGTACACAACTCCCACCAATGTTTTCCACCCTTTGCTGTTTCTTAGCTCCACCCAAACTGATTCCAGTTCTACATCACGATCTGCCAAGCCAAGATCTTTTATCTCTACCGTACCGATGTCATCCCTTATTAACAGCGCTACGCCACCTCCTTTTCCTATTTGTCTGTCCTTCCTAAATGTTGAGTACCCTGGAACATTCAGTTCTCAGCTTTGGTGACCCTGCAACCATGTCTCTCTAATGGCAATTACATCATACCCATTTCTATTCGTGCCATTAATTCATCCACCTTGTTGCGAATGCTACGTGCATTTAGATAAAGTGCCTTAAACTTTGCCTGTTTAATATTTTTCAACACTTTGCCTCTCTTTACTGTTGGTCTTTGTTTCTGCTCCCTACTAGTTTTGCTGACTACTTTTCTAACTTGCACTTGCAGCTTTGTTTCTCTCTGTTCTGGGCCCACACTTAGGCTCCCAGTCCCGACAAACTAGTTTAAATCCTTCCCACCAGCACAAGCAAACCCCCGTGAGGATGTTGGTCCCGTTTCTGCCGAGGTGTAACTCGTCCAGCTTGATGCCCAGCAAGTTTATGGCTTTATTACTACAGAGGTGATTGAAAAAATTTTGGAATTAGTTAAATTTCTTTCCCTTAGGAAATTCTTTATAGTTCTTTGTTTGGGGGTGGAGCTGAGACATGATCTACTTTCAGATCTTTGCAAATACTACTCCTTGAATTGGCCATTTGGCATGCACACACAGCTTTATATGACTCACTCACGGATTTCCCCTTTCCTGTTACTTCTGCTCACAAATTAAGGAATGTACACTCAGACCTACATCTTAATATTTTGGCAAACAACCATAATACTCCTGGGATTCTTATATTGGTCTTTTCCATCCATGGATAATGCACACTTGAGAGGACACCCGTTTAATTTTCAGCCTTTAGTTTTGGCACTTAATCTGATGACTCCATTTCATTAACCCTTTCTGAGGTGAAGATTCTAAGTTTCTGACTTAATTTATGTTATCACAGACTGCAGCAGTTCAAGATGGCAGCTCACCTCCAGCTTCTCAAGGGCAATTAGGGATGGGCAATAAATGCTGGCCTTGCCAGCGACACCCACATCCCATATATACCAATAAAAAAAAAAGAGGGTTTGTTAGACATCTCTTGAATTGTGTCAGGTTTCTACAATTACTGTCCCAAGGAGAGCCTTATGTTTTATCACAAAGGAGATGGAAACTACCAATCTTTTAAATTTATGTTGGTCAAATTGTTGCTGAAAAGCAAAAATTTGCAGGGCTATGGGGAAAGAGCAGGGGAGCGGGACAAATTGGATAGTTCTTTCAAAGAGTCGGCACAGGCACGACGGACCGAATGGCCTCCTTCTGTGTTGTATGATTCTATGAGTTTAAAGTAGAAAGTGAACCATTTTGAGCTTGAGTGCCATAAAGTAACAAAACTTAGATTTACCATCAGTTGCTCAATTTCTCCCAACAGTTTTTCCAACTATTGGCTTGTGGTTCATAATTTTCTTGTTTGCACTTATTGCCATTTGCTGTGTCTCCCCATTACAGGCTTTATTTCATGCAAGAACAAACTAATCAATACACAAACTTCAAATGAACACTTTCAGCTGCCATGAAGATTCCCAGGTTGCTGTTTGATACGGTGGGTGCAATCAAGATTTATTCTTGTGACTTAGTTTTATTTTGATTCCTTTTTTTTTGGAACTTGTACCTCCCGTAGCACTAGAACTGGTCATCGATTTACCATAATTGTATTTCAGTCTTTGAATATAAATGGCTATATTTTAGTGCAGTACATTGTAACTATATATGTGGCTGACCTTTATGAATTGTGGAGGAACACTATTGATGCTCCACAATTTACAGGAAACTTTCGTTTAACCGGAGGTTAAATGTCCGGAAAGCTCTATCCACCGGCAAAATTCAGGAGTCGGTTCAGATAAGTTTTTTTACTTCTCGTTGCTTTTTTTCTCCAGTCGTGGCTCTGCAAGGTCTAGCTGAAGCTGTTGCTTAGCTACAGAGATGCTTGCAAGCTACGCCGACTGTTTTGAAGCTGTTGCGAAGCAACAGGGTTTGTTGCTTCACACGGAGCTCAGAAGCTCCGTATGTTTTAACATTAGCGCTGGTTTCTCCGGCAGTTTTGATGGGACGGCAACAGCTCGGTCCCGTCAGTGCTGGATACCAGAAAGTTTCCTGTACAATGCACCTTCAGTTTAGACATTGTGACCATATACCCTTAATCAGAAGTGTGATTCTAATTGTAATTAGCCTCACCATGGAGAAAATCCTAATTTAATTTGTTGAGTAGCTTTATTACCGACAGCAACCATAGACAAGGGTTAGTAAGAGAGTCTTGAGCTCTGCTGAGACAGATTAATCTTATGCATCAATAGCAAACCGGGGCACAAACTGCAACTGAGTTTGATTAATCTACTAAAAATAACCAGACTATAACATTCTCAAAAACACAAGGGAGATACTGCTTTTAAAGAAATAAAACCATTTACTTCCTTTAAACATTTTCTCTAAAATTATGTACCTTTGCCTGTGAAGTGATGAGAGCAGCTGGCACTGTTGCCAACAGTTTACACAAATTGACTTTAATGTAATTAGTTTCACAAATTTGTAGTTCAAAGCAAGATTTTTTTTTTTTTTAGTATGCTCACATAAAAATATGGAATATACATTTATCAAGAATGCTTTTTTAAGACAACTGTGTATACATTAGAATCTGTAACAAAAATATTTTTTGTAGGGATCTTGGTCATGCCATGTTACAATACCTATTTTAGACACAATGTAAAGGGTAGGATTTTATGTCAGCTTTCAAGCTAAAAATAATTTACAACCAGCAGGAGCAAACTAATACTGTACAATACACAATTGGAGTGATGAACACTTTTCATTTTTCACCACGGAGGACTAATATAAAACAACCATTGATTCAACTCTGCCTACCAAGACACTCCACCAATTAGTTTCTTCGCTCTCCCGCCCTCCAGTGATATGGAAATTTAGCATTAGAGATTGGTGGGTATATTAGGTAACACTATACGCTTGATTGCAAATATAGAAACATATATAATTTGATGTGCACTACACCTTTACAATAAATGACATCAATTTCCATACAGTGATATAGTGTTACATGCCTATTAGATTCTACTGTACAGAAGTGCAAAATTAGCTGCAGTGATTTTAGTGTAACTGTTGCTGAAGGTTACTGGAGAAACCAGACTGTATATCACAACACAGAATTTAGAATCCAATTATCAACTTGGAGCAGATATAGTATGCAAACAGCAGAGATTTGTTCCAGTCCTTAAAAATAAATTCAGTCTGATGTGTGAAAAGTGCAGGCACTATGGGAACACATCTGTGTTATTATCCCTCTTATTTTCACTGAGTAACATCACTGAAGTTGTTCTTCCTGGTTTTAGGGAGTTGAGGCGAGCAGATCTTGTAAGGTCTTTGCAATATGTGGCGGCCGGGTTGGGGCTTGATCAATTAAGCTTTGACCCATTGGTTCAAACAGAGCCTTTGCCAGTTTAGCTGCAGCTACACGAATGTTTCCTCCACTACCAGGAAGTGAACCACTATTTGTCATGTTTCCCAGAAGATGCCACAAAACCGGCAAAACCTTTTGCTCAACAATCTGAGGCTTCCGTGTGTATACAGCTGGTACCAGATCTGAAATGGAAAAACAAAATGGTAAATCTGAGTGAGTACTGTTTTTTTTTTTTTTGAAGATGAAAGGTCAATGTACTAACCCACTGCTGCATCCAGTGAGACATTCAACGTGATTGCTACCCAGTGAAAGTACGCTAGCCTAGTGGTTACGGCCAACAACCTTGAGATAGATTGAGAGGTCAAATCCCATCGTGGTAAATTTGTGAAACTAAATTCAAAAAATCTGGTCATTTGTGGACTAGTACCAGAAAGTAACCATGGAAGCTGTGGGGTTGTTGTTAAAACCTAACTGGTTCACTGTCATTCAAGGAAAGGAACTTGCCACCCCCGACTAGTCTGGCCTACATGTGACTCCAGTCACACATTGAGGTGGACTTTTATTGCCCTCATGGCAACTAGGGGATGGGCAATTACAGGAAACTTTGGTTTATCCAGAGGTTGTATGTCCGGAAACCTCGACCCATCGGCAGAAATCAGGAGCCGTTTTGTTAGGTTTTTTTTCTTCTCGTGGCTTTTTTTCTCTTCTCGTGGCTTTTTTCCCCCCAACAGTCGGGCTCTGCAAAGTCTCTCTGAAGCTGTTGCTAAGCTACAGAGACGCTTCCAAGGTACGGGCCGACTGTTTAGAAGCTGTTGCTAAGCAACAGTGTTTGTTGCCAGATACGGAGCTGAAAACCTCCATATGCTTCAGCATTAGCGCTGGTCTGTCCGGCAGTTTTGATAGATCGGCAACAGCTCGGTCCCGTCGGTGCCGGATATCACAAAGTTTCCTGTACTACTGGCTTGCTAGTGTTGTCGATATCCCAATAACAAATAATAAAAAAGTGAAGCTGTCATCAATCTAATTTTACAACCTCCATAATTCAACTCTGGTGGTTTCTACAAGTGATTATTTCCACTGTTCCAGCAGCAAAAGAACCCTTGCACATCAGAGAGTATTTGATCATCACTACACTTTCAATCATATTCCAAAACCAGATATCAGTATAATAGCTGGATGTCTATGCCTTACATCCACCATTTTGAAGGGGAGAAGAATTGATTTTGTACTAGTATATGTATTTCTGCACTCTCAGACTGTGTTAATTAACTTACATTAGCAGTATAAGGAGCAAGATCATTTCTGCTTTCAATTTTCTTTTCTCATGAAATTCAATTGAGTCCCTCTACATCATTCTTATCTAGACTTTCTCCAGTGCACAAAAGTCTATTTGAAAGCAGAGTGCCTGAGACTCCATACACTATTACAAAGATGATTTATAATGTTTCGACTTTTATCAAATCCCAGCATTTGATTAGTTTTATTGGTAACAACTTCATAGGATCATAGAATCTTACAACACAGAAGGATACCATTCGGCCTATTGTGCCTGTGCTGGTTCTTTGGTAAAGCTATCTAATTAGTTCCTCCCCCCCCTCTTTCTCAATAGCCTGGCAATTTTTTCCTTTTCAAGTATACATTTCCCTTTTAAAAGTTACTATTGAATCTACTTCCACCACCCTTTCAGGCAGTGCATTCCAGATCATAACTCTGTATAAAAAAAAGTCTCCTCATCTCTCCTCTGGTTCTTTTGTCAATTGTCTTAAATCTGTGTCCTCTGGTTACCAACTCTGTAGAAATGGTTTCTCTTTATTTACTCTACGAAAAAAACCCCATAATTTTGAACACTTCTCCCCTTAACCTTCTCTGCTCCAAGGACAATTCTCAGCTTCTCTAGTCTCTCCATATAACTGAAGTCCCTCATATCATTCTGGTAAATCTCCTCTGGACCTCCTCCAAGGCACTGACACCTTCCTATAGTGTGGTGTCTAGAACTGGATACAATATTCCAGCTGTGGCCTAACCAGAGATTTATAAAGGTTCAGCATAACTTTCTTGCTTTTGTACTCTATGCCTATATTTATAAAAAGTCAAGGGTCCCATATGCTTTTTAACCGGCTTTGTCAACTTGTCCTGCCAATTTCACAGATTTGTATATGTGAACCCCCCCGGTCTCTCTGTTCCTGCACCTCCTTTAAAATTGTACCATTTAGTTTACATTGCCTCTCATTCTTCTTTCCAAAATGCCTTACTACACGCTTTCCTGCATTAAATTTTAGCTGCCATTTATTTGCCCATTTCATCAGTCTATGTCCTCCTGAAGTCTCCTACTATTCTCACTATTTACTATATTTCTAAGTTTTGTGCAATCAGCAAACTTTGAAATTGTGTCCCCTATACTCAAGTTCAGTTCATCAATATACAGTATATCAAAAAGAGCAGTGATCCTAATACTGAACCCTGGGGGGACACCATTGTATACTTCCCTCCTTCCTAGTTCTATGTGAAGCCCATAGGATTAAAGGAACAGTGCCAGCAAGGATACTAGATTGGCGGAGACAGAAAGCAGAGAATAGTATACTCTGCTTTGTCGCAGCCAATTTCGGATCCATGCTGCCACCGCCCCTTTAATTCCACGGTCTTCACATAAAATAAACAGCACAGAAAGAGGCCATTCGGCCCAACTGGTCGACTACTAGTTTGAAATTCCTGTCCTTCAGCTGAGCAGTGACTATGGGGCCGAATGAATTCACTCCACTGTTGTTGGTTCTGAACTAGCCTGGTCGCTTCAGTCATCTGTATGGCTTTTGTGTGACAGGTCACTCTTGACACGGTCTATCCAGCACTCCCTTGGCTTCTTGTTTCTTCTGTATGCTGGGCAATAAAATGTATTCTAGCTGTTTCCATTCTTGAAATGATCCCATGCCATCTCTTCCTTAGATCTTCTGTATAATCGGGTTTCTTGTCCAAGTCATCATCTTATAGTATCATTCGTGATTCCTTGCATCCTTGACACTCCCACTATTCCTCTCAACTAACTCACCTGAACAGTGAAGTGTGGACGTCGTTTAACTGGGCG
Source organism: Somniosus microcephalus (assembly GCF_052327205.1). Classification (NCBI taxonomy): domain Eukaryota; kingdom Metazoa; phylum Chordata; class Chondrichthyes; order Squaliformes; family Somniosidae; genus Somniosus; species Somniosus microcephalus. The sequence continues at coordinate 55,282,073 of NC_140998.1, read as the reverse complement.
ACAACTGACCTGGCATGAATTGTCTCTCATCTTTCATAATTCATCCACTATCAGAGGTTTAGAATTCACCAAGTGTTCAACTACTACTCCTTGGCTACTCTCACTAAGTTTAGCATGCCAACCGAGGTAAGATCCTGGAGTGTGGCACTTGGAGCCAGTAGTGAGAGCTGGGTGAGTAGTCAGGACCAACTGCTACTAAAGCCACCCAGTATTTATACTCTACACAAGCCTCCTGCTGCCGCACTATTTAACTCGTCCCACCCTGCCCCCATACTCCTCTATTCCCTCTTCCTTGTGTATGCATCAAGCCTTCCCTTAAATTTGTCAATATGATCTGCTTCTACCACTCCACGTGGCAGCGAGTTCCACATTCTCACCACTCTGTGCAAAGAAATTCCTCCTAAATTCTTTATTTGATCTGTTAGTAGCTATCTTATATATATGTCCTCTTATTCTGGACGCATCCACAATTGAACAGTTTCTCCATACCCACATCATCAAATTTCCATATCCTAACAAGACTGTACGTAAAAAAGATTCTCCTAACTTCTCCTTTTGGAGATGATTTAAAATTAACGTTGTCTAGTTACCGAGGCAATGACCAGTGTAAATAGGTTTTCCACAATTCTCCCCTTAACCTTCATTGTAATAAAAGAGCTCCCATTTCTCTAGTCTCCCTTCATAACTAAAACTTGTCATCCTTGGTATCATTTTAGTGAATTGTTTTTGGATCCAAGTCCATCTGCTCCTTTTAAACTTTTACCATTTAGTGTTCAAATTTGTCTGCATTAAATTTCATCTGGCATCCATTTGCCCTATCTATTAACCTATGTTTTCCTAAAGTCACTCCCAGTTCCCTTCATAGTTAGTCATGCTCCTATTTGTGTGTCGTGGCACCTGGAGGGCAATACTATTTACTTCCTTCAGTCTGAAAAACAACCATTAACTACTACTCTGTTTTCTGTCCTTTAACTAACTTCCTATCCATGCTGCCACACTCCCTTTAATACCGTTTGCCTTTATTTTAATCATCAAGCCTCCTATTTGGCATATCAACACTAAGATCTTTACACACATCCACTCTTTTTAAAATTAATACATCCCATTATTTCCTCAAAGAACGAGCGTTTTACAAGTCCACAGACTGTCCTTAATGAATTCATATCTTTATAGATGACAATCAATTTTATCCTGTATTATGGACTCTAGAAGGTTACTCACGACCAACACTAGGCTGACTGGTCGATAATACCTGCTTTGTCCTTCATGGCAAATGTTTTGCACAAGTGGAAAAAAATTGGTGAAGCACCGTCATTTCCATACATGATTCTATTTAAAGATACTGCTGCGACATAGTTGACAAAACTATTCTTCTCCAGGAAGGAGTTTACATTTTCAAATTTTTTTTTAATAAAGTGTTTCACTGCCTGAAAAACAGCTTTTTTGCCCAGCGTTCCAGCCAATCAAAAGCCCCATTCTGAAGACTAATACGATTATATAAATGTGACCTTTGTGAAAATCTTCTGGAACGGCTGCTGTCGATAATACTTACAAGCAGCTAATGCAACCGGAGAGTGCCTGGGCAAGTAAACTGGTTTGTGGCATTCAAAGAATTAAAGAGGAAACTCCTGTTAGGTAGGAAATGCTTTCAATGCATTTCTGAAAGGATATATAGGAACATAGGAACAGGAGCAGGCCATTCAGCCTGTTCCACCCTTCAATGAGATCATGGCTGATCTGCAATCTAACCCCATATACCTGCCTTTGGCCCATATCCCGTAATATCTTTGGTTAACAAAAAGCTATCAATCTCAGATTTAAAATGAATTGATCTAGCATCAATTGCCGTTTGCGGAAGAGAGTTCCAAACTTCTACCACCCTTTGTGTGTAGAAGTGTTCCCTAATTTCACCCCTGAAAGGTCTGGCTCTAATTTTTAAGACTATGTCCCCTAGTTCTAGAATCCCCAACCAGAAGAAATAGGGTAGATGGAGAGAAACGCTCTGTTCCCCTTAATATCCTGAAAACTTCGACCAGATCAGCCCTTAACCTTCTAAATTCTAAGGAATACAACGCTAATTTGTGTAATCTCTCCTTGTAACTTAACCCTTGACATCCGGGCATCATTCTGGTAAACCTACGCTGCACTCCCTCCAAGGCCAATATATCCTTCCTGAGGTGTGGTGCCCAGAACTGCTCACAGTACTCCAGGTGTGGTCCAACCTGGGTTTTGTACAGCTGCAGCATAACTTCTACCCCCTTGTACTCTAGTCCTCTAGCTATAAAGGACAGCATTCCATTAGCCTTTTTGATTATTTTCTGTCCCTGTTCATGACATTTTAGTGATCTATGTACCTGAACCCCCAAGTCTATTTGGACCTCCACTGTTTTTAGCTTTTCACCATTTAGAAATCAAATCAAATCAAATCAACTTTTATTGTCATTGTTAGTGCACAAGTGCAGTACAACGAAATGTAAGCTTGCGGCTCCCGAGAGTGTGCAATTTGGATTAGGACACTTAAACATTCAACATACATTTATACATTTGGCTTGCAGTATATTAGCATAAATATGACCATAATAAAGTGCATTGGCAGATGTGCAGGCTTTAGTGTTTATTTGTGGAGTTCAGTAGGATGACAGCCCTGGGAAAGAAGCTGTTCCTAAATCTGGTCGTACGGGTGCGAATGCATCTGTAGCGTCTTCTATCCTGTTCTATCCTTTTTAGTCCAAAGTGGATGACCACACATTTGCCTACATTGAAATCCATTTGCCACAGTTTTGCCCATTCACTTAATCTATCAATATTTGCATTGACTTATAATGGAAATCAGCTCAGATTACCATGAGATATCTGGCACATATCTTTCCAGCCAACTGTCGAGACCCAGGAATGGCACCTATCCTGTTCATCACCATGCCAAATTGCATGTCTGTATTTCTTCCCTAGTGTGGTGTTCTCCTTCTACATAATAGTATTGGAGAAGAGAAATACACTTCACCTGCAAGTCTCTCAGTCATGTCTTGTTTTGCTTTTCCGTTCAAGAACTGAGCCTTGTTGCAGAAATGTTGGAGTAGCAGTAAGTTATCTGAATACAAATGAAAAAAAAACAATATTTAAAGAAAGGACTTGCATTTATATAAGAACATAAGAAATAGGAGCAGGAGTAGGCCAATCGGCCCCTCGAGCCTGCTCCGCCATTCAATAAGATCGTGGCTGATCTGATCCTAACCGCCAATCCACTATCACAGGACTATCTCCTGAATCTAACAGAATTAGACACACGAAACAGGAGCAGGATCAGGCTACACGGCCCCTGGGCCCGCTCCGCTACCCACAGGGCCATGACCGATCCGAACCTAGACTCATGTCCAAATTCCTGCCCGTTCCCCATAACCCTTAATTCCCTTTTCTTCTAGGAAACTGTCTATTTCTGTTTTAAATTTATGTAATGATGTAGCTTCGACAGCTTTTTGGGGCAACATATTCCATGGACCTACCACCCTCTGAGTGAAGTAGTTCCTCCTCATCTCAGTTTTGAAAGAGCAGCCCCTTATTCTAAGACTATGCCCCCTAGTTCTAGTTTCACCCATCATCGGGAACATCCTCCCCGCATCCACCCGATCCAACCCCTTCACAATCTTATATGTTTCAATAAGATCGCCTCTCATTCTTCTGAACTCCAATGAGTAGAGTCCCAATCTACTCAACCTCTCCTCATATGTCCATCCCCTCATTCCCGGGATTAACCGAGTGAACCTTCTTTGTACTGACTCAAGAGCAAGTATGTCTTTTCTTAAGTATGGACACCAAAACTGTACGCAGTATTCCAGGTGCGGTCTCACCAATACCTTGTACAACTGAAGCAATACCTCCCTATTTTTATATTCTATCCCCCTAGCAATGAAAGCCAACATTCCATTGGCCTTCTTAATCACTTGCTGCACCTGCATACTAACCTTTTGAGTTTCGTGCACCAGGACCCCCAGATCCCTTTGTACTTCAGTACTTTCCAGTTTCTTGCCATTAAGATAATAACTTGTTCTACGATTTTTCCTGCCAAAGTGCATAACCTCACACTTTCCAGTATTGTATTCCATCTGCCAAATCTCTGCCCACTTACTTAGCCTGTCTATGTCCCCTTGCAGGTTTTTTATGTCCTCCTCACTCACTACTTTCCCTCCCATCTTAGTATCATCTGCAAACTTTGATATGTTACACTCGGTCCCCTCCTCCAAATCGTTAATATAGATTGTAAAGAGTTGGGGACCCAGCACTGACCCCTGCGGAACACCACTGGTTACTGATTGCCAGTCTGAGAATGAACCATTTATCCCAGCTCTCTGCCCTGTTAGATAGCCAATCCTCTATCCATGCCAGAATATTACGCCCAATCCCGTGATTTTTTATCTTAAGCAATAATCTTTTGTGTGGCACCTTGTCAAATGCCTTTTGGAAGTATAAATACACTACGTCCACTGGTTCACCTTTATCCACCCTATATGTTACTTCCTCAAAGAACTCCAGCAAATGTGTCAAACATGACTTCCCCTTCATAAAACCATGCTGACTTTGTCTTATTAAATTATGATTATCCAAATGTCCTGTTACTGTCTCCTTAATAATGGACTCCAAAATTTTACCTACCACAGATGTTAGGCTAACCGGTCTATAGTTTCCAACCTTCTGTCTACTGCCCTTTTTAAATAAGGGTGTTACATTAGCACTTTTCCAGTCTGCCGAGACCTTTGCCGAGTCCAGGGAGTTTTGGAAGATTATTACCAATGCATCCACAATCCCTACCGCCACTTCCCTCAAGACCCTAGGATGTAAGCCATCAGGTCCAGGCGATTTATCCGCCTTGAGTCCCATTATTTTACCGAGTACCACTTCCTTAGTGATTTTGATCGTGTTTATCTCCTCCCCATAGCCCCCTGCTTGTCCAGTGTTGGGATATTCTTAGTGTCCTCTACTGTAAAGACTGATACAAAATATTCATTCAGTGTTTTTGCCATCTCCATATTTCCCACCATTAATTTCCCGGTCTCGTCCTCTAAGGGACCAACATTTACTTTAGCCACCCTTTTTCTTTTTATATAACTATAAAAACTCTTACTATCTGTTTTTATATTTTTTGCTAATTTACTTTCATAATCTATCTTCCCTTTCTTAATCAATCTTTTTGTTATTTTTTGCTGTCTTTTAAAGTTTTCCCAATCCTCTATCCTCCCACTAGATTTGGCTACCTTATATGCCCTTGTTTTTAGTCGAATACTATCCTTAATTTCTTTACTTAGCCACGGATGGCTGTCTTTTCTTTTACACCCTTTTCTTCTCAGTGGAATATATATTTTTTGGAAGTTGTAAAATAACTCCTTAAATGTACACCACTGATCATGTATCGTCTTACCCTTTAATCTATTTTCCCAATCCACTCTACTCAATTCCGCTCTCATACCTTCATAGTCTCCTTTATTCAAGCTTAGCACGCTTGTTTGAGATCCAACCTTCTCACCCTCTAATTGAATATGGAATTCAAACATGTTATGGTCACTCATTCCAAGGGGATCCTTTACTAGGACATTTTTAATTAATCCTGTCTCGTTACACAGGACCAGATCTAAGGTTGCTTGCCCCCTGGTCGGTTCAGTTACATACTGCTCAAGAAACCCATCCCTAATACACTCAATGAACTCATCCTCAAGGCAGCCCTGCCCAATTTGATTTGTCCAATTAATATGATAGTTAAAATCCCCCATAATTATAGATGTTCCCTTATTACAAGCCTCAACTATTTCCCGATTGATACTCCGTCCAACCGAGTTGCAACTGTTCGGAGGCCTATAGACTACACCCACTAGTGTTTTTTCCCCCTTATTATTCCTTATCTCCACCCAAACTGTTTCATTATCCTGATCTTTTGACCCAATATCATTTCTCTGTATTACAGTGATTCCTTCCTTTATTAACATAGCCACCCCACCTCCCCTTCCTTCCTGCCTGTCCTTCCTGATCGTTAAATAACCTGGTATGTTTAATTCCCAGGCAGTCACCCTGCAGCCATGTTTCTGTAATGGCCACAAGATCATACCCATATGTAGCTATTTGTGCCATTAACTTGTCTATTTTGTTACGAATGCTACGTGCATTCAGATAGAGAACTTTCAAATGTGTTTTGTGACACTTTTGAAGATGTGTCTTTCACATCTTCAGGATATCCCAAAGCGCATCATAGCCAATTAATTTACCTTTGAAGTGTAGTCAATTGTTATATAGGTAAACATGATAGCCAGTTCACATATAGCAAGGTTCCGCAAACAGAAAATTAATGAATGGCCAGACTAATCTGCTTCTTACTGATGTTTGTTGAGGAAAGAATGTTGGCTGGGACATTAGGAGAACTCACTACTTTTCTTTAATCGTGCTATGGGATGTTTTATGTCCTAAACAGGGAGATAGGGCCTCTGTTTCAGTCTCATCCAAAAGACGGCGTTTCTGACAATGCACTCCAGTACTGCACTGGAGTGACAGCCTGGATTAAGTGCTCAGGTCCTCAATATGGCCTAGAAATTCAGTATAGCCACTTTTGGGGCGGTAAAGTCGGGCGGGCGCTAAAGTTAGCGCCCGCCGGAAAGTGGAGGCCACTTCGCCGATATTCAGTAGCTTTGGCCAAGGAGTTTGGGCGAGCGCTGAAACTGGCGTTGCACCCCTATCTTTAGGCGCTAAGCCGGCGGTGCAGAGTGATAACGCCGAGGCCGGGCGCAGCGCAGGTGCGGTCATGTTTTGATTGACAGCAGACACCCTGACGCCGGCCAGCTCTTAAAGGGGGAAGGGTCGACTTGGTCTGCTGCCACGCCCTGGATAGTGGAGCCCTCCAGCTAGGCCTGAACACTGCTGCTGGACCCAAATAGCGCCTGAAGCCATGCAGAAGGCCCGTGAACGAGCGCAGCACTTCTCAGAGCATGCTTTGAGGGTGCTGCTTAGGGGTTTGGAGAAGAAAAGAGATATCTTGTGCCCGGACAGTGGCAAGAAGGCTCCCAAGAGGCTGTACAGGAGAGCCTGGAGGGAAATCGCCCAGAGGGTCACAGCCAACAGCGATGTCCCCAGGACTAGTGACCAATGCCGCAAGAAGTTCAACGACCTCACTCGGTTGGTCAGGGTGAGTACCCTTTCCAGTGTCCTCCTCATCCTTGCATGTGCACCTCACATTATGGGCAAAGGGACCTCAAAGGCCTAATGGCCAGCCCTCCTCCAGCAGCTCTGGCACTGGCATGATCATCAGTAGCACTTTCTGCACTTGACACACTGGCCAAGCTATTCGACCATGGGAGGCAGTGCACACAACAACAGGGCACCACACTGGCCAAGCTATTCCACCATGGGAGGCAGTGCACACAACAACAGGGCACCACACTGTACTTAGAGGCCGTCCTTTCTCTTGCAGGCCAAGCTGGCGCAGAATCTGAAGAGCCGGACTGTCACCGGGGGAGGCCGTGTCCAGTTCCAGGGGCTCAGTGACCTGGAGGAGCGCGTGGCTCGACTCATGCGTGCCCGGGTGATTGGCCCCGTTGCTATTGGAGATGCTGACCCTGTGCTGGGCCCCAATGGTAAGGACATGACCGTTTGGACCTCTCTCGTTCCCCTTGCGCTTCAGATCTACATCCTTTGCCACTGTCCCACCAATGCGCATAATGCCACCACTCATGCCTCCCTCGCTGATGCCCTGTCCTCACTCTAAAGCTACTCTTGCGCCTTCCTGCTTTCAGCTGGTGAGGAGGAGGTCCCTGAAGCTGCGAGTGTCAGTCCCTCGGAAGAGGAGGACGACGAGGACCAAGAGGAAGGCGGCACATCGGGGGAACCCTCATCCGCGCCAGGGGATGGCAATGGAGGGGACACGTCTTGCCTGGAGGAGAGCCAGGGGGAAGTGTTGCAGGGGGGTGTAGCTCCTGTGCCCAGTGGCGTCCAGCCACGCGGGAAGGGTCGGGCAGCACGGCTGCCTTCTCCCCAGAGGGGGGAAGTGTTGCAGGGGATGGCAGTTGCTGGGCCCAGTGGCGTCCAGCCACGCGGGAAGGGTCGGCCAGCTCGGCGGCCTTCTCCCCAGAGGGAGAGTCCGGCCTCCAGTCCGGAGACGGTCCTCGCCCAGGAGGTGCGCCTCCTTGATCAAATGTCCGCGGATTCGGAGCGGCGCCACACTGAGTTCATGGGGGTTGTGGGACAGTTGCCTCAGGCCATTGAGTCCCTGGCTCATAGTGTGGCCGATTTCGGGGACTCACAGGCCAGGGGTGTCGAACAACTCGCGGCAGCACAGGACGCGAGTCGAGAGTTCATGAGTGGTGCCGTGCAGACACTGGCTGGTCTGATGCGGGCACAGACCAGGGCAGTACGGGCACTCACTTCTGCCACACTCGCTGTGTCACGGACGCATCGCCAGGGCACCCGCCGCGCTGCTGCAGCACAGTGGTCTGGCCTTCACCAGATTGCTGCGCTTGCTGCAGTGCCAGCCCGGCCGAGTGCCAGTGTCTCTGGCGACCAGCGAGCGCCTGGCATCAGCCAGCTTGCCCCCATTGCTGCAGCCGCCACTGCCACTCCCCCAGCAAAGCTGCGACGAGCTGCTGGAGAGACTGATGCTGCCCAGCCACAGCTGCAGCAGTCAGCAGCCGGCCCTGCCTCGTCTAGGCCGACACCCAAGGGCATCTGCCGTCACGCTTTGTGCCCCTCAGGAGCCTTCCCCCAGCCTTGCAACACCCACAGGGCCCAGGTTGAGGCGGAGCAGCAGGTCGGGCAGGGGCCGGAGAAGCCTGCACAAGGACTCGCCCTCTCGGCACACCAAGTAGAGTGTGTTGCCAAATGTTTTTTTATATGGGGGTGTTTGTGTTCTGTATGGGGGGGGGGGTTTATTTTGGTAAGGCCGAAGATGATGGCAAATGTTTTTTTAGATGGGGGTGTTTGTGTTCTGTATGGGGGGGTTTGTCTTGGTAAGGCCGAGGATGAAGGCCAATTGGATGGACAAGTTTTGTTATTCCTCCCCAGGTTGTGGGAGTGAGATATGTTTTTGACTGTTTTTTGGGGGTCTTGTCTGTTTTTGTGTTTCATGTGGGAAGGGCCCTGAGTTTGTTAAATAAAGCTTTTTATTTATTCAGCTTGTCCATGTGTCATGTTTCAAGTGGTTGTTGCGTTAACCGGCTGAGGGCTTGCGGAGCGGCTGCATTCAGGTGCGTTCATTGCCACAAGCCATTCCCTGACAGGGGGCCTAGAAGTGTCGTTCAATAAGCCGCCGGCGGACGGCCCTTGGGGCTCCCTCCTGGGCTGGTACTCCTCCTCCTCCTCCTCCTCATGCTCCTCCTCCGTGGTGGTCCAACGTGAGGTGGCAGTGCCGGAGTCCTGCGGATAGCCAGGTTGTGCAGCATGCAGCAAACGACGATGAACTGGGAGACTCTATCCGGCGAATACTGTAGAGATCCGCCGGAACGATCCAGGCAGCGGAACCGTTGCTTGAGGACGCCAATCGTTTGCTCTATGATGTTCCTTGTGGCTTGATGGCTTTCGTTGTATGCCTCCTCAGCAGGGGTCCTGGGCGCGCGGAGCGGGGTCATAAGCCATGTACACAAAGGGTAGCCCTTGTCCCCGATAAGCCATCCCCTTGGTGGAGGCTGTGCTTGGAACATGTCAGCCACAGTAGTCTGGCGCAGGATAAATGCATCGTGGCTGCTTCCTGGAAAGCGGGCATTGACAGCTAGGATGCGCTGCCTGTGGTCACACACCAGCTGTACATTGAGGGAATGGTAGCCCTTCCGGTTGCGGTAATCCTCGGCATTGTCGATAGGTGCCCGCATAGCCACATGCGTGCAGTCAATGGCGCCCTGCACCATGGGGAAGTCGGCGATCCTGGCAAATCCGACTGCACGCTGCTCCTGCCTCTCTAGGGTCATGGGGAAGGAGATGAATTGGTGTCTCCTTGCGAAAAGGGCATCGGTGACCTGCCGGATGCAGCGATGCACGGCGAACTGGGAGATGTTCGCTATGTCCCCAGCAGCGGCTTGGAAGGAGCCGCTTGCATAAAAGTTCAGAGCCACCGTGACCTTCAATTCCACCGACAAAGACGTCCTGCACATCAGCTGTGGACGCAGATCTCTGTGAAGCAGCTGGCAGATCTCTGCAACCACCTCCCTTCTGAAGCGCAGCCTCTTCACACAATGCGCGGCAGTCATGGTGAGATAGGACACCTGCTGCCGGTATTCCCTGAGTGGGTAAGGCCTACGTTGCCGACGCCTGATGGCCCCTCTGCGTCTAGGCATGGCTGCCCCTCTCACACAGCGTCTGCGAGCCCTTCGCACATAATGCTGGAACTGAGGGTTGGAACCCCATGCAGCCCCCATAATATACTTGCAAACAGTCAAATCACAATGAGTCAAATTTCCAAGCTCTGGCCAGAAGCCAAAAATACCTCTCCTATGTTGTCCCAAATCAGTAAGGTCTGTTCCTTGGTCTCTGTCCAGAAATCCAAAGCACTAAAGTCATTGCAGCAAAATGGCTGGCCTTTATACCTCAGTCTAAGTGCCCTTTAATTAGCGCTCCCCGAGGCCCACAGGGCCTCTGCTGCGTTCCACTTCACAGTTCTTAACAGCGCCACGCCCACATTGGGCGGGCGCCACTGAAGTTCCGGTTTGGGGCGCACAAACGGCGTTGCACGACGAAATGACGTCATAAGGTGCGCGCGCTTGCGCTGGCGCAAAATGTCAACTGAAGTTGGGCGTAGGCGCAGATCGCTCTGCGCCCGGGCGCAAAGTGCCTAGCGCTCGAAATCTACTCCTCTTATGGCGCTAACGGCTGGCGAACGCAACTGAATTTCTAGGCCTATGTATTTAGATGATGAACTTTAGAAAAAAATACTAAACCAGCACATTTGTCTTGTATGTTTAATCCAGTTCAAAAAGAGCTGAAGACATTTTCCTAAGCGATTGTGGTAAAAAATACCGTGAATTTTTATGCTAATCAAGTTGAGGGATGTTACTGCTGTAATTTCTGATAACCAGTGACCGTTCCAAGCACTACTAAGTTAGACCCCAAACATGAGCCTCAGTGCCTCCCCTTTGCCAATGCATTATTTTTCTATTTGCAACACTAGCCACCCTGTGGTTTCCAAGCAAGACTGCTAGTTTTGTACTGTGGGCCTAACTCATTTCACGCAAGACCCTTACAACCAGACAGAAGAAACTTCAATCCATCAGCCTGATCTGCATTTGTACCCAGGTCCCAGAGATGAATGGCTAGTGTCTATCTAATCTACTGCACCAAGTACCTACTTCCCTAATCTTCAAAAATGGGTAAAAGAAGCAAGGCCCCATCTTGCTTATTTATATCAAAAATCTAGCATATGGTGTACTTACTTCCTGCCCATAACTCAAAATCATAACAGGAAGTACTGTTTATGCTTTTTATGTCAACATTTAACACTGAAAAATCACCAAGTAAACATTAATGTAGGGAAAACTGTATCTAAAGATGTAAACATTTAATAACAAACTGTGGCAATCACTCAAAATGCTGATAAAATATTAATTTACTATTTTTGAGTAACTGAAATTTCCATTGACCAAAATAAGATTAAGACTAAAAAAAACCGACATTTTAATATATGATAAAGCTCACCCAATGAAATATTACTTGTGTCTTGAAATAAAAACTTTAAAGTTTTTATTTCGAGGCCTCAGTCCGTCTCAAAAGCTTGAGCTTTACTGGATATTTTTACCTTACAACAGTTAGCGCTTTCAATGACACGTACTTTGAGCATGGGCAGTTTGCAGAATTAGACAACATGCAATCTGCATCAGGAGTTGAAGGCTAGAATGGTGCATCCAGTGTAGATGACAGTTTCTTTGCATTTTTCAAAAGATTATAAAAGCAACTGGAGATTTAATTCTCAAAGCGTTGTTTCAGGCAAGCGATGATATTTATTAGGAAATGCTGTTTTCTGTGTGAACTGCTCAATCACTTTAGAGAGGCAGCACCTGTGATTAGGAAGACCAATGACTGTGGCTACATTGTTGATGGTTAGAAAAGAAAACAGTGCAGTTGTTATGATGCTGGACCAGTAATCCAGAGGCCTGGACTAATAATCCAGAGAACATGAGTTTAAATCCCACCATGGCAGTTTGAGAATTTGAATTTAGTTTTAAAAAACTGGAAATAAAAAGCTGGTATCAGTAACAGTGACCATGAAGCTGTTGGATTGTCATAAAAACCCAATGAGTTCACTATTGCCCCTTACGAAAGTAAACCTCCCGTCCTTACCAGTGTCTCCAGTCCCACACCAATGTGGTTGATTCTTAACTGCCCTCTGAAGTTGCCTAGCAGGCCACTCGGTTGTATCAAACTCTGTCAAGTAGAGATAGGCACTAAATGACGGCCATGCCATTGATGCCCATGTCCCAAGAATGAATGTATAAAAAGGGCCCCCCCGCCAATGTACCCAGATTCCAGGATCCCTCTCCTAGAAATCTCGCAGGTTTTCTTTTTGGGGAGGGGGTCCCCGGGTCCAAAAACTAGGGCTGCAGGAACACTGGTGCAGGAACCTATCCCAGTACTGTCAGACTCTGGGTCCTCTTCTCAGTGCTCCCTGATCCCAGGGCTCTCCCAATGCTGATAAGTCTGTGTCCGTAGTAAACTTATTTGGCATAACAGCCTTGTTCTTATAAAACAAATCTTGCATTTATATAACTTACAATGCCATGGAAGATCTGCTATTATAAAATTTCTGTTGATATATCTTTTTTATATGGCATTTTAAACAGTCCAAGATGTTCTGAGTTCATGATCAACCTAGCCAAGGCAGTCTCCTGAAAAAAAGCCATTTATGTTAAGTGCATCAAACATTACTTCCTCTTTGAAACTTTGGCTGCATGTGAAGCTTGTGGGCACATAATGGTCACGAAGGCTTGTTCTCAAGACCAAGCTATTATATATCGCCTTTAACGTAGAAAAGTGGCCCAAGGTGCTTCACAGAAGAGTGAGGAAAAAGACACCAAGCCAAAGGAGAATAGTAGAGCTGACCAAAAACTTGGTCAGAAGTACATCTCAAAAGGAGGTAGAGAGGCAGAGGTGGTGAGGGAAAATTCCAGCGAGCATGGATGCCAATCGTGGGTGAAGAGAGAGGGAATGCACAAGAATTCAGAGTCAGAGAAACAAAGATGATCCAAATGTTGGAAGACAGCATTTAACATGTTATCTGTTGAAAAGTAAAACTGATTAAAAACATTTGGAAAGGCATGGGTTAATCAAAGAGAACCAGCATAGATTTGTTAAAGGCAAATCGTGTCTGACTAACTTGATTGACTTCTTTGATGAGGTAACAGAGAAGGTTGATCAGGGTAGTGCAGATTAATTAATTATATATATATATATATATTATATATATTATACTAGCTGGGGAGCCCCGCGTTGCGAGGTCAATTTTGGGGCGCGAGGGCAATTTTGGGGCGTTTGGTCTCCCTGCCCCTGTGTGTCCCACCTCTCCCTGTCATGTCCTCTCCCTGTCCTATCCCTCCCTCCCCTCTCTCCCTCCCCTCCCCTCTCTCCCCTCCCTCCCTGTCTCCCTCTCCCCCCCCCACTCCCCTCTGTCCCTCTCTCCGGCCCCTCCCCCTGCCTAGCGCCTGAGGTCCGGTGCCGTTGCTGAGGTCCCCCGCGTATCGCGCGGCTGATGGACGGCCGCTGCGGGCGGGCGGGCAGCGCATGCGCGGTGAGTGTGGGCGGCGCATGCGCGGTGAGTGCGGGCGGCGCATGCGTGGTCAGTGCGAGCGACCCGCGGGAGCCGGCAAGGCCGTTAGCGAGCGGGAAACTTCGGGCGGCGCGCCCGCGCTCCGTCCGCGACACCTGAGAGGGGGAAGTAGAGAGAGACAGAGAGGGAAGAGGAGAAGGAGAGAGAGGGAAGAGGAGAGAGGGAAGAGGAGAGAGGGAAGAGGAGAAGGAAGAAAGAGAGCGAGAGAAATTTTTTCAGCTTCAGGCCCCGAGTCCCCCCTGCGCGAGGGTGAGGAGGAGGGGGGGGGGGGGTTGCTAAACACAATATAAAACTCAAATAAATTGTTAATTAATTGCCTAACACATAATTGAAATATTTACCTTAGTTCCCTAACACACAGAAAGTGTGGGGGAAAAAATCGTGGAAAATCAAGATGGCGGCCACTCACCTCGGTTCAGAAGGATAAGGCCCGCCCACACACACACCGATTGGTCGACCGGTCAGGTCACCGAAGCGTAGGATTGGTCAATCGTCGAGTCACTCGACACTCAACTGTAGGAAGACCTCGACGTCACACGGTCGCTAATGAGATGCTAATGAGCGGAACGCTGAACGTTTTTGGGATACCGCGGGCGGGATTTTTGTCCGGCCGAAATGTAAATACGCCTATGACCGGTCCGGAATTGCAAGCTTTCTTTTGAGGCGACACGCGCGTTGGTACGCTCTGTAACTTCCAAACGTATAGAGACCAGGCGGACAGACAGACAGACAGAAGAGCCGCTTTATATATATAGAAGATATATATATAGACTTTCAGTAGGCATTCGACAAAGTGCCACACATGAGGCCTGTTAAGAAGATGGAAGCTCATGGAATTATGGAGAAAGCGGCAGTATCAATATGGAATTGTCTCAGTGACAGGAAGTAGAGGGTGCTGGTGGATGGATGTTTATCAGACTGGGAGGTGGATTGCAGTGCTGTTCCCCCAAGGTCAGTTTTGGGGTCTAGTACTCTCTTCAATTCTTATAAACCCCCTAGACTCAGGTGTAGGAAGCAGCATTATAAAGTTTGCAGATGATGAAGGGAATGCAATGGATGTTGTCTACATGGATTTTCGGAAGGCGCTTGACAAAGTACCACATAGAAGGCTGGTTAACAAAATTGAGGCTCATGGAATAGGTGGGTCAGTGGCAGCTTGGATAAGGAATTGGCTTAAAGACAGAAAACAGCGAGTTGTGGTAAATGGCTGTTTTTCAGACTGGAGGATGGTAGACAGTGGTGGTCCCCAAGGGTCAGTGCTGGGACCACTGCTTTTTTTGATATGACCTGGATATTGGAATACAGAATAGAATTTCTAAATTTGCCGATGACACCAAACTTGGGGTGTGGCAAACAGTGCTGATGATACCAATCGACTGCAACAGGACATAGAAAGGCTAGCAGAATGGGCAGATGGAATTTAATACAGAGAAGTGTGAGGTGATGCATTTTGGCAGAAGGAACAGGGAGAGGCAATATACACTTAATGGCACAGTTTTAAAGAGTGTGCAGGGACAGAGGGACCTGAGAGTTAATGTGCATAGGTCCCTGAAGGTGGCACGACACATTGAGAGTGGTTAGCAAAGCATATGGGATTCATTAGAAAAAGGAATGGTGCCAGAGGACTGGCAGACAGCTAATGTTATTCCTATATTTAAAAAGGGAGACAGAACAAGTCCTGGGAACTATCGACCAGTTAGCTAAATGTCAGTGGTAGAAGAATGGAATCTTTACTCAAAAGGTGTAATAGAAATACGTCTAGAAACCAAAAATATGTCAGTACAGTACAGATTTCAAAAGAGGTCATGCTTGACCAACCTTATTGAATTCTTTGAAGTAACAGAAAGAGTAAACAAGGGTAATGCAATAGATGTAATATATTTGGATTTTCAAAAAGCCTTCGGTAAGGTACTGCATAGTAGACTCATGACTAAAGGTCAGAACATGTGGAGTCAGGGGACAGGTAGCAGAATGGCTAGCAAGCTGGCTACAAATCAGAAAACAGAATAGGGATTAAAGGCTGGCAAAAGGTGGGAAGTGGTGTTCCACAGGGGTCGGTGCTGTGACCACAGTTGTTCACAATTTACATTAATCATCTGGACTCGGGAATCAGAAGTATAATTTCAAAATTTGCAGGCAACACCAATTTGGGAGGTGTAGTTAATCGAGGAAGAATGTGACAAAATACAGGAAGACATTAATCAGCTTGCAAAATGGACATGTAATTGGCAAATGAATTTCAATATAGATATGTGTGAGGTAGAACATTTTGGTAGGAATAATAAGGAGGTCATATACCTCCTGCATAGAGGCAGAGGGCATGGCTGAGGTACTAAATGAGTACTTTGTATCTGTCTTTACCAAGGAAGAAGATGCTGCCAAAGTCAGAGTGAAAGAGGAGGTAGTTGAGATACTGGATGGGATAAAAATTGATAGAGGAGGTACTAGAAAGGCTGGCTGTACTTAAAGTAGATAAGTCACCAGGACCGGATAGGATGCATCGGGAAGTAAAGGTGGATATTGCGGAGGTACTGACCATAATCTTCCAATCCTCCTTAGATATGGGGGTGGTGCCAGAAGACTGAAGAATTGCAAATGTTACAGCCTTGTTCAAAAAAGGGTGCAAGGATAAACCCAGCAATTACTGGCCAGTCAGTTTAACCTTGGTAGTGGGGAAGCTTTTAGACTTGTTGTTTTAGTTATTTTTCGGACTGGAAGAAGGTATACAGTGGTGTTCCCCAGGGGTCGGGACTAGGACCACTGCTTTTCTTGATATATATTGGCCCAGAAATTCAGATCCCCACGGGCGAGTACGCGCTGTGTACTCACCCATAGTGCTGGTTTCGCGCATGCACTGCGTGTGTGCTGGAAACCAGAACTTCCGTTCTCTTGAAGGAAGGGGTTTGAAGGTCAAACGCGTGCGCCGGAGAGGCAGCGTGTAGACCTGGAACTTCCGCTTTTTTCCACAGGTTTTTCAGTGCGGGCAAGTCCCTAGCAGCTGCGCGTGGAAAAAGCAGGCACAAGGCCTTCTTTTAACAAGGTAAGAGGTGAAGTAAGCGAAATTAAAACTTTTTTCCCCCACAGGTTTATCATTTTAAAATACTTTAAAGAAAGGTAAGTTTATTTTTAGCCCCATTAAAAACTTTAATTTTTTCAAAAATTTAAATTTTTGTTTAAAATAGTTAATATGTAACTTATAGTTATTTTAAAAATGTGATTAAAAAAATTATTTGAAGTTTTACTTAGGTTTTGGGGCCGATCTCTATTCATGGATTTGACAGGTCTTCCTGTCAAATCTATGAATGTGGATTCCCTGCTCCGATTGGCTCCCCATGGCCCACGTGATCTCAGGGATGCTGCGAACTAGTTGCACCCCTGGGATACGCGTGCCCTGCACACCGGCAGCTGGAGCAGGCCCAGGATCGGAATTCCACACAGGCCCACAGCACAACGGCAGGCGCGCTATGTAAGTGCAGGTCGGGGGCTTGCGCCCGCGGGAAGCCTCCGACCCGAATTTCTGGGCCATTAATGACTTGGACTTGGGTGTACAGGGCACAATTAAAAAATTTGCAGATGACACAAAGCTTGGAAATAGTGAACAGTGAGAAGGATAGTGATAGACTTCAAGAGGACATAGACAGGCTGGTGGAATGGGCGGACACGTGGCAGATGAAATTTAACGCAGAAAATTGCAAAGTGATACATTTTGGTAGGAAGAGCGAGGAGAGGCAATATAAACTAAAGCGTACAATTCTAAAGGAGGTGCATGAACAGAGAGACCTGGGGGTATATGTGCACAAATTGTTGCACTTGACAGGGCAGGATGAGAAAGCGATTAAAAAAAGTTTACGGTATACAGGGCTTCATAAATAGAGGCACAGAGTACAAAGGCAAGAAAGTTATGATGACCCTTTATAAAAACACTGGTTCGGCCTCAACTGGATTAGTGTGTCCAATTCTGGGCACCGCACTTTAGGAAGGATGTCAAGGCCTTAGAGAGGGTGCAGAAAAGATTTACAAGAATGGTTCTAGGGATGAGGGACTTCAGTTACATGGATAGACTGGAGAAGCTGGGTTTTTTCTCCTTAGAGCAGAGAAGGTTGAGAGGAGATTTGATAGAGGTATTTAAAATCATGAGGGGTCTAGACAGAGTAGAAAGAGAAACTGTTCTCATTGGCGGAAGGGTCGAGAACCAGAAGGCACAGATTTAAGGTGATTGGCAGAAGAACCAAAGGCGACATGAGGAAAAACTTTTTACGCAGCGAGTGGTTAGAATGCGCTGCCTGAAAGGGTGGTGGAGGCAGATTCAATTGTGGCTTTCAAAAGGAAATTGGATAAGTACCTGAAGGAAATTTTTTTTCAGAGCTACGGGGAAAGGGCAGGAGAGTAGGATTAGCTGAAGTCCTCTTGCAGAGAGCCGGCACGGGCTCGACGGGCCGAATGGCTTCCTTCTGTGCTGTAACGATTCTATGATATACTGCTTGGATAATAAGAGTCTGAATGAGGTAGAGGAGCAAAGGGATCTATGGGTACAGATACATAATCACTAAATGTAGCGATGCAGGTGGTTAAGGCCAAGCTCATTTCTAGAGGGAAAAATCTGAAAGGCAGAGAAGTTATGTTAAACATGTATCGAACCTTGGTTAGACCACATTGAGTACTGTGCACAGTTCTGGTCTCCATATTATTAAAAGGATTTAGAAGAATTGGAGAAGGTGCAAAAAGGATTCACAAGGATGATACCAGAAGTGAGAGGATATACTTATCAGGAAAGGCTGAACAGGCTGGGGCTCTTTTATGTAGAAAAGAGAAGGCTGACCTGATTGTGGTCTTTAAAATAATAAAAAGGTTTCATAGGGTAGATGTAGAGAAGATGTTTCCACTTGTGGGGGAGACCAGACGTGGAGGTCATAAATATAAGATAGTCACTAATAAATCCAATAGGGAATTCAGGAGAAACTTTTTTACCCAAAGAGTGGGAAGAGTGTGGAATGCGCTACCACAAGCAGCAGAGGCAAATAGCACAGATGCATTTAAGGGGAAGCTAGATAAGCACATGGGGGAGAAAGGAGTAGAAGGATATGCTGATTGGGTTAGATGAAGTAGGATGGGAGGAGGCTCATGTGGAGCATAAACACCAGCATTGACCATTTGGCCTGTTTCTGTGCTGTACACTCGATGTAACTCGATGCATGCCACCACCGTATGGGAAACTCGGTGCAGCCTTTATTGGAGGGATCCCCCGCCGAAAAATCCAGGCATTGGGAGCGTTGTTTCAGGATGCTAATCACCTGCTCTATCACAGTGCGAGTACTGCTATGGCTCTGGTTGTAGCAATGTTCTGCTGGAGCACGAGGCTGATATAAGGTGGGGGGGGTCATCAGCCAGGTGTTCAGAGGATAATCTTTGGTTACCAGGAACCACCAATGTACTGCCCGCTCCTGTCAGAAAACTCGTGACAGATTCAACTCCCTCAATATGGTGGCATCATACCACCTCCACGGGAACCGTGCACATACCTTCATAATCCTCATATTATGGATGGTTGATAAACTGGATATTCTCCTAGTGAAATCCTTTCCAATGAAGGAATGCGGTCTGGCTCATGGAAAGGTACCTGAATAGCCACGTGTTCAATCAATAACCCCTTGCTGTTGGGGAAAGCCAGCAATCCCCGAGAAACCAACAGCTTGCTGATGTTGGCTCCTGCTGTCAATGGGAAAGATGTGGATGTTTGCCTTCTGAAATAAGGCGACTGTCACTTACCGAATACAGGAACGAACAGCAGATTGGCCAATATGTGCCATGTCAACTGCTACAACCTGGAAGTACCTGGAGGAAAAGAAGTTCAGGGCCGTTGTTAACTTGGACGGCCACTGGCAAAGCATGCCCTCCTTGAAGGTTGGGCTCCAGGTCAGACTGCAGTAAGTGACACAGTACAGTTATAGCCACACAGTTCAACTGCAGCATTCACAGACACTGTTCCTCTGAGAAGTTGTGGTAAGTGATGCTGGGCTGGGGACAGTCCCCACTCCCCCTCCCTGCTTCTTCACAAGAGGCCTGCAGCCTCATCAGCAAGTTGCAGCTCCCCGTTGCTGCTGCTCCTTCACTTCCTCCACTGACCATATAGGGGCACGCAAAACCACTCATTTTAACGAGACCTTCTACCTTCCAAGAGGCTAGAAGGCGGCATTAACAACTTCTCACACAATTATAGGGAGAAATGAATAATTCCTATTAGAACAGATCATATAATCCAGCTGTTTACCTGTAAGTGCCCCTTTAATTAACACTCCAAACACACTCTCAACGTACTACAACGCCCAGTTTCCTGTGTGGGCCCTGTGCTTAGTGGTAATCGTGCTGAACAGCCGGACAACTGCAATGGGGTCTTATCTGCATGATAGAAACTCTACTTAAGTAATACTGGCACCAGATACAGATGGGCACCTGGGCTGCCCAGTCCTAACTCGTCAAGATGGCAGCTACCATGCAAACAGGGTGGTAAGTACTGCACCGCCAGTTTAACCTCGTTTGCGCCATCCTCCTACCTTGTTTCAGGGTGTCAAAAGCCAGCTTGGAGTAGTATAAGTTTTCCCTATTCTGTCCTCGCTTCAATCTTTTTACATCATGATGAGAGGGGACTCTGGGCAGAAGTGTGTCCATGCCACGTACTTCAAAAGATTCCATTAAACGATTCTCAAATGGACTCTAAGAAAACCCCCCATGCAGCAGAATGGTTCATTTATCCAATTAATTTTATCCTCTCTGCTACTCCTGATGTTGACTCCTTCCTGGGGTGCAATTCCACAGTTGCCAGGTGTGCCCTACCACCTCACAAGTGACCACTCCAAGTTTTGGCAAACTATTTTACCATTGGAGGCATCATAGCAGTGCGTGATCCTGTCCCCACCGGACATCCAATTGGGCATTGCAGGCAGGAATCTCTCAATAGTAATTAGGAATGGGAACCCTAGTTGATATTTCCCTCCCGAATGCAGGGGTGATAAAGATAATGTATTGACCTGGTCACTCAAGCGGAGATCACTTAGCTTCATAGAGGGCATAAAGTCTGATGATGAAATTCAAGGTGGCTGATGATACACATGTACCAACTGTCCAACTTACCTCTTTTCTTCCATTTTCAACACGGTATATAAAAAAAGTCAGAACTTGTAATGTACTCGACCTATACAGATACTAAACTTTAGTCAGATAGGTGTACAAATACATACCTTTCTACAAAGTGTTTTTATTCTAAACAAATGTCCTTCCATTGATGTAGTCAGACTATGTCTATCACCTAACATATACACACATACTTAGAGACAGATAATATAAACAAACAAGATTTTGATTACAGGACAGAATATCTTGAAACAATTATTTCTGCCACTTCTACATACCTGTATGCTGAATGAGGGTGTGAATAACACTGATGGCAGCATTATAAATCCCAAGATTCTTGGAATTCAGATTGTTGTCTACAATAGCAGGGACAAGTATATTCAAAACTTGAGCCAGATTATCCTTCAGTAATGGAATTATTTTCTGCATGGTTTCTAATGCCATCTGATTCACTTTGCTGTTGAAGTCATGCAATCGAGGTTTGAAGGCATCAAAGATCTAGAGGGAAAAAGTTATATACATATCTTTATATGGTCATTTTAAAGTCATATTTTAGTAAGGCATATCATTGCTAGGGAATGGAGCTTTTACTTTTCTCGCTTCACATTAAGCATGAGGGGAATGGTAGTATAGTAGTTATATTACTGGACTAGTAATCCAGAGGCCTGGACTAATGATCCGGAGACAGGAGTTAAAAAAAAAAATCATTCCTGGGATGTGGGTGTTGCTGGCAAGGCCAGCATTTATTGCCCTCAAGAAGGTGGTGGTGAGCCACCTTCTTGAACCGCTGCAGTCTGCACAGTGAAGGTGCTCCCATAGTGCTGTTAGGGAGGGAATTCCAGGATTTTGATCCAGCGCCTATGAAGGAACGGCGAAATAGTTCCAAGTCAGGATGATGTGTGACTTGGAGGGGAACTTGGAGGTTATGGTGTTCCCATGCGCCTGCTGCCCGTGTCCTTCTAGGTGGAAGAGGTCGTGGGTTTGGGAGGTGCTGTCGAAGAAGCCTTGGCGAGTTGCTGCAGTGCATCTTGTAGATGGTACACACTGCAGCCACGGTGCGCCGGTGGTGGAGGGAATGAATGTTTAAGGTGGTGGATGCCAATCAAGCGGGCTGCTTTGTCCTGGATGGTGTCGAGCTTCTTGAGTGTTGTTGGAGCTGCACTCATCCAGGCATGTGGAGAGTATTCCATCACACTCCTGACTTGTGCCTTGTAGATGGTGGAAAGGCTTTCGAGAGTCAGCAGGTTAGACACTCGCTGCAAAATACCCAGCCTCTGACCTGCTCTTGTAGCCACAGTATTTATGCGGCTGGTCCAGTTAAGTTTCTGGTCAATGGTGACCCCCCAGGATGTTGATGGTGAGGGATTAGGCAATGGTAATGCCGTTGAATGTCAAGGGGCAGTGGTTAGACGCTCTCTTGTTGGAGATAGTCATTGCCTGGCATATGTGTGATGCAAACGTTACTTGCCACTTATCAGCCCAAGCCTGAATGTCGTCCAGGTCTTGCTGCATGCGGGCATAGACTGCTTCATTACCTGAGGAGTTGTAAATGGAACTGAACACTGTGCAGTCATCAGTGAACATCCCCACTTCTGACCTTATGATGAAGGCAAGGTCATTGATGAAGCAGCCGAAGATGGTTGGGTCTAGGAAACTGCCCTGAGGAACTCCTGCAACGATGTCCTGGGTCCGAGATGATTGGCCTCTAACAACCACAACCATCTTCCTTTGTGCTAGGTATGTCTCCAGCTAATGGAGAGTCTTTCCCCCGATTCCCATTGACTTCAATTTTACTAGGGTTCCTTGATGCCACACTCAGTCAAATGCTGCCTTGATGCCAAGGGCAGTCACTCACACCTCACCATGGAATTCAGCTCTTTTATCCATGTTTGGACGAAGGCTGTAATGAGGTCTGGAGCCGAGTGGTCCTGGCGGAACCCAAACTGAGCATCGGTGAGCAGGTTATTGGTGAGTAGGTGCTTCTTGATAGCACTGTCGATGACACCTTTGTTAAGTCTGTGTGTTCCAGTTGTATTAAGATTAATTACTGACACAGACTACAAGAATAAAGTTTCAACAGGTCTTTACTAGTTGGAGGTCAGGACTATACTAAATACAATATCACTACACAGTACTTATATACCGGTGGTCACCACCGGTATTACGTATACAGCAGCCAGAGAAAGTAGTACATCTCTTAAGGTGGAACAGGCTTAAGTTCTCTTAAGGTGGAACAGGTTACATACACCACAACCTTCCATCACTTTGCTGATGATTGAGCGTAGACTGATGGGGCGGTAATTAGCTGGATTGGACCTGTCCTGTTTTTTGTGGACAGGACATACCTGGGCAGTTTTCCCACATTGTTTGGTAGATGCCAGTGTTGTAGCTGTACTGGAACAGCTTGGCTAGAGGCGCGGCTAGTTCTGGAGCACAAGTCCTCAGCATGACAGCCGGGATATTGTCGGGGCCCATTGCCTTTACTGTATCCCGTGCACTCAGCCGTTTCTTGATATCACGTGGAGTGAATCGAATTGGCTGAAGACTGGCTTCTGTGATGGTGGGGACCTAATGAGGAGGCCGAGATGGATCATTCACTTGGCACTTCTGGCTGAAGATGGTTGCAAATGCTTCAGCCTTGTTTTTTGTGCTCGCGTGCTGGGCTCCGCCATCATTGAGGATGGGGTTGTTCGTGGAGCCTCCTCCTCCTGTCAGCTGTTTAATGGTCCACCACCGTTCACAACTGGATGTGGCAGGACTGCAGAGCTTTAATTTGATCCGTTGCTTGTGGGATCGCTTAGCTCTGTCTACAGCATGCTGCTTCCGTTGTTAAGCATGCATGTAAGTCCAGTGTTGCAGCTTCTCCAGGTTAGCGCCTCATTTTTAGGTACGCCTGGTGCTGCTCCTGACATGCTCTTCTACACTCCTCATTGAGCCAGGGTTGGTCGTCTGGCTTGATGTTAATGGTAGTGAGGGATATGCCAGGCCATGAGGTTACAGATTGCGGTGGAATACAATTCTGCTGCCATTGATGGCCCACAGTGCCTCATGGATGCCCAGGTTTGAGCTGCTAGATCTGTTCTGAATCTATCCCATTTAGCATGGTGGTAATGCTACACAACACGATGGAGGGTTACTGCTACCAATACTGTCTGCAACAGGTAGATTGGTGAGGACGAGGTCAAGTAGGTTTTCCCCTCATGTTGGTTCTCTCTCCACTTGCTGCAGGCCCAGTCTGGCAGCTAGGTCCTTCAGGATTCAGCTAGCTCGGTCAGTAGTGGTGCTACTGAGCCACTCTTGGTGATGGACATTGAAGTCCCCCACCCAGAGTACATTCTAATGTTCAAATCCCACCACGGCAGCTGGGAAATTTAAATTTGGTTAAATAAATCTGGAATTAAAAAGTTAGTATCAGTAATGGTGACATAATTGTTGTAAAAACCCATCACTCATGTCCTTTCTGTCACCCTTACCCGGTTTGGTCTAAATGTGACTCCAGACTCACAGCAATGTGGTTGACTCTAACTGCCCTCTGAAATGGCCTAGCAAGCCACTCAGTTGTACCAAACTGCTACAAAGAACAGCGGTTCAAGAAAGCGGCTCACCACCACCTTCTCAAGGGCAATTAGGGATGGGCAATAAATGCCAGCACTGCCACGAATTAAAAGAAAATGCCACAGATCAGGCATAGCATGGATTCGATACAGTATAACAATGCTGCCTCTACATTACTGAAACATGGCTACATAAAGAACAGGACTGGCAACTTAAATATTGCAGGTTATAACAATCAAAGGCTAGGGAAGGAAAGGGGGGGGTGGGGTAGCTAATTAAGAGATAACAAAGGCAGTAGAAAAAAGGTACATAACTAACAGAATGATACAAACAGAATCCATATGGATTGAAATAAAAGATAAGGGATTGATCACGCCAATAGGGATATTCTACAGACCACCCAATAGTGGAAAGGAGGTGGAGGAAGAAGTATGGAAGCAAATATGTGAAGTGAGAACATAAGAACATAAGAAATAGGAGCAGGAGTAGGCCAATCGGCCCCTCGAGCCTGCTCCGCCATTCAATAAGATCATGGCTGATCTGATCCTAACCGCCAATCTACTAGTAAAGGACATAGAATAATAATCATGGGAGATTTTAACTACCCCCAAATAATACTGCAAGAGGTAGTGATAGGGGTACAGGGAATGGAGTTTTTACAATGTGTGCAGAACTCCTTTCTTATCCAGTGTGTAAAAAGCCCAAGAGAGGGAGCACTGTTGGATCTAGTAATGGGAAATTAACCCAGACAGATAAGAAAAGTAAGCGTAGGGGAACATCTAGGAAATAGCAACGACAATATAATAAAGGTTTAAGAAAGATTGAGAAGGACACAAGAAAGACAAATACCAAAGTAATATATTGGGAAAAAACTGATTTTTAGGATACAAGAATGGAACTAGGGAAAATAAACAGGAAAACTTTACTGACAAAGAAACAGAACAGCAGCCATAAAAAACAAAGCACTGGGGTTCATTTCTAGAGGGATAGAATTGAAAAGCAAAGCAGTTACGTTAAACTTATAAACTATAGAATCTTGGTTAGACCACACTTGGCGTATGGTGAACAGTTCTGGTCTCCATTTTATAAAAAGCATATAGAAGCACTGGAGAAGGTGCAAAAAAAATTTACTAGGATGATACCAGAACTGGCAGGTTATACCGATCAGGAAAGATTGAACAGGCTGGGGCTCCTTTCTCAAGAGAAGACTGAGGAGTGACCTGATGGAGGTCTTTAAGATTTATGAAAGGATTTGATACGGTAGATGTAGAGAAGATGTTTCCACTTGCAGGGGAGACTAGAAGTAGGGGCCATAAATATAAGATAGTCACCAAGAAATCAAATAGGGAATTCAGAAGAAACTTCTTTACCCAGAGAGTGGTGAGAATGTAGAACTCGCTACCACAGGGAGTGGTTGAAGTGAATAGTATAGATGCATTTAAGAGGAGACTTGATAAGCATACCAGGGAGAAAGGAATAGAGGGTTATGCTGATCAGAGTTAAATGAGGAAGGATGGGAGTGGAGCATAAAGGCCACCATGGACTAGTTGGGCTGAATGGCCTGTTTCTGTGCTGTATATTCTATATAATTCTACGTAAAAAGAACTGAATTGAGATTGACTAGATTCTTCAATAAAACCCTTGCAGGAGCGCACAGGTTTTCATGCAGACAGTCAAATCAGGTCACAGACGTAAAAGGACAGTGTACTACGCCACAGTGTCTCTCAGTTATTATGCATGTCATTTTTATTGTTTAACTGGGAAGGACAAAAAAAAACACCGAAATCAGGGCGGTCTTGCTAAATTGTCAAATACAGATTCATTTATGGAGATGGGATTATGTAATTGGAATGTAGTATGTGGCACGTCATTTAATGATGTTTTGACATTAAATGTGCTGTCCTTATAAAACAATTTATTTTTGGAAAAGAAACAAAAGTGAATTAATAGAACTACATATTTGCATGATCTGCCCTTTTTGTTACATCCCCTCCTCCAAATACAGAACCTCTACAAGGCTTTAAAAACTAGACCTTGATTCAGAAAACATTAATAAGTTTCAATTATTCATTTATCAGTGATGATTTAAATAGTTGCTCCTAGGTTACCTTAACGATGTTAACTATAACAAGTTCCTGGTTGTTCTGACAATCTGTTAATAACTGCTCGATCCCTCGGCTACGATCCCGAAAGTCCTTTGCACTCAATAGGCCTGTAATTTCCTTGAGGTATTCTGCATTTTCCATCAAGTTTCGCGGAGATGGTTTCCATGTATCACGTAAATTCACTGCTCCTTCTGCGATATCCCTGTTATGAATTAAAATCCATAATCATAAAACTTTCTTCAAATATGAAAGTGTGTAAAAAGCTTCTGTTTAAAAATCAACCCAAGGTGTGCTCACATAAAAACGTATTGAAAAAGGGATAATGTTCTCAAAAATGATCTGCATTAGAAAAATAGTTACCTTTGCCCTTTCTTGATTGTACATTTTTAATGTGGGTTTGCTGCTAAAGACTCAGTTTGATTTTCCTTAGGAGTTCTATCTGCAGCCAACTATAAACATCATTAATTGAGGACCCTATAGTGCACCTAACTACACTGAGGTAGCACCTTTACTTCAGGCGGCTTGAGGGATGACCAATATGAATAAAGTAATAGGAACTCAATCAGGAGCTGCAACAGAACTGGGAAGTGAAAATTAAAAATTAGCCCACACACAAAAATAATTCTAATTCGGGTTCTCAAAATTATATTTTTTAGAAGATAGCTAGCTGTGGAAATGTTTCTGATTTCTTCCTGAGATATACTATTACTACTGTGTCTCCATGGTTACAATTTATGTTCCGATCTGTATCATAACAATACAGCAGAATAAAGTGGTACATTTTTGCAGTCACTAGATTCTGCAACAATGAAAAATTGCCCAGTATGGTACAATACTCAAGTTATAAACAATATATATTGTTGGATTAAGTATAGATTATGCATGGAAACCATCTTCACGAAACTTGATGGAAAATGTTGAAAACCTGAAGGAAATTACAGGCCTATTGGATGCAAAGGACTTTAGAGATCGTAGGACTTTTTTTTTGGGAGAATGGAAAGAAGTGTGAAGAGAAAGAGCGAGCAGAGAAAACCCAGACCAGTGGGGATGTCCTGCCTGGGCAAAGTTTCACATCTTCCAGCATTTGACCTCTCAACAATACAGGTCAACTAAAGATGCATGTGTTACTGTCTAGTAACTGTAACAAAATTAATGAATGTAACTTGCAGATAACATATGAGAGTCAGCAAGATGCTAGATTCAAATATATTTCTCCCCCCCGCGCCCCCCGGCTATTACAATAGTTGCATTGGCATGATATATTCTACATACTGCATTCAAATTATAAAATCCAAGTACATTGAAAAAATAGAAATTCAGCCACTACATTACAATGTTCTTTTCGCAAAGAGCCAATTATTGATTAACTGCAAAGTAAATTTGATAATACCTTCCTGTTAAACTTTGTACTTCCCTGGAGCTAGATGAAGCTCGCATACTTCCTCCACTACCAGGATGTCGTCTACCCTTTGCTGATGGGGTATCTAATGGCATTTCTCCAAGGCCCTTACAGAAATAAAAGCATAATTGGGTTTAATATTATCAGGAAAAATAAGTCAATGTGCCAAAAAATTCAATCATTACTTTAAAAAATGTCATGCTATAGTTAATAAAGTGGCAAAAATATTTACATTAGGAATGACTGAATTATTGACAGGTCCTTAAATACCAACTGTATTGTACCTTTTGTCGAAGATTATTAACAGTATCTCGAATATAAGGCAGGTCCTTGGGTGGCAAATGCTTTTCAAGCACTTTGTCAAAATCATGGTGAGACATCATAATAAACAACATCTTGCGTCCATAGTATCTGTAATATGGCAAGAAGTCACTGCATCACCTACAAAGACTTATGTTTCAATACCTTAATTACCAAAGTAAAAAGAGTATGTAACCCAGGGATAATAAACTACAATCAAAATTCCAGTGGGTTAGACATCTTGACAAAACAGAAACCCAAGCAGGGGTGCATCCTACTGATCTTCTCAGGCTTTAACCTAATGAAAAATGGAAAATTCATTTTTATACTCAATAAACATTTTTGATTAGCAGGCAAGCAGCTAAATGTCCTAATCTTGCTAAATACAGATTTACAAGATTGAGAAATCTTCCTCCTAGAGTGCCAGGTTACATATCTAAATAAGAGAACATCTACTATTGGTCTTGAATAATGCTTACATCAGAACGCAGTAAGACGATTAAAAAAGTTAGAATTGAGTCAGCTTGGCTCAGTTATTATTCTCTCAGAAGCCTGGTTCCATCCTTGCCTAGACTACACTTGGAGCACTGTGTGCAGTTCAGGTCTCCATGTTACAAAAAAGGCTTATTCGGAGTGTAAACAAAGGCATAGACCAGTTGGACCAAATGGTCCGTTTCGATGCTGTAGATTCTATGTAAAAACTAGTGCTACTGCTGACATCATTGAAATTGGAAATTTATCACCCTGGGAACAACTGAATCAGCCCCATGGTCTACAAGTTGAATCACTAGATTGTTCTATAAAACTCAGCATTAAAAGACATTTACTTGCCTAGTTTCTTGTGATCCATCCTGTGCAAATTTTGCTACAGCAAGTATAATTCGATCAGTTATATCTTTAATTCCAGGTAAAAGCCGTCCTGCTCCCATTTGCTCCACTACATTGGCAAGATGCTGTGCAGTACATTTTCTTACCACAGCATTAAGATGGCTGAACAAAGGCAATGAAGATACAATTAAAGATGTGTTAAAAAGGAAAATTAGTCAGATTTCTGAGTAGTTATGCTAATTAAGTTATCCGTTGGTAAACCTTATTAACTAGAATATCAACCAGTCACCAAGGAAACACAACCTTCAGGAGAAGAGGGTAGGGGAGAAAAACAGGCAGAGAAAAGTGAAGAGGGCATCAAATGTTTCTTCCAACTACCATACGACTTCCTCATATGGCCTTCTTCAGTTCTGTTAACTAGAGGCCATCAACTGGACTTCAACAATACAAAATAAAGGCTTTCTTTATTAGAAAAACTTCATTAGAGCAAAAGTATGCATAGGATAGGTAAAATAAACACAAGCAAAGCAGACAGCATGCTCACAGAAGCCCCACAATAACCCTGTTTACTTATTTGCCTTGTTGGGATGTGGCTTCCCTCCATTTGGCTCCTTTCCCATTCAATCAGAAATTTGTTGTGTGGGAAAACTGCAGGTGCAAATCTACTTTCTAGAATACCAGCAACCAAAGAGATGCATTTGACAGCAGCCATATTTTCGATTATCAATTTATGCAGTCACAGATTTTAAGTCTGAAGTGCGAGATAGATGTTTGGACAGAGGCCTGTCCTGAACTTGGAATCTTGTGACACAGGCTTCAAACCCAAGAAGATAGACTTTGGTTGACGTGTAGAACTTGATACCTTATTTTCCTCCTCATTCCTTCCCCAACACAGAAGGAACAAATAGAAGAACAGCAAGATTTATAGTCCAAATTTCAGCTTCTGCATGTAATAAGCTGGCCACCCTTGAATTTTTCCCTCCTAAAATTCAGTATGTGTGTTCATTGAATGACTATCCACGTTAGAGTAGTTGTCATGTTACTGGACTAGTATTACAGAGGCCTGCACAATAATGCAGAGAACACGAGTTCAAATCCCACCATGACAGTTTGAGAATTTGAATTCAGTAAAGGTCACCATGAAGTTGTCGGCCACACCAATGTGGCTGATCCTTAACTGCCTTCTCAAGAGGCATAGCAAAACAACCCAGTTGTATCAAACGTTCTCGGTAAAGAAATGCCGGCCTCGTCAGCGATAACCAAATCTCAAGAATGAATTTTAAAAATTCACAGATAATGAACATGGTAGGCAGACAGAGCTTACTGAAGTTAACTTTTTTCTTTAAAAGGGACTTTACATAAAGCCAACTAAAAATTCAAAACAAAATAAAAAAAATGTTGAATGTCTCACTCAGGCTCAAAAAGTATTCTAGTATTGATTGAAAGGCTTCACATGCTCATGGTGACATTCCAGTGAATCAGATATAGAAAATGGGAGCAGAGTTGCTGTGTTAGGCCACTTTTCTATATACTGCAAAAATGGGAAGACTCTTAATACATGGGGAAAGGCGGCAGTGATTTCAATTTCATTTTTTTTTAAACCAATGAAGTTAGACTATTGTACAGAATAAAATAAAGCAAGATTTAATTTTCACAATCAACCCTTTTGATCTCTCTGCAAACCATATCAAATAGAATCCTCAACAAGAATCAAAGGAAATGAATAAAACATAGAAACAGTAATATGTTCCTGTTAAAATATACATATTAAAATAAGTGTTATGTTTACTTCAGTCCGCCATTTATTAAGGATGAAAGCGCTCGTGCTGGGGTAACGTTGATGACCATTGCATTCAGTGCTTTGTCCACATCCTCTCGTATGAAGGCATTAGATTCACTTGCTTTATGCAAAAGGATTTTAACACTATTATCCAGCTCCTGATCCATATTCTTCTTGAAAACTGTGTACATGTCTCCTAAGCAGAGCACTGCTACTCGTGAAACACCAGAGCGTAGGTTTTTCACCTGTAAAATAGGAAATATACATAATTGATTCTGAAAATACAGCTTATGGAAACATTTAAAATTTAAATTCGGTTCCTAAATCATTTTACTATATTTGCCTACTTAAATATACCTACCTGTTTATGCAGGTTTCAATAATAAAAGGAATTTGCATTTATATTGCGCACCTTGAACATACTCCGCATGTCCTAAAGTGTTTCGCAGCCAATGAATTACTTTTGAACTGAGTCATTTATATAGGCAAAATACAGCAAGGCCCCACAAACAGCAAATTAAGTTTTTGCTGGTGTTAGGAAGAATGTTGGCCGGGACACTGGTGGGTGGTTGGTGGGGGGGTGCTTACAAGAAAACAGAGATTTGGTTCAACAATTCATCTGAAATATGGCCCCTCCAAAAATGCAGCATTCTTTCCGATAGTCCACTGAAGTAACAGCCTAGATTTTAGGCTGCACATAGTGACACCACTATTCCTGGCCAGAATGGAGATGATTGGCTGAGGGGAATTACCCATTTATCTAACGGGGGGAGGGTCTCATCATTTACCCCTCTCCAGGATTATGGTATATGTCTAGATAGTGATTAGTGAAAGTAAACTC
The DNA here is from genome assembly GCF_052327205.1 of Somniosus microcephalus. Classification (NCBI taxonomy): domain Eukaryota; kingdom Metazoa; phylum Chordata; class Chondrichthyes; order Squaliformes; family Somniosidae; genus Somniosus; species Somniosus microcephalus. Next base: position 55,250,363 of record NC_140998.1, on the reverse strand, counting down.
CTAATCGTGAAGGATGCAGGCCCACTTACAGGAAAGATCGGTGATGCTAACCGAAAAGAATCTCAGACAGATCTGAAATTTGTAACTGATACCACTGCAATTTATATGTTTGGGGTTCTCACTATTATTTGTATTTTAAAAGAGCACACACTGTTTGAATAGACAGGAGTTCCAAATGATTTTAGGAATTAGGAATAGGAGTTGACCATTCAGCCCCTGGAGCCTGCTCCGCCATTCAATTAGATTATAGCTCATCTGCACCTCAACTCCATTTACCCACCTTTAGAAACATAGAAGATAGGAGCAGGAGTAGGCCATTCAGCCCCTCGAACCTGCTCCGCCATTCAATGAGATCATGGCTGATCATCCAAATTCAGTACCCTGTTCCGGCCTTCTCTCCATATCCCTTGATCCCTTTCGCCTCAAGAAATATATCCAACTCCTTCTTGAATATACTTAATGAATTGGCCTCTACTGCCTTCTTTGGTAGAGAATTCCACAGTTTCACCACTCTCTGGGTGAAGAAATTCCTCCTCATCTCTGTCCTAAATGGCTTACCCCTTATCCTTAGACTGTGACCACTGGTTCTGGACTCCCCGACCATCGGGAACATCCTTCCAGCATCTAGTCTGTCTAGTCCTGTTAGAATTTTATAAGTTCGATGAGATCCCCTCTCATTCTTCTAAACTCCAGTGAGTACAAGCCCAATCGACCCAATCTCTCCTCATAAGTCATTCCTGCCATCCCAGGTATCAGCCTGGTGAATCTTCGCTGCACTCCTTCCATGGCAAGAACATCCTTCCTCAGATAAGGCGACCAAAACTGCACACAATACTCAAGGTGTGGCCTCACCAAGGCCCTGTACAACTGCAGCAAGACATCCTTGTTCCTGTACTCAAACCCTCTTGCTACGAAGGCCAACATACCATTTGCCTTCTTAACCGCCTGCTGCACCTGCATGCTTACTTTCAACGACTGGTGCACAAGGACGCCCAGGTCTCGTTGCACTTCCCCTTCTCCCAATCTATTGCCATTCAGATTATAATCTGCCACCAAAGTGGATAACCTCGCATTTATCCACGTTATATTGCATCTGCCATGCTTCTGCCCAATCACCCAAACTGTCCAAATCATACTGGAGTTTCTCGGCATCCTCCTCAGCACACACGCCCACCCAGCTTTGTGTCGTCTGCAAACTTGGAGATATTACATCTAGTTCCCTCGTCCAGATCATTAATATATATTGTGAATAGCTGGGGTCCAAAGAGCGATCCCTGCGGTACCCCACTAGTCACTGCCTGCCACTCGGAAAAAGATCCGTTTATTACAACTCTTTGCTTTCTGTCTGCCAACCAGTTCTCTATCCAAGTCAATACCTTGCCCCCAATCCCATGTGCCTTAATTTTACACGCTAATCTCTTATGCGGGACCTTATCGAAAGCCTTTTGAAAATCCAAATACACCACATCCACTGGTTCTCCCTTATCTATTTTACTAGTTACATCCTGAAAAAATTCCAGTAGATTAGTCAAGCACGATTTACCTTTTGTAAATCCATGTTGACTTTGTCCGATCCAGTCACTTTTTTTCCAAGTGCTCTGCTATTACATCCTTTAAAATGGACTCTAGCATTTTCCCCACTACCGATATCAGGCTTACCGGTCTGTAATTCCCCGTTTTCTCTCTACCACCCTTTTTGAACAGTGGGGTAACATTAGCTACCCGCCAATCCATGGGTACTGTTCCAGAGTCTATAGAATTTTGGAAGATGACCAGCAATGCATCTACTATTTCTAGGGCCACTTCCTTAAGTACCCTAGGATGTAGATTATCAGGCCCTGGGGATTTATCGGCCCTCAATCCCATCAATTTCCCTAACACCATTTTCCTACAAATACTGATTTCCATCAGTTCCTCCCTTTCATTAGACCCTATGTTCCCCGACACCTTTGGGAGGTTATTGGTGTCCTCCTTTGTGAAGACAGAACCAAAGTATGTATTTAATTGGTCTGCCATTTCTTTGTTCCCCATTATAAATTCCCCTGATTCTGACTGCAAGGGACCTACGCTTGACTTCACCAATCTTTTTCTCTTCACATATCTATAAAAGCTTTTACAGTCAGTTTTTATGTTCCCTGAAAGCTTACTCTCATACTTGGCCTAACTCTAGTTTATGTCCCATCGTTCTTGATTCTCCCACCAGAGGAAACAGTTTCTCTGTATCTACTGTATCATATCCTTTTAACATTTTAAACATCTCAATTAGATTAACTCTCAACCTTCTAAACTCAAGGGAATACAAACCAAGTTTATATAACCTGTCCTCATAATGTAACCTTAAGCCCAGATATCATTCTGGTGAATTTGCGCTGCACCCCCTCCAAGGCAAATATATCCTTTCTGAGGTGTGGTGCCAAAAATAGAATGCCGTACTCCAGATAGGGTCTGACCAAGACTCTATACAACTGAAGCAAAACTTCCTCCCCTTTGTATTACAGCCCCCGTGAGATAAAGGCCAACATGCCATTGTCTTTTTGTACCTGTCTACTAGCTTTCAGTGATTTGTGTACTTGGGACTCCCACCCAAATCTCTCTGCTCCTCTGGAATTCCTATTTTCTCACCATTAAGAAAATACTCGGATTTATCTTTTAAGTCCAACGTGGATGATTTTGTACTTGCCCACAATGAACTCCATTTGCCACAAATTTTCTCACTCGCTCACACTGTCTATGTCCTTTGCAATGTCTGGCTACCATCTGAACTACTTACTGTCCCTCCTAACTTAGTGTCATCTGCAAAGTTGGATATACAACTCTCCATTCCTTCAAAGTCATTAAGAAATATGATGAAAAGTTGAGGTCCCAGAACAGATTCCTGGAAACACCACTTTTCACATCCCGCCATTAAGAGTTTGTACTTTTTATCCGCATTCTTTGTTTCCTACCTCCCAACTTATTTCCAGCCCATGTCAAAAGGTTATCTCCAATTCCATGCACTCACATTTTCAGTAAAGTTTGAGATTTGCTGTGCAATTAGAATAATTTTGCAACCATATGAAAAATAGTGATTAACATCCATTTTTCAGATTGCGGCCCCAATTTTGATGCTGGAATTTTATTTGAACACATTTTATCCTGGTTTCACATAATAAATAGCGTTAGTATGGTCATTAAATAACAACCTCTTGAACAACAGCAAAGACGGCCTCATGCAGTCTTAATGTTAACACATCCGAGTGGTATGCAGACAAACATCGAATACAATTGATGCCTTCAATTTTCTTCTCCCTGTGAAAACATTGAAAAGTGAATTAGTAATACTAAATTAGATTCCAAGTACCAATGATAAACACTAGGAATACCAAAAAAAACTGCTACTATTCTAATTGGAAGACAACAATCTCATCCAATGCCCTTTAATGCAATGTTTAAAGGAAGAAAGTAAGTCTTGGCGGGGGGGCAGGAAAAGAGTACTTTATGTTAAAAGTACTCTCATTTTAGATTGAAGTGGCTTCAGATCAGCTTGCAGACCGTCCTAAAACATGGTTTCTCATTTCCTGTGGAACCACTCCGAGATGCACTTCATTGGTGACACCACTGAAGCAACCTAGCAGGAAGAATGATTTGAGACAGATTTGAAAGTCTCCATGAAGAAAACTGACATTTTCATAGCAAAATGTTTTGGTGTTCCAGCAAGCTGTGCCAATCCAGCATTTGGAAGATTAAACATTGAAAACCAAAAGTTATAGTATAGTCTCTATTTTAAATAAGTGAATGGTATAGATTTTACATAAGACAGTATATCGTATATTATTAAAGGTAGTAATATCTTACTCAGCTGACCACTTGCATAACTATGATTGGTTACAGATATCTAAAATTAGGTTTATTACACCAGCTTTAATAAAGAATATGAAAGTTTGGCTGATCTGATGTAGATCATATAACCACAATACAGAAAATTCTAATGTTAATTAAAAAAAACTCAAACCATACCAGTCTTCCTCAGATAAACGTTTAAGAGCTTCTGATAGCGCAAGGTCTGGTTTGGAGAAAGGTCTCAATTCAGATGGATCTACAACCTCTGGACTAGGCAAAACTGATGGTGTTTGATCTCTGCGTGATGCTCTGGGACCTGGCGAGTTCTCCCCTCCTATTAGGGGGAGTAAAAGAAAAGATTGTAAAAAATTACTTACAATCACATTTTGATTTTGTTCATCTTCATTGCACACAATAATTTTGGATTCAGTTTTAAAATTACTTAAATTTTGAGAACCTATATAGAACATAAGAATTAAAGCATTATAAGGAAGGATTCTACTTTACAATACACAACCAAAATACAATTCAACTATGTTCTTAAATGTCTTTCTGAAAGCTTGGAGCTTCACTAAGGTTAAAAGAGGCCATTCAAAAAAATATTTTGGGTGTTTTGCAATTTTTTTTAGTAAGAAATTTTCTTACAAAACCCTACTGATGGGAATGCCTAGCTTCCATGTCATCACTGAAAATGATTTTCCTGCCTATTCTAAAATGATACAGCACAGGAGGAGGCCATCATGCCTGTGCCTTGGGCGGGTTGTCTTATGAGGAAAGGTTGGACAGGCTAGGCTTGTATCCGCTGGAGTTTAGAAGAGTAAGAGGGGACTTGATTGAAACATGTAAGATCCTGAGGGGTCTTGACAGGGTAGATGTTTCCTCTTGTGGGAGAATCTAGAACTAGGGGTTACTGTTTAAAAATAAGGGGTCACCCATTTAAGACAGAGATGGAGGAGAAATTCCCCCCCCACAGAGGATTGTATGACTTTGGAACTCTCTTCCTCAGAGGGTGGTAGAAGCAGAGTCTTTGAATATTTTTAAGGCAGAGGTAGATAGATTCTTGATAAGCAAGGGGGTGAAAGGTTATCGGGGGTAAGCGGGAATGTGGAGTAATCAGATCAGCCATGATCTTATTGAATGGCGGAGCAGGCTCGAGGGGCCTACTCCTAATTCGTATATATGTTCGTGCTGGCTCTTTGTTCAAGCTATCCAATTAATCCCACTCCCCTGCTTTTTCCCCATAGCCCTGTAATTTCTTTCCCTTCAAGCATTTATCCAATCCACTTTTCAATGTTACTATTTAATCTGCTTCCACCACCCTTTCAGGCAGTGCATTTCTGATCACCACAACTTGCTGTGTAAAACACTGTTTCCTTATGTCGCCTCTGGTTCTTTTAAGGTCACCTTAAATCTGTGTCCTCTTGTTACTGACCCTTCTGCCATTGGAAACAGTTTCTCCTTATTTACTCTATCAAAACCGTTAATGATTTTGAACACCTCTATCAAATCTCCAGTTAACCTTCTCTGCTCTCTGATAAACACATGGGAGTATGATATTGTTGCTATCACGGAGACATGGTTGAGGGAGGGGCAAGACTGGCAGCTCAATATTCTGGGGTACAGAATCTTCAGGCGAGACAGAGGGGAAGGTATAAGAGGAGGGGGTGTTGCAATATTAATTAAGGAGTCAATTACTGCAGTAAGGAGGGATGATATATTAGCAGGTTCCTCTAATGAGGCCATATGGGTGGAGCTTAAAAACAAAAAGGGGGCAAGCACTTTGCTGGGAGTGTACTATAGGCCTCCAAACAGTCAAGGGGAGATAGAGGAACAGATATGTAGGCAAATTTCAGAGAAATGTGCAAATAATAGGGTAATAATAATGGGGGATTTCAACTTCCCCAATATTAACTGGGATAGTCAGAGTGTGAAAGGCTCAGAGGGTGTAGAATTCTTAAAGTGCATCCAGGAGAGCTTTTTGAGCCAGCATGTAGAAAGTCCTACAAGAGAGGGGGCGGTACTGGACCTAATTCTAGGGAATGTGGCTGGCCAAGTGGAAAAAGTGCTAGTAGGTGAGCACTTTGGTGACAGTGACCATAATATGGTGAGATTTAAGGTGGTCATGGAAAAGGACAGGGATGGGCCGGAAATAAAGGTTCTAAATTGGGGGAAGGCCGATTTTAATAGGATAAGGCAGGATCTGGCCAAAATGGACTGGGATCAGCTACTTGTAGGAAAATCCGCATCGGAGCAATGGGAGGCTTTCAGAAGGGAGATTGAGATCATACAATGGCAACATGTTCCCGTAAAGGTCAAGGGTGGTTCCAAAAACCACAGGGAACCTTGGATGTCAGGGGATATACGAGAATGGATTAGGAAAAAAAGGAGGGCTTTTGGCAGATACAAAAGGCTAAAGACGGAGGAAGCCCTAGAGCAGTACAAAAAGTGCAGGGGGATACTTAAAAAAGAAATTAGGAGATCAAGGAGGGGCCATGAAATAACACTGGCGAGCAAAATAAAGGAAAATCCTAAGATGTTTTATAAGTATATTAAGGGTAAGAGGATAACTAGGGAAAAAATACGGCCCATTAGGGACAAAAGTGGCAATCTGTGTGTGGAGCCGGAAGATGTAGGAGGGGTTCTAAATGAATTTTTTGCATCTGTTTTCACTATGGAGAAGGACGATGTAGACATAGAAATAGGGCGGGGGGACTGTGATATGCTCGAACATATTAACATCGAGAGGGAGGAGGTATTGGCGGTTTTAGCTGGCCTAAAAATGGATAAATCCCCAGGCCCGGATGAAATGTATCCCAGGCTGCTGTGTGAGGCAAAGGAAGAGATTGCGGGGGCTCTAACACATATATTCAGGACCTCTCTGGCCACAGGGGATGTGCCAGAGGACTGGAGAACCGCTAATGTAGTACCATTATTCAAGAAGGGAAGTAGGGAAAAACCGGGGAACTACAGGCCAGTGAGCCTAACATCAGTGGTAGGAAAATTATTGGAAAAAATTCTGAGGGACAAAATTTGTCTCCACTTGGAGAGGCAAGGATTAATCAGGGATAGTCAACATGGCTTTGTCAAGGGAAGATCATATCTGACTAATTTGATTGAATTTTTTGAGGGGGTGACTAGGTGTGTGGATGAGGGTAACGCAGTGGATGTGGTATACATGGATTTCAGTAAGGCCTTCGATAAAGTCCCGCACAGGAGACTGGTCAAGAAGGTAAGAGCCCATGGAATCCAGGGTGCCTTGGCACATTGGATACAAAACTGGCTTAGTGGCAGAAGACAGAGGGTGATGGTGGAAGGTTGTTTTTGTGACTGGAAGCCTGTGGCCAGTGGGGTACCACAGGGATCGGTGCTGGGTCCCTTGCTGTTTGTGGTCTACATTAATGACTTGGATATGAATGTAAAAGGCATGATCAGTAAGTTCGCGGATGATACAAAAATTGGTAGGGTGGTAAATAGCGAGGAGGGTAGCCTCAGTCTGCAGGACGATATAGATGGGTTGGTCAGATGGGCGGAACAGTGGCAAATGGAATTTAACCCGGAAAAGTGCGAGGTGATGCACTTTGGGGGGACTAACAAGGCAAGGGAATACACAATGAATGGTAAGACCCTAGGCAAGACGGAGGGTCAGAGGGATCTGGGTGTGCAAGTACACAGATCCCTGAAGGCGGCGGAACAGGTGGATAAGGTGGTAAAAAAGGCATATGGGATACTTGCCTTCATTAGCCGAGGCATTGAATATAAGAGCAAGGAGGTTATGATGGAGCTGTATAAAACACTGGTTAGGCCACAGCTGGAATACTGTGTGCAGTTCTGGTCGCCACACTACAGGAAGGATGTGATCGCGTTGGAGAGGGTGCAGAGGAGGTTCACCAGGATGTTACCAGGGCTGGAGCGCTTCAGCTATGAAGAGAGACTGGGCAGATTGGGTTTGTTTTCCTTGGAGCAGAGGAGGCTGAGGGGGGACATGATTGAGGTGTACAAAATTATGAGGGGCATAGATAGGATGGATGCTGAGGAGCTTTTTCCCTTAGTAGAAGGTTAGGGGGCATAGATTCAAGGTAAAGGGTGGGAGGTTTAGAGGGGATTTGAGAAAGAACTTTTTCACCCAGAGGGTGGTTGGAGTCTGGAACTCACTGCCTGAAAGGGTTGTGGAGGCAGGAACCCTCACAACATTTAAGAAGCATTTGGATGAGCACTTGAAATGCCATAGCATACAAGGCTACGGACCAAATGCTGGAATATGGGATTAGGTTAGACAGGGCTTGATGGCCGGCGCGGACACGATGGGCCGAAGGGCCTCTATCCGTGCTGTATAACTCTATGACTCTATAACAACCCCAGCTTCTCCAGTCTCTCCACACAAGTCCCTCATCTGCACCAACTCCAAGGCTTCCTAAAGTGTGGTGCTCGGAATTGAACACAATACTCCAGCTGAGGCCTCACCAGTCTTTTATAAAGGTTTAACATAACTTCCTTGCTTTTGTATTCTATTCCTTCATTAATTAAAGCCCATTATTCCATACGCTTTTTTAATAGCCTTCTCAACTTGTCCTGCCACCTTCAAAGATTTGTGTACATACACCCTCGGGTCTCTGTTCCTGCAACCCCTTTAAAATTGTACCATTTAGTTTATATTGCCTCTCCTCATTCTTATGAAAATGTATCACTTCACACTTCTGTGTTAAATTTAACCTACCATGTATCTGCCCATTTCACCAGTCTGTCTATGTCCTCCTGAAGTCTGTTAATATCCTCCTCATTGTTTACTACATTTCGGAGTTTCATTATATCTACAAACTTTAAAATTATGCCCTGTATACCCAAGTCTAGGTCATTAATATATATATCAAAAAGAGCAGTGGGCCTAATACTGACCCCTGGAGAACACCACTTGTTCCCTTTAGTCGGAAATACAACCAACCATTCACCACTACTCTTTGCTTTCTGTCCCTTAGCCAATTTTGTATCCATGCTTCTACTGTTCCTTTATGCCATGGGCTTTCATTTTGTTAACAAGTCTATTATGTGGTACTTTATCAAACGCCTTTTGAAAGTCCATATACACATCAACCGCACTACCTTAATCAACCCTCTCCATTACTTCATCAAAGAACTTAGTCCAACACAACTTGTCTTTAACAAATCCATGCTGAATTTAATTTATTAGCCCATACTTTTCTAAATGCCAATTAATTTTGTCCCAGATTATTTTCTAAAAGTATCCCCACCACCAACGTTGGGCTGCATGGCCTGTAGTTGCCAGGTTTATCCTTCTTCCCCTTTTTTGAACAGTGGTGTAACATTTGCAATCCTCTGGCACCAACCCCATATCTAAGGAGGACTGGAAAATTGTGGCCAGAGGCTCCACATATTTCCACCCTTACTTTCTCAGTAACCTAGGATGCATCTCATCCAGACCAAGTGACTTTTCTACTTGGAGGACTGCCAGCCTTTTAAGTACCTCCTCTATCTATTTTTTATCCTATCCAATATCGTTGCTGCTTCCTCCTTTACTGCTACATTGGCATCTAGGTGAAAACTGATGCAAAATACTCATTTAGTACCTCAGCCATGCCCTCTACATCCACAAGATCATCTCCTTCTTGGTCCCTAATCGGGCCCACCCTTCTTTTGACTACCTTTTTACTACTCATATGTTTATAAAAGACTTTTGGGTTCCCTTTTATGTTAGCCGCTAATACTTTCTCTTTGTCCCTTATTCCCTTTTTTAGATCTGCTCTAAAATCTCCAATTTAAAAAAAAAGGCATCTGACGCCAAGGGTTGCACACCTGAAATATCAATAACCTGTGTTTACTCTTTATAGATGCTGAATGACCTGTTGTACATTTCCAGCATTTTACATTTTTATTAATGGTCAATGTGTCCTGTACTGAATCTCATCACTACAGGATAAATGAAGGGGACGGTGGTTGTTAGTAGACTATAGGAACTGTAAAACAGAAAATAAAAACAGGTAAAGACGGGAAATGGAGAAATTAATGTAGAGAAGAAACAAGAAACAGAGAATGACTGAAATAAAACTAGATGGTGACATTTGATGGAATGCAAAACCACCAGCTAGACATTGGCCCAGAATTTGTAGTCAAGGCGTAACGCCTCTATCCTGATAAAAAAAAATCCGCACTTACCTTCAGGCTCCTGGGCTTCGGGTCCTGGACCTGCATACGTACGCCCGCGTAAAGGCCTATGGATCCCAGGGACGCAAGCGGTTCAGAAAGTTCCCTGGGGTCACTTAGGCCAGGTCCGCCAATCAGAAAGGAGGATTCCTAATATGCTAATTGGGATTCCATTTACGAACGGATTCCCCAAAAGCACACAAAGAATCCCCAAATAATTAAATAATTTATACAACTTTAATAAAAATAAATGTTCCCATTTTCAAATTTAATTAGAAGTCCCTTCAATAAAGCATATACTTGTACAATTTAAATTTTTTGAAAAACTATTGAACATTTTAATCCAGGCCAAAATTTACATAAACTAATTTTAAATGTTTGTGTATGATTTTTTATTAAAAAATTTTTAATTTAAGATTTATATCAATCCTTATACTGGTGAAAGCAGGCCCTACACCGGCTTTTACCAGGTGTAAGGGTTTTGTGGGCATTTGCTGGGCAGTAGTTGGGCAAATAGCCCAACTCTGCACCAGCGAGTGATTTTTAGGTCAGTGTGGATGATCTGTCATGGTGAACCTTGACAGATCGCACGTTCTGGGTTTTCGCACATGCGCAGCGCATGCGGAAACTCGGAACTTGCGGGACCTTTTCTGATGGCTTACGAGTGACAAATATGAAACAGTTCTGGGTTCCTTCACCTTAAAGCATGATGCCACTTCTACAATTCAATAACACAAACTGGGCTTGGCTGGAGATTTCACATTCCATCAAATACTCCCTTTTAGGCCTTAATTCAAACTTTAGATTTAATAGCTACTCCTTACCAGAATTTGGTGAGCTAGAAGTTCGATTTTTCCTCATACTAGTGCTGCGTTTGAGTTGCGAAGGACTAAGAGTGGCTATTTCTACAGGTGAAGAATCAGTTTTCAACTTAAGAAAAACATCACCACTGATGCTCAAACCTAAAAAGACAAATGCTGTCTGAAGTTAAAATTTTAGTTATAAATTCTTCGAATTTAGAAACTTACAAATCACCATCCAACTCCTCCAATACTATCAGTTCTGGTTTTCAAAAATAAAATTAAAATTAAAACTAGGGAAGAGCACAATCATTGTGCATTTCATTAATAAGAACTGTATCAAAATCCCACCCATCAAAAAACAAAACTTCAATTGTGGCTAGAATCTCCATTACTGTGGCTCTTCCTGGTCAACAAGCCATGCTGGTGAAGCTTACACTGTGACAAGATATTCCCTCACCAATTTCTTTCCTTTCCACAGATGACGTGGCCCAGAATGTGGAAGATCTCTTAACAAACCATTTATACATTATTGAGAAGGTAACCAATGCTCATAAACAAAAGTGTATTGCACAAAGGAAACAATCCAATAAGATAAACTGCTTATGAAGTTTATTCAAAATATTAAATGCTTTCAAGTTAATGTTTGGATAGACTTAGTTAGATAGCACCTCAACATAATCATCCATACTATTGGTGGTAAGGAGGAATTTAAAATAAATTAAACAGTAGAATTTTGCAATAGGCTTAATGAATTATTAACTCCTAGGATGATGCCAATGAGACCGATTTGTCAGCACTCATGCCGTTGGGCCAAAGAATTACCTCATTGTGTAAAAGGAGTGTCCAATGTCATGCTGAAGGGGAAAAAATGAAAAGATTGATAGTCACTTTAAAGACACAATTAGGTTAATTCTCTATGTCCTGAGCCTTGGTTGCTGAAAAACCATCTTTAGAACCAATTTTCTACCAACACCAATTTTGGATGTTGTGGAATCCAATTCCAGAATCAACAACTTGCAATAATATAGCACCTTTAATGTAGAAAAATGCCCTGAGCTCAGAGGAAAATGGATGTCGAGCCAAAGAAGGAAAGATTAGGAAGGGTGACCAAAAGCTTGGTCAAAGGAGGAATTGGAGGGTAAAGGCAGAGGGATTTAGAAAGAAAATTCCAGGGCGTGTAACCTAGGCAGCTGTAGGCACATCCATCAATGGCGAGGCAAAGGGAGGGGGTGATGTACAAGAGGCCAGAGTCAGAGGAGCGGAGAGTTTGGAAATGGGGGAGCTGTTGTCGGGCTGGAGGAAGTAACAGAGGTATGGAAGGCACTAGGGGACCAGGAGCTAATGTTTTTTCATGGGGATGGGAGCGATGGGCTAGCAGCTGTGGTGAAGGGTAGAAAATGAAGAGCAGAGTTTTAGTTAAGCAGAAAGTTAAGGCAAGATGGGATGCTAACCAGGTGATTATTGGAGTAATCAGGTCAGGAGGTGACAAAGTCATGTATGAAGGTTTCAGCAGCAAGATGGTCTGAGGTCAGGGCAGATATAGGGAATGTTAGAGGTGGAACTTGGTCCTCTGAGAAGATACGGTGTCTGAAACTCAGCTCAACATTGAACTAAATGGTGAAATTGAGAGAAGTCGGGTTCAATCTAAGACAGTAACCAGGAAGAGAGTCTGTGGTGAGGGTCTGGAGTTTGAGACGGGGCTGAAGATGATGTCTTTAGTCTTCCCAATGTTTATCTGGAGCAAGTTAAGATTCGTCCAAGACTGGATGTCAGACAAGCAGTCCGACAGTACAGAGGTAGTGGAGGGGTAGAGCTAGGTGGCACTGGTGTACATGTGGAAGCTGTCCCTATATCTATGAACAAGGGGCAGCTTGTAGATGAGGGGACCCAAGAATAGATCCTTGGGAACTCTGGTGGGGACACTGCAGGGGTGGGAAGAGAAGCCATTGTTTGAGATGCTGGCCCTGATATTTAAGAGGAGCTGGGGAGGGAACGGGGGAAGGTGTACTGGCTGGAAAACCCTGGAGTACGAGTTTAACGGAGGTCCTGCCTAATTTTTGTGACTCGGTTTCCCGGCCCGCTGCCAGCTAGATTGAGGAGCAGTCTGGCAGGAAGGCCTGTGGCACTGGGCCGCAGCCAGGAAGAGGAGGGAGGGAGGGAGGGATGGGGAGCCTGAGGACCTCGGAGGGCTGGGGGCCAGGAGATGACATCCAGGGGAGAGGGGGACTGTGAACAGATTGGGGAATGTGGGGGTCCGATTGCAGGGAGGGAAGCACTCCTACTTCTCCTGGCCCACAAGCAGTGCTGTAAAGGCACTTACCTGAAGGATCCAGCCCTTCTTGCCTTCCTTTAGCTGCCGAGATCCCAGAGCCCTGGGAAACCTGGCCCGCAGGTGCTAAATGTAAAACGCCTCATTAAAATATTTTAATGCCGGACCCATGGTTAAAACCAGAACTGGAGGCAAGTCGGGTCGGTTCTCCGATTTTTCAATTTTTAACCACCCTGCGTGGGTTTAAAATGATCCCGACTGTTTCTATGATCGGATAGGTAAAACTGGAACCAAGCGAGGGCAGTCCCACTGAGCTGGGCAATGCAGGCTGCAGAGAGGTCAAGGTGGGTAATGCACAATGGTCACACTCACAGAAAATAATATATGAGTTAGAAGAGGATGAGGAAAAGGGAAGATAGGGAGAGCAAGTGTTTCAATTTTTAAAAAAATGTTTAAGTTATAAATACAAGATTAATTGCAATAATACTATTCCTGAGTGGTGTTTAACTCAGCACTGGTTAATAATATTAGTGTCACACTGTATAATCTGAAACCTCAATAAACTAGCCAGCAGAGCATAGAATTCCCTGGAGGTGCTGGCAAACTAATAATTAAATACATATTCGTATGCAAAACTTTCCTATGCAAAATGAGAAAAAAGGCCACAATTTGCAAAAAACAGAAGCTGATCTATACAGTAATCTTACTTTCAGTTCTAGTTTTGTCTGGATCTATGTTCCTTAGTCTTTCGTGTAATCGTTCTTCCTTCTTTACATGATCGTTGTGATTATGGTCTCCTTGTTCCTCTGAACGACACTGTTGAACTCCTTCCCGTTTCCTTTGCTTCATTTTATCCCGAGCTGATTTTGACATGGAGATCTTTTAAAGAAAGAATATGCATTTATATAGAAAAAACAAACTTGCATTTATATAGCACCTTTCACAACCTCAGGACATCCCAAAGTGCTTTACAGCCAATTAAGTACTTTTGAAGTGTAGTCACTGTTGTAATGTAGGAAATGTGGCAGACAATTTGTGCACAAGGTCTCACAAACAGCAATGTGATAATGACAAGATAATCTGTTTTTTAGTAATGTTGGTTGAGGGATATTAGCCAGGACACTGGGGAGAACACCCCAGCTCCTCTTCGAAATCGCGGTGCGAGATATTTTACGTCCACCTGAAGGGGCAGAGTGCAGCTCTCCCTCGGTACTGCACTGATGTGTACACCTGGATTGTGCGCTCAAGTCTCTGGAGTGGGACTTGAACCCACAATCTTCTGACTCAGAGGCGAGAGTCCTACCCACTGAGCCACGGCTGACATTTATAGTACCTCATCATGGCTCAGAAATGTCCCAAAGTCTTCTCGTACAATCAATTGCTTTGAATTGCAGTTATTGCTAGGTGGGTAAATGTAGCAGCTATTTTGTGCAAAGCTAAGTCCCCAAATCGCAATAAGGTGACTGATTAGTTATTCTGTTTTTGGTGGTGTTTATTAAGAGTCAAATGTTGACCAGGACACCAAGATGCTGAGTTTTTTTTTGTTTTAACATCCACTAGACCACATAGATGGAGTCTCAGTTTAACATTTCAACTGAAGGACAGTACCTCAGGCAACACAACAATCCTTCAGTACTGTACAAAAATATCAGTTTAGATTATGTGCTGAAGTCTTGTCATTGGGCCTGAACCTGCAACCTTCTGACTTATAGGCGAGAATGAGAAGAGTCAAGCTGCTACTTCTTGCAAAAGATAATGCATCACTTGAGTTACAAAACCCATTACTTCTCTTCAATCACAAAGATCATCCATAATTCTCATCTTCAGAGTATTTGGGCAAAGAGGAGTACACTACAGGTAGACTATCCTTTATCCGAAAACCTCGGGACCAGCCGTGTTTCGGTTTTCGGAAAATTTCGGATTTCGGAAGGTATTTTATAAGACTGGGAAATTTGTCGGGGGTGGGTCGGCGGGAGTCGGGGTCGGCGGGGGTCCGCTGGCGGGGGTCGGGGTCGTGCGCCACTCTGGTCATATCGTGCGCACGACTTACGCTGAACGAAAAAACCTTCGGTTTTTAGAGGGTTTCGGTTTTCGGAAGTTCGGATAAAAGGTAGTCTACCTGTATTACATTTACACCATTTTATAAACAGTGAGTTTTAGTCAAAGAACAGTGTACACTTTTGGGAAAGCAAATAAATGAGAATACTTTTTGCATGAGAATTTATTTTTAAACAGCATGTCTACCATTGTATCTATATCTTAAATATTAAAACTTTTGTGCTTTACATAAATATACATGTTTGATCCAAAATTATTATTTTTTTTTAACCAAAATTACATTCATTTAGACAACTGAAACTCAATGCATGACAGCTGACTTGATATTTATTTTATCTTTCACAAATGTAATAATTCTGCTTTCAAACTTATGAATTTTACAATACTGAGAAATATGATGCAGATTCTGAATACCAAATTTAAATAATTAGGTAAACCAGTAACTGTAAAACTGTAAATAATCCAACAGTAATGGGTCATAATTTGCTGCAGCGGGGCATCTTATGCGCCTACCGTTAGTTAGATTTGCTCTTGCACATTTAGGTTTTAAAATTTTTTGCATGGCAAGTTGCTGAAAGTGTGAGCGGATAACGGTGCTGCGAGGGAGACAGGGCATCTGGGACCTAAGTGAACAAGGCAACAACAGGGTATTTCCTTAACCAATCAGATTGTGAAATAAACAGCGCAAGGATTGAGAAGGAGGTGTAAATTAGAGTGGAGTGGGTGAATTAAATGTCAAATCAGGTACAGAAAGAGAAAAGAGGGAAAGAAAGATTGGATTGAGAAAGATAGAAAAGTTTAAAAAAATTACTTGAAAAGGGTGAAATGATAAGACTTAACTTTCTGTGGCTAGTTTAGTTCTTATCTACCGTGCAAATAGAGCAACTTCAAGCCATTCAATGTATTTCAATGGTGAGGCAGACAGCGAGATGCCGTTTTTGCGAAGTAACTCAGACAGCAACTTTTGGATATTCACATTTAACCGTGCATCTGCCTCTCACCTGAAGTTGCTGTATCATTGGTGCATAAATAACTGAGTGCCATTAGCCTCACTGTTATTTTGACAGCAAAATCTGGCCCTATATATCATGTATTGCGAATTAATTGTTAACATGTATAGGCAAATAAAACAGCATGACTGGTTGGATGAATTAGTGGGACAGATCCGAAACCTGGATGTGAATCTATTAAACACTGATGGAATAAAAGTTTTCTCATTCTGCTGACTATATTAAGAAAGAAAGAAAGAAAGAAAGGAGAGAGAAAAAAAGAAAGAAGCGCCATTCACGATCACTGACATCTCAATTAAGTACTTTCGGAGTGTAGTCACTGTTGTAATGTGGGAAACGCGGCAGCCAATTTGCCCACAGCAAACTCTCACAAACAGCAATGAGATAATGACCAGATAATTTGTTTTTGTTATGTCGATTGAGGGATAAATATTGGCCAGGGCACTGGGAATAACTCCCCTGCTCTTCTTTGAAATAGTGCCTTGGGATCTTTTACGTCTACCTGAGAGCAGAGACGGGGCCTTAGTTTAACGTCTCATCCGAAAGACGGCACCTCTGACAGTGCAGCACTCCCTCAGCACTAGCACTGGAGTTGTATTACAATTGTAAATAAATACGTTTTAGTCTCAATAAGTTCCTTGTAGACATGATTCTACAACATAAAAAGTTCATGGTTTGACTCAAACTGAATTGTAAATAGCAAGGCCACAAAGTTAGCTTGTACAGAATGACTGCTCCGAGACTGAGGTTATGACAAATTAATAGGGCAGCAGTTGAGGTAATTTAGCTCTGCATCAAATCTAAACTGAGAATGCTTGACGAGTGCAGGTATAAAAGTATTATATTTTAACATAGTGAAGTGTATTACTGTGCATGAACAGATCAGAAGTGTTACTTCTTGACACCATAACGACAATGTAATACTTTGCTTGCATTCCAGCCCTTTTATATTAAACCCGATCACCTCCCATCTGTCAAGTGCTATTGTAGCAGTTACCTCTCTTTCATTCTCTGGAGCATCAAAGCCAGTTTGGCTACACTGATGTACAGCCCTTCCATAGATTCCTGAAGGAGGCTCCATTGTCTTTAGGTCACATGTATCATCCCCACTATCAAGAGACGGGATTATGGCTTGGCTGTACGTTAACTGAACTGACTGGGGACTTCCAAAGACTCCTTATGAAACGGAAGCAGAAAAAAAATTGGCAAAGAGCTACCTTATTTTGAAAATTGCAATGCATGTCAGTACACCAAATACATTCCAATTTCACCGATTTATAAATACATACACAAAAATAATCCAATACTAGCCAAAGAATGAACTACGGAAGAATTTTCATAGAATTATAGCATCCTAATTATTGACAATCTGGGTAGTCTTGTATAGCTCCGACAAGTCAATGCAATGCAGCACTTACATTGAACAGAATTCAGAGATTTTTTTCATTATGGCATAAGGGGAACATGAAGAAAAACTGCTCATAAACCTACCTTTTCCTACAATAACTACAGAGTCCTCAGGGAGCCCATTTCCAGAATTTATATCATGGTTGTTCTTCTGCTGCATACTGAAGGTAGACCCCGTCAGTCCTAAAACAGTTATTAGTTGGTTAAAAAAAATGAAAGAAATAACTTGCATTTATATAGCACCTTTCACAACTGTAGGATGTCCCAAAGTGCTTCACAGCAATGAAGTGCAGTCACTGTTGTAATGTAGGGACATTCAGCAGCCAATTTGCACACCGCAAAATCCCACAAACAGCCATTAGTTTCAGATAATGGGGTCCGTTCACCATCTTCTAAAATTATTTGCATCTGTAATGAGAAAATTGCTTCCATTCATTCAGCACACCAGGGTCTCTGGCTAAACACGTAATGCAGATCCCATAGCTCTCATACTGAGATTTAGGGGGTTGGGGGGGCGGGTGTGGCGGGGAAAGAGAAGACTTATTTAATATGGTACTTTTGATTGGCAGCTCACCCAACCAATCCTTGACAGAGCGCACGGGGGGGCGGGGCAGAGGCTTATTAAGCTTTTGGCTTCCCCTCTCTAACGACAGTTTGCAGCAGACTTGAGCTTAGAACAGTCAGAGTGTGAAAGGAGTTGAGCTAAAGTTAGACAGTCAATGATACCGACTAGCAAATGGAGATAGGCCCATGTCAAGGGTAAAGTTTGTCATAATTTACTATTTCTGAAGTTACAATGAGCGATAGGAAATAGGTAAAACCTCCGGTTAAAAAACTGTTCTGTTCATTCATGTATTTTATGTAAAATAAGCCAGTTTGTTGGTTTACAATTGATTTTGTCTCACTAGAGAACTGCCTTCCAGAAGATAAGAGAGACACACATCTGAGATCACAGTATCAAGTACACACAATGAAAGAAAATGCCCCCACCAGGGGCTATGTTATCGTTTGACTAGATTTTGGGCAGGAAAGGCATCATAGGGGTAGAAAAAGATCTGTGCATACCCAAAATTTAACACCGCAACAAGTAAAAGGGACAGAATTTTAATTTACAGATTTTAAAGGGCAAAAGATAACCTTCAGGAATATCAAATTCAGTAATTGATAGAATACTTTTATAGCAACAGTATTGGAATTGTGAGTGAATATTCTCATTGAGATGTTTGATCATAAAACGAGCTGTAATCCAAAATAATGTTCGTCTTTGAACTATTATTTACCACAGGCAGTTTTAATTTTGTGAAATCAGCTGCAATTCCTCCCAAGGTTGTACTTTTTGCACATTCTGCAATATTTATATAGAATTCTACACCATTTTCAAAAGGAAATGATTGTATTTTCTTCTCCTGAACTGAATTCATCCATAAGTTACATGTTATTCATCATTCCATTTAGCTTCATCTACTTTACAATTTCATCTGTATGATTTGTAGCAACTCTATGTATAAATACAACTATTCAGAACATAATACATTCTTCATACAATTGTGCAATTTTGGCTTGGTGATCGCAATGCAGCCTATAAATCACAGAGGATGTCTTAGCAATAGAAATCTCACTACAGTTTGAAAAACAGATTTAAATTTTCAAAATGGGCAACAATTACTTAGGTAATACAGTGACATCCCAAATTAATATTGTATGATTGGCTCCACATAACACCGTATCAGAAATCCACAGTTTAAAATGTTCCCAGAATCCAAAACGCACATGCTTAACAGCAATATTGTGAATAAGGATGGTATTGTTAAAGCAAAGACTGTCATATTTATTAGTTATAATAATCATGTATAAAAAGGGTTAATTAACTATTACAATTACTGAGCCATTTAGCAAAATAAAAGCACCATTTTTACCATATATAGCTATGTGATACGAGATATTTAATTTATGTATCAATAACGTACATGAAAAATTATGCATTTGTAGATCTATATGAAAAATATCTTGCATAAATAACTATACTAACCTCTTGTAGATTTATTACTAGTTATATTTTTTTGCTGCTCTTTGGATTGAAATTTAGAGATAGAGTGAGGCACTTCATTTTGTTTCTCTTCTTCAGAATCTGGGATTCCATTTCCATAAGTCATGCGTTGACCAACAATACTCACGTCGGAGGTTGTTCTATCACGGAAAGTTACTCCTGTTTTTTTTATTAAAAAATACCCATTAGTGCAGGCATTATTTTTATGCTATTTTTGGTCCCTCTTTTTTAAGGATCTTTTCCCCTTTTCTTACAAATGCCATGCAGTATTTAATGGTCAAGGTGCAACATATTCACATGCCCCTCAGAATATCGTGACCCTTCCTTCGTTAGCACCTTTTACTTACACACACAGTGCAGATCAGAAGCTAACCATTGGGGTGCATTGTGGGCAAGAACCAATAGGAGGTACTCTGGTAACCAGATGGTTATCAAGTACCAAGAACACGGCTAGAGGTAACACCAAGACTGTGCTCTGTATACTTGTTTAATATTTATAGATTTATTTAAGATTTATATTAAACCTTATAATAGGTTTGTGTTTATATTTCCTGCTGCATGTGTATGAAATGCAAATACAAAGGATATACTTTAAAAAAAATAAAAGCAAATCTAAAGGAATCTCAAGAAACCGTGGAGGGAACATGTTGGGTGACTGGATTTAAGTCAGGTTCACTACCAGTTTATACACCAGAATCTGCCTGCTCCTCGGTGGGTCTGGTCTATGTTGGTTGTTAATTCAGCTAATTTAGTGATGAATTATGACTAGGAAGACTTCAAAAACACATTTAGACCAGGTTCAGAATAATTTGGTTTCTTTACCACTGTCTATAGTGAAGAAATAAAACAAAGCTGAGTTTGTCTGCAGTTTTGGAGGTACTTCACTCAGAAATTGAATCACATACAACTGTGAAAGTATTTTGCCCCCCCACCCCCCCCCCCCCCGAGTAAAGTTCTGTTAAATCAACAATCTACCTCTCCACTGCCTTTCAATACAATTTACCACTTCATTCTCCTCCAATCTATCTGATCTGCAGCAATGTTCCTGTTAATTTTTTTTGGGTGCGGGACCCATTCAAAATACCGTGTATGCGCGGTTTTTCCTACTGAAAAGCCGACTGCACGGGAGGTCTAAAGCGTTGCGCGGCCGCACAGCTTAAAGGGAACATTGATCTGCAGTCCATCTCCATGGCACTATCCTGTTACAAGTGATGTAGTGTCTGCAATGTTACAGCTGCTCCCACAAAAGTAGGGGGTTTGGCACACAGACAACTGCAAGAGACTTGGGAGGACAGAACGATTCGACCAGCGGCAGATTCAATTTCATGTAAAAGTAGTGTAGTGGTTGCGTTACTGGACTAGTAATCCAGAGGCCTGGGTTAATGATTTAGAGAATGTGAATTCAAATCCCACCAGTTTGAGAATTTGAATTCAGTTAAAAAATCTGAAAAGCTGGCATCAGTAAAAAAAAAAAAAAAGTGTGACCATGAAGCAGTTGGATTGTCGGGAAAAACTCAACTGGTTCACTAATGTTCTTTAGGGAAGGAAATCTGCTATCCTTACATTGTCTTGCCTATATGCGAATCCAGTCTCACACTAACGTGGTTGGCTCAACCGCCCACTGAAGTGACCTAGCAAGTCACTCCGTTGTATCAAACCAATACGAAGAATAAGAATAAGAATAAATCCAGAAAGTTGGCTGCAACCTAGGCATCGATTCAGGACACAATGAAGGCACGCCCAACCCAGTCGACCCTGCAAAGTTCTCTTCACCAATATTTGGGAATTGACACCAAAGTTGGGAGAGCTGCTCCACAAATTTGTCAAACAACAGCCTGACAGTCATACTCTCAGACAGAAACATACCCACCAGCCCATGTCCCCTGAGCAGTACAGGCCCACCTGAGGCGGCATATAGTCATGGTGGGAGTGGACCTAGGAGTCCTCAACATTGACTCCAAACCCCTTGAAGTCTCATGGCTTCAGGTCAAGTATGGGCAAGGAAACTGCTGATTACCATCTACCACCTTCCCTCAGCGAATGAATCTGTACTCCTCCATATTGAAAACCACTTGGAGAACTTACTGAGGATAGCACAGGCACAGAATGTACCCTGGGTGGGGGACCTCAATGTCCATTTCCAAGAGTGGCTCGATAGTACCACCACTGACCAAGCTGGCCAAGTCCTGAAGGGCATAGCTGCCAGATTGGGCTTCCATCAGGTGGTGCGAGAACCAGCACGAGGGAACAATCTACTTGACCTTGTCCTCGCCAATTTACCCATCACAGATGCTTCAATCCATGACAGCACTGCACAGTCCTTATATAGACCAAGTCGCGTCTTCCCACTGAGGAAGCTTTCCATCGGATTGTGCGGCACTACTACCTTGCTAAGCGGGATAAATTTTTAAAAAATCTAGCAGCTCAAAACTGGGCATCCATGTGACGCTTTAGGCCATTGGCAGCAGAATTATATTCCACCACAATCTGTAACCTCATGGCCAGCAGCACCTGAAAACGAGGTGCTAACCTGGTGAAGCTACAAAACAGGACTATATGCATGCTGAACAGGGAAAGCAGCATGGTATAGACAAAGCAAAGCAATCACACAACCAACATATCAGGTGAAAGAACGGCACCCCTGCCACATCCAGTCAGGAGGAGGAGAAGGCTCCATGAACATCCCCATCCTCAGCTATGGGGAAAAGCATTTGATATGTTGGCATCAAATTGTTGTAAAATGTAGATTTAAGTGACATCCAATATATACACCCTTATTACATGCATGAGTGAAAAACGAATCGGTGGAGATTTTATAAAATCACAGTTCCACTCAACAATACCAACAGCAACTGCTTGGGTTTGTATGGCACTCCTCACACGAGGGAGAAAAAAAGTTGACACAAGCAGAAGGGAACAGGGGGGAAAGGGACTGCAACTTTAATAGCCTAGTGGATAAAAGTGCTGCCTGAGCAATACAGACCCAAAAAGGTGTCAAGATGCGATTCCTATTCTGTACTGAATTAGCATATATCTGCCAGGGCAGTACTTGGTGTGCTATAAAAGGCTTCAAGGGCAAGGTTCCTCCCTCTGGTGACAATCCAGTGATTCCTGCTGGAGAACAGCAGATAGCAGAGGAAAAGAGAGGAAGGAAGCATGAAAACACATGAAAAGATGTGATGTCCTCTATAAACAAATAGCCTTCCAACGCACACTTTGCCGTGTCTGAAGAATGGCCACTCAGGTGAACGAGGGAAGACTTCCAATGCATGTGGAGAGGAAGGAAATAAAATTGGCAAAAAGAGAAATGCAAATAATATAAAAGATTAATAAACACACATACACACACAAAAACACTATTGAAACCAAAGCCCCAATTGCAACCTAACCCGTGCGGCAGAAACAGGGGACGTTTGGGTTGGGTGTCAGTTTTACACCTGCCTGATTTTACATTTCATTAACTTCAATGGAGTGTAAAAATCGGGCAGGATGTAAAATGGGCACCCGACGCGAGCACACCAGACGGGTTAGGTTAAAAATCGGGGCTCAAGTTTCTAAAGACTGTGTGCAAGTGAATAAGTGAGCAATATATGCAGATATGTACTGCAATATGATACAGGTTTCGGAGTTACCTACAAGCATGCTTGAAGTGAACGAAGTGGTACAATAATTACATTATAAAACCTATATCACACATCTGGCTTGCCTTGCAATTTCTTAAGCAAACAAACAATGAATGTTAAAAAGTGGTACCCGAGATGGGGTTGTATTCCGCTGGAGAAGGCCTGGCCTTTCCTGATGGTATTCGACCATGACGTGGTTTGGATCCTAATTGGGAACAACCATCAGACCTATTGAAACCACAATAAACCAGTACATCAAGGAGTTTGAAAGATCAATGCAAATGTTTTAAGATATATATCAAAGAGGTATTCAATCAAACCTAGTAGCTAATAAAATTATTGGTGCTAGTTTAAAATAATTTAAATATAGCTTTAAATAATTATCACATTACCACAGCAGCTACATTGTTATCACAATGAACTGGTCAAGAAGTTTTGCTAAGCTCAAGATGGAGAAGATTATAAAATAATTGAGAAAGCTAGAGGGTAAAATAAAAAAATGAAAACGAGGATATAAAACAAAAATAAAATGAAGCAAAGACCAATAGAAAGACTGGATGAGCAGACCACAGTAAAGTCCATCAAGATACTGCTGTAGCATTCACCTGTTGGTGAATTGGAACTGAAATACAGATTAGGCAGATGGTGCAAGTTTGATTGCCGGTCTTTGCTAAATTAGCTTAATTCAGCTGGAGTGGTGGTAGGGGCTAATACAATTAAGAACATAAGAACATAAGAAATAGGAGCAGGAGTAGGCCAATCGGCCCCTCGAGCCTGCTCCACCATTCAATAAGATCATGGCTGATCTGATCCTAACCTCAAATCTTCTATCACTCTGCATCCACCCAAACCCATGTGATCTCACGGGAGAGGCGAAAAACCAGATAAAGGCCCAATGGCCAATTTGGGAGAAAAAAATCTGGGAAATTCCTCTCTGACCCATCTAGGCGATCGAAATTCTTCCAGGAGATCACTGTCCCTATATTTTCTACAGTACTTACCTTCTGTAAAGGTGATCTCCACCCCAGCCAGGAACAGGAATAAAACCATCTCCTGAAATCTAACACAGAATTAGAACACAGTAGGAGCAGAACAAGGATACACGGCCCCTGGGCCCACTCCACTACCCACAGGGCCATGACCATTCCGAACCTAGACTCATGTCCAATTTCCTGCCCGCTCCCCGTAACCCTTAATTCCCTTTACTTCTAGGAAACTATCTATTTCTGTTTTAAATTTATTTAATGATGTAGCTTCCACAGCTTTCTGGGGCAGCAAATTCCACAAACCTACCACCCTCTGAGTGAAGAAGTTTCTCCTCATCTCAGTTTTGAATGAGCAGCCCCTTATTTTAAGATTATGCCCCCTAGTTCTAGTTTCACCCATCATTGGGAACATCCTCACCGCATCCACCCGATCAAGCCCCTTCACAATCTTATATGTTTCAATAAGATCGCCTCTCATTCTTCTGAACTCCAATGAGTAGAGTCCCAATCTACTCAACCTCTCCTCATATGACCACCCCCTCATCCCCGGGATTAACCGAGTGAACTTTCTTTGTACTGACTCGAGAGCAAGTATGTCTTTTCTTAAGTATGGACACCAAAACTGTATGCAGTATTCCAGGTGCGGTCTCACCAATACCTTGTACAATTGGCCTCAGCGCCCTTGGGAAAGGGGTGGGGGGAGAAATCCCTCCAGGTCTCCCACTCCTGCTTGTTATCTAAATAGTCCTGCTGCAAAGTGAATATGTGTGGATATCTGGGAGAACAGAATAGTATTGCCTGTTATCCTCTCCACAGTCAAACTGTTTGCTGACACTCACTGTTCAGGCTCAGGTTGCCCAGTTGGGCATGAATGGCCAGTGGGTACAACCCTGGCTCTTGTGGGAATTGGACCCCAGCATGAGTCAACAACTTTAGGAGAAGGCAGGGGAAAATTTTAAGGGTGAGAAAAAGCTGTTGTTGGAAATAAAGCAAATCTGTATTGATAAATGTACTGTCAGCTTAAGCTTAAACACTATCTATTGTGAAGAAACAAATATAATTTATAACAATCATTGAAATGGTTTCATTTAAAACAGTACTTTACATCTAAGCAGTCTCAAATTTAGTAGGCAAATTTTTACGAATGCTAAAATGTTACTCCACGCTGGAGATATTGATCCTTAGACTAATTAATTCATCTGGGTACAATCAGGTTGTAGAAGCTGTAGAGGTTATCTGCTCATCAGCAACTCTTCGCAGTTGGATACATTTTTATGAATGAAAGATTGATCTGCTTTACTCCATGACATTATCAATTCTACAATTGGCTGTGAAACTAGCCGTTAGAACCAGAATTTTCTTTTGTAAAACGATTGTTATTCTGAAGTCACTCCAAAATAAATGGCGAATGCCAGGAAAACAAAGTGCTTGAACTCTTCCAGCAACACGGAAATTCATGAATCTGGGTACTGGGTAGTGTCAATAGGATGACTGAATATAACCATTTACTTTCCAATTAAAGTGGTATTTACAGTGCACATTTTAGTCCAAAAGGTTTATATTATTGTAATATAAAGCTACTCCTGATATTGGAGTGCCTGTGCGTGAGCTGAAAACAAAGTAGTTAGACCAGACAGGCAGGTGCTTCCCCAATACAAAAAGGTAATTAAAAAAAGTTAGGATAAATTGGATCAGATTAGGTTAAAAATGCAAAATTAAAGTTAAATTAAAAATAGAAAAGAAAATGAGAAGTTACTAAAGTTACAAGATGAGCAGAAGTACTTAAAATAATTGTCGTGTTTATTTTTGCAATTTAAGGCTAATAGTAAAGTTATTCTTGCATTGCAATAGTTTTATTAATGCAGTGTATAATTTTTTTTTGTTAGCACAGTGCACAAGCTATAAACTTAAAAAAAAAACATGCAGGTGGAAGTTTCCTGGATCTGCCAGCAGTCTAAGTTGTGTCAACCATACCACCCATTCTTCAGGCATCACCATGAAGAACAAAAACAAAGAATAGAGAAAATAAGACATGGTTGAAGTGTGAAATAAAATAGTAAAATAAAGAGCAACAACATATTGGTAGGATTATTTTTATTATACTATGCAAACGTTTAGGCATTATTAACTTTTGTGAAAACTAAAAAAAAGTGAGCCCTCTGGAAAAATTGATGAATTTGGCAGTGTATCTATTATTAGAGGCACAAGGCAGATATTGAGAACACAGTAATACTGAATACTGTCAATTTTATTACTTACATTTTCTTGTCACAAGGGCTTAAAGGCAATGGAGACGTCAAAGACTCCTGGCTGTAAACATCGCTTTCACTGTAAGTGCTTGCGTAAGGCGATGAAGTACGTGATGTGGAATCCACACCAAGTTCCAGTTTAAGGGCTGAGTCTGGACTCTCAACATCAGATGCACTGCTGCTCAGTTTAGCTCTTTTCTTTGCAGCACTGTTTCGCAAAGACTTCAGGGCACTCATCATCTGTAAGAAATAAGAGTACATCAATTTTGGTAACAGAAAGTAAAACCTAGTATTGCAATCTCACTCTGGAAAAAGAGAAGAGCTCTAACTTGCAGTTTTACTTTTTGAGAGAGGCATTTGGAATTTCATGTTGAGAACAAGGCAGTTCAACAAAAAATGAGCAAGACAGCTTTTTAATATGTCAAAGACAACATAAAAAAATATAGACTTGAGAATATTTTGTTTGGGATTTTTTATTGCCTAATCTCCAGTGTTATAATCTGTCATTGGATGATCTTCCTAAATCGGGAAGATGGGATGTGGTCCAAACCCACAAACACCAGCAACACTGCTGTTTAGTTGACTATGAAATGGACTGCAGTGATACAAGAGACTCCTTCGCCCCTCAGCCATTTTGTCCTTACTTAACTCAGTCTATTCATTTTAGATCACAAACCACAGTTTCCAGGGAAAGCACTAATATCAAGTCATTTGGCATTGGAAATTGAACTGCAGTCTTCTAGTTGAAATCCTACTACTCTAGCGATTTTGCAAGTGGTTGCTTAGAAGAGACTTTATTTGAATCATTTTTGTACATTAAAAGGACGGAGTGACCTTTTTTCCTCACCATCACTACAGAATATTTAATCTCACTCCATGAGGAGACCCGAGTGCCCTGCAATATTCACAACCATAGGCACGCATTCTGTTCCTATAGGCTCTAAATGGCTGGTAGAAAACATGTAAATGGTGCAGCAGAATCTCTGATCTATATAGCGCTTTTCATGACCTCAGGATGTCCCAATGTGCTTTACAGCCAGTGATATACTTTTGAAGTGTAGTCACTGTTGTAATGTAGGGTTTTAGTGATGTTGGTTGAGGGATAAATATTGGCCAGGACACTGGGAGAACTCCCCTGCTCTTCTTCGAAATAGTGCCATAAAATCTTTCACCTCCCACTGAAAAGGGCAGACAGGGATCTCAGTTTAACGGCTTTTATCTGAAAGATGACAGCTCCGCAAGCCCAGCACTCCCTCAGCACTGTACTGAAGTGTCAGATTTTGTGCTCAAGTTTCTGGAGTAGGACTTGCACCTCGGAGTCAGACGGTTGTGGGTTCAAGTGTTACCTCCGAGTCACGGCTGAGACATTTGATGACTGTTGGTCAAGCCCCATACCAATGTTTGAGTTCAGAATTTAGTTGACACTCCTCTGTAGACCTGACATTACAGTGTATTGTTGGGGGCATAGTTCTTTGGTTGAGATATTAAGCCAAAGTGCTGTCTGCCAGTTCCAGTGGTTTCGGTGGACATTAAAGATCCTACATTATTCAAATAGCAGGGAGTTCTCCCAGTATCCCGACCAATATTCCTCCCTCAACTCATGCCACCAAAAAAACTAGATTAACTGGTAATTCATCTGATTTGTTTTTGGAAGGTAGCTGGCACAGACTAGCTGCCACATGTGCCGACGCAACGGTTACTGTACTTCAAAATAATTCCTTGTGGTGAAGTGCTTCATATAAATGTAAGCATTTACATTTTCCATATTTTCTGTTTTACTAATGCATATATTTACAGAATAAGTTGAATCTTTTTGAAGCATGTATACACTAACTTCTTCATGATCTGTTTCATCTTCGTTGTTGTCCAATGAGGAAAGATCCAATTCCAGATTTTTGTCAACATTCTTCTCTTCCTCCCATACCTCCTCTGATTCTGCTCCATTTGTTCCTTTCCCATCACCATATACAGCTACTTCTGCTTCAACCATTGGACTTGTACCCCTTGGAATGGGAGGAACAGGCTTTGTAGTGTTGAGATCTCTGCGAGACGATGGCGACCTTACCAATGCAGGTTTGAGTGATATGGGAGAACGACTTTCTTGTGAGCTGTCTCCTGGATATTCACAGTTAAGTAAATATACACAATATGATATACAAGATAGTGAACTAACTGAAAAATATAAATGACAGGAATCTTTCTGTTCTATTTTGATATATTTAAATAAAAAGGTAATGCAAGTAGAAAAGTTATTGGATCTCCAAATTGTTCATCATTTGAAACTGACCACTACAATCCTTTCACAAATGCAAACTCTTCCTAGGGAGAAAAGTACTACAAAATACAGAATACAATCTTTAACTTTATTCAGACATTCAGCACCTGCAAAGCTGGAAGTGCAATGCATCTATTGCCGCCTTCCATGTAGATTTTACACTTTAATGGTACAACACATTCAGCAATGTTGATGAAATGGTATTGAACATTTAGGTCTGATAGTACAACTGTAAAGAATACACTATAGAAAACAGTAATTTCATTTCTCTTGGTAAAATTTATTTAAAAACAAACAAGGAGTGCCTAAAAGCAAAAGCCTTGCTGAAAAGTTCAATGCCAGACTCTAATTTTCTGATTGGTGTTATATCCAACAGCAACCCACTTTTGCAGTGTTAAAGTAACAATCAGAAAATCTAGGCCTAAGTGCTTAGCCTCCATCATTAGAAATTTAAGATCAATGTTATTTTAATATGAATATTCACAAAGCAGCTTACTGCGACATAGTTTTATGAAAAAAAAAATGCTGCTGTATGAATTTCATTAAATAACAGTACTTTCACACCTCCTAGTCTTCCTTAATCTCTGCAGCTTTTGACATGATTGACCGCACCAACCTCCAACACAACCCCTCTACTGCCCAGCTTGGTTCCACGCTTTCCTATCCAATCGGATCTCAGCCATCTCTAGCAATGGCTTGTCTTCTCACACCCAGCATAGTTACCTCGGGAGTCCTCCAGGGATCCATCCTTGACTCCCACCTTTTTCTCAACTACGTGATGCCCCTTGGTGAAATCATCCAAAGACATGGCATCAGCTTCTGCATATATGCTGATGACATCCAGCTTTACCCACTCCACCTCCTCTCTCGACCCCTCTCTGCTGTCAGACTGCTCGTCTAACATCTAGCATTGGATGAGCCAGTTTCCAGGCTAATGCCCCGCCACAAAGATTGTACACCTTACTACCAACTCTATCCTCCTGCCTGGCCACTGTCCCAGGCTGAACTAGACTGTTCGCAACCTCAGTGGTCTGTACACCTCCCACCACCCTGCGGAACTCCATTCCTCTGACTCTGATCTTTTGTCCGTCCCCCCTACCTCTGCCCATGACTGGTGGCTGTGGCTTCAGCCACCTACATCCCATGTTCTGTCATTCCCTCCCCAAGCTCCTCAGCCTTTCTTCCTTTTAAGACTGTCCTTAAACGTTGCTGTTCCTGGTTTGCAGAAGTTATTTTCTTTTCCTGGTCTAGTGTATTTCTAAGGGGAAAAAAGTTTCAATTACAAAGCTCCTCCATTGGATCTGGTCCATTTCATAGATTCAGTGGGAAACTGATGCACGGAGATGACATTAGCCAGTATGACTCCTGCTGTGGCATGGCTCTATGGGCAGCAACACTTGGATACCTTGTTCCAAGAGACCATTCTCCATTTGTGAGCCCAGATGGGAAGCATCGGTGGTCTACACAATTCTGGGATGCATCACGGCAAACTAAACTTGCCCTTAGCCGATTTCCACATATGTACGCTTTCCAGTATACAGCGATCATGAGCAGGAACTCTGGCTGATTCTTCCCTTGTGCCCACCCTTCCTCCATTCGGCCCACAGAGATCAAGGCTAATTTTACTATCCACTTTGCTGCACCAGCTGAGATAAACTAAATCACTATGGACTAGGAATAAAATCTGGAACCTTCCTAGTATGCATATCTCAGTACCACACCACATGGTGTATTTACCCATTGAGTGACTGGGTAACCCTGGATTAAGAATCTCACTGCAATAATTTCTACTGTCAAATGTCAGAATATCTATTTTGGGGAAGTTTAAGGCTGTGTGAATAGAAGTAAAAGTTAAAAAGTCGAAGGATGTATCTTGATACATTTCAGATACATACTTAGCAAGCCTACTTAAGATTGGTAGCCAGGTGAACTGGGAGCCAGTAGGAACAATACTTTATTATGTTACTTTCTCCTCACAGATCCCTCCCATGGCATATACTAACTGCAAGTGACTCACTTCACGTCTCTGCCAGAGTTGCTCTTAGCCAGTTATGAGGCGGTGTACAAGTAAGGCGTGGTGATGGCTCTCTTTTCGCTCCTCCTCTTCCTTCCCTGGAGTAGTACCTGTCTTAGTTTTGTACTTGTTGACAATGCAGTGGGTGAAGTCAGGAACTTGGTAATGGGAGGAATCACTGATACAAATTTATGTCCTACCGTTCTGCTGTCATGAACTAGCTCTGCAAAGCACTTTTGTATGTGCTCTTATTTCACTTTATTAAAAAAAAACACACTGTTGTTTGAATATGCCCTGAAAATGAAATTACTGTTTTCAAAAACTTATTAAAAGAGGGAAAATTCAGTGGTCTCAGCCAATACATTACTCAGTCATGGATCATACTGAATAGTCTCACATGATGACAAAGACCACTAATAAATAATCCAAGGCAAGCATCATTCAAGGGCAGCACGGTGGCATAGTGGTTAGCACTGTTGCCTCACAGCATCAGGGACCCGGGTTCAAATCCGGCCTCGGGTGACTGTCTGTGTGGAGTTTGCACATTCTCCCTGTGTTTGCGTGGGTTTCCGCCGGGTGCTCCGGTTTCCTCCCACAGTCCAAAGATGTGTGGGTTAGGTTGATTGGCCATGATAAAAATTGGCCCTTAGTGTTAGGGGGGATTAAATACGTGGGGTTACGGGGATAGGGCTTGGGTGGGATGGCTGTCGGTGTAGGGACCGGGTGCTAGGGTTTGGATGATCAGCCATGATCTCGTTGAATGGCGGAGCAGGCTCGAAGGGCCGAATGGCCTACTCCTGTTCCTATCTTCTATGTTTCTTCTCAAAGTAGATATTAATTCATTGCACAGAGGTGCTTTTAGGTCTTTAAGTGATTTTACAGTTTAAGTTAGGCAATTTCAAATGTTGAGGTAGCCAACTTGTTTAATATGACTATTAGCTGGTGGAATGCCCAAGGTGAGAATGCAGTGATGTGTAACACCTTCTCACTCACTACATGATAGTGAACAGGGAAAAATATTTTTTTTCATAAAAACACAGTTGTTAGTTAATGGAATATCTAACTAGAAATAATGGTTATTATAAATAATAGCTTTTAAAAGGAAAGTACTGTAGATAAATATTTAAATAATGAGTATGGAAAAATGATAGTAAGTAGATAGCCCTTTGAGACCCGGTGCTGGTATGATGGGCCAAACAGCATCTTTGGTGCTGTAAAATTCTATGATCTCATGGGGATAGAAGAAGAGTGAGATTTAAAAAAAAAATCAAATGTTAACATTTCCTATAAACACTGAAATGGACAAAGTTAATAAAGTTTTAACACTCAAAGCTCACTTACCAAAAACGAGCAAATCTTCAGACAACTGGTTGGTCAGCCTCCGAGAACTGGGTTTAGAAACCCCTTCAAAATGTTTGGTAGGCCATGAGTTAGAAAAATTAACACTTTGTTCTTGAAATTTTTTTGAGGATCCTTCAGATACAGAGGCGTGGATTGGCCTAGTTCCAGTTGGCAATGGAAAAGATGGAAGATAGTGAGGCCCTTGGCTGGAGCTGGAAGTTGGGAATGGTGTAGTTTCGATAGTCATAGGATTGTAGAAAGCATGGTTCTTGCTTGAAAGAGCCAAGCTAGAACGAACTGCTAAAACAAAAAAGGCACTTAAATTATTTAGTTTTTGCAAATGCCTAGCTGAATTTAAAACGCATTACAATGAGAAATGAAAGCAAGTTATCTAAATGCATGGAGAGGACACAAGAGGAAGATTCCAACAGGCCAAAAGTGACTCAATCATATGTGCTTTATAAAACGCTCACATCTACTCCTTACTTTACATTAATATTTCTGAAGATGTACTTTATATATTTTTTAAATTGGTTTAGATAAAAATTAACAAATTGAGCTTATTTCTCCTCTATTCCGAGAGAGAGGGTAGAGAGATGAAATCTTCAATTGATTGAGCTACCCGAATCCAACTATTCTTTAAATGTAGTGCTACTGCCATAAAGTACCGAAATACTGGAGATTTACAACACTAATATATTTATGGCCTGCTGCATAAAGACAAAAACAAGCAGCTTTTCCTTTTCAAGTGACAGTCGATTATTAATTTTTGTATTTAAACTGATGCATAAAACAAAGAACAAGTGGAACTGTGACTTAGTTTTGAAGCTTGACGGTAGAGATGTTCTTGGAGACTGAATTTATTTTTGAGCGTGGGGGGAGGAGGAAAGGTAGAACTGGAAATAGTTCTGGCTGTGATGTAGCAAGGTGATTTTGGTGTTGACTCCTCTATCAAATAAAAAATAAAGCAGCATTCATAAAATTACTTAACTCTTCTCTATTACTATGCCTTGACATACTTGTTCTAGTTCAGATATGGTTCAGTATGTGAACAAAAGGGTGCTCTCAATGCTATGTATAAATACCTCACTGAGCTATGATGTTAAACCTCTTTACAGACACATACAATAGGTGTAAGTTAAAGTACATTAAAGTTATGATACTACAGTACCTTGTATCAGGCAGTAAAATAAATCGACATTACCACTATTTCAGTAATGCCAACCCCACCATTTCATAAATAATGAGACAAAATCTTAAAAATCATGAGATTTGGTATAGAAATCATGAGTTGCTATTTGTTCCCGACCCAACCCCTTGCTGACTTTTGTTCCCGGTCAGGAAGCGCATTCCGTGACCTTTGCTCCTGGACAGGAAGCGCATTCGGCCATCACTAACCGATCACTGACATAAGAACGCAAGAACATAAGAAATAGGCGCCTTGTACATCTCATTACAAAAAGAAAAAAAAAAGGATTTCTGCATGCATGGGGTGTGGATCTAATTTCCCCAAAACAGGCCTCTGGATTACTAGTCCAGTAACATAACCACGACACCATAGTACCATATGTGTGAGGGCATACAACAACATCTTGTATTTATATAGCGCCTTTAAGAGGAAAACGTCCCAAGGCGCTTCACAGGAGTATTAGAAGACAAAAATTTGACACCAAGCCACATAAGGAGAAATTAAGTCAGGTGACCTAAAGTTTGGTCAAAGAGGTAGCTTTTAAGGAGAGTCTTAAAAGGAGGAGAGGTAGCGAGGCAGAGAGGTTTAGGCAGGGAATTCCAGAGCTTAGGGCCTAGGTAACAGAAGGCACGGCCACCAATGGTTGAGCGATTATAAATCAGGGATGCTCAAGAGGGCAGAATTAGAGGAGCACAGATATCTCGGGGGGATTGCGGGGCTGAAAGAGATTACAGTGATAGGGAGGGGCGAGGCCATGGAAGGATTTGAAAACAAGGATGAGAATTTTGAAATCGAACCGGGAGCCAATGTAGGTCAGTGAACACAGGGGTGATGGGTAAACGGGACTTGGTGTGAGTTAGGACACGGGCAGCCGAGTTTTGGATCACCTCAAGTTTACGAAGGGTAGAATGTAGGAGGCCAACCAGGAGTGCATTGGAAGAGTCAAGTCCAGAGGTAACAAAGGCATGATGAGGGTTTCAGCAGCAGATGAGTTGAGGCAAGGTCCGAGACGGGCGATGTTACGGAGGTGGGAATAGGTGGTCTTAGTTATGTTGCGGATGTGGTCGGAAGCTCATTTGAGGGTCAAATATGACACCAAGGTCGGATGAGCATAGGATTGGCTCAGCCATGAAGTCCTCCATGATCATGCGGTTTGCCAACACTAGCTGTCTGGGTTAGTACATAAGGAATAGCTACTTTGACAATGTACGAGGGGGCATGCAATGCCTGTGAAACCGTAGCCCAGCATGAGTCAGTGCTTTCAGAGGATGAGAGAAGTAAACAGAAGAATAATAGTCCATCAGGAAAACAGATCCAGAAAATAGATTTATGTTGGGGCAAGGACAGTGAGTGGAGTATTCGTTTCTTGTTCCTATTCGTGCCCTACGTCTGTAAAGTTTACATTGGAGGCTGGATTCCAGTAACTGCACCCGCAAGATTCTGTGCACAAAACACACATCGTTGGCGGACGTTACCAAGCACAGAGTTTTAAGAACAAATGCTTAAAGCAGCTTCTCCGATTCTGACTGTTCACCTATCGTCAAGCACTCATGCTGCCCTCAACACTTCTAATGAAATAGATTACATAGGATTTATGGCACAGAAACAGGCCATTTGGCCCAACCAGTCCATGCCGGTGTTTATGCTCCACTCGCGCCTCCTCCCGTCTATCCTCATCTAAATCTATCAGCATAACCCTCTATTCCCTTC
The DNA here is from genome assembly GCF_052327205.1 of Somniosus microcephalus. Taxonomy (NCBI): domain Eukaryota; kingdom Metazoa; phylum Chordata; class Chondrichthyes; order Squaliformes; family Somniosidae; genus Somniosus; species Somniosus microcephalus. The sequence goes on along the minus strand of NC_140998.1, from coordinate 55,215,407 downwards.
TCCCTCATATGTTTGTCCAGTTTTCCCATTAAATGCATCTATACTATTCGCTTCAACCACTCCCTGTGGTACAGAGTTCCACATTCCCACCACTCTTTGGGTAAAGAAGTTTCTTCTGAATTCCCTATTGGATTTCTTGGTGACTATCTTATATTGATGGCCTCTAGTTATGCTCTTCCCCACAAGTGGAAACATTTTCTCTGTATCCACTCTATTAAAACTGTTCATAATTTTATAGGCCTCTATTAGGTCACCCCTCAGCCTTCTTTCCCCCTCCCCCCCACAAAGAGAAAAAGAGACCCAGCCTGTTCATCCTTTCCTGATATGTATACCCTCACATTTCTGGTATCATCTTTGTAAATCTTCTCTGCACCCTCGCCAGTACCTCTATATCCTTTTTATAATATGGCGACCAGAACTGTACGCAGTACTCCAAGTGTGGTCTAAACAAGGTGCAATACAGGTTTAGCATAACTTCCCTACTTTTCAATTCTATACCTCTAGAAATAAACCCTAGTGCTTGGTTTGCATTTTTTATGGCCTTGCTAACCTGTGTCGCAACTTTTAGTGATTTATACTCAGAGATCCCTTTGTTCCTCTACCCCGAGACTCCCACCCTCCAAGGGATATGACCTCCCTATTCTTCCTACCAAAATGTAATACCTCACATTTGTCTGTGTTGAACTTCATTTGCCAATTATTTTCCCATTCTGCAAGTTTATTAATGTCCTCCTGTAATTTGTTGCAGTCCTCCTCAGTATTGACTATCCCCCCCCAATTTGGTGTCATCCACAAATTTAGAAATTGTGTTTTTGATTTCCAAGTCTAAATCGTTAATGTAAATTGTGAACGGCAGTGGTCCCAGCACGGATCCTTGTGGAACAGCACTACCCACCTTCTGCCACTGTGAATAGCTACCCTTTACTCCCACTCTCTGCTTTCTGTCCTGAAGCCAGCCAGCTGTCCATTCTGCTACTTGTCCCCCGACTCCGCATTCTCTGACCTTGTTCATCAGTCTATTATGAGGTACCTTATCGAAGACCTTTTGAAAAATCTAGATAAATTACATCTACTGCATTACCATTGTCTACTCTCTCTGTTACCTCTTCAAAAAATTCAATAAGAGTTTTTTTTGTTTCAGCCCTTGGTAAACATCTTAGTAACTTTCTCCAGTGTCTTTCCTCCGTCACTGAGTTATGAAGTTAAATGTTTTTCAAGCATTTAACCATTAGTTTTCTTCAAGGTTTACTACATCTCCTACAGACTTCCCATTAGAAAGGCAGGCAAGGTTTTTACCAGAAGCCACTATGAGTGGTTGTGCAGAAACTCCTCCCCACCCAGTCTCCTTGTTTTGCACATAGGAAACGTGCATTTCTTATCCTTTTGCCCCGATCCTTTTTGCAAACTGCATCGTTTTTTTTTTTAAAAAACCTATTTTAAAAAATCTTCCCTCCTTTTTTTTTTTGCAGTACGATCCCTTCCCGGATATAGTATTAATTTGGAAGTGCAAATAGAGAGAGCCTGGACAGTTGCATCGCAGGAGGGAGACTCACTTTGGGAAATTTACCTCCAGAAAACAAAATGACCATCCAATATTCCACTTGACAATCGCCGTGTTTCTCCACCCCCCCCACGCACGCGTACGCAAAGCGCGTTTTTTTGCACATGCGCAAATCGGCACATTCCGCTCCCCACCAAAAAAAATCGCGAGATTTAGGCGTTCCATCGCGAGTGAAGCTTTATTTCACTCCAAAACCGCGTCTCTAGCGATGGACTCGTGAGAGTTGGCATTACTGCCACTTGTTAAATCATGTAATTTTATCATGAATTCTCTGACAGTAAAAAAAAAGTAACCAGAAGATGGTCAAAAGACATTAGTTTCCTACATTATAGACACCACACTGCAGGCAGTAAACACTTTGGGGGAAAAATTGGGTATCCCCCATTTTGGGGTGCTAATTATCACCTCCGACTGCAAAATTCACCTCCATCGCCCCTGGAGGCGATTTGAGCGCTAAATCAGACACTACATACATCTCTTAAGGCGCAAACGTCAGGGAGCGAAGCGCTACCTCAGAACGCTATAGAAGCTCAGGCGATGTCAGTTACCATGGAACCCAGACAGACTGGCGCCGTCCAGTTCTTAAAGGGGAGGGGCCATCTTGCTGGCCAGCCACACCCTGCCCATTGCAGCCTTGAATCTCGGCCTGGAGAGACCTCTAAAGCAAATTGTTGGAAGCACTAATGGATAGGCCCAGGTAAAGAGCTCGGCACTTAGGAACCTCAAAAGTTGTGCTGAGGGCCAAAACCCCTTTGAACAGCGTTAAATCTCTCCCTCTCAACCTGCGTGTACCAAAAATGTTGCAGACAAGAAAAGGCAGGAAGCGCCCGCCTTTAAACAGCGCTCCCCCAGCCCCTTCCCGACTTGAAAACTTTCCCCTCTACTTGTTGTTCATAGCAGCAGGCGCTAAGACAGGGGGCGCGACTCAATATCCGGTCCGGGGCGCTACACGCTCGACTGACGTCATGATCTGTGGGCGCAGGAAATCTTGGCAGTAGTGTTTAGCGCCACTACAAAACGACTGGTCAATTTAGTGAGTGGCGCTAAAATCGCCGCACTCGGGCGCTAAGTTCCTAGCGCCCCGTTAGGGCCCCCCCCCCAGCCGCCCACCCCCCAAGGCACTTACCAACTGAATTTTTCCCCCTTTGTTTTTATGGTTTACAACATCACCTTAGCCCCCCCGATATGTTACTGCCTTGTAGCACACTACAGATGGTGTGCTATCCGAATGAAGCATCCTATGTATTCAAAGGAATTTAAGCTAATTAGCAACTAATAAATAACTGATACCTTTGTCTTGTGACAACTGATTTCCAATTCCCAAAAATTGCAGGTCAGAGTCCACACTCTGACTTTGTGTAGTTAACATTCTGGAGGAACCAAAAGGTATCCTCCTGCCTGAAGCATGAGACTGAAGTGGTTCCCCAAATCCTAGTAACAAAAGGAAAGTAAATGTTATTTTTAGCAATCAATTCATTCATCTATTTTTCCATTACCAGTTATGACTGTAATCTTTAAGATTAAATCAAAGTATTTTCTGCAGTAACAACATGGGGGCTCCTATTTCCCTTATTCAACAGAACCAAGCTTAATTTTTACTGAAATTGTATCTTTTTTAAGGAACTATTTTAAAAAAGGCACCCCGCATCATGCATCATTCCCTGGCTAAGAAATCATGCTGGAAGAAGACCCTGTTACTTACTATCATGCCTTTGCAAAAAATAGCTTGTAATCAGAAGACAAGGAGAATAGCCAGGAGGGTGATCTGTATTCTAACATTCTCTCCTCCAAAATCAGGAAAAACATCTTGCAGCTATTTGGTAGCTTTGCCTAAAGGCAAGGCAGACTTGCCCATCAATATTCCCTTCCTGTGAGCATAGTGCTAGGTCGCCATTCAATATGTTCTTGCACCCAGCTGGATCAAGAATTTGCTACACAGAGAATCAAAGACACATCCACATCTTGCCACTTAGCTGGGTCGCCTGCTGTAAGGCCATGATTGGTCAAGTACAGAAAGCATGTACAATGGTTGTGAAGACTCCTTGAGGGAGGGTCTTCATCTGTAAGTTTAGACAAAGAACTCGACATGCCATTGGGCACCTTGTTTTAAGGGGAACCTCTATAGGTTAAATGGTCCTGTCCATATATTACCTCAGGCCCACCCCATAAAAGAGAATAAAAGGAAGAGCTAGCTCAGACCGTGGAGCGAAGGGCTCCCAAGAGTGGAAACGGTGGTCTAACACTCTTCAGAGTGTGGACCCATGGGGACTCTAGTCTAACACTCTTGGGTAGTTCAGAGAAAGAGCGCGAGACCTGCGAGACAAGAAGGAGAACAAATAAGAGTTGTTTGCGTACGCCAGCCGTCTGTCCAATCAGGTCTGGTACCAGCTACTTGTCACGGTCATATGTTTTTGCTGTATAACTAGTGTGTTATCTGTCCTAAACTCCGACTAAACACAATATACCCACCATATTGGTTTGCACTTGATCCTGATTATTTGAAAGACGAGAGATACATGAATCTCTATAGGTCTTAAAAAGTTAAATTATGAGGACAGGTTCCATAAACTTAGCTTGTATTCCCTTGAGTTTAGATGGTTGTGGGATGATCTAATCAAGGTGTTTAAATTGACAAAAAAGGATTCAATAGAGTAGACATAGAAACAATTTCCTCTGGTGGAGGAATCCAGAACAAGGGGGCATAATCCTAAAATTAGAGCTCGGCCATTTAGGGCTGAAATCAGGAAGCACTTTTTCACACAAATGGAATCTGGAACTCACTCCACCAGGAGGCTATGGGTGCTGGGTCAATTGAAGTTTTCAAGATTAAGATATAGATTGTTATTGGGTAAAGGTATCAAGGAATATGGAACAAAGGCAGGTAAATTAAGTTGAGGTACAGATCAGCCTTCCGACAAAGGGTCATTGACCTGAAATGTTAACTCTGTTTCTCTCTCCACAGATGCTGCCTGACCTGCTGAGTATTTCCAGTATTTTCTGTTTTTATTACAAATTAGCCATATGATCTAACTGAATGGTGGAACAGGCTCGAGGGACTGAATGGCCTACTCCTGTTCCTATGCTTAGCACAGCTTCTCTTTAACCTTTCAACTTGCATCATAAAAATTTGAGGCGAGTCGAAAACCGGTTCAATTAAATTACTTCCAGCTTGAATGTCTACTACCTTATGTACATTCCAATTGTGTTTACGTCAACTTACATTGCAATGAAAACATGAACTTTTGTTTTCACTGCATCCACTGAATCATAACACTGATTTCAGAACACATTTTTAAACAAATTAAATTAGTACTAGCTTAAAATTCAATCTATGTTTCAACATAAACCCATAACATAGCAACACTTCTTCAGAATTATATTGTTAAATAATAGACCACATAATTGTACTTTCAAATAATCTTTAAGTATAGGTATAGGAATGGCCACGGCCAAAGTAAAGGCTATCTAGTAATAAATACCGCAACTAACTCAACATTATGATCCATTTAATCACAGGGTAAATCCATCTAGAAGACAATACACTGCAGCTAAAATCAAGCCTGGTCTTGCCCAGAATGTTCATGCTGCTATTGTCAACATAGCGTAGAATTCTTTTTCACCATAATGATTTGATACGATTAAGGCAACAAATGTCAAGTCTACTTGCACTGGACAATTATCAACAGAAGGAAGGTTTTTCATTTTGTCAATAATGTACTTAAACAAATTAAAGCAATGATTGATTTAGTTTTTCAGCATATTCTATGCAGGTGTCTGAAACAGTGATACATCTCCCTAGAAAAAATCTCTACAATATTCTCTCAAACTCAACCAGTGGAACTGCTGAATGTACTCCTCGTTTAAAGAAATCTGCCGTTTTGCTGAAAATCTCTCAGTATTGCTCAAAGTTAAGTCAGAGGATGTGCTGTTTTATACAGATGGACCATTACAACATGTTCCTACATTACAACAGTGACTACACTTCAGAAGTACTTCATTGGCTGTAATGTGCTTTGCGATGTCCTGAGAACGTGAACGGCGCTATACAAGTGCAAGTCTTCCCTTAAAAAAAAAGCACAATATATTATTCTGCTGCTAAGCACACCCGAGGATAACTTAGTGTGGCCCTATTTGCCTTCCTCAGATCAATTAAATGGATCTTGGAGGCCAAAACAAGTTTAAAATAAATCAGCAGGAAAACATGGGCTTTCTAATGCGACTACTGAGGTCAATTGGAAGCATTATTTTATTTTTGGGGAAGTTTCTCTGTAGATTGGAAATATGTGCTTTTTTTTCTTTTACTTAAAAAAAAATCTGGTATAGAAATTTGCATGAGTAACACTCAGTGTGATTAACATGCTTCCAAACTTTTATAGAAGTTTCGGTCAAAAGAAATCTCAGTAAGTAGAAGCTCTCAAAAATATCAAAATCCTAGAAAACTACTTGGCACCAGCATGAGAATTAATCTAATGTGATCAACTTGTCGATGGAATGTCTGGTCTAGCCAAGTGCTACTACTCTTGTAGTGGCTTTCAACTTACCAGAAATATTTTCCTCCCTACATTTGGTATCAATATTTTCAAGCAAGCAATTAGCCAATCTTGGTTTGTGAAAGATGTACCTAAAATTCTACATCTATACAATAGAACAATTTAATGATTTTGTTCCTTCCTTTTTGCCAATTAGTTATTCTATTGCCTGTAGTCCACCAAGTCTTGCATTATTCCACCTGGTTTTTAGACAAGGTACAATGGCAGAGATGATGAGTCTGCTGAGTCTGTTGCCATAACAGGTACAGGAAACTTTGGTTTATCCGGAGGTTAACTGTCTGGAATGCTCGATCCACCAAAATTCAGGAGTCGGTTCAGTAAGTTTTTTTTCTTTTCGTTGATTTTTTTCCCACCAGTCAGGCTCTGCAAGGTCTAGCTAAAGCTGTTGCTTAGCTAGAGACTCTTGCAAGCTACGGCCGACTGTTTAGAAGCTGCAGGGTTTGTTGCTAGATACGGAGCTCAAAAGCTCCGTATGTTTTAACATTAGCGCTGGTTTGTCCGGCAGTTTTGATGGGATGACAACAGCTCGGTCCAGTCGGTGCCGGATATCACAAAGTTTCCTGTACTACCCAAGAACATTTGACTGCAGCCGATAGGTACATGCAGCCACAGTTCCTCAACATACCAGTTTGAAAATGTTAACCACGGTGGGGTAGCAGGAGCTATCTTGTAAGTAAAGGAACTGTGGCTGCTGCTTAAAGAATTTTCTATGACATTAAAAAAAAAGGGACAGCAGCAGTTTATTAAGACACAGAACAACAGGTAAACCAAACCTCACCCATATAACGAGAATGAATAAACAAAAGTGGCTTCCCTCCGCACACAGAAAAGTATAGCTTGAATCAGGCACTTAGCTTCACATACAGTTAAATTTTCCGCTAATGTATGTCTGTTATTGGCATACATTCTTCCTGTAGTGTCTATAAATCAGGCATTACTTTTTTCAGAAATAACAACAGAAAATGCTGGAAAAACTCAGCAAGTCAGGCAACATCCGTGGAGAGAAATTTGAGTTGACGTTTCGGGTTTGACCCTTCTTCAAAACTGGAGAGAAAAGGAACTAGATCGAAGGCAGGGCTGCGATCGGACAAAAGAATAAAAGAACCAAAAGAAGTAAAAGAGATTAGAAGCTAGACGAGATGGTAATAGGCTGTGATTAGGTGTAAAGTGTACTGGCAGGGCAAAAGATAGCTGCCAGGTGTGAGAGAGAAACAAAAGGAAAGGGGGGGGGGAAAGGAAAGGAGTGGAAAAATATAAGTGAAAATGAAATAGGGGCCGAGGTTATGATCTGAAATTGTTGAACTCGATATTGAGACCGGAAGGCTGCAGAGTGCCTAATCGGAAGATGAGGTGCTTTTTTCAGTACCATTTCATCACACCAACAGTTCTACCTGGCTTTACTACCTACACTGCCAGAAAGAGAACAATGAAGGGAAAGAAGAGTACTACTTCACTTTTATTGAAAACTATTAAAACAATCTGTGCAAAATTATAGACAATTGCCACACCAAAGCATCTTAAGGCGATTTCTTGATTTTTCATTCAACCTATACAGTAGCAAAGGTATCCTTCTGGTTCTTTCATCTTGGAAACTACATTCCACCTCTGGTTTTTGCAAAGCAAGGAAGACAAAAAGTGGGGATTTTTTTTGCATTAGATGGAATTCAAAACATCAGCTAGGCACATAGTAGGCCATTCAGTCCCTCGAGCCCGTTCCACCATTCAATGAGATCATGGCTGATCTCCGACCTAACTCCATGTACCCGCCTTTGGCCCATATCCCTTAATACTTAATGTCCTGACCAATATTTATCCCTCATACAGCATAACAAAAACAGATTATCTGATCATTATCGCATTGCTGTTTGCGGGAGCTTGCTGTGCGCAAATTCACCGCTGCGTTTCCTATATTACAACAGTGACTACACTCCAAAAGTACTTCATTGGTTGTAAAGCGCTTTGAGACGTCTGGTGGTCGTGAAAGGCGCTATATAAATGCAAGTCTTTTTCTCTTCTTTCCCTTTGGTTAACAAAAAGCTATCAATCACAGATTTAAAATTAGCAATTGATCTAGCATCAATTGCCGTTTGCAGAAGAGTTCCAAACTTCGACCATCCTGTGTGTGTATAGAAGTGTTTCCTAATTTCACTCCTGAAAGCTCTGGCTCTAATTCTTACCCACTAGTCCTAGAATCCCCAACCAGCAGAAATAGTTTCTCTCTATCTACCCTATCTGTTCCCCTTAATATTCTGAAAACTTCAATCAGATAACCCTCTCAATTCTAGGGACTACAACCCTAGTTTGTGTAATCTCTCCTTGTAACTTAACCCTTGAAGTCCGGCTATCATTCTGGTAAACCTACGCAGCACTCCCTCCAAGGCCAATATATCCTTCTTAAGGTGTGGTGCCCAGAACTGCTCACAGTACTCCAGGTGTCTAACCAGGGTTTTGTGCAGCTGCAACATAACTTCTAACCCCTTGTATTCTAGTCCTCTAGATATAAAGGCCAGCATTCCATTAGCCTTTTTGATTATTTTCTGTACCTGTTCATGACCGTTTAATGATCTATGGACCTGGACCCCCCCCCAAGTCTCTTTGGACAGCCAGTTTTTAAGCTTTTCACCATTTAGAAAGTACCCGGTTCTATCATTTTTAGATCCAAAGTGGATGACCTCACATTTGTTTACATTGAAATCCATTTGCCACAGTTTTGCACACTCACTTAATCTATCAATATCTCTTTGTAATTTTATGCTTTCATCTACACTGCCTCCAATGCCGCATATCTTTGTCTCATCGGCAAATTTGGATACATGACTTTCTATGCCATCATCCAAGTCGTTAATAAATAGTGAACAGTTGAGGTCCCAACACAGATCCCTGCGGGACACCACTAGTCACATCCTGCCAATTTGACTACCTACCCATTAACCCTACTCGCTCTCTCCTGCCACTCAGCCAATTTCCTAACTAGGTCAATAATTTTCCCTCAATTCCGTGGGCTTCTACTTTGGATAACAGTCTCTTATGTGGGATTTATCAAATGCCTTCTGGAAGTCCCTATAAATAACATCCTTAGACATTCCCCTGTCCACACTTTAGTCATCTCTTCAAAAAATTCAATCCGGTTTGTCAGGCATGACCTACCTTTCACAAATCTATGCTGGTTCTCTCTGATCAACTAGAAATTTTCGCGTTCAGTCACCCTATCCTTAATTATAGACTCTAGCAATTTACCGACAACAGATGTTAGGCTAACTGGTCTATAATTCCTTGGTTTCCCTCTCTCACCGTTCTTAAATAGCAGAGTGACATGCGCAATTTTCCAATCTAAAGGGACGGTTCCAGAATTGAGAGAACTTTGGAAGATTATAGTTAGGGCATCTGCACTGTGCTCACCTACTTCCTTTAAAAGCCTGGGATGGAAACCATCTGGTCCTGGGGATTTGTCACTATTTAGTGCCATTATTTTCTTCATTACTGTTATTTTACTTACGTAAATTTTATTGAGACCCTGTCCCTGATTTAATATTAGTTTCCTTGGCATTTCTGGCATGCCTTCCTCTGTAAATACTGAGGCAAAATAATTATTCAACATGTCTGCCATTTCCTTAGTATTGACAATATCACTGCTTTCAGTTTTTAAAAAGGGCCAACATTGCTCCTGACTACCCTCTTTTTCCCAATGTAATTGTAAAAATTCTTCATATTGATATCCCTTGCAAGTTTCTTTTCATACTCCCCTTTTGTGGATCTTACTACCTGTTTTGTGACCCTTTGCTGTTCTTTGTATCTTTCCCATTTGCTAGGATCAGTGCTATTTTTTGCATTTTGTATGCTTTTTCTTTTCGTTTTATGCTGTCCCTCACCTCTTTAGTCGTCCATGGCTTTTTTGTTTGGCAAGTAGAGCTCTTGTCGCTCAGGAGTATAACCTGGTTCTGCAGCACGTTAAATTCTTTTTTAAACATCTCCCACTGTCGTTTTACCCATTAACAGATTTGCCCAGTTTATTGTGGACAGTCTCTGCCTCATCCCGTTGAAGTCGGCCTTACCTAAATCTAGAATCTTAGTAGCTGTTTCGCGTTTCTCCCTTTCAAAACGCTATGTTCAACCCGATCATGTTATGATCGCTATTGGATAAATGTTCACGCACAGTTAGGCTGTTAACTAAATCTGCCTCATTACTCATTACTAAATCTAATATGGCTTGCCCCCCTTGTTGCCTCTAGGACACATTCAAGAAACTCACTCCGTTTCTGACAGGTGCTAGTGGAGAACCAAGGGTCTAATGAGAATGAGAAACTGAAAGAAATTAGTATTAGCAAAAAAAAATACTGGAGAAATTAATGGGACTGAAAGCCAAAAAATCCCTTGGACCTGATGGCCTACATCCTAGGGTTTTGAAAGAAGTGGCTATAGAGATAGTGGATGCATTGGTTATCATTTTTCATAATTCCATAATTCTAGAACGGTTCCCGCAGATTGGAAGGTAGCAAATGTAACCCCAATATTTAAGAAAGGAGGGAGAGAGAAAACGGGGAACGACAGACCAGTTAGCCATCAGTAGTAGGGAAAATGCAAGAATCTATTATTAAGGACGTGGTAACAGGGCACTTAGAAAATTATAATAGGATTGGGCAGAATCAACACGGATTTATGAAATGGAAATCGTGTTTGACAAATGTGTTGGAGTTTTGAGGTTGTAACTAGCAGAATACTGTAGATAAGGGGGAACCAGCGGATGTGGTGTATTTGGATTTTCAGAAGGCATTCGATAAGGTGCCACACAAGAGGTTATTGAACAAAATTAGGGCTCATGGGATTGGGGCAATATACTGGATGGATTGAGGATTGGTTAAGGGACAGAAAACAGAGTAGGAATAAATGGGTCATTTTCGGGTTGGCAGGCTGTGGCTGGTGGGGTACCGCAAGGATCAGTGCTTGGGCCTCAGCTATTCACAATCTACATCAATGATTTGAATGAGGGGACCAAACGTAATATATCCAAGCTTGTTGTTGATACAAAGCTGGGTGGGAATGTAAGTTCTGAGGAGGATGCAAGGAGGCTTCAAGGGGATATAGACAGGCTAAGTGAGTGGGCAAGAACATGGCAAATGGAATATAATGTGGAGAAATATGAAGTTGGTATGTTGGCCTTTATTACAAGAGGATTTGAGTTTAAGAGTAAAGACATCTTACTGCAATTATATAGGGCCCTGGTGAGACCACACCTGGAGTATTGTGTACAGTTTTGGTCTCCTTACCTAAGGAAGGATAGATTTGCCCTAGAGGGAGTGCAACGAAGGTTCACGGGATGCAGGGATTGTCCTTTGAGGAGAGATTGAGTAGACTAGGCATATATTCTCTATAGTTCAGAAGAATGAAAGGTGATCTCATTGAAACATACAAAATTCTGACAGGGCTGATGCAGGGAGGCTGTTTCCCCTGGCTGGGGAGTCTAGAACCAGGAGTCACATTCTCAGAATAAGGGGTCGGCCATTTAGGACTGAGATGAGGAGAAATTTCTTCACTCAGAGGATGGTGAATCTTTGGAATTCTCTACCCCAGAGGGCTGTGGAGGCTCAGTCGTTGAGTATATTCAAGACAGAGATCGATAGATTTTTGAATATTAAGGGAATCAACAGATATGAGGATAGTGCAGGAAAATGGAGATGAGGAAGATCAGCCATGATCTTATTGAATGGCGGAGCAGGCTCAAAGGGCCTAATGGCCTACTCCTGTTCCTATTTTTTATGGTCTTATGTTCTTATGTAAAAGATAGCCACAGGTCATGCCTCTACTGACTCCACAGATGCATTCCCAGCCAATTGAGAAGACCATATTACATGAGTTATGGAAGGCACGAACAGTAGTGGTTTGACACTAGCCAGATCATTGGATCTGGTTTTCCATGACCGAGAAGCTTCTGTAGATGGAGACTAGCTTTACTAGAGAAAAGATTTAGGACAGTACTTGGATAACAACTTTGTTCAGTTATAGCATTCCCCTTAAGAATCCTGCTCTGCCATCAGTCCTAATTGTGATCTTGAACTGTGTGTAATCCAGGAGGTTTGAGAGTGTTCCAAGAGCCCTAATATGAAAATTAGCCAGTTTATTATTGGAGTCAAATGAACGAAAATTTGAAACAAAGTACTCCTGACTTCCTCCATGATCTCTTTGAATGGAGAAACAGGCTCGAGGGGCTAAATGGCCTACTCCTGGTCCTATCTTCCTGGGAAGAAAGTTCTCATTAGCTAGCTGGCCAAATATGGAAGACTCCTTGCATGCTTGTAGAGCTAGGGACAGGAGGGGATTAAGGTGGTGGTGGTGGTCAGGAAGAGGGAAATTTTATGTGCATGTCTGTGCATATTTTTGTAGTAGTCAATTCACAGTATGAAGAGTGTGATCATCTTGAACTTTTTGCCAACCTTTTTCAGTTTTCGGAGTTCAGCCAAGGCAAAACACCTTACTTGTGGATTGAAAAAGATCAGGAAAAGAACCTAAATTGTCTCCCGTTCTTAGGATGTGAAATAAAGAATAGATTTGCCTTCCAAAGTTAGGCTTTATTAACTTTAAAATTAGCAGCATATCTTTCTACATCCAGTCCCAACTAAGGCTAGAAAAGGACTGAATTTAAGGTAGCCACAACACATCATGTGATCATCAACTACCAATGAGATTACAACACATATCCCAAGGCAGTTAACAAACAACGAATCATAATACTTTTACTAATCAAGGAATAATCAGCACATTCACCCCTCCTTTTAAAATATACTCCAACCCAACAACCCCTACAATTTACAACCAATCACCTACAACTAAACTATGCACAAGAATAAAACTATTTACATAACACAATACTAAATGAACAACAACAAATAATAACATTACGCATAAGTATTAAGTATCTCTCAACTAAAACAATATACTATAATATTTCAACAATTTTTAAAACATTACTATCAATTTAAAAGTCCATCTTCAATCGGTCGACCGGCTATCTTGTTCGTGTCGACCTTCTTAACCTTGGTGAAATTCCTTGCCCTCCCACGCCAGAAGGCACAGAAGTATCTTCAACAGGAAGGCTATCCATATCCCGATTCTCAACGGTTTCCGGCTTAGAAATCCCATCAGAAGATGAACTGGGACGGTCATAAACATCTACCAAAGGCTGACGAATAGAAGTATGATTATCTGCAATCGGATTGGAAATATTCGTAGTATCTGTAACAGCATCCACCTTATCCGAATCATGACCATTATTAATATCCTCAGAAGAGGGCTGGCCCCCACAAGGAGCCAAGTCTTTAATTGAAACAGTACTTTCTTTCCCATCTTGGAATCGAATATGAGCATATTGGGAATTTGCCTCCAACAGCTCCACCTCCTCCACCAAGGGGTCATGTTTTGACAATCTAACATGGCGTCGAAGCAACACAGGTCCCTGCATAGTAAGCCATGAAGGTACCGAATATCCCATAGTAGATCTCCGCGGATAGTTAAAGAGCCTTTCATGGGGGGTCACATTAGTAGCCGTTGAAAGCAGTGATCTAATGGAATGCAGGGCATCAGGCAGCACCATTTCCCACTGTGTATTCTTAAGGTTCCGGGATGTCAACGCCAACATAACTGCCTTCCAGATCACCCCATTGTATCGTTCGCACTGTCCATTACCCTGGGGATTATACGGGGTAGTTCTACTAGTAGAAATTCCCCGACTCTGAAGGTATTCCTTCAACTGGGAAGACATAAAAGAACTTCCCTGATCCGAATGGATATACGCAGGCATCCCAAAGATGACAAAAAGTTGAGTCAAACATTTAATAACTGTAGCAGCTGATACATCTGCACAAGGAAAAGCAAAAGGTAACCTTGAAAACTCATCCACAACAGTAAATATATATCGGTTTTGAGTAGTTGAAGGAAGAGGTCCCTTAAAATCAACACTCAAACGTTCAAAAGGAGAAGTAGCCTTTATAAGTTGAGCTCGTTGAGGCTTAAAGAAATTCGGTTTACACCGAGCACAGATAGAACATGATGAAGTCATCCGCTTGACGTCTTCAACTGAAAAAGGCAAGTTCTTACTGCGTACAAAGTGTATCATCCTCGTAACCCCAGGATGACATAAGGCATTGTGAAGATTAATAAGCGTATCTCCGTGAATCACAGAACAATAAGCCCTCGACAGTGCATCAGCAGCAACATTATCCTTCCCCGGACGATAAACTATGTCAAAATGGTAACATGCCAACTCAATCCTCCATCTCATTATTTTATCATTTTTAATCTTTCCAAAATGTTTAACATCAAACATAAAGGACACAGATTTTTGGTCAGTTACCAGCGTGAAATGTCGCCCCGATAAATAATGTCTCCATTTACGCAATGCTTCTACTATTGCGTATGCCTCTTTTTCTATTGAGGAATGTCTTTTTTCACTATTATTCAAAGTACGTGAGAAAAAGGCCACAGGTCTTCCATTTTGGTTCAAAGTAGCCCCAATTGCAAAATCCGAAGCATCCGTCTCAATCACAAAGGGAACCTGCTCATCAATGGAATGCACAACTGCTCCTAAAATATCCTTTTTAAAATTCTCAAAACATGTCCTGGCCTCCCATGATAGAGGATATGTCGTAACCCGAATAAGAGGCCGGATCTTCCGTGAAAAATTTGCAATCCAATTAGAATAGTAAGAAAACAGTCCAACAACTCGTTGCAAAGCCTTAGAATTAGTAGGACAAGGTAAATCGATCAATGGTCGCAGACGTTCTGGATCTGGTTTAATCTTATTTCCCGAAATAATATACCCCAATAGATTTACCTCAGTAGTCGAAAAGACACATTTCTCTTTGTTAAAAGTTAAACCAACTTTTTCCGCAGCTTGAAGGAATCTTTTTAAATTAGAATCATGCTCCACCCTTGATTTGCCACACACTGTGATGTCATCTAAGTATGAAAAGGTGTCAGAGAAGGAGTTATCACTTATAAAAGCATCCATTGCCCGTTGAAAACAAGCAACACCATTAGTAACACCAAATGGTATTCGGCAAAACTGATACAGCTTTCCACCAGCCTCAAAGGCCGTATATGGTTGATCCTTCTTAACAATAGGAATCTGATGATAAGCACTCTTTAAATCAATAGTGCTAAAAACTTTATACTGAGATACTTTATTGATAAGCTCATCAATCTTAGGCAAAGGGTACGCGTCTAATTGAGTATACCTATTAATAGTTTGGGAATAGTCTATCACCATTCGTTTCTTGTGTCTCTCATTAGTCGTGACAACTACCTGTGCTCGCCAAGGCGAACAACTAGGTTCAATGATTCCTTCCAATAAGAGACGTTGAACTTCAGAATTAATAAATTCTCTATCCTGACTACTATACCTTCTTGACTTGGTAGCAATTGGCTTACAATCCGACATCAAATTAGAAAAAAGTGATAATGGAGGAATAGATAAAGAGGTTAATCCACAAATAGATAAAGGTGGCTTAGTCCCTCCAAATGAAAGACTAAGAGACTCGTGTAACTGAAGAACATCATGTCCAATCAAAATATCCGCACAGAGATTAGGCAAAACAGATAGGCGTATATCAGTATACGTATTACCCAGAAGAACCATTTTCACAAAGCAACAACCAGCTATTTGTGAAGTAAGGGTCGTCTGAGCCATACACACCTGATACGTAACAGGCGAAATTTTCAAATGCTTCTCCTTCGCAAACTGAAGACTTATAAAACTCTCAGTACTGCCCGTATCTATAAGGGCCTTCACTTCCAACCCATTAACTTGAGCCGTAACTATAGCTTTGTTTAGGCCATGAGCAAATGCAGCAGAAATTGATGCAATAAACGCCCTATCTAAAGGCTGAATAGTCACAGAAGAGGTAGTGGAGGAAGACCCTCCCACACCAGAAGGAGGGAAGGTAATTGAACCTGATGATTTGCACACGTGCATAATGACCTCTCTTGCCGCATTTACTACACACAGCCTCCCGAGCAGGACACTTCAGACGAGGGTGCCGGATATTCCCACAAAAATAACACTTCTGAATCCTAGAGGCAACGGCCGCCGAAGTAGAAACTGTTTCAAAATCTAGTAAACCACTCCCATTAAGTCCACATAATTCCTTTTCATCCGAAACTGCCGAAACCATAGTCGCAGGCCGATTAAGAGCATAAGAATCCGAACTTCTCTGAGCCACATCCAATGTAGAAGCTTGCTCAAAAGCACTTTTAAGATCCAGAGTCTTATTTTCTAACAACCGCTGATGAATTGATCTAGACAGTAATCCATTAATAAAAGCATCCCGTACCGATTCGTCCTTATGTTCTTCAGCCGTCACAGCCTTATAATTACAGTCAACACTAAGGCACCGAAGTGCTTGTAAATAAGTATCCAAAGATTCTCCCACCTGCTGCCTACGGGCAGATAAAAGATGACGTGCGAATACCTCATTCTTTGGTTTAACAAAAATCTTTTCCAATGTAGAAATAGCCTCTTCATAAGTTTTACAGTGCAAAATATATTTATATACATCCGGGTCAATGTAGTTGATCAGCATATTCAGCTTATTTAGAGCCTCTTGATCCAACACGCCCAAAAAGTTTTTAAATGTACAATACCAATGTTTCCATTTATCATCCACTCCAGCAGAATTGGGGTCAGCCTTGAATCGTTCTGGTTGAAGATATCGCTCCATTCTAACAAAAAGTTAATAAATTGAAATAAAGAATAGATTTGCCTTCCAAAGTTAGGCTTTATTAACTTTAAAATTAGCAGCATATCTTTCTACATCCAGTCCCAACTAAGGCTAGAAAAGGACTGAATTTAAGGTAGCCACAACACATCATGTGATCATCAACTACCAATGAGATTACAACACATATCCCAAGGCAGTTAACAAACAACGAATCATAATACTTTTACTAATCAAGGAATAATCACCACAGGATGGCACTATAGTGTGGGACCATATAAAACTGTCACCTCTTTGAATGCATTATACAGTGGAGAGAAAACATGAAAAACTAGATGGACCAATATCAAACCATATCAGTTTACAGCACAGAAGGAAGCCATTTGACCCATCAGGTCTGTGTTGGCTCTTTGCTAGAGCAATCTAAAACAAATCCCACTGCTCTCCTCTCTTAACTAAAGCCCTTTATTTTGCTTTGTTTCAAATAATAATCCAAATTTCCTTTAAAAGATGCAATGGTCTCTGCCTTAACTATTCCTTGTGGCAAAGCATTCCATGGTCCAACAGCTATCCGTGTTAAGAAGATTCGCCTAACCCTCTCCTCAATCTGTGATAATTCTAAATAGATGATCACTTGTCATTGAGACCTCAACCAGAGGAAATACTCTTTCCCTATTCACCCCATCAAAGCTTTTCATAATTTAAAAAAACTCCAATAAACTTCCTCAGCCATCTCTGCTTTAATGGAAATAGTCCATGGATCTCAAGTCAGTCATCATAACGATAGTTTCTTATCCCTGGTATTATGCTGGTGAATCTATGGGGTGAACACTTTATGGCTTTAATGTTCTTTCTATAATGGGGCACCAAAAACTGAACACACTAACTATGACCTAACTATAGTCTCGTACAAATTAATCATAACCTCTCTGCAAATTGGTTGCTGTGTTTGCCTATATTACAACAGTCACTACACTTCAAAAGTACTTCATTGGGGGTGAAGTGCTTTGGGGCACCCTGAAAAACATGATATAAAAGCAAGGTCTGTCTATCTTTGTTTTTGTATGCCCAATTTATAAAACCCAAAATGCTGGAGGCCACCTTTGGAACGGGCGCCTTGAAAGAATTTCCTTTATCAGTATTGCGTCTCACTCATTCATATGAGCTATGAAATTCACCAGTCCTATCTCCCATGTCTTTTAATAGTGGAGGGAGGCTGTGGTTGATGCAGACTTGGAAGGCATTGGGCTTGATGTGTAGACTAGGGCACAGTGATCGGGCTTGATGTATAGAATAGGGCACAATGATAGACAGTATTGACTATACAGTACTTACAGCTACCTTGAGAAATGATCCATAACAACAGTGTACATTGAACCACACAACTGACCTATGCTGGGTACTGTTCCACTTATTTGGAAAATTTTACAGTTCATGCTCTCTCAACTTTTTACTCTTATTCACAGCAAGAGCATTCTCCATAAGAAAACCAATTTTCACTATCTGAAGATTGCAAACTTATGCATGCCATGAATGGAAGTGGTCTACTTCAGGACTTTTGCACTTCACTGGCAGTCCACTCTTCGTGGATTCCAACTAAACTTCCACCCTTCGTGCTTCGGATCCACCCAGGATTACAAATATCTCCAAGATATTCATCGTTCCTCGAACTACTGCTCTCGCCGCATCCTGAGATCCACGCTCAACGCCATGCGGCGCCACATGAACACACTCGACTTCTCTCTTCAGCAACACCGGCGCACTCTATCTCAAAGCTGTCCGGGTCCTCAGTTCCACTTCATCCTTCGACTCATCCGACGCTTCAACAAAAAACTTTTCTTCTTCCTTTCCGATGTCAAGGATCGCAAGCTTCATCAACTCTTGGACACCAACGCCCCTCCGGAACCTTCTTCCCCTTCACTTTCCTCTGACCCCCCTTCTCCCAATCTCACCCCCTGCCGTGTGTTTACTATCCCCTCTGACCTTCCACTCTCTGACCCTGAACGATCAGTCCTCAGCAAAGGCCTGAGCTTCATCCCCTTACGCCCCCACCTCAATGAATTTCGAGCTCGGCACGATGCTGAGCTCTTTTTCCGCCGCCTTCGTCTCCGTGCCCACTTCTTTGGCCAGGAGTCCTCCCCCCGCACAACTGACCCTTTCTCCCGCTTGCAGAATTCCCATTCTACCTGGACCCCTCCCCCTGGCCTCTTACCCTCTCTAGATCTTTTCATCGCTAACTGCCGCCGTGACATCGGCCGTCTCCATTTCTCTGCTCCCCTCACTCACTCCAACCTACCTCCCTCTGAACTTGCAGCACTCCATTCTCTTAGATCCAACCCTGACATTGTCATTAAACCCGCTGACAAGGGTGGTGCTGTTGTTGTTTGGCGTACTGACCTCTACCTAGCGGAAGCTGAACGCCAACTCTCCGACACCTGCTCCTACCTCCACCTGGACCATGACCCCACTACCGAACATCAAACCACCATTTCCAAGACTGTCACTGACCTCATCTCCTCTGGAGATCTTCCCCCCGCTGCCACCAACCTCATAGTTCCCCAACCCCGCACAGCCCGCTTCTACCTCCTTCCCAAGATCCACAAACAGGACTGCCCTGGTAGACCCATCGTTTCAGCCTGTTCTTGCCCTACGGAACTTATCTCTTCCTATCTTGACTATCTTTTCTCCCCTTGTCCAGTCTCTTCCCACCTACATCCGCGACTCTTCGGACGCCCTCCGCCACTTTAACAGTTTCCAGTTTCCTGGCCCCAACCGCTTCCTTTTCACCATGGACGTACAATCCCTCTACACCTCCATCCCCCACCCGGATGGCCTGAGGGCACTCCGCTTCTTCCTCGAACAGAGGCCCGACCAGTCCCCATCCACCACGACCCTCCTCCGCCTGGCTGAACTTGTTCTCACATTGAACAACTTCTCCTTTAACTCCACTCATTTCCTCCAAATCAAAGGTGTTGCCATGGGTACCCGCATGGGTCCTAGCTATGCCTGCCTTTTCGTGGGCTATGTGGAACAATCTTTGTTCCAGTCCTACTCGGGTCCCCTCCCTCACCTCTTTTTCCGATACATTGATGACTGTATCGGTGCCGTTTCCTGCTCTCGCCCCGAACTTGACAATTTCATTCACTTTGCCTCCAATTTCCACCCTTCCCTCACCTTCACATGGTCCATCTCGGACTCTTCCCTTCCCTTCCTCGACTTCTCCGTCTCCATCTCTGGGGATAGGTTATCGACCAATATTTACTACAAGCCCACTGACTCCCACAGCTACCTGGACTACACTTCCTCCCACCCCGCTTCCTGTAAGGACTCTATTCCATTCTCCCAGTTTCTCCGCCTCCGCCGTATCTGCTCCGACGATGCCACCTTCCACACCAGTGCTTCAGACATGTCTTCCTTTTTCCGCAACCGAGGATTCCCCTCTACCGTGGTTGACACTGCCCTCGACCGTGTCAGTTCTATCTCCCGCACCTCTGCCCTCACCCCTGCCCCTCCCTCCCGGAACCACGATAGGGTTCCCCTTGTCCTCACCTTTCACCCCACCAGCCTCCACATTCAACGGATCATCCTCCGGCATTTCCGCTACCTCCAAAGTGATCCCACCACCAAACGTATCTTCCCCTCCCCTCCCCTTTCAGCATTCCGCAGGGACCGCTCTCTCCGAGACACCCTAGTCCACTCCTCTATCACCCCAAACAGCCCTTCCCCTTCGCCTGGCACCTTCCCGTGCAAGCGGAGGAGATGTAACACCTGCCCCTATACCTCCCCCCTCCCCACTGTCCAGGGCCCCAAACACCCCTTCCAGGTGAAACAGCGATTTACCTGTACTTCTCGCAATCTAGTATACTGTATTCGCTGCTCACGATGCGGTCTCCTCTACATTGGGGAGACCAAACGCAGATTGGGTGACCGCTTTGCGGAACACCTCCGTTCAGTCCGTAAGGGTGACCCCGAGCTTCCGGTCGCCTGTCATTTCAATTCACCGCTCCATTCCCACTCGGACCTCACCGTCCTTGGCCTCTTGTACTGTTCCACGGAAGCTCAACGTAAACTCGAGGAACAGCACCTCATCTTCCGATTAGGCACTCTGCAGCCTTCCGGTCTCAATATCGAGTTCAACAATTTCAGATCATAACCTCGGCCCCCATTTCATTTTCACTTATATTTTTCCACTCCTTTCCTTTCCCCCCCCCCCCTTTCCTTTTGTTTCTCTCTCACACCTGGCAGCTATCTTTTGCCCTGCCAGTACACTTTACACCTAATCACAGCCTATTACCATCTCGTCTAGCTTCTAATCTCTTTTACTTCTTTTGGTTCTTTTATTCTTTTGTCCGATCGCAGCCCTGCCTTCGATCTAGTTCCTTTTCTCTCCAGTTTTGAAGAAGGGTCAAACCCGAAACGTCAACTCAAATTTCTCTCCACGGATGTTGCCTGACCTGCTGAGTTTTTCCAGCATTTTCTGTTGTTATTTCACTCTTCATTCCTGTCCACTCCAAAACGCAGCGAACACCACACTGTCTGACTGGGTTGTTCAGGCTAAAATTAAGTGTCACATTTATTTACAATTATATTATAATTGTGTAATTAAAATGATTTAAATAGACCAAAAACAGCAAATAGCCAGAAAACAACGCTCGACTTGCATAGTAATTTAAACTGCCACAAAAACTATAATACCAAACTCATGTTTTTTTCAAAATCGTTTAACTAAGTCTATGATGAGTGTAACATCTACAAGATGTACTGCAGCAACTCGCCAAGGCTTCTTCGACAGCACCTCCCAAACTTGCAACCTCTATCACCTACAAGGACAAGGGCAGCAGGTGCATTGGAAGACCATCTCCTCAAAGTTCCCCTCCAAGTCACACCATCCTGACTTGGAAATATATCGCCGTTCCTTCATAGTCACTGGGTCAAAATCCTGGAACTTCCTACTGAACAGCACTGTGGGAGTACCTTCACCACACAGACTGCAGCGGTTCACCACCACCTTCTCAACGGCAATTAGGGATAGGCAATAAATGTTGGCCTTGCCAGCGACTCCCACATCCCAAGAATGAATTTTAAAAAAAATGGGTACTTGAAGCTCCACAGATCCCCATCCAATATTCCAAAGGTAAACAGAAGCAGACAAACAAGGATCGGAGAACTAAACACTAAAGGGGAGAAATTAAGTTGTTAGCGCCAGCCGCTAGCGCCTTAAGAGGGCGATAAGTGGGGCGCGAAGCGGCTAGCGCCCGGGCGCAGCGCAATCTGCGCCTCTCACGAAATTGAGCGGACATTTAGTGGCGGCGCAAAACTGCAACGCCCGCTCAGCTGCGCGCGCAGATCCTTACGTCATTTCATGGTGCAACGCCCTTGGTGTGCCCCCAACCAGAACTTCAGTGGCGCCCCCCCTTCTTTCCGCCTGGCGCTCCCAGCGACTGGTTGACTGGAACGGTTCCCAGTCGCTGTGGGGCTGGGGGGGCGCTATTTAAAGGGGGCTCTTCCTGGCTTCTTAGTGGTAGCCATTTTTCGACCACTCCTTCTGTGAGAGAGAGAGAGAGAGAAAGAGAGAGAGAGAGAGATTTGCAGAGAGACAAAGGGAGAGAGCTTTCTGCATTGACTCAGCGCTCGCACAGGTACTTCTGGCTTCAGCCCAGAACTTTGCAGTTGGATTGATTTTTCAGTGCCATAGCCTTGAGTGGCCACATATTATGGGGGCTGCAATGGGTGGAAACGTTGGGTTTCTCCATTGCATGGAGAGGGTTCAGAGACGCCGAGAGAGAGTGCCAATCATGGCCAGATGGAGGAGGGCCAACAGGCGTCGGCACAGGACACCTTACCCTCCCAGGGTATACCGCCAGCAGTTCTCATACCTCAACATGTCTGAGGAGCAGTGTATTCGGAGGCTTCGATTCAGAAGGGAGGTGGTCACTGAGCTCTGCCACCTGCTTCAGACAGATCTGCAGCCTCAGCTGAGGAGTAGGACGTCTGTCGGTGGCAGTGAAGGTGACAGTGGCTCTCAACTTCTATGCCACCGGCTCCTTCCAATCCGCTACTGGGGACATTGCCAATGTCTCCCAGTTCGCGGTGCATTGCTGCATCCGCCAAGTCACTAATGCCCTCTTCAAAAGGAGACATCAGTACATTTCCTTCCCCATCACCCTGGACAAGCAGCAAGAGCGCGCGCAATGGGATTTGCAAGAATAGTGGGCTTCCCCATGGTCCAGGGCGCCATTGACTGCACGCATGTGGCTTTGCGGGCGCCGCAAGAAAATGCTGAGGATTACCACAACCGGAAGGGGTTCCATTCGTTGAACGTGCAGTTGGTGTGTGACCACAGACAGCTCATACTAGCTGTCAATGCCCGCTTTCCAGGCAGCAGCCACGACTCATTCATCCTGCGCCAGACTTCTGTAGCAGATCTTTTCGAAGCCCCGGCTCACCCAGGAGGTTGGCTTCTCGGGGACAAGGGCTATCCTTTGTGCAAGCGACCAGGAACATCATTGAGCACACAATCGGTGTGCTAAAGCAACGCTTCCGCTGTCTGGGCCATTCCGGGGGAGCCCTTCAGTACTCGCCTGAGCGAGTCTCCCATTTCGTTGTAGTGTGCTGCATAACCTGGCTATCCTCAGGACTCAGCCACTGCCAGCAGACATTGGAGGACCACCAGAGGAGGAGGAGGAGGAGGAGCACCAAGACGGGAGGGAGGCACAAAGTGCAAGGGCCGTCCGTCAGCGGCTTATTGCAAGTCGGTTCTAGGCCCCCTCTGAGGGAATGGCTTGTGCCATTGAAAGAACATGAATGGAACCGTTCCACAAACCCTGAGCCGGTCAAGGCAACAAAAAGTTCAAAAGACCAAACATGCACAATCTGAATAAAGACAATTATTTATTTAGCAAACTGTGCCCTTCCCGCATGACAAACAAATACAGAGAAACCCCCCAAAAAAGTCAGACACATAACTGGCTCTCACAACCTGGAGACAATGAACAAAAGAGTTAACCAAAAATGACCATGATCCTCGGCCTTCACTTAAAAAAGAGACAGCATTTTGCCACACCTCCTACTTTTTGGCCTGCGAGGATGATCTGCCTCGCTTGAGAGATTGGCCCCTTCCCACCCTACAGCTCCTCCGCAATGGGACCCCAGTGGCTGCAGCAAGGCTGGGGGAAGGCTGCCGAGTGTCAGATAGAGAGTCGGCAGATGCCCTTGGGGGATGGCCTGGACCAGCTCTGGGCCTGGAGGGCCCGGTTGCTGACTGCTCCAACTCTGCATGGGCGGCAGCAGTCTATCCTACGGGTGGTGGCAGCTGCAGTGGAGGAGTGACAGTGTTGGCAGCAGGAATGCTGCCATCCTGACAGAGTACAGGCACTCCCTGGTCGGACGACACACTGGCACTCGCACGGGGCAGCACTGAAGCATGCGCAGCAATCTGCTGAAGCACAGACTGCTGGCCTGCTGCGGCGCGGCGAGGGCCCCGGCGAATCCTGCCCGATCCAGCGAGGGTGGCAGCAGTCCGTGCTCGTGTGGCCCTAATCTGCGTCTGCATCAGACCAGCCAGTGACTGCATGGCACGACCAAGCAGTTGCGTGGAAGCCGCCTGTGCTGCACCGAAGTCCTGCAGACTCCTTGCCTGTGCTGCCCCGAATACCTGTACATGCCTTGCCAGTGACTCTATGGAGTGAGGCATCCTTGCCACTGCAGCCATGAGCTCAGTGTGCCTGTGCTCCGCCTGGGCGCCCATTTCAGCGAGGAGCCGCACCTCCTCTGCGCTCACTGTAGCAGGACTGGAGGCCAGACTCTCCCTCCGGGGAGAAGGCCGCCGAGCTTCCCTACCCCTCACCCCCCCCCCCCCGCGTTGCTGCAGCCCGATGGGCCCCGGAGCTTCACCCTCCTCAGACCCTTCCCCCACTGCTCCCCTCCAGGGAAGACGCGTCCCCATTATGGCCATGGGCTGCCTCGGCTGAGGGTGGCACTGATGGTCCGGCTTCCTCTGCCTCCTCCTCGTCTTCAGAATCACACAGTGGCAGCTTGAGGGCCCGCCTCCTCACCTGGCGAATCAGCATCTGAAAGCAGGGAGGTACAAGAGTTGCTTTAGTGTGAGGACAGGGCGGCAGCGAGGGAGGCACGAGTGCTGCAATGCACTGCATTGGTTCGATAGTGGCAAAGGATGCTGGTGTGAGGCACAAGTGGAAGGAGAGAGGTCAAAACGGTGACCTTACCATTGCTGTCCAGAACGGGGTCGGCATCTCCAGTGGCGACGGGGCCAATCATCCGGCCTGCCATAATCCGTTCCACTCGCTGCTCCAGATCGCTAAGGTCTTTAAGTTCAGGACGGCCTCCCCCGGTCCGTTGCTGCTGCCTCCTATTGTGCGCCAGCTTGCCCTGCAAGAGAAAGGACGGGCTCTCAGTACAGTCCTGATCTTGGCTGCACTGCCTCCTATGGTGGAATAGCCCTTACAGTGTGTAAAGTGGTGAATGTGCATGCGAGTTTCATGAAAGGCCCATAGGTGTTGGATGAGGGCTGGGCATTGGGGCTTTCAGGACCCCTTGGCCATAAAGTGAGGTGCACATGCAAGGATGAAGAGGATACTGGAAAGGGTACTCACCCGGACAACCCGAGTGAGGTCGTTGAACTTCTTCCTGTATTGCACAGGGGTCCTAGGTACCATGCCGCTGGAGGTCACTCTGTGTGCCACCTCCCTCCAAGGTTTTCGATATTCGTTGGGCAGCGTCCTCCTGCCACTGTCCGGAAACAGGATAGATCGCCTGCGCTCCACTGCGCCAACCAGAACCTTCAGGGCCCCCTCACTGAACCGCTGCGCTCGCTCCCTGGCCCTCTCCTTGGTCCTAGGCATTACAATGTCGCAGCAGGTCTGTCCAGGCTGAGAATCAGGGCTCCAATGTGCAGGGCGTGGCTGCAAGCCAAATCAACCCTCCCCCTTTAAGAGGTGACCGGCGCCAGTGTGTCTGCCTGCAGTCGCTAACTGGCCGCACCAGCGCTGCGCCCGCCCTCGGTGGTAGCGCCTCGCCTCTCTGGCTTAGTGCCTTAGGATAGTCATGCAGCGCCTGCTTTAGCGCACCAAGAACCTCTTGGGGGCGAAGCAACTCAATTTCGCTGAAGGTGGCGATAATTTGCGCCGGGCACTAAATTTAGCACACGCTCGACTATAGCGCCCCAAACGTGGCGATACTGAATTTCTAGGCCTAAGACTGTTATCTATATATACTCGTGGTTTTCTTTGAAGTGGAGTCTGGCTTCGTTGAAGAACACTCAGATCAAAGCAGTCCTTTTCCACTCGGCATGCAAACATGTTTTTACCAACTGGGTTGAGAGACTGTAAAAAGCAACTCCTTGACGGTTTGTTTTATTTCCTTTTGCCTATCAAATAGCTTGGCTCCGAGAACAGCCCATACGTTTCCAAATGAATCAGTGTTAAAAACACAAGAAAAAGGAGTAGGCCATTTGGCCCTTCGAGCCTGCTCCGCCATTCAATAAGATCATGGCTGATCATCTTCCCCATCTCCACTTTCCTGCACTATCCCCATATCCCTCGATTCCCTTAATATTCAAAAATCTATCGATCTCGGTCTTGAATATACTCAATGACTGAGCCTCCACAGCCCTCTGGGGTAGAGAATTCCAAAGATTCACCACCCTCAGTGAAGAAATTTCTCCTCATCTCAGTCCTAAATGGCCGACCCCTTATTCTGAGACTGTGACCCCTGGTTCTAGACTCCCCAGCCAGGGGAAACATCCTCCCTGCATCTACCCTGTGAAGCCCTGTCAGAATTTTCTATGTTTCAATGAGATCACCTCTCATTCTTCTAAACTCCAGAGAATATAGGCCAGTCTACTCAATCTGTCCTCATAAGACAATCCCCCCATCCCAGGAACCAGTCTGGTGAACCTTCGTTGCACTCCCTCTATGGCAAGTCTATCCTTCCTTAGGTAAGGAGACCAAAACTGTACACATTGGGGCAGTAATTCCTCCCCAAACGCGTGAGTACGGAAGGGGTACTCACGCGTCTGGCCGGAGGAAATGCCGGTTTTCAGCATGCACAGCGCATGCGCTGAAAACCGGCATTTCCTCTCCTCTAACCCAAGAGGTGAAGAGGCTAGCGCGTGCGCTGTAGGGGGCAGCGCGTGCGTCTTGGATTTCCTGTGTTTTGGGGGATTTGCGCATGTGTAAAGGCCTCCGGTCTTTACGCTTGTAAAAAGTACACGTAAGTATTTATTTTTACAGGTAAGTGGTGTTTTAGTGCAATTTAGAATTTTTTTCCCCACAGGTTTATTATTTTAAAGAATCTACAATAAGGTAAGTTTAGTTTTAGACCCTTTTTATTAAAAATTTATTTTTTTCAAAAAATTGTTTAAATTAAAAAAAAACTTATTTATACTTAATTTAATGATTGGGATGTTTTTAAAAATGTTATTTAAAGTTTAAGTAGTGTTTTGGGGTGCAGTACTTTTCATGAGTTTGACAGTTCTTACTCTCAAACTTATGAATGAAGTTTCCCCTCCCCTGATTGGCTGAACAGTGCTCACCTGATCCCAGCCGGCACATCGCACTAACTACGCCGCTGGGTCAGGTTAGCACAGCGCGCCGACATCAGAACCGGGCCACTGACAGGAAATCCACTGCCGGCCAGGTTTCAGATGTCGGCGCGCCGGGTAAGTGCACATCGGGGGCTTGCACGCGCGGCAAGCCCCCGACACCAAGTTCTGGGCCAATACTCCAGGTGTGGTCTCGCCAGGGCCCTATATAATTGCAGCAAGATGTCTTTACTCTTAAACTCAAATCCTCTTGTAATAAAGGCCAACATATCATTTGCTTTCCTAATTGCTTGCCGTACCTGCATGTTAACTTTGTGTTTCGCATCACATTTCAAAGATGCTGATGCAATTTATGAGTACATGTAATGAAACTGGGCTAGCTAACTGTTCCCCATCCCTCCCCCACAAAAAAGCCATCTCTAAACAGATTTGTGTATTGTCTTACTTCACCCACATGGACTAAGAACTCATAAGAATACAGCTAATAAGTACATTTTAAATTCACAATATATTGATCTATCTAAAATTTAATACAAAGATATAGTAGAGATTTTATGGTTTCAAGCAAAACAGAGCTCTGCTTTCATCACGGTGCTGACACAAATGAGGTTCACTAGTTATGCACTGCATTGCAATACGAGTTACCTTCCTTTTTTAAAAATTTGGTTAATCAAGAAATTCCATTAAAATAGGCTGCTCTGCTCAAGTGTATGAATAGGCAATCCATAAAAATGCTCACAAATATCACAAAAAGAATAAAACCAAACTAAACTAAAATCAAGGAAATCATTGTACTATGCTACAGACTACTGTGATTGTGCACAGCTAATTCAAACTCTCAAGATCGGTGATTTGAAAAGAGTGCTTCAATAAAAAAGGCTACACCCACTGCCAAAATATACCTACGGTATGCAAAGTGACTCATCACCACTGGCATACTGATCAGGTCTGAGAATTAAGAGAAGCAGAAAGCTAATTGCTCTCTGCCTAGAAGTACGCATTGTTTGGCTAGCTACTAGTTATCACTTTCTCTAAAAATAGACACCACAAACTTTGTGCAATTACTATTCCCAACTCAGGATTCACAACAGTCATAGTTCTAAACAAAAGTCTAAACTGAAATCTACCACAGACAAGGTGTTCTGTTACTTTCTGAATTTAATGGTGTGGTGATTATTTCCTATGTTCAATAAGAAGTATTGTGATTGGTGAATGGGGTGGTTGTTCTCTGTATTAGTAAGAAGTATTGTAATTGGTTGTTTGTTTCTACTTTGAGATATATGCTGTAAACTCATTGGTAGTGGATGTCAGGTGATTTGTGGTGGCCATCTTAAATTCAGTTCTCTCTAGTCATTGTTGGAGACTGGTGTTGAAAGATGTGCTACTGGGTTTTTAAAGTTAATAAAGCCTAGATTAGAAAGGCAAATCTATTCTTTATTTCAATTTATTAACTTTTTATCAGAATGGAGCGATATCTTCAACCGGAACGATTCAATGCTGACCCTAATTCTACAGGAGTGGATGATAAATGGAAACATTGGTATTGTACATTTACAAACTTTTTGGGTGTGTTGGAACAAGAGTCTCTGAATAAGCTGATCAACTACATTGCTCCGGATGTGTATAAGTATATTTTGGACTGTAAAACTTACGAATTGGCTATTTCTACATTGGAGAAGATTTTTGTTAAACCAAAGAATGAGGTATTTGCACGTTACCTTCTATCTGCCCGTAGGCAGCAGGTGGGAGAATCTTTGGATACTTATTTACAAGCACTTCGGCACCTTGGTGCTAACTGTAATTATAAAGCCGTGACGGCCGAAGAATATAAGGAAGAATCGGTACGGGATGCTTTTATTAATGGACTACTGTCTAGATCAATTCGTCAGCGGTTGTTAGAAAATAAGACTTTGGATCTCAAGAGTGCTTTTGAGCAAGCTTCGACATTGGATATGGCTCAGAGAAGTTCGGATTCTTATGCTCTTTCTAATCGGCCTGTGACTGTGGTTTCGGCAGTTCCGGACGAAAAGGAATTAGGTGGACTTAATGGGAGTGCTTTACTAGATTCTGAAATAGTTTCTACTCCAACAGCTCCACCTTTTACTTCGGTGGCTGTTGTCTCTAGGATTCAGAAGTGTTATTTTTGTGGGAACGTCCGGCATCCTCGTTTGAAGTGTCCTGCCCGGGAGGCTGTATGTAGTAAATGCGGCAAGAGAGGTCATTATGCACGTGTTTGTAAATCATTAGGTTCAATTACCTCCTCTTCTGCGACTATTCAACCTGTAGAGAGGGCGTTTATTGCATCAATTTCTGCTGCATTTGCTCATGGCCTAAACAAAGCTATAGTTATGGCCCAAGTTAATGGGTTAGAAGTGAAGGCTCTCATAGATACGGGCAGTACCGAGAGTTTTATAAGTCTTCAGTTTGTGAAGGAAAAGTGTTTGAAAATCTTGCTGGTTACTTATCAGGTGTGTATGGCTCAGACGACCCTTACTTCACAAGTAGCTGGTTGTTGCCTTGTGAAATTGATTCTTCTAGGTAATACGTATACTGATATACTCCTATCTGTTTTGCCTAATCTTTGTGCGGATATTTTGATTGGTCATGATGTGCTTAAATTACACGAGAGTCTTAGTCTTTCGTTTAGAGGGACTAAGCCACCCTTATCCATTTGTGGATTAACTTCTTTATCCATTTCTCCATTATCACTTTTTTCCAATTTGATGCCGGAATGTAAGCCAATTGCTACCAAGTCAAGAAGGTATAGCAGTCAGGATAGAGAATTTATTAATTCTGAAGTCCAACGTCTTTTATTGGAAGGAATCATTGAACCTAGTTGTTCGTCTTGGCGGGCTCAGGTAGTTGTCACCACTAACGAGAGGCATAAGAAACGAATGGTGATAGACTACTCTCAAACTATTAATAGGTATACTCCATTAGATGCGTACCCTTTGCCTAAGATTGATGAGCTTATCAACAAAGTATCTCAGTATAAGTTTTTTTGCACTATTGATTTAAAGAGTGCTTATCATCAGATTCCTATTGTTAAGAGGGATCAACCATATACAGCCTTTGAGGCTGGTGGAAAGCTGTATCAGTTTTGCCGAATACCATTTGGTGTTACGAATGGTGTTGCTTGTTTTCAACGGGCAATGGATGCTTTTATAAGTGATAACTCTCTCTCTGACACCTTTTCATATTTAGATGATATCACGGTGTGTGGTAAATCAAGGGTGGAGCATGATTCTAATTTTAGAAAGATTCCTTCAAGCTGCGGAAAAAGTTGGTTTAACTTTTAATAAAGAGAAGTGTATCTTTTCGACTACTGAGGTAAATCTACTGGGGTATATTATCTCGGGAAATAAGATTAAACCAGATCCAGAACGTCTGCGACCATTGATCGATTTACCTTATCCTACTAATTCTAAGGCTTTGCAACAAGTTGTTGGACTGTTTTCTTACTATTCTAATTGGATTGCAAACTTTTCGCAGAAGATCCGGCCCCTTATACGGGTTACGACATATCCTCTATCATGGGAGGCCAGGACATGTTTTGATAAATTTAAAAAGGATATCCTAGGAGCAGTTGTGCATTCTACTGATGAGCAGGTTCCCTTTGTGATTGAGACGGATGCTTCTGATTTTGCAATTGGGGCTACTCTGAACCAAAATGGAAGACCTGTGGCCTTTTTCTCACGCACTTTGAACAATAGTGAAAAAAGGCATTCTTCAATAGAGAAAGAGGCATATGCAATAGTAGAAGCACTGCATAAATGGAGACATTATTTATCGGGGCGACATTTCACGTTGGTAACCGATCAAAAATCTGTGTCCTTTATGTTTGATGTTAAACATTTTGGAAAGATCAAAAATGATAAAATAATGAGGTGGAGGATTGAGTTGGCATGTTACCATTTTGATATAGTTTATCGTCCGGGGAAGGATAATGTTGCTGCTGATGCACTGTCGAGGGCTTATTGTGCTGTGATTCTCGGAGATATGCTTATTAATCTTCACAATGCCTTATGTCATCCTGGGGTTACGAGGATGATACACTTCGTACGCAGTAAGAATTTGCCCTTTTCAGTTGAAGACGTCAAGCGGATGACTTCATCATGTTCTATCTGTGCTCGGTGTAAACCGAATTTCTTTAAGCCTCAACAAGCTCCTCTTATAAAGGCTACTTCTCCTTTTGAACGTTTGAGCGTTGATTTTAAGGGGCCTCTTCCTTCAACGACTCAAAATTGATACATATTTACTGTTGTGGATGAGTTTTCAAGGTTTCCTTTTGCTTTTCCTTGCGCAGATGTATCAGCTGCTACAGTTATCAAATGTCTGACTCAACTTTTTGTCATCTTTGGGATGCCTGCGTATATCCATTCGGATCAAGGAAGTTCTTTTATATCTTCCCAGTTGAAGGAATACCCAGAGTCGGGGAATTTCTACTAGTAGAACTACCCTGTATAACCCCCAGGGTAATGGACAGTGCGAACGATACAATGGGGTGATCTGGAAGGCAGTTATGTTGGCTTTGACATCCCGGAATCTTAAGAATACACAGTGGGAAATGGTACTGCCGGATGCCCTGCATTCCATTAGATCATTGCTTTCAACAGCTACTAATGTGACCCCCCCCCCCCCCCATGAAAGGCTCTTTAATTACCCGCGGAGATCTACTACGGGATATTCGGTACCTTCATGGCTTACTATGCAGGGACCTGTGCTGCTTCGACGCCATGTTAGATTGTCAAAATATGATCCTTTAGTGGAGGAGGTGGAGCTGTTGGAGGCAAATTCCCAATATGCTCATATTCGATTCCAAGATGGGAAAGAAAGTACTGTTTCAATTAAAGACTTGGCTCCTTGTGGTGGCCAGCCCTCTTCCGAGGATACTAATAATAGTCATGAGTCAGATAATGTGGATGTTGTTATAGATACTACGAATGTTCCCAATCCTATTGCAGATAATTATACTTCTATTAGTCAGCCTTTGATGGATGTTCATGACCGTCCTAGTTTACTTCCTGATGGGATTTCCAATCTGGAAACCGTTGATAATCGGGATATGGATAGCCTGTCTGCAGAAGATACTTCGGTGCCTCCGGGTGTGGGAGGGCAAGGAATTTCACCAACAAGATATCCGGTTGACCGATTGAAAATGGACTTTTAAATTGATAGTAATGTTTTAAAGTTGTTGAAATACTATATCTGTATTTTAGTTGTAAATAAATTAATTATAAATTGTAAAGGTTATTTAGGTTGGAGCATGTTTTAAAAGGAGGGGTGAATGTGGTGATTATTTCCTATGTTTAATAAGAAGTATTGTGATTGGTGAATGGGGTGGTTGTTCTCTGTATTAGTAAGAAGTATTGTAATTGGTTGTTTGTTTCTACCTTGAGATATATGCTGTAAACGCATTGGTAGTGGATGTCAGGTGATTTGTGGTGGCCATCTTAAATTCAGTTCTCTCTAGTCATTGTTGGAGACTGGTGTTGAAAGATGTGCTACTGGGTTTTTAAAAGTTAATAAAGCCTAGATTAGAAAGGCAAATCTATTCTTTATTTCAAATGGTAAGCAGGAGAATATGAAATTTATTTCTATAAGAGAACCAATAACAAACTGTAGATTTTTATTTTATACAGTGGCAGTGGTTTTTCTAGAGAAGAACACCTTTCACTCTTGCATACCATTTAACCATATTTTTTATATGCACTTTGTAGTACTTAAAGTATATTACATTTGTCTAAAATGTGTGTATATAACCAATATGCAGATAATAAAAAAGTGTGTGGAACTTTGGAAGACCAAAACAACAAAATGTGTTCTGGTGATGTCACAAATCACAATACAGGTACACTATCCCTTATCCGAAAGCCTTGGGACCAGCTGAGTTTCGGTTTTCGGATTTCAGAAGGTATTATTAGAAGACTGGGAAATTTGTATTTAATATAAATTTTAAAAGTTCAGGCTACCTCTTGTGACTGTTCCGTGTCTCATGCCCCTTCCTGCTTCTCTGGAAAGCCGGATATCGGCTGACTCCTACTAAGCTGGCCCGCAAATCAGGTCGGGGGAGAAAAGAATATCGGACGGGCCGCTGTATTGTTGGGTTCACTCTCCCGGTACCTCCTTCACACTGCCTGGCTCGGCCTGCCATCTCCTGCCCAGGAGGGAACTCTGTGACCCTCTGCCCTGCTCAGCGTAAGTCGTGCGCATGACTTACGCTGAACGAAAAAACTTTCGGTTTTTAGAGGTTTTCAGTAGTTCGGATAAAGGATAGTCTACCTGTAGTAAAGCTTCGGCCTCTTAAACCGTTTTACGTTACCACAACTGATTTAAGATTACCATAACTTGTACCAATAAAAGAATTCAGTGGGATTACTGCTGCTTACATTTTTGTAATGTTTCAGTTATAAAATATAAAAGGAACAATGGTAAAATAATCTTTGTTGTTTGGCAATACTGTAAAATGGAATCATTATGGGACTAGGCAGCTATGTTAGTTTTAACTTCACTATCTTTGTTTAAGTTGGCTCCAATTATTATTCAGACAAGTTAAAGGATTTTCCTGGTTTAAAAATAATACTTTACAGAAAGACAGATTGTTTTGTTATATGACAAAACACAAAAGAAAGTTGAAATAACAACAGAAAATGCTGGAAAAACTCAGCAAGTCAGGCAACATCCGTGGAGAGAAATTTGAGTTGATGTTTCGGGTTTGACCGTGAAGAAGGGTCAAACCCGAAACATCAACTCAAATTTCTCTCCACGGATGTTGCCTGACTTGCCGAGTTTTTCCAGCATTTTCTGTTGTTATTTCGGATTTCCAACATCTGCAGTATTTTGCTATCGTACAAAAGAAAGTTGGGTGGCCATAATGGTGGTAATAACAAACAAACTTGAAGTGCACAAAAATGGGAACTGGGTGTATTACAGCAAAATAGTTGGGAATGTCTTACAAAATGTAACACAAATCGCCAGGTACATAAAAACAGCTCAAGAGGCCCAAGCTTTATTCTTGTGATTTGTGACATCACCAAAACGCATTAAATTTGATTGTTTTGGCCTTCCAAAGTCCCACACATCTTTTATTCTCTGCATATTAGTTATACACACTCATTTTATACAAAGTGTAATATACTGTTAGAAACATAGAAAAATAGAAGCAGGAGTAGGCCATTCGGCCCCTCGAGCCTGCTCCACCATTCAATATGATCATGGCTGATCCTCTATTTCAATACCATATTCCCGCTCTCCCCATGATGCCTTTTGTGTCTAGAAATCCATCTATCTCCTTCTTAAATATATTCAGTGACTTGGCCTCCACAGCCTTCTGTGCTAGAGAATTGCACAGGTTCACCACCCTCTGAGTGAAGAAATTTCTCATCTCAGTTCTATATGTCCTACCCCATTGAAGTAACCAAATTACTATTATACTTCAATTTTTATGTTAGAATATGTATAATGTAGCACCAATGTACAAGGTGGAGGTAATGAGTTAATTCATAGAGTTAAACGATCTATAGGTCTATATATTGCATTTACCCAGCTAAGCTTTAAAAACATGATTAAGTGACTTCAAATGCTGAGAAATTAAACTGCAGAGCAACTCGTGGGAAGATTGGGGAGGATGTGTGCTCGGCCAGGCGAGGCAGCACATATACAAGATAACGTACCCAAGAATTTGTTTGTTCGTAAACTCAACAGGGTTCCATTACATCCAAGTATGGTGGGACTAATCAGAATGTGCTTGCTTTGCAGAAGCAACCCGAGACAAGGTCAAAAGTCTGTGCTTTGCACAGACTGAACGGGGACTGTTATCTTAAGAAAACATGTAACAAGCAAACCACCTGGCTAGAGGCAAATTAAGAGGAGGCCCGCAGTCACAGAAGGTGACGGGACCAACTGATAACAGAACTGTGATCTGTAGGCGGCAGGAAGGATGAAATGTCATGGTTTATAATTGCTATTTAGCAATAACTCTGTATATGCTGATAAGCGTTGCACGCGCCTCTCGGGCAGGGGTTTGATTTTTGTATAATTGTGAACATTGCTAGGATATCGGTGGAGTTGGACTTACGCAGCGACGTGAAAGGTTCTCCCCAGGCCTGAATAAACCGTTGTGACTCCAATTATTTGGTCTGTCTTTCTTCCAACAAGCCGGTGACATCAACCTTGTATATCACTTGGTCCGTACTGTGGGGGCGCATATCACCCATATCCTGAGACTGTGACCCTTCGTTCTAGACCTCCCAGCCAGGGGAAACATCCTCCCTGCATCGTCTATCTAGCCCGGTCAGAATTTTATACGTTTCAATGAGATCCCCTCTCATTCTTCTAAACTCCAGTGAATACAGGCCTAGTCGACCCAATCTCTCCTCATAAGACAGTCTTGCCATCCCAGAAATCAGTCTGGTGAACCTTCGCTGCACTCCCTCTATGGTAAGTATATCCTCTCTTAGGTAAGGAGACCAAAACTGCACACAGTACTTCAGGTGTGGTCTCACCAAGGCCCTGTATAACTGTAGTAAGACATCCTTGCTCCTGTACTCAAATCCTCTTGCAATGAAGGCCAACATACCATTTGCCTTCCTAACTGCTTGCTGCACCTGGATGTTTGCTTTCAGTGACTGGTGTACAAGGACACCCAGGTCCCTTTGTACATCAGCATTTCCCAATCTATCACCATTTAAATAATACTCTACTTTTCTGTTTTTCCTACCGAAGTGGATAACTTCACATTTACCCACATTATACTGCATCTGCCATGTATTTACCCACTCACTCAACTTGTCTAAATCGCCTTGAAGCCTCTTTGCATCCTCCTCACAACTCACAATCCCACCTAGTTTTGTGCCGTCAGCAAACTTGGAAATATTACATTTGGTTCCCTCATCCAAATCATCATCATGGATATATATTGCGACTAGCTGGAGCCCAAGCACTGATCCCTGCGGTACCCCACTAGTCACCGCCTGTCACCCCGAAAAAGACCCATTTATTCCTACTCTCTCGTTTCCTACCTGTTAACCAATTTTCAATCCATGCTCGTATATTACCTCCAATCCCATGTGCCTTAATTTTGCACACTAACCTCTTATGAGGGACTTTATCAAAGGCCTTCTGAAAATCCAAATACACCACATCTTAAACTAACTTGGCAGGGGGATGGGATACAGAGTGGAGCTATAATAGGGGGTGATGTACAGCCAAATATAGAGGAAAAAATAAGTCAGACTGGAAGGCAGAGCAAATATGTAACGGCACAAGGGAGTAGGGCAAGGCTAAATGGCATTTATTTTAATGCAAGGAGTCTTACGAATAAGGTGGATGAACTGAAGTTGTTGATGAACACATGGGAGTATGATATTGTTGCTATCACGGAGACATGGTTGAGGGAGGGGCAAGACTGGCAGCTCAATATTCCGGGGTATAGAGTCTTCAGGCGAGACAGAGGGGGGGGTGTCGCAATATTAATTGAGACAATTACTGCTGTAAGGAGGGATGGTATATTAACAGGTTCCTCTAATGAGGCCATATGGGTTGAACTTAAAAACAAAAAGGGGGCTAGCACTTTGTTGGGCGTGTACTATAGGCCCCCAAACAGCCAGGGGGAGATAGAGGAACAGATATGTAGGCAAATCTCAAGTGTGCAAATAATGTGGAACTCAATGCCTGAAAGGGTGGTAGAGGCAGGAACCCTCACAACATTCAAGAAGCATTTGGATGAGCACTTGAAATGCCATTGCATACAAGGCTATGGACCAAATGCTGGAAAATGGGATTAGACGGGACAGGGATGGATGGGCGGCGCAGACACGATGGGCCGAAGGGCCTCTTTCTGTGCTGTAAAACTCTATGACTCTATGAATAGGGTAATTATAGCGGGGGATTTCAACTTCCCCAATATTAACTGGGATAGTCAGAGTGTGAAAGGCTTAGAGGGTGCAGAATTCTTAAAGTGCATCCAGGAGAGCTTTTTGAGCCAGCATGTAGAAAGTCCTACAAGAGAGGGGGTGGTACTGGACCTAATTCTAGGGAATGTGGCCGGGCAAGTGGTAGAAGTGTTAGTAGGTGAGCACTTTGGTGACAGTGACCATAATTCGGTGAGATTTAAGGTGGTCATGGAAAAGGACAAGGATGGACCGGAAATAAAGGTTCTAAATTGGGGGAAGGCCGATTTTAATATGATAAGGCAGGATCTGGCCAATGTGGACTGGGATCAGCTACTTGAAGGAAAATCCACATCAGAGCAATGGGAGTCTTTCAGAAAGGAAATTGAGTACAATGGCAACATGTTCCCGTAAAAGGTCAAGGGTGGGGCCAACAAGCCCAGGGAACCTTGGATGTCAAGGGATATACGAGAATGGATTAGGAAAAAAAGGGGGGCTTTTGGCAGATACAAAGGACTAAAGACAGAGGAAGCCCTAGAGGAGTATAAAAAGTGCAGGGGGATACTTAAAAAAGAAATTAGGAGAGCGAGGGGCCATGAAATAACACTGGCGAGCAAAATAAAGGAAAACCCTAAGGTGTTTTATAAGTATATTAAGGGCAAGAGGATAACTAGGGAAAGAGTAGGGCCCATTAGGGACCAAAGTGGCAAACTGTGTGTAGAGCCAGAAGATGTAGGTGGGGTTTTAAATGAATTTTTTGCATGTGTGTTCACTATGGAGGACGACGATGTGGACATAGAAATCAGGCAGGGGGATTGTGATATACTTGAACATATTAGCATAGAGAGGGAGGAGGTACTAGCGGTTTTAGCAGGCTTAAAAGTGGATAAATCCCCAGGCCTGGACGAGATGTATCCCAGGCTACTATGTGAGGCAAAGAAGGAGATTGCAGGGGCTCTGACACAAATTTTCAGAACCTCTCTGGCCACAGGGTATGTGCCAGAGGACTGGAGAACAGCTAACGTAGTACCATTATTCAAGAAGGGTAGTAGGGATAAACCAGGGAAT
Source organism: Somniosus microcephalus (assembly GCF_052327205.1). Classification (NCBI taxonomy): domain Eukaryota; kingdom Metazoa; phylum Chordata; class Chondrichthyes; order Squaliformes; family Somniosidae; genus Somniosus; species Somniosus microcephalus. Next base: position 55,177,071 of record NC_140998.1, on the reverse strand, counting down.
TACAGGCCAGTGAGCCTAACATCAGTGGTAGGGAAATTATTGGAAAAAATTCTGAGGGACAGAATTAGTCTCCACTTGGAGAGGCAAGGATTAATTAGGGATAGCCAGCATGGCTTTGTCAAGGGAAGATCATGTCTGACCAATTTGATTGAATTTTGAGAGGGGGTGACTAGGTGTGTGGATGAGGGTAGTGCCGTGGATGTGGTTTACATGGATTTCAGTAAGGCTTTTGATAAAGTCCCGCATAGGAGACTGGTCAGGAAGGTAAGAGCCCATGGGATCCAGGGTGCCTTGGCACATTGGATCCAAAACTGGCTTAGTGGCAAAAGGCAGAGGGTGATGGTGGAAGGTTGTTTTTGTGACTGGAAGCCTGTGTCCAGTGGGGTACCGCAAGGATCGGTGCTGGGTCCCTTGCTGTTTGTGGTCTACATTAATGATTTGGATGTGAATGTAAAAGGTATGATCAGTAAGTTTGCAGATGACACGAAAATTAGTGGGGTGGTAAATAGCGAGGAGGGAAGCCTTGGGCTACAGGACGATATAGATGGGTTGGTCAGATGGGCGGAACAGTGGCAAATGGAATTTAACCCTGAAAAGTGTGAGGTGATGCATTTTGGACGGACTAACAAGGCAAGGGAATACACAATTAACGGTAAGACCCTAGGAAAGACAGAGGATCAGAGGGACCTTGGTGTGCATGTACATAGATCCCTGAAGGCAGCAGAACAGGTGGATAAGGTGGTTAAAAAGGCATATGGGATACTTATATTCTATGCCTCGGCTAATGAAGGCAAGAGCAGGGAGGTTATGATGGAGCTGGAGTAAACGCTGGTAAGGCCACAGCTGGAGTACTATGTGCAGTTCTGGTCGCCACATTATAGGAAGGATGTGATTGCTTTGGAGAGGGTGCAGAGGAGATTTACCAGGATGTTACCTGGGCTGGAGCGCTGGGGTTGTTTTCCTTGGAGCAGAGAAGGCTGAGGGGGGACCTGATTGAGGTATACAAAATTATGAGGGGCATAGATTGGAACTTTTCCCCTTAGTAGAGGGGTCAATAACAAGGGGGCATAGATTCAAGGTAAGGGGCAGGAGATTTAGAGGGGATTTGAGGAAGAACTTTTTCACCCAGAGGGTGGTTGGAATCTGAAACTCACTGCCTGAAAGGGTGGTAGAGGCAGGAACCCTCACAACATTCAAGAAGCATTTGGATGAGCACCTGAAATGCCATAGCATACAAGGCTACGGACCAAATGCTGGAAAATGGGATTAGACAGGACTTGATGGCCGGCGCGGACACGATGGGCCGAAGGGCCTGTTTCTGTGCTGTAAAACTGTGACTCCCACTGGTTCTCCCTCATCTATTCTACCAGTTACATCCTCAAAAAACTCCAGTAGGTTTGTCAAACACGATTTCCCTTTCATAAATCCATGTTGAACTTTGTCTAATCCCGTTGATATTTTCTAACTGTCCTGTTATCACATCCTTTTATAATAGACTCTAGCATTTTCCCTACTACTGATGTTAGGCTAACCTGTCTGTAGTTCCCGGTTTTCTCTCCCTCCTTTTTTAAATATCATTTGCCACCCTCCAATCTGCTGGAACTGTTCCATAATCTATAGATTATGGAAGATGACAACCAATGCATCCACTATTTCCATGGCTACCTCTTTCGTACACTGGGATGCAGATTATCAGGCCCTGGGGATTTATCAGCTTTCAGTCCCATTAATTTCTCCAGCACTATAACACTGTATTATAAAGTACATAAACAAAATATGATATGCAAGAGTGAAAGGTTCTTAGAAAAATCACCACTACTGTGTAAAATAAAAATTAACTACAATTTGTTTTTGGTTTATTTGCAGAAATAAATGTCATATTCTATTACCTCTTGCAGCATATCCTCAGCATATATTGGAAAAACATTTTAAAATCACTGTTGCTTCATAGTGTCAACTTGGCTTCGTGGTAGCACCCGAGTCAGAAGGTCATTGGTTCAAGCACAACAGGGAAAAAAAAAGCTAGGTGCCATAATGGTGGTACTGTAACAAGAAACTAACTTGAAGCGCTTAAAATTCTGCTTAATTGATCTTTCTCCTATAAATTGAACCGATAGTAAAAAGGTTTCTGTGGCAACAATCACAGGTCCCTTAGCCAAACAAAGTGTTTCCATAGCAAAGTCAGTTCTGAGTTCACCAGAGCCTTTAAATTTACTGCTTTCATTATGTAAATCAAGTTCAGAGAAGAATACCTTTGGAATTTATTCAACTATTCTAGGTTTTGTCCTGCAATATTTCTAAGTAACTTCTCCTGTTTACTTAATCCAGTTGAGCATTTTTCAGTCTGCTGAAATGTCGGGAGTAATAAAAAAAAACCTCAGGACGCAATACAATGTTGGTGTCTAATTGATCTTCAGTCTTTTAGCTAGGGTTTCATCCAGTAATATATATTTAAGTCAGATCAATATTTGCACTCAGCAGTTTTCATGCAAGAACAGAATTGAACAATAAAACTCTAAGAAAAAGACAGCTTTAAAAAAAAAAAACCACACTCCTGCTGCTTAGCTCAAGATGATCATTTTAATCAACTTTTATATTGCACAGCTAAACTTTATTTTGTTAGGACTCCATTGTACTTTCAACATTACATCTCCACGGAGCGGAGTTTTGCTAGGGCTCCTTGGTGCCATACTCGGTCAAATGCTGCCTTGATGACAAGGGCAGCCACTGTTAGCTCTCCCCTGGCATTAAGCTCTTGCCATGAGGAGGTCTGGAGCCTCGTGGTTATGAGCCTTGGTGAGCAGATTATGCGTGAGTAGGTGTTGCTTGGGGGCACTACTGATGACTCCTAATAAACATGTTTCTGAAAATATGACATCATCAGGATATCGCTTGACTAGTCTATGCAACAATTCTCCCAACATGGACATCAGTCTCCAGATGTTAGTGAGGAAGACTTAAGAAATTTCCCAAGACTTGTCCTGATACGATGTGTGGGTTGGTCCACCTGATTTTTTTTCCTAATATTGCTGTTTATGTATCCCACAGAAGAATATTCCAATTGCACCCACAATTTAAACTTTGGGCAAGGTTTACTTGACGTTTGAAATACTACTTTCACATTGTGCATGAAGTAAAACATTTCCTTCCTTGCTTTAAAAAAATGGTAATTAGTTATCAAAAGCTGCCCAGAGCACCAGTGTATAATCATACAATTCACAGAACTGGAAATAACAAAACATAGCCATGCTGGTCATCACTTTGTGCCAGTACTAGCTGTTCAACTACAACAATCTACTCCAATCCCATTTCCCTGTCTTTTCTCCATATCCTTTTATATTATTTTCAATTACCCATCCAACTCTTTCTTAAATTATATCTTAGTGTCTTCCTCAATAGACACTTGTGGTAAAACATTCCATGTTCTAATAATGTTTTGTTACAAATTTATGGGTCAACAGTAGACATTCACTCAAGTTCAGCATCACTGGTCCCTTCCATAACTGGACCTCTCGGCCTCTACAATCTGGAGAGCACCTTTACTGCCCAATATCTAGTTGCAAAATAGTGTTAACCGAGGATAAGAGGCAAGATTCCTTGTGGGGTGTTATAATTTTACATGCACCATCAGGAGGGGAACTGAAAAGCACCAGTGTGAGTCGAGGCTAAATGTAAACCAACAAAATGGGTTTAATTTCATGAAATGCATTAATAAACAGATCATTTTTCTAGTGAAATACAACGACTGATAAGAAATATATGTATCATGAAAAGCAACAAACATGCCAATCTTCCCCAGCTAATGGGCTAAACTCACTTTACTGGTTAGTTGTCCCAGCACTAAACTTTCTCTTGCAGGATATCAGTGTTCATATCTCAGCCAGGAGATATGGTCTCTCTCTGGCTCTTAAAGTGAAACCTCCCAGTCCCTCTCACTGCTTCAGTCTTACTTCTAGAGAGACAAAGGCTGACTGACCTACGACTTCTCCCTCAGCTCAGTGTCAAGGATTGGCTCTTCAAGAAGCCAATGAAAGTTAACACCTTGAATAAGAAACCCTCCCTTGGTGTGGGAGTTATGGCAACTGTATTGTCTGTCTAGCTACCCCTCTCCACCACCACCACTGGGCATACTGAATGAAAACCATTGTATTAAAAGTTGCTAACTAGTATAAGATATGCTTGATGGCAGTCTGTTGTGCCAAAACTGATGTGGCATGCAAGGACTTAATTTTAGTATTCCAACTAATGGTCCTAAATAACATCCTAGATGGTTTGTCTCTCTCTGAGACTTGACCCTTTGTGAATTAATTTAACTTCATAGCAAAATCATAAATTAAATCAAACACACTTCCAGGCCAAATAGGTAAAAATCACAATATGTTACGCACAAAAAATTGTTTCTAACTTCCTCTTTCATTCTTAGTGTAAATCCCGTGTCTATACCCTCATTATGCTTTTGTTAACTTGCGAAAACAATCTTTCACTAATTACCCTCTTAAAAAGTTTCATAATTTTGAAATGTCTATTAGAACCCTTTTAACTTCCAGTAAAAAAACACACATTTTCCAAGCCATTCTTCATAACTATAACCTCTTATTCCTGGTATCATTCCAGTGAATCTTTGCCATACTTTTTTCACGGTTCTAAATTCCTTCCTAAAATGCATGCAACTGTGGCTTAACCAATGTGTTGAAAAATGTAAGATCACTTACTTATTTGTATAGCCTTTTCTACCTGCACTCCCATCTTTAAAATGTCTATATATCTGCACCCCTAGGTCTCACTGCTCCTCCCCTCAGTTAAGAATCTTACAGTTTAGAGCATATTTCCTTTCATGATTCTCCACCGCCCCCTCTCCACATTTTTCTGCATCGGCCACCTAACTACCAACTGTTAACCTGTACCCGCCTGCATTCTTCATAAGGTTGTCATGCACATAATTTGGTATCAGAAACTTTGCTCTCATTTCTCGTCTGCCTCTGGCCTAATAATTTAGACAAATGGAAAATGGGCGGTTCCAGCACAGATCCTGTGGAATACCACTGCCCACATCTCATCAATCCAAACATCTACTTACCCGTTTGTTTCTGTGCCCCAGCCATCTCTCTGTCTATGCACCTTTATTTTCACCTTAAGAGGCACCTTATGAAAATAAACCTGCCACATTTGATTCCCTCAAAAAATTCAATTCAACTAGAGATGTTAACCCTATTTATTTCCAAAATCATTCATTTCCAATATCCACTGCAATCCTATCCAACACGATCAAGGAAAGCTGAAGGAACATTTTACACTAAAAGTAACAAGAACTTTATAGACTTTTGATAACAAGGAAGTTGTATTTCACACACCTTCTATTATGCATTGTTCAGCATTACAAAATCTCAGAGCCATTTAAGAACATAACATAAGAAATAGGAGCAGGGATAGGCCATACGACTCATCGAGCCTGCTCCGCCATTCAATAAGAATTTCTACATCAACTCCAGTTTTCCTGCCCCATATCCCTCGATTCCCTTCGTGCCCAAAAATCTAGCGATCTCAGGTTTTGAATATACTCATCAACTGAGCATCCACATCCCTCTGGTGTAGGGCATTCCAAAGATTTACAATCCTCTAGACTGTACAGCCAGGGGAAACAGCCTCTCAGCATCTACCCTGTCAAGCCCTCTAAGAATTTTATACATTTCACTGCGATCACCTCCCATTCTTCTAAACTGTAGAGTGTATAGGCCCATTCTACTCAATCTCTCCTCAGGACAGCCCTCTCATCCCAGGAATCAATCTAAAATGAACCTTCATTGCACGCCCTCGAAGGCAAGTATATCCTTCCTTAGGTAAGCAGACCAAAGCTGTACACAGTACTCCAGGTGTGGTCTCACCAAAGCCCTATATAATTGCAGCAAGACTTCCTTACTCTTGTACTCCAATTCCCTTGCAATAAAGGCTAACATATCATTTGCCTTCCTAATTGCTTGCTGTACCTGCATGGTAACTTTCTGTGATTCATGTACAAGGACCCTCAAATTCCTCTGAATACCAACATTTATTAATGTCTCACCTTTTAAAAAATATTCTGCTTTTCCATTCATCCTGCCAAAGTGGATAATTTCACACTTCCCCATATTATACTCCATCTGCCACCTTCTTGCCTAATCACTTAACCAGTCTATATCCCTTTGCAGCCTCTTTGCGTCCTCCTCACAGCTTACTTTCCCACCTAGCTTTGTATCGTCAGCAAACTTGGATATATTACACTCGGTCCCTTCATCTAAGTTATTGATATAGATTGTGAATAGCTGAGGCCCAAACACCGATTCCAGCGGCACTCCACTAGTTACAGCCTGCCAGCCTGAAAATGACCTGTTTATTCCTACTCTCTGTTTTCTGTCAGTTAACCAATCCTCAATCCATGCTAATATATTACCCCCAACAAATGGGGTTGTACTCTCCCAGCTTGTCCTACTTAAAACACCAGCTGATGCTTGTCACCTCCTGCCTGACTCACCGCTTGTAATCGATTCTAAGGTGACACCAAATTGGGTACAACAGCCCATTAATATCAAGCACAAGCGAGTATTAATACATTTCAGTATTTTAAGCAATAATTTACACAGAAGTAAAACGGTATTATCCCGTTCCTCCTCTGGGTAGTGTGCATAGTCTAGCTGGCCCCTTCCGGTGCAGCATCTTGACCTCTACAACTAGAAGCTGCTTCATCTGTGTTCTTATATCGCTCTCAGTCACGTGACCCCCCAAACCTGTCAGGGTTCGCACCTTCCCAGATTCATCTTCCCTTATCAGACAATGTGTATAGTGTCTGCTTTCTAACTTGGCTGCTTGATTAAATTAACCTTTATTTCCTTTTGGCTATCGGAAAAATACAAATGTCACACTCCCAGCCCAGTAGTTTAATGTGATCAGGGACAATCTGTTTACTAGTTCTGCTTTTCCCATCGTTTCAGGTAATCACACATACCAGCACTTCCTAACCTAATGACGATCTCCTGATGCAATTATACAAGTTCCAATAGTCTTTGTTCTCTCAATGCATCAGCAGCTGTTTTAAGTTTAAATTAGGTCTATTTGACTACATCCGGCATGATGGTAAAGCAGGCAGCAAAAGATGTCAATTTCTAAATCCTTACAGACTCCCCACCTTGAGGGTGAAGAACAATTTCTGATCCCTCATTACTTAATCAATAATGCTCATTGATAGTTATACATTTACCATGACGATCGTTGCATCACGTTTAAATAAACATAAAGGTAATTAAAACATTGAATACAATTGCTTGCACTATTAAAGTACATTGAGATTATTCGATACTATGGGTGTTTCCCCACATTATGGGAATTTCCACTACTCATGATCCCCTAACTTTTGTACATGTCACTCAGCTGCCTCATTGTCCTGAAACATGTTCTAGGCTATATCTTACACATCCCAGGCACCAAAATGAATAGAAGTACCAGACAAATAAGCTGAATTTAATCTTTCTTGGGCTTAGGCTGATCCATGTCAGACAAAAGATTGGTGTTAGCAGGCTGTGTAACAAGGTAATGTTTCATGCAAGGCTTTATTTCGAGAACTCTGACAATTATTCAGGAAGACAGAGATTGGTTGATGGATAAAGAAAGTTCCACTGTCAATGTGGAGGCAAAGTAATGATTTCAAGTGCCATGGAAATAATTAAACTGAAAACAACAGAGGGAGAGTGGTAACATTTACAAATGTTCTAACTTTCCCTCCAGACCCAATGCATGAAAAAGGGCCTTGTTTAAAGTGACTTACTACAATACTAGCGAATCTCAAACATCTTACCAGAGTTTGTCAGGCTAGCTAAGTTATTCTCAAGATTTGTACTTCTGACATTAGGTTTTCTGGTAAAAAACACATCATCAGCAGCTTGCATCATTTGACTGGTCCTTATTCTTGGAGACTGCTGCACATCATTGTACGGTTGAACCTTCAAGAAAAAAAATGATTACATTCAATGTTAAGTTCTTTAAAATATAACCCAAAGCTAGGTATTTTTCAGAATATCAGTTATTCAGTTAGTCTAAAAAAAAAACTAGTAACCTTTATAGACTATTCACAATCTGTACTATGCATGTTCCAGTACTCTAGAGAAGTTGAATATTAAGTAACATTTGACTCAGTTCATAGAACAACAATGTTTTAAGTTATCCTAATTCACATGGCGCTAATTCACTGCTCTACATTTCCTCTAAAAAAGACAAATATCCTACAATATTTTAAGTCAGTCACACTTACTTAAAAAAAACCATAAACACATCTAACTACTAGATTTTAAATTTCCAGTGGCACTAATGAAGAAATGTAATGCCCATCATGTCATTATTTATACAAAGATTACCTTGGTAGTGAGCCAAAAAAACACTTTTTTAAAATTATTGTACAGTAATTTGGTCTGCTAAAAAGTGAAGGCAAAAAATCTCATGTTGGTGCTTTGGAGAACATTTTTCATTATGGTTCAGAAAACCTAGACAAATATGAACTTTTAAAAAACCATTAAACTTTCTAAATATTTCCTTGGTTGCATTATGTTTCAGAATAAAAAATATACAATTTTAGTTAAACTAAATATTCAAATTGTGCATTTTGTTTGTGATATGATTTTTCAGTTATACTATTGGGAAATGATAAAATGCTGATCTGAAATATTTCCTATTTATTGAAATCTATTGGGCAATGTTATTCAGCAAATTACATCACGTGCAACAGAAAGACACTTTGCAATCACTGCTTTCTAATCATCTGATTTTACTGTTCACAAGATTAAAATTTAAAGTTTTAAGAATCAGTAGGCCAATATGCACTTTAAATTGATCATTCTAAACCTGTGCTCACTGCTATTTAAAGAAACTTCCTCGGATATTTTAGTACTGCTTTGTAAACATATACATAGAGCAAACTGATAAAATCACCACTTTACCAATGTGTCATTTTCCACCATGTGGCTGATGTTGGCTTGGTAGATTGAACAGTTCCGGCTTCACAATTTTCTAACGAGAAAACAGTATTTAACAACATGTAGGATCTCCAGTTGTGCGTCATTTGTTAATGGATCTATCAGCCTAGAGGAGTGCTATAGAAAGAGAGCACTGTTTTGGCCCGAGTGGGTAAAAACTTTTTTGGTTTCTCAAAACATATCATTTCTGCTTTGACAAATCCAACAAAATTAATTCCAGTTGGTTGTTTTGTAACTCAATCAAATCTACATTCTAATATCTTTGGGTGAATTTATGTGAAGATGGGAGATGTCTGCACTGGGATCTGAAATATTTTCCCACTTTTATAGTGCCCAATACCAGCATCAAGCACTCCCAGATCAACTATATTACAGACCATTAGGGTATTAGAGTTAGCTCCCCACCTCCCAATAATATGCTTTAAACAATCTCAAAAGCAACTCCAAACATATCCATTCTTGTAACCTCTTTAAATTAGATTGCCAATTTGTACCAAATTATGAGCAGTTTGCCCTGGGATAAGGGTGTCCAAATATATCACAGTGGTAGTAAAAGTGCAATGGAAATTTAAGATCTCATCTCAACCAAAATAGCCTTTCAAATTACTCGTGCTTAATTGAAGTGGCTGTACAGCATGGTTCACTGACTTTTAAAACGTCAACTAACTGGCAGAAACTCATTTCCCTACAGATTATTGGGATGCACTACAGTAAAAAGAACAAGTAAAAAAAATGTTTTGTTCATCGAACTCACTTGCAATCAGCCAATAACGGTGAGATTGTGGCTGGGCAACTAAAATGTACTCTAGCACTTGCTTACTATATGGACATTAAAAATCAGGAGCGAGAGAAAGCCCACAGCCTGCCAAAAGAAAGAACTCGCATTAATGTAGCGCCTTTCATGAACTCAGGACGCCCCAAAGCACTTCACAGCCAATGAAGTGTAGTCAATTTTGTAGGAAATGCAGCAGCCAATTTGCACACAGCAAGGTCCCACAAACAGCAATGTGATAATGACCTGATTATCTGGTTTATTTTGAAGTAATGTTGATCGAGGGATAAATATTGGCCAGGGAAGAACTCCCCCACTCATCTTCAAAATAGTGCCACGGGATCTTTTACATCCACCTGAGGGCATCACACCTACTCCATCCAGACAGCATGTATGTTTATTCTATAATGGACTTCACTGCTAAATGGGGAAGCCCATTATTATAGAATATATTGTGGTAAGCTGGTCTTTTTTAATATAATAAATACAAGCTGCCTTCAACTAATATCTGTATGTGTAAAGGTGTATTATGTCAGCAGAGCAATTTTTTATTATTGGGAATCAATAATTTCTTAGCTAATATGGTATATGATTAAAAACAGTGAAATGCGCATACAAATGACTTAATACAGATCCCCCACCCCAAAAGAAGAACTTGCCTGACAACCATAATGCATAGTTAATCTGGTCATTTTTGTGCTGCATGGTTACCGCAGAGATGGAGGAAGAAAACAAAACTTTTATTCACTAGCCTATCTTGTTCTTTGCTGGTAATCAAGAGAATTAACAGTTGTAGTTGTAGATAACTTGTTCACAGTTAAACCGTAACTAGTAAGAATTGACAGAGCAGAGTTATACCATTAATGCATCACCTACCCCAACTTAGAAATCTACTGCACACAACTAGAGGCACTGAAAAAAAGTTAATTGGCAACTTTGCCACCCCCACCATTTCGAAGAGGTATATTTGTGCCAAGGTTCAGTCTGACCTTTCCCAGACTCCGCCTTACAGAATGTGCTAGGAGACATTTAAGATAAGTTACCCATCAATAATATTTTTTTAAATTAATATATTTTGGGTATTAGAGCACAAACTCAACAAGAGCTCCAAGTAATCAGCAATACAGTAATTTCTACTTGCTGCCCGGAAAGAAACCCCAGCTGCTGGTGATAGCATACCATTACCATTCAGATAAGTGAAATGAAACCCTTCTAAAACTACAAAAACACATTTTTAGTTTTTTTTTTTGGCTTGGTAAATATATAATAGCAACATTTAAATTGAAAAAAAATCCAATTACCTGTTCCTTAATGAAATCAATGGTGGCTAGACTACATGATAACATTACCAACACACCAATTTAAGCTGTCCAAGATACTGATGGAATTTACTGGGCATATCTAAGTATTTAGTTCAGTATAACATTCTAGTTATGAAGTGGTCTTTGAACTTTATATCTGTCAATTATTTGCCGAACAAATATTTGTTAGCAAGTCTTGCTGGTATCCTCAATACATGCACTTAATCCTTAGAATACAATTAGAGGGGAGATATTCTGCTTTGGCCGTTGCAACACGCACTGGGAATGCCAAAGCAGGAAATCTCCCCATAAAAAGATACAATATATTATGAGATAGTAATGGAAATTGAAAAATGAAGTAATTTAGGACCAAACATAAATAAAATTAATTATGATTTTTAAAGCATTATTGTTTTAGCTCACCAGCTCAAATATAATGGCCCGGGTTTTACGGGGCCTATGACCGTGTACGCACACGTAGTCGTAAGTGCCCCGCAAGTTCTGAGTTTCCGCACGTGTGAAAATCCAAACTTGCAATCTGTCAAGTTTCAGCTTGACAGATCATCCGCATACACAGGAAATGGACATTCGCTGGCGGAGAGTTGGGCTATTTGCCCAACGAATGCCCACGAAACTCTTACACCTGGTAAAAGCAGGCATAGGGTCTTCTTTTACCAGCGTAAGGGTTTAAATAAATATTTAGTTTAGGTTACTTTTGACCCCTTTAAAAAGGTTTACATTTATTTTTCAAAAAATTACATTTTTGTTTTAATTGTTTAATTAAATTGTATTTTAATTAATTTTAAACATGATGATTTATTTTTATTTAGGTTGTGTGAAAATGTATTTTTTATGTCATTCCTATTATGCTTATGGGGATTCTGTGCGTAAATGGAATCCCCGTGAGCATAATGGGAATCCCGCTTTTCGATTGGTTGGGACAGCCCACGTGATCCCAGGATGCTTGCGAACCGTGTGCACTCCTGGGATAAGTGGGCCTTTTATGCAGGCATACGCCTGCAGGCCCAGGACCACAAGAATCCGAAGATACAGAGGCACCAGGTTAGGTGCGTACTTTTCTTGCGGATCGGAGGCATTCGCCTGTAGGAATCCTCCGACCACAATTTCAGGTCCATTATATTTTAAAAAACATTAAACTTTTAACCAGTAAATGGTTACTTATAAAATTGTTAACTATTTAATAATAAATTGCTAGTCTCATTCGAGTGTGAACACACATCTTCACAGTGTCAGATAATCTTTATGTATTCTGCCAGTGTTGCTTAGATACAACTGAAGCACTCTATGGCTTCACTGAACAAAATATCTTCAGCAGAGGCAAGAATATAAAAGGCAGAAAAGGTCCTGGCCTTCAACAGAGTATTATTTAGGTTACTACCTGTATTACTGAAGATGGATTTTAATATGAAAAAGCCAATTTAAAGCTGTAGCTGCTATTTAAAAAAATGCTTCACCAACCAAATTTAAAACTGATGAAAATGCAACCAAAGCCATAAACACACATACACCCTAATAAAGCAAACAATTAATGAGAGGTCCTAGTTTTTATATAAATTAACAAATCAACAAAGATTTTCGTGCTTCTGTTCCAGCTACTGCATATTCTTGTTCACCCGCATTTTGCTGTTGGTAAATGCAGTGCTTTTATGTTTCACAGGGAAAAAGCCCCGCTATACAGATACAGGAAGGAAAATAACTGGACAGGCTAACCGACATAGTAAGTTTCTGCAATTTGGTAGGAGCCCAAATAGACAAATAATTCTGTAACTCCCACATAATATATAAACACACACTCACTGTAATACTGCATAAACAGGGTCAGCAATTTACTATTTCCAGCTTCTTGTAATCTTTAGGCACTGCAGTATTCCCAATGCTGCTGTGTCAACTAGCCAAGAGGAGGTGTGCGGTATCACCTCGGCCTTCAATATCACCTTCCAGTAAGGATGCACCTCCCTCTATAAAGTTTTGCTGAGACGGAGAACTCTGTATGGAGAAAATGATAAACACACATTCTACTACTCCACAGCAGAATGAGCTCCTGCATCAACAGGCAATGTGACCTGGTCATCTGCTATATAACTCTTACATTTCTGGGTTCTTTTACCCTTTTTATTCCAAATATTTTTGGCTTCTGTATTTCACATTACTGTCATAGGCGAGTCCTAGTTTCCCATGGAACCTTACTGTGCGCAAATGGGCTGCCGCATTTCCCTACATTACAACGGTGACTACACTTCAAAAGTAATTAATTGGCTGTAAAGTGCTTTGGGACATCCGAGGCTGTTAAAGGCACTAAATACGTTCAAGTTCTTTCTTTGACAAGAGTTTAAAAATGGTTAAGACATTCTAACTTACCTGCTTCAATTCGAACAGTACTTTTTAAAGACAATGATTTTTATTTATATAAATAAAACTAGCTGAAGTGCCCGGCGGTGCCGAGGCTTTTTCGAGGGCATGTTGTTGTTGGAAGAGAGAGAGAGAGCGACTGGGGGGGAAGAGAGCGCGCGACTGGGGGGAAGAGAGAGAGCGACTGGGGGGAAGAGAGAGAGCGACTGGGGGGAAGAGAGAGAGCGACTGGGGGGAAGAGAGAGAGCGACTGGGGGGGAAGAGAGAGAGCGACTGGGGGGGAAGAGAGAGAGCGACTGGGGGGGAAGAGAGAGAGCGACTGGGGGGGAAGAGAGAGAGCGACTGGGGGGGAAGAGAGAGAGCGACTGGGGGGGAAGAGAGAGAGCGACTGGGGGGGAAGAGAGAGAGCGACTGGGGGGGAAGAGAGAGAGCGACTGGGGGGAAGAGAGAGAGCGACTGGGGGGAAGAGAGAGAGCGACTGGGGGGAAGAGAGAGAGCGACTGGGGGGGAAGAGAGAGAGCGACTGGGGGGGAAGAGAGAGAGCGACTGGGGGGGAAGAGAGAGAGCGACTGGGGGGGAAGAGAGAGAGCGACTGGGGGGGAAGAGAGAGAGCGACTGGGGGGGAAGAGAGAGAGCGACTGGGGGGGAAGAGAGAGAGCGACTGGGGGGGAAGAGAGAGAGCGACTGGGGGGAAGAGAGAGAGCGACTGGGGGGAAGAGAGAGAGCGACTGGGGGGAAGAGAGAGAGCGACTGGGGGGGAAGAGAGAGAGCGACTGGGGGGGAAGAGAGAGAGCGACTGGGGGGGAAGAGAGAGAGCGACTGGGGGGGAAGAGAGAGAGCGACTGGGGGGGAAGAGAGAGAGCGACTGGGGGGGAAGAGAGAGAGCGACTGGGGGGGAAGAGAGAGAGCGACTGGGGGGGAAGAGAGAGAGCGACTGGGGGGAAGAGAGAGAGCGACTGGGGGGAAGAGAGAGAGCGACTGGGGGGAAGAGAGAGAGCGACTGGGGGGAAGAGAGAGAGCGACTGGGGGGAAGAGAGAGAGCGACTGGGGGGAAGAGAGAGAGCGACTGGGGGGAAGAGAGAGAGCGACTGGGGGGAAGAGAGAGAGCGACTGGGGGGAAGAGAGAGAGCGACTGGGGGGAAGAGAGAGAGCGACTGGGGGGAAGAGAGAGAGCGACTGGGGGGAAGAGAGAGAGCGACTGGGGGGAAGAGAGAGAGCGACTGGGGGGAAGAGAGAGAGCGACTGGGGGGAAGAGAGAGAGCGACTGGGGGGAAGAGAGAGAGCGACTGGGGGGAAGAGAGAGAGCGACTGGGGGGAAGAGAGAGAGCGACTGGGGGGAAGAGAGAGAGCGACTGGGGGGAAGAGAGAGAGCGACTGGGGGGAAGAGAGAGAGCGACTGGGGGGAAGAGAGAGAGCGACTGGGGGGAAGAGAGAGAGCGACTGGGGGGAAGAGAGAGAGCGACTGGGGGGAAGAGAGAGAGCGACTGGGGGGAAGAGAGAGAGCGACTGGGGGGAAGAGAGAGAGCGACTGGGGGGAAGAGAGAGAGCGACTGGGGGGAAGAGAGAGAGCGACTGGGGGGAAGAGAGAGAGCGACTGGGGGGGAAGAGAGAGAGCGACTGGGGGGGAAGAGAGGGAGGGGAGGGGAGGGCGAGGGGGGGCGGGGAAGGGAGGGAGGGCGAGGAAGGGAGGGAGGGCGGGGGGGGGGGGGCGGCGGGCGCCCCCCCCCCCCCCCGAGGTGAAGACCGCCGATTGCGCGCGCAGCAGGAGCTGAGACGCGGCGTCTCTCTCGGCCGGCGGGCCCGGTTGCCAGGGCAACCGTGACGCTGACCAAGCCAGAGAGAGACACGCCGCGTCTCAGCTGCTCCTGCTGCGCGCGCGCGCCCCCCCCCCCCCCCGAGGGTCGCGGCCGCCCCCCCCTCCCCCCGAGGTGAAGACCGCCGATTGCGGCTGTGCGAGACGTCCGGCGGGCCCGGTTGCCAGGGTAACGCTGGACGCTCAGCAAGCCCCGGCAGAGAGAGACGTCTCAGCTCCTGCTGCGCGCGCACCCTAGCGGCGCTGGGCTGAGGCTCGGCCCTCCAGCCTTCGAGTGGGACTGGGAGTTGCCTAGCTCGGGCGTGGGTGCGGAGGAGACGCCGAGGCTTCTAGGCCTACCTGGAAAAACGGGGAAGGTAGGAAAATTAATGAGATTAGATAAGTTAATTACTTTCTAAATCATTTTTTTAAAAAACAATATGTGTTTTAAAAGCAACGGTTTTTTTTTTTTTATAAAGACGCAGAAAGCGGGAAAACGAAAGGAAAAGTTTGGAATCAAGATGGCGGCGACTCACCTCGGTTCAGAACGATAAAGCCCGGCCACACGCGCACCGATTGGCCCGGCGGCACACGCCAGCAACCCGGCGTACGATTGGTCGAGCTCGAGGTCACTCTGTCGCTAATGAGCGGATAATGAGCAGAATGTTGAAGGTTTTTGGGATACCGCGGGCGCAATTTTAGCCCGGCCGAAACGTAAATACGCTTAAAACCGTCTCGGAAGCGTAAGCTTTCTTTGGAGGTAACGCGCGCGTAGGTACGCCCTGTAACTTTCGAGTGCATACCCGTAAGCACACGCGATGACAGACAGACAGACATATAGACAGAAGTACCGATTTATATATATAGATAGATGTGCTCTTCCTATACCTTATCTTTGGAAATCTTCAACCCAGCCAGTTTACCACTATCAAGTAAAAGTACAGCAACACAGATAAGATGAGCAGCCTATAAAAAATGCCCCTTTAGATTATGCAGTTTGAGAAAATGGGCCAGACTGTAAGGTGGACAAGAACATGCAGAGTCCTCAGTTAACAGCATTTTAAAACAAACAGCTGGCTGAGACCCAGAAGCAGGTTGCTTTAAAAAGCTACTTTGAGTTGTTGCAGTAGCGTTTTTCCAATAATGGTGATTTTACTCACCCTCATTTCTGTTCCACATCAGTAGTGGGTATAGTGATTGGTATGAATTGCAGAACTCTACACAGCTTGGTGCCCTTTCTCATTTATAGGCCAGCCAACAGGAAGTGTGTGTTGGACCAAAATTTGCTTCCATAAACTATTTAAAATTTACATCAGCACCCTATTTATATTACAAAACCTCTTTCAATGTGATCACTGCAGCAACTGTGCTGCCCAAACTCTATACATGTGCAGCTGTTCAGAAGACCCAAGTGTAACAGTTTCTGGCCATCAACCTTCCCCAATGTCAGAAAAGGTTCATAAGGCCAGCAATGTGAAACCTTGCTGTTGGCCTGGATAAGCAACTGAGACCTCAGCTTACTCGCGAATGGATCAAAATGGCAGTGCGTTGTCCAGCTCCCCTGGTGGGTATTTACTTTTGTTGCTGGTGGTGCTTTGCTTCTAGAACCATGAAGTGAAACCGTCTCTTCAGATGGTGTTCGGTGCCTCAAAGCTTGTATGCCACGCCGTTTATATTACAGTGCTGGCTCTGAAGGCAGCCCATGCAGAATTAACAAAGGGGTAAAAATACATAATTCCTTGAAAGTGCAAGTGCAGATAAAGACATAATAAAGGCCGAGAGAATTTGGGTTTTATAAATAGGAATTCTTGTAACAGCACAAAGCAGCTAAACAGTTGAAGTATTTTGGCAACATTAGACCTAAATCATATGTATCCTCCCAATTTTCTGTCCTCCCCCATCCTTCCTGTAGGTACCAACTTATGCTGGGGTACAGCAAGTGTCAGCAGGCCTTTTGGCCATATAGGCCTGCCATATAGCCATGCCATATTTTGTTCTCATCAAATATCCATACATACACACTTTTGCAATCAGGAACATGAAACTTGGCTGATTTTCCCCTGTCTACCACAGGGGCACCGAGGCCCATTGTAGACCACCAACTGCTACCCCGACTGAGGTCAGATAACCTGGGACCTTCTCATACCTTCTTGTCTTAGTGCTACATCTTTACGCACTAGGCCATCAGAAGAAATTGATTCATACCTAAATCAATGAGGTAACATTTCAGTTAGACATCAAAAAGGATCCAAACTATTCAAATTTCTATGACCATAAAAAAATGTTGGCAAGTGTAGCTGAATTCAGGAAAGAATATACAAACTCAGTTCTGCCAGATGGATTGAGACATGACAGCTTCTCTCTTCTCAAAAAGGAATGTTTTTGTATGTGGCGAGACATGACTGACACTCTTTCACAAGTGCTGAAACCATTGGGAAAACCATGGTTTTCTGAGAACCTGGCCTATCTGGAGACATGCCCTTCAATTTCATAACAACTGGAACCACACATTATGTTTACTTCAATTTGCTCCATCTGCTCTTGGCAAGTGTCAAAGTCCTCTTCCAACAGGAGAACAATGAGCAGCTTTTTATGTATGCAAATTTGAAAAATTAAATATGTATTTAAACAAATTTATTTTGCAAACACGTATATAGATGGAAGCGCTTCATCTTGTGTCATTAAGGGAATCAGAACTTTGGGTTTCATCACCAATTCTTACACTAGATATCCTTGCTAGCTGAAGATGAGAATTGCCTGGTGCTGTGCACGATAAAGAACCATACAAGTTTATAGCACCAAATTAGGTCATTTGGCTGACTGCATTTGTACCTGCTCTTTACTACTTCAATTCAAAACAAATCCCACTCTCTGGTGCTTCGCCCCCACCACACATAACCCTCAACAAGTATGTAGTTTTGGCTACAATCTATTAAATGGGTAGGCGTCTCAATAATATTTCCAGTTAGACTAAATACTGCATCTTATACTGCGGTACTCAATAGTCTTTGTGCGGTCCGCACAAAGTGGAGGAGAAGCATCCGGGAAGGTGCCGAACACCTCGAGTCTCTTCGCCGGGAGCAAGCGGAAGCAGCGCAAGGAGCGCACGTCAACCCAAGCACCCCACCCACCCGCCCCTTCAACCACCGTCTGCCCCACCTGTGACAGAGACTGTAGGTCCCACATTGGACTCATCAGTCACCTGGGAACTCATTTTTAATGTGGAAGCAAGTCATCCTCGGTTCCGAGGGACTGCCTAAGAAGGGAAGACTCAATAGTCCCAATAAGTTTGTGGCAAACTTTGGGGGATGCATAAACAGAACTTTATCACCTGCTAATAAAGTCAGGGTAAGCATTTCTGCAATGTGAAACACTGGAAATTAGAATTTTTGTAGTTTTTACCTTTCCTTCAGTAGAATGATCATCGATGCACATAAAAAAATCAATAGCAAAAATGCATTTTGCAAAATCTGATAAAAAATGCTCACTTAGGTGGAACCTTCACACAGCGGCTGGACCTGGGGGAGAGCAGTGACCGGCGAGGTATAAAAGCGGCAGCAGCGAACGAGGCCCGACCACAGCGGCTGGACCTGGGGGAGAGCAGCGACTGGCGAGGTATAAAAGCGGCGGCAGCAGCGAGGCCCGACCACAGCGGCTGGACCTGGGGGAGAGCAGCGACCAGCGAGATATAAAAGCGGCGGCAGCAGCGAGGCCCGACCACAGCGGCTGGACCTGGGGGGAAGAGCAGCGACCGGTGAGGTATAAAAGCGGCAGCAGCAGCGAGGCCCGACCACAGCGACCGGCGAGGTATAAAAGCGGCAGCAGCAGCGAGGCCCGACCACAGCGGCTGGACCTGGGGGAGAGCAGCGACCGGCGAGGTATAAAAGCGGCGGCAGCAGCGAGGCTTACCAACTCAGCAGTGGGGAGAGGGGTAAAAAGTAATCAGAGTGTGACGTCACCAGGGAGCAGGTAAGTGATTGGTTGGTGAGTATTCCTCTATTTTTTAAACTTTAACTCTGGTTTATAGTTGCCAAGGTCTTTCTGGTGTAGCGGGGACTGTTGGTAAACCATACAAGCGCCCTAGTGTATATCTTTAATTGGTGGTATTGAATTAATTTAAATTAATTAAAGGGTAAGTCATGTCAGGACAGCCCAGCCCCGTGTTATGCTCCTCTTGCTCTATGTGGGAATTCAGGGACGCTGCCTGTGTCCCTGACGACCATGTGCGCCAGAAATGTATCCAGCTGCAGCTACTAGTAGACCGCATTGCGGCACTGGAGCTGCGGATGGATGAGTTTTGGAGCATTCACGATGCTGAGAGGGTCGTGAGTAACACGTTTAGTGAGTTGGTCACACCGCAGGTAAGGGCTGCACAGGCAGAAGGGAAATGGGTGACCATCAGGCGGAGCAGTAGAAGCAGGCAGGTAGTGCAGGGGTCCCCTGTGGACATCCCCCTCTCAAACAGGTATAGTGATTTGGATACCGTTGAGGGGGATGACTTACCAGAGGAAGGCAGCAGCAGCCAACTTCCTGGCACCTGGGGTGCTTCTGCTGCTCAGGAAGGGAGGAAAAAGAGTGGGAGAGCAATAGTGGTAGGGGATTCTATCGTAAGGGGAACAGATAGGCGTTTCTGTGGCCGTAGACGTGACTCCAGGATGGTTTGTTGCCTCCCTGGTGCCAGGGTCAAGGATGTCACTGAACGGCTGCAGGGCATTCTGAAGGGGGAGGATGAACAGTCAGAGGTCGTGGTTCACATTGGGACCAATGACATGGGTAGGAAGAGGGATGAGGTCCTGCAGCAAGAATTTAGGGAGCTAGGTAGCAGATTAAAGAGTAGGACCTCAAAGGTTGTAATCTCTGGATTACTCCCGGTGCCACGTGCTAGTGAGTATAGGAATAGGAGAATAGAGCAGATGAATGCGTGGCTAAAGAGTTGGTGCAGGAGGGAGGGCTTTAGTTTCCTGGATCACTGGGCCTGCTTCTGGGGAAGGTGGGACTTGTACAAGTCGGACGGGTTGCACCTGAACCAGAACGGGACAAATATCCTTGCGGGGAGGTTTGCTAACGCTGTTCGGGGGGGTTTAAACTAACTTGGCAGGGGGATGGGATACAGAGTGGAGCTATAATAGGGGGTGATGTACAGCCAAATATAGAGGAAAAAGTAAGTCAGACTGGAAGGCAGAGCAAATATGTAACGGCACAAGGGAGTAGGGCAAGGCTATATGGCATTTATTTTAATGCACGGAGTCTTACGAATAAGGTGGATGAACTGAAGTTGTTGATGAACACATGGGAGTATGATATTGTTGCTATCACGGAGACATGGTTGAGGGAGGGGCAAGACTGGCAGCTCAATATTCCAGGGTATAGAATCTTCAGGCGAGACAGAGGGGGGGGGGGGGGGGGTGTTGCAATATTAATTAAGGAGACAATTACTGCTGTAAGGAGGGATGATATATTAACAGGTTCCTCTAATGAGGCCATATGGGTTGAACTTAAACAAAAAGGGGGCTAGCACTTTGCTGGGAGTGTACTATAGGCCCCCAAACAGCCAGGGGGAGATAGAGGAACAGATATGTAGGCACATCTCAGAAGTGTGCAAATAATAGGGTAATTATAGTGGGGGATTTCAACTTCCCCAATATTAACTGGGATAGTCAGAGTGTGAAAGGCTTAGAGGGTGTAGAATTCTTAAAGTGCATCCAGGAGAGCTTTTTGAGCCAGCATGTAGAAAGGCCTACAAGAGGGGGCGGTGCTGGACTTAATTCTAGGGAATGTGGCCGGGCAAGTGGTAGAAGTGTTAGTAGGTGAGCACTTTGGTGACAGTGACCATAATTCGGTGAGATTTAAGGTAGTCATGGAAAAGGACAAGGATGGACCGGAAATAAAGGTTCTAAATTGGGGGAAGGCCGATTTTAATATGATAAGGCAGGATCTGGCCAATGTGGACTGGGATCAGCTACTTGAAGGAAAATCCACATCAGAGCAATGGGAGTCTTTCAGAAAGGAAATTGAGTGAGTACAATGGCAACATGTTCCCGTAAAGGTCAAGGGTGGGGCCAACAAGCCCAGGGAACCTTGGATGTCAAGGGATATACGAGAATGGATTAGGAAAAAAAGGGGGGCTTTTGGCAGATACAAAGGACTAAAGACAGAGGAAGCCCTAGGAGGAGTATAAAAAGTGCAGGGGGATACTTAAAAAAGAAATTAGGAGAGCGAGGAGGGGCCATGAAATAACACTGGCGAGCAAAATAAAGGAAAACCCTAAGGTGTTTTATAAGTATATTAAGGGCAAGAGGATAACTAGGGAAAGAGTAGGGCCCATTAGGGACCAAAGTGGCAAACTGTGTGTAGAGCCAGAGGATGTAGGTGGGGTTTTAAATGAATTTTTTGCATCTGTGTTCACTATGGAGAAGGACGATGTGGACATAGAAATCGGGCAGGGGGACTGTGATATACCTGAACATATTAGCATCGAGAGGGAGGAGGTACTAGTGGTTTTAGCAGGCTTAAAAGTGGATAAATCCCCAGGCTGCTGTGTGAGGCAAAGGAGGAGATTGCAGGGGCTCTGACACAAATTTTCAGAACCTCTCTGGCCACAGGGGATGTGCCAGAGGACTGGAGAACAGCTAACGTAGTACCATTATTCAAGAAGGGTAGTAGGGATAAACCAGGGAATTACAGGCCAGTGAGCCTATCAGTGGTAGGGAAATTATTGGAAAAACTTCTGAGGGACAGAATTAGTCTCCACTTGGAGAGGCAAGGATTAATTAGGGATAGCCAGCATTGCTTTGTCAAGGGAAGATCATGTCTGACCAATTTGATTGAATTTTTCAAGGGGGTGACTAGGTGTGTGGATGAGGGGAGTGCAGTGGATGTGGTTTACATGGATTTCAGTAAGGCTTTTGATAAAGTCCCGCATAGGAGACTGGTCAAGAAGGTAAGAGCCCATGGGATCCAGGGTGCCTTGGCACATTGGATCCAAAACTGGCTTAGTGGCAGAAGGCAGAGGGTGATGGTGGAAGGTTGTTTGTGTGACTGGAAGCCTGTGTCCAGTGGGGTACCGCAGGGATCGGTGCTGGGTTCCTTGCTGTTTGTGGTCTACATTAATGATTTGGATGTGAATGTAAAAGGTATGATCAGCAAGTTTGCAGATGAGACGAAAATTGGTGGGGTGGTAAATAGCGAGGCGGGAAGCCTCAGGCTACAGGACGATATAGATGGGTTGGTCAGATGGGCGGAACAGTGGCAAATGGAATTTAACCCTGAAAAGTGTGAGGTGATGCATTTTGGACGGACTAACAAGGCAAGGGAATACACAATGAATGGTAAGACCCTAGGAAAGACAGAGGATCAGAGGGACCTTGGTGTGCATGTACATCGATCCCTGAAGGCAGCAGAACAGGTGAATAAGGTGGTTAAAAAGGCATATGGGATACTTATATTCTATGCCTCGGCTAATGAAGGCAAGAGCAGGGAGGTTATGATGGAGCTGTACAAAACACTGGTAAGGCCACAGCTGGAGTACTGTGTGCAGTTCTGGTCGCCACACTATAGGAAGGATGCGAGATGCTTTGGAGAGGGTGCAGAGGAGATTTACCAGGATGTTACCTGGGCTGGAGCGCTTCAGCTATGAAGACTGGACAGGCTGGGGTTGTTTTCCTTGGAGCAGAGAAGGCTGAGGGGGGACCTGATTGAGGTATACAAAATTATGAGGGGCATCGATAGGGTGGATAGAAAGGAACTTTTCCCCTTAGTAGAGGGGTCAATAACAAGGGGGCATAGATTCAAGGTAAGGGGCAGGAGATTTAGAGGGAATTTGAGGAAGAACTTTTTCACCCAGAGGGTGGTTGGAATCTGGAACTCACTGCCTGAAAGGGTGGTGGAGGCAGGAACCCTCACAACTGTTGCCTCACAGCGCCAGGGACCCGGGTTCAAATCTGGCCTCAGGCGACTGTCTGTGTGGAGTTTGCACATTCTCCCCGTGTCTGCGTGGGTTTCCTCCGGGTGCTCCGGTTTCCTCCCACAGTCCAAAGATGTGCAGGTTAGGTTGATTTGGCTCTGATAAATTGACCCTTAGTGTTAGGAGATTAAATACATGGGGTTACAGGAATAGGGTGGGATATGTGTCGGTGCAGGCTCGATGGGCCGAAATGGCCTCGATCTGCACTGTAGATTCTGTGATTCTGTGAACATTCAAGAAGCATTTGGATGAGCACTTGAAATGCCATAGCATACAAGGCTACGGACCAAATGCTGGAAAATGGGATTAGATTAGGCAGGGCTTGATAGCCGGCGCGGATGCGATGGGCTGAAGGGCCTCTTTCTGTGCTGTATAACTCTATGACTCTATAACCGGTGACCAAAAGCTAATAAATAAAGCAGTTAATGACTACCACTAGGCAAGTCCAATATGGTACATCCAAATTGAAAATGTCTTTAAAAATAAATGAATTGATGCCAGGGGCTACTGTACAGAAGCTGTTTAGAGGCTGGAATTTAAGAATGTTACATGACAAACAGTTTCATCCCTCAACTATATCTATCTATTGTCATAAGCAAAAACCGTTATTTTGACAAGTTAAAATCAGTTATAATTCTTTTTGTTCAGGTTTAGGATTGGGCTGCGTTACCACTAGATCAAAGTCGCAGTGTTTGAACAGCACACAGTGGTGCAGTAGGTTGCAGAACCAAGCAGCGGTGGGATGTAGGTTCTGCTTTGCACGCTGCTGAGCTCTTGATTTCAGCCACATGATTCTGAGGCGGAAAAACCAGCAAAGGAGTTATCTCCATGCTACTTACATCAACCTCTCAGAACAGGGCTGGCAGATGGCAACCACAGTTATGTCCACGATTCAGCAAGATAGAAAGATTTCAACCCCCCTCCCAAAAACACCAGTTCTCAGTGTTAAATTTCAAATCAATAACTTGTGTCCATTTGGACTACTTTGGAAGATCAAAGTCACTGAATTATTTATTTGTACTCTTCGGCACAATATAAAATCAAAACCACACATTTTATCTTTCAGATTATTAGCAGCTCCATTACGGCTAACGGAATCTAGGTGCGCCAAATCTTACCTGCTCTGCAGGAGCCGTATTGGAAAACCTAGTTTGCTGACCAGACCCCCTGGTAGCCGAGCTGGTGTGCTCCCACGGTAATTTGTTCTTCCCTCGGCCAGCGCTTAATACTCTTCTGAATGAGGTATATTCATCTGTATTGGGGCTAGGTGATCCGTAGCCCAAAGAATGAGTCTCATGATCACCATGGTAACTGTGTGCACTCTGGGTTCTTCCACTAGCCAGCAGCCACTCAGTATCTGCTCCTAATGGCATCTGTATCCCTCTACCGTGGGCAGAAGATGGCATAGGTATCGCATATTCCACAAGTCCTTGAGGAGTTAATTTTGGCAGAGTTCTTCTGGCTAGTCTGGCTTGCACTGCAGCCATCACACCATCTCCATCTTCCTGCAACTCCACAGTATCCACTGCCTTAACTAAAAATGTCTTGTTAGAACCAATGGATGAAGCTAACATGGCAAAAGCCTCTAAAGCTGCATGGCGGATCTTTCTCTTGGAGTCAGTCAATGCTGGAGCAACAACATGACAAAGACTGGGCAAATCAAAATCTTCACTTGGATACGTCAAAAGTGAAGCAATGACAATATTTAATATTTCTTCCCTTACTCTAGAATTTTTGTGTTTTATATTGTCGAGCAGCATATCAAGTACTTTTTGAGGACCAACCTGCTTCATTAAACCCATAAAAACTTTCATATATTCCTGTTTGGTGACAACTTTATTGTCACCTAGTACTTTTATTGTTGCAGATGTAATGGGTTTGAGATAATTTACCACACCATGATTTAACTTAACTACCAGTAAGTTGATGATTTCCAATGTACCATGTACAACTTTAAAATTTGAGTCATCAAGCAAAGTACATAAAAAGCCAATAAAACCTAAAATAGCTGTAGAAGGCACAGTCATAAAATTAAAATCATCGACAACATTCTTTAGTTCTTCAACAGCGTGCGTTCTACTCTTATAATCTTCCCGGTCTAGAAGCCGAACATATAATTCTTGTGGAATTATTCTAAACTCCAGGTTACTATGGTCCTTCGAACCTGGCCTGGGGAATTGAGAGGCATCTTTACCGCTACCGATGGATTTCCCACGAAATCCCGAACTTGCCTTGAAGTTTCTACTTTGTTCCAGCTCAGGAACGTTACCTCCATTCAAATTGGCCTGTGGCTCAAATTTTATTTCCATTAATTTGTTATAATCTCTTCTAAGGGTCGGTGGCAAACGCTTTAAGTAAGAGTTGAACTCTTCATCGCCGATATGGTGTTTTATATGTCCCATAGTTGTAAATGCGGAGAACGGGTCATCCAGACTACTACCATTTAGTTTTTTAGCTAAACAAAGGGTTACATCAAATAAACTGTCGCTGTTGAATTCCTTAGTAAGCAAGATGGGTAAAATAATAGTTGTTGCTTTCCGAACAACAGGATCGTGGTTTTCAAGCCCATGCTCTATCAAAGCCCAGAAAACGTCCTTGGAGATGATAGAACATTTTAAATATACATGCAAAGTTTGCACCAGCTCTTTGCGCACGGTCGGGCTGTCGTCCCGGAGACTCCATATCAGCTTGGGTAGCACGGCAGCCCTACAGTAATTCAGATCCGAATCCGATCCTTGGATAATTTCTGAGATCAGCTGAATGCAGGAGACTTTGACTTCCCTTCTCCCGTCTACCAGCACTTCGCTTAAAGTTGAGAAGAGAGTTTTCTTGTTGTCAAAGACCAACCTCCCTGCGTTTTGCCTGACGTTGGCACGGAGGGCTTGGAGTGCCTCGGTGCGTTTGGTCAGAGTCTGGCTGCTGAGCTGCCGAAGAATGGCATCTTCTTCCATGTTAACCGCCGGGGAGCTGGGAAGCACCGCGGCTGCTTGGCTGCCGTTGCTGCTCGCCGACATCACGAGTATCGCTCCTGCGGGGGGAGCTGCCGCCGCTGCCGGCCACGTCTTTGCCTTCAGTGCGGTTAGCACTTGGGTAGCGGTGCTGTTCGTGCTTCAACGCTGGCCGAATGAACTCGGCAACTGAACCTGCCATGAAAGCGGCGCCCGGCCGAGCGCAAGCGACTGGAAACGCCGCCGTCTCCAGGGCTTCATGCCTTCCTCTCCCCTGACGTCGTTCAAGCGGTTTTTATGACATTTGTCTTTTATGTACAATAATAATCACCACGTTCACCTCCGCCCACACAGCGCCGTCACTCCCGCAACCTCACTTTTCTTCATAACAAACCGTCCCCGTCTCGTCTCGTCCCTCCCGCGCGCATACACACACACGCGCGGCGACTGCGCACTGCCGAACCTATCGCGCCCCCCACTCGGTTTGAAAAAAACTCGCATCAAAATGGCCGTAACCAGGCAAACCAGTCACGTGAACAAAACGAACCCTCGCTACAGAACGCTTCCATAGTGAAGAGAGGCCAACCCCCGACCCGGATGCTAACCACCTTTGCCCTCCCGCTCCCACCGTACGTCAATAGCACAAAGTATGCCGGGAATTGTAGTTCTAAAGCGTCACGTTGATAAGGCAACGCTGCGGGCATGAAAACTACAATTCCCAGAGTCACTTTGCGCTCCTGGAGGACTTTATTATATAAGTATAATAAAGTAATAGATCTTAAATCTCAACAACTGTGAGGTTGTTGTAATTTTAAACACGTAAGATGTTTTATAGTCTGCGATTTAACTGTTATTTGTGATTTTTTTTTTGTTGCTATAATAATCTTAGCCGGAAATTACGCACACCCCACCTGTTTTGTGTTTGTGTTTGATAGGTTTTGGGGGATTTGTTCGTTCATCTTCTGCTTGGCTGGTTATCATCGTAATTATATCAGGTGAGCTTGCTTGGATCCTACATTTCACATTTGATATATTTTATTTAGTTTAAATACAGTTGCTACTAAAGACGTCGTTCTAATAGATTTGCCCGTAACAGGCCCAGGCCCCCTACCTAATGAATAACTCCAGTGGATTGGTAGGTTAAGTTATTAAAAGTTAAAAGGTATGATTGTAAAATTATGTGTGTGTATACGTGAACTGTATTTTGTTTAGTGTTAGTTTAAAATATAAATTCAATATTTGAATGAAACCAACGCCACAAACCGAATTATACATATTAAAAAAAGTACGAACTTTTTTGTTTTAAGTTTTGAAGTCATTTTTCTTACCAAATGTTTTTCCGAATATTGTTCTTATTGCATTAAATAATCTCTCAAACCCTTGTCTAACGCAAATAAATATAACTGGATTGTTTTAATGCAAATTTATGGCCTAAATCCCCCTACTGATAATTTAATTTGCAACTGCAGAAAAACGAGTACAGGTATGAAGCGTTCTTTCAAACTCTTGACTTGAGAGGCATTAGATTTTTAAATGAGCAACAACGTTGAAAAGACAGTGACAGAGGAGTTAAAGTGGCACAATCTGCCTAACATTATGTTGTAATAGAAGGGCAAACCGCTTCAATTCCGAGAAAACTGGTAATCATCAACTATAACCCCAGTCTATTGACTTGTATGGCTCAAATGCTCATCTTGAATGTTAAATACTGCAGTTCCCTTTTTAAAAAAAAAAAAAAAAAAAAATTCTAAATTGGTTGCTTGACTAAAGCAAAATATTGTAATACAAAAAGCTTTTTATTTTTTATACTTAACAAATTAAAGTCAAATGCATTTTACTTGAGTCATTCTAAGCTGTAGATTGCAAAATCTGAACTGTACCACAATGGTTGTAGTAGACCTGTTCATAAGTAGATGTCTCCCAAATCTCTCTTTACCACACAAAGCAATGACTGAAAGTTTACCAACTTTTTCTAATTTTTCCCTGATTTTATTTGTAGAGGATCAATCTTATTTCAAAACCAGCATCAGTAAAACATAATGTTGGGTGTCTTAAGTTGTAATGATTGCACTATGACATCCACTTGAACTGCAGAAAAACGGTCAGTATGCACAACTTTAGCATTTTTTCCCTTTCAGACTTGAATTGTGCATTGGGAAAGTATTTTGAGCTGTACAATACTAAGTTGACTTACAGGTAGTGGTAGGAGCAATTTAAGATAATATACAAAAGTTTGATGTTCAGCATTAAGTCATACTGACTTAAGTTTGTTTTCTATATTCTATTGCTACTAGTATTCTAAGCCTAGTGACAACACTGTAATATTGTAAAAGTAATGTCATAAATATACTTTAAAGATAATAGAAAAACCAGAAAGCTGGAGCTGTACTTCGCCTGTGAGTGTGTTGTTCCTGACCATGGAGAAGTTGTGCATAATGCTGCAGTATTGGAAATTAAACATTACATTAACCAGGAATGCACTTCCTGAAAGATTTACAAGAATGATTCCAGGAATGAGGGACTTCAATTACGTTGATAGACTGGAGAAGCTGGGGTTGTTCTTCTTGGAGCAGAGACGGTTGAGAGGAGATTTGATAGAGGTATTCAAAATCATGAGAGGTCTAGACAGAGTAGATAGAGAGAAACTGTTCCCATTGGCAGAAGGGTCGAGAACCAGAGGACACAGATTTAAGGTGATTGGCAAAAGAACCAAAGGCGTCATAAGAAAAAAACTCTTTTATGCAGCGAGTGGTTAAGATCTGGAATGCACTTCCTGAAAGGGTAGTGGAGGCAGACTCAATCTTCTTTCAAAAGGGAGTTGGATAAGTATCTAAAGGAAAAAAGTTTGCAGGGCTACGGGGAAAGGGAGGGGAAGTGGGGCTCAACTGGCCGTATGGCCGCCTTCCGTGCTGTAACCATTCTATGATTCTATTATGCTATGACTGATGTTATTCGTCTCTGTGAGCACAAAAATAATAAAGACAATTGTCAGGTTGCCCAAATCGGACACCTTGGGTACTTGTACTGTTGTCATTATAACCACCGATAGCAATCTTTGTTAAATTGATTACAGTTTTAGAAGCTCAATTACTTATAAGGGAAGAGAACAGAGAAATGAAATTAGTTTGGGTAAAAGCAAGAAAATGGGACTGTGTAAAAACATAAAGGCCTCAATTCAGAGCAGGCAAGAAGAGCCAAATGCCTCTTCCTGCTCTAATATGTTCTGGCTTTGTTTTTGCATGGCTAGATTTAATAGGGAGCTTATTGTTATATTTAGGAAAGTTGAGCAGGATACTTAATGAGGGTCTGATTCCTTTCTTTATACTTTCTATCTGTCTTTCTACAATTTACTGTTTGTTGCATTGCAGTATATTGAATGTGGCTAATTAGCTGACAAGGGAACTGACCAATTATTTAATGAGTATCACTTTTACTGAACAGATATTTATCTATGCCACATCTACAATTTTATGCCTCTCTCTCTCAGATCATTTTGTCCTTATTACAGTGAGAGATGTTAGGCATTGAAGAATAGAAGAACTTTCTATTTGGAGCATTCTGTTAGTATTGAGCATTCCCAGGTCAACTACAACACAGTCAGATTTCTGGAATTCTGTTAGCATTGATCATCCCCGGGTCAACAAAAACACTGACATTCACAGCAAGTCTTCCTTTATTCTGCTCTAACTGTATCTGTGTCAAACTTAAGAGCACTCCTGCTGCACCAGAGATACTAGCCATCCTTGTGGCCTTTGAGTGAGATTTCAAACTAGTGTTACTGGTTAATGCACACTAGACACTGGGTTGAAACTACCCAAATTGACTTTTGTAGGATCCTTGCAATCAAAAAGAATCCTTCACCCCATTTAACTGTGTTGGTTTCAAATCCATATTCTAGTGGTGAAGGGACTGTGTGTTAATCCACTGTGCCATGCAGCTGCAGCAACCCTGAAGAAACTCAACACTATCCAGGACAAAGAAATCCATTTGATCGGCACCCCATCCGCTAGCTTAAATCTCCACCACCGATGTACCATGGTTGCAGCCATGGTACAATCTACAGGATGCACTGCAGCAAGCCGGCAAGTTTCTTCGGCAGCACCTCTCAAACCCTGACCTCTACCAACTAGGAGGACAAGGGCAGCAGGTGCATGGGAACACCATCGCCTTCAAGTTCCCCTCCGAGTCACACAACATCCTAACTTGGACATGTATCGCCGTTCCTTCATTGTTGCTGGGTTAAAATCCTGGACCACCTTCATCTCGCGGACTGCAGCGGTTTAAGAAGGCGGCTCATCTCCAGTTTCTCGGGCAGTTCAGGATAGGCAACAAATACCGACCGTGTCAGTGATGCCCACATCCCAAGAATGAATCTATTTTAAATCTGTTAATCTGTGTAATTCTGTCTAATATATATATTTCATTTCTTGAGAGGTTCATGGCAGATAGCAACTATATAATGTGATTGAATTCAACTGGAAGGGGATATTTGTCAATGTAGTGAGGTTCTTTGAATTTGAGTGTTTTTCACTATTTGGGAAAGGCTTTCAGGGATTGTGGGTTCAGTTTGCTTTGAGATTGTGAAGATAAAAAGCTGTGTGTATGTTTTAATGCTCTTTTTCAGGTTGCTGTTTTAACTTCATAATTTTGGGTGCAGTTAGCAGAAGGTAGAGGGAAACCTTGAGATTGCATGTACCACCTAGATTAATCTTCCACTGCACCACCTGCTGTCCTTGCAAGTGATTCCAGTTGTGGTAGTGCTCAGTAGCTCAAGACCTGGAATTAGCCTCTTTTGTAGTTAAAGTAAGGGCACAGGAGTGGAATTGACTGGTGCTACAGAGACCGATTGGGAGTCCGTTCACTGAAGAACTGGCCAGTTGTTTCATGAATATTCCCATTCAAAGTTCTCAAATAAATGCAAGCATTGCTTGTACAAGCATGAAGAAAGTCTTTGTTTGCTAGTAGCTGTTTCTATGCTTGTGTATGTGAGGTATTCATCGTTCATTAAATTTGATTAGATAAGTTTTTGAGAGTAAATAACCAACTAGGTTTAAAAATCTGTTTAGCCTGAAGATGCAGGGATCAACAATAGGTTCTTGGGGCACTTTGTATTGGCCATTGCTGGAAATGTGCTGGTTGTGTTGGGGCAGGTAGGAGTGGAACCATACAAGTGCAAGAACTGGACAACAGAGGAGAGGTTGACAGAGAAGAGTTGTATGGTCAACTGTGTCAAATGCCATGGAGGTTGTGGCGGACAAAGGGAAATAATGCACAGTGATCACAGCCATGGAGTATATCATTTGTGCCTTTGGCCACAGCTTCTAGTTCTGAAACTGACCGAATGATGCTCTGTTGCCGTGTAAATCTCAGCGTTTCCAGTATCTTAAAATCCTTTTGGTTCTGAGTATCTTTGACAGAGAACGAAGTAGAAATTTCAAGTGCCTTCACATTTGAATGATCTTGTAGAAAAACTGTTCACTGTGCTGAAGTCAGTGTCAGAAATGTAGGTCATACATGAGACGTTACTCATTGAGGTACAAAAAGCAGATAGTGGGTTCCGAATTGAGGTGGATTGGCATTGTAGCAGAAAAATCATATATAATTTGTTACTTTGCAAATAATTCAGATGATTTTCCTGCCCAGGATACATCCTAGCTCCAGAAGAAGACGTACTGGTGATGTGATGAACAAAGGTTAACATGTGGTTGGTCTTTCTCTCCTCCCACCCCAAAGCTCTGCTACATTTGGGATTTTGCTATGTGTGAAGATTACACTGAAGTGGCTCGCCTTGTGTTGCACCAATTGACTGTCCAAGTTAGAAACACAGAAGTTTGAGCAATCCATTGCCCTGTTCTCTCTCCATAAAACCTCTCTCTTTCTCTCTACTTCAAGTATTTATTTCCTCTTTTTAAAAAATGCAATGCTCTCTGTCTCAACTACTCCCTCTGGCAAAGTATTCCGTACTCTTAACACTTTGCATAAAGAAACTTCTCCAAACCGCTGCACTCTTAGTGACAATTTTAAATTGATGACACCCTGTTACTGATCCAACCAGAAGAATTAGTTTTGCCCTAGTCCCCATTTTAAAACCCTTCATAATTTAAAAAAACCTCTTACATTTCCTTGGCCTTCTCCGCTCCATTGGAAATGGCCCCAGTATCTCCAGTCTGTCCTGTTAACTATAGTTATTAATCCCTGGTATGATCTTGGTGGATTTACGCTGTACACTCTCTGTTGCTATAACGAGGTACCGTAAACTGCATTCAGTTCTCTTGGCTGTAGCATACTGCAAACGTAGCCTAACCATTATTTTGTGCAAATTGATCATTACTTCTTTACTCTTGTACTCCAATTCTTTCTTTAAAAAGTTCAAAATGCTATTTTTTTTATGGCTTTACCTGCTTGCATTTGCACTTTCATGGAATTATGTAGTTGATCCCCTAGATATCTCTGTTTATACACACCATTCGGTGCTTTCCATTAAGTTTCTACTCCCATTCCTTGTTTTCCTTCCCAAATGCATTACCTTGCCCTTCTCCACGTTAAATTGCATCTGCCATGGGTCTGCCCATTCCACTAAACTGTATATGTCCTCCTGAAAGCTTTTGCACTTCTCACTGTCTGCCAGCCCTAGACTTTTGTGTTGTAAGCACATTTTGATATATGCCCCCTATGCCCAAGTCCATATAATCTATTTACCGAATACAAAAGTAGATCAAGCACTGACCCCTGGGTTAAACAGTGGGATTCTTTTAATACTAACCCTCTGAAATTGGACTGGGTAAAACAATATTGTGCTTTTCAATAGGAAAGGTTAACTGGTTACAGCATTTAAAATAGTTGTTTCATGATTGCCCAAAGTTTGGTGTCTGGTTAATTAAACATCATGACTGGACTTCAATTACAGTCACTTCTTTTAGATATTTGTTTCAGAAGCTGCCTCCTCAGTATTGAAATTTTAATACTGCTTTTTTTCTAACTAAAGATGAACAAATGCATGTGTGTATGTCCTGTAATAGTTACAGAATTGTAGAACTCTTTTCTAGTGGTGAATGGATTATTGAGGGGATTGTCCCATATGTCCATTTTAAGCAGGATAAAGAGCAGCCTGCATTTTAAAAAAAACTCTTAATGGTTGTATACATTATCAGTGCTGTCATTTGAATTATTGACCTGATTTTATTAAAATATTCTAGATTGCCTTTTGACTTCTCCACATGTAAAGAAATACTTGCCACAGAGTAAGCCCTTAGTAAGTACATCTAAAATTAATGAGTGGTTTTAAATGATCTGGTTGTTACTGGCATCAAGATTTTTAATAACCACTGATGTACCTTGGATCACTACTATTGTTTCAAGATCTAAATATTCTTTTTAATTTTTTTAATTTTTTTTTATTTGAGAAGGGTTGTCTATTTGAAGCAGTTTTTATTTAAACAATTTGTTTATGGTGAATATTTTTTATACCAAGTTCTAATATTGTAATGGATAAAGGTTTCTTGGTTACAGTTGGATATTTTGTTCTGATTATCCTTTATTCTCTCATTCAGATGGACCAGTCCCCTCAATCCTACATGCTTGCCAATCTGACTCATCCACATTCTGAGCAGTTACTGCAGGGATTGAATCTTCTTCGGCAGCATCGTGAGCTCTGCGACATCATCCTCAGGGTTGGTGATGTCAAGATCCATGCACATAAGGTGGTGCTGGCCAGCATCAGCCCATACTTCAAAGCCATGTTTACTGGGAACCTATCGGAGAATGAAAACTCTGAAGTTGAATTCCAGTGTATTGATGAGGCTGCTTTGCAGGCTATTGTCGAATATGCCTATACAGGAACTATATTTATTTCACAAGATACAGTAGAATCTCTACTACCAGCTGCAAATTTGCTTCAAATCAAACTAGTACTGAAGGAATGTTGTACATTCCTTGAAAGCCAGCTTGATCCTGGCAACTGCATTGGCATTTCCCGGTTTGCTGAAACATATGGTTGCCATGACTTGTACCTTGCTGCCAACAAGTACATTTGTCAGAATTTTGAAGAGGTTTGTCAGACTGAGGAGTTTTTTGAGCTGAACCACACAGAGTTAGATGAAATAATTTCAAATGACTGTCTGAATGTTGTGACTGAGGAGTCTGTTTTTTATGCATTGGAGTCATGGATTAAATATGATGTGCAAGAAAGACAAAAATATCTGGCACAGCTATTGCACTGTGTCCGATTGCCATTGCTAAGTGTGAAGTTTCTGACGAGATTATACGAAGCAAATCAGCTAATTCGTGATGAGCATACCTGCAAGCACCTTCTAAATGAGGCACTTAAGTATCATTTTATGCCGGAGCACAGATTTTCCCATCAGACTGAGTTATTGACACGGCCACGTTGTGCTCCCAAAGTACTTTGTGCCGTTGGTGGAAAAACTGGACTGTTTGCTACATTAGACAGGTAAGTCGTTCAAGCAAGGTAGAATCCAAATGAACAAGCATCACTTATTTTCATACAGATAGTGTGGAAAAAATCAGCATCTCTCATTTTATCTGCATGTAGTATTTTGGTGGATGTACACTTATTAAGGTGATGGATCATAGTAGTTTGTAATGGAAACATTCCACATTTTGTGCAGTGTCTCCATCTGCTATGCCATTGGTTAAATGCAGTCGGGTATATGCCTTATAATACAACTATATGCATAGACACATCTGTACGGAAAGCACACACTCAAATGTACACACTGTTTGTCATCCCTTCAGTTTATTGTCTTTGCCATAATAAGGATATATGTTTTGACTCTTGTACTATATTTGTCTTTTGTGCTATATTTGGTAACTTGCTAAATCTACTATAAACATATCTCAACTTTTCCTATGTTCAACACAAGTGAGAAGTACCTGTGAAATAAAAAGATGACTGACCAGACAGCCCCGCTCATTTTATTGGTCTTGGAAAGGTTGATCTGCTCAAAGCCTTTCCCCCAACATTTAGCAATGTACATTTTTAGATTGTGGAGGGGAGAATCCCTGCTCTCTAGACATTTTAAATCTAGGTACGGTAGAGTTGACAAGTGTCCCCTGAGCATTTTGTAAACCATGTTTGACGCTGCATTTAATTTACACTTCATTCAGTACAAGGCTACAATCTTTGAGGAGTGTCACTGCTTCGCTTCGGAGCGAGGTCTGACTCCTCCGAGTTTTACACTGCAAGATTAGAATTGGTGCAAAATAGAAATTGTGCTGCACTGGCTCTACACTTGTATCCTAAGTGTGGCGATAGATGTGTTGGACACCCAGCTGACCAGAAACATTGTAAGATGCTTCTATTTAATTATCTGTTCAGAGTGACAAAGTTCTGTTTTACCACTCTGATCGGGAAGAACTTGGTTTTCTATTTGGAAACCCACACATGTTATAAATGGAAGGTATACATTTTTAGATTGTGGAGGGGAGAATCCCTGCTCTCATTTTATATACATTTCCTTGTGATGCTGAAAATTATTAGATTTAGTTGCTCATGAACTCTAGTCTGTCTGACTTGCAGAGAAAATGTGCTGTTGCCAGCAGCAGTATCACCTCCCAAGAATTGAAATTCATGTCAGTGCATTCATCTCTATCAAATCTGACATGGAGTAAGACATCAACTCTATGTATTGTAACTGCATGTAAGCATATGTATGCGGCAGATATCTGGAATATTGTAATCTACCCTCTTCTACACCCCTGCCTCATTGTTTTAAATTAAATTCTTCAACTCTTATTCTGTTAAGCAGACAGTTACACCTGTTCTAAATCCTTAAGTACTTATCTCAATAAAGGCTGGTTTATCTTATTAACCAGTCTTAAGTAATTGGTCTTTGGTCCTAGGGTACCTTTGGCAAATGGACATGCTAAGAACTATTGCTGTGCCCATCTCCAAAATGTAGGAGGTTTTTATTGCCTCAAGATTCCAAATATACAATGAACATAACTTTAAGCCTTTGATTGCATAAAGAGTGACAACTGTTTTGGAACTATTTTCAAAATCTGGCAATAGTTCTTCTGGGAGAGGAAAATAGACTGCTTGTTTACCTATAAGTTTTAAAATGATTTCCAAAAAGCAACTACAAATGTTTTGAAAATGGGCTTTATTATTTATTGGAAGATTCAAGATCAAACGTTCTGAATTTCTCTTAATTTTAAGTAGAATGTTGAACCACATAGCCAAAACAGTAGGGCACAAATTGGAGACATTCTTGCTCAAGCTAAGTCGTGCTTTGGTCAATCTATGCTTTGAGTACCAATCCAATCTGGTCACAGGGGAGGTAATCAAAGGTAGTCAGAAAAGAGCCCCGAGACTGATGCCTTGCAACAGAAATGAGTTGTGGGGAAAGACTGGAGAAACCTAGGCTGTTTAGCCTTGAAAGGAGGTGATTGACATTACTTTTTTTATTTTAGTTATCTTCATTTAAAAATCAGTTTGAGTGGACCAAACCCCATCTAAATGTTACTGTTAACACACTTTTTAAAGGGTGGTATTTCTATGAATCCCTTTGGGGGAGCAAGAGAGGGGAGGTTTAGTCCTGCCAAGTACCACAATTCCACAGGCCGATTTCAAAATCGGACCAGGCATTATTGAAGAAACAGTTGGACGTTGTGTTTCTGGATTTTTTTTTTTTTTTAATTTAAATTTTGAACATTTTACAGTAAATGACATTTACAGAGCTCAAGCCTCGGCTCTTTGTACAAAGTCACACGCCCTCATGCCTACAAGACAGGGGTCCCAGTCTCTGCAAGTTGGTGATGTGATCTCCGAGCTTCTTGGTCATGTTATTGACCTAAGGGGGCTGAATTAATTTCCTCATTTGTGGTCTTTAGATAATGTCTGATTGTATTTAGTGCTCTGTATGACCTCATCGGCTTGCGCGTCATGCAGTGTTTCCTGTAATTTATTTGGGTGCGTGGCCCCTTTGTGGCTGTGCGGCACATTCAAATTTTCGCGCATGTGTGGTTATTCCAGTTGAAAAGCCAGTGAGCGGCCTGCGCGGGAGCTCCAGACCGCTTAAAGGGTACATTGGTGCCACAGATAATCAATAGGTACTGTTTTACAATATACAGTTCCATAAATAAAATCGGCCACCCAAGATCGGGCTCTTCATGAGTTCTTGTAAATTTAAAAAAAAAAAGTCCATTGCTACTAATCAATAATAGCATTGCTTCACAGTACAGCAGGTTTAACCAAGTACAAAATGCTCTGTTTAATGCATATTAATGATCCGATGTAGCAGAGATTCATTCGTTGAAATTAATCAACAGCAGACTTTACATAAGGCTCTATTTATTTATTTTAGCTATTCAACCATGGAAAAAAAACTTTGGCAACCATTTTAAAGCTGAAAAATAGTAGAAAACTTGAGAGCCAAGTAAAAGTAGCACTGCATCCGAAATGGCCCTAAAAACAATTGCATTGTATTAAGGGGCAGCTGCCCTTATATTTTTCAGATTGCTGAACTTGTAATTATAGTCCTAAATTCATCTAAGCAAACTTTTTTCCTTTGTTGTTAATGCATATGTTGGCTCCTACACGACGCCAGTACAGACACGATCGGCCGAATGGCTGTGTGCAGTAAAATGCTATACTACTAAATCCGTTTTTTTTGTTTGGCTGGTATTACGTCACCCTGTTGAAATAATCTTTTGAGAATTGTTTTGCTGCTTTTCCATAGTCCAGTTGCTACTTTTACTTTTCTGATGCCTCCACTTTTTGCTTGTAACCTCTTTGGAGATGCCAAATGTTTTTCAAAAGTACTAGTTGCTATTTTGATATCTCTTCAGTAGACATTTTTAGGGGTGCCTGCTCCAATTGTTGTTCTATATCCATATTTAGGGGTCCTCGTAGTTGATAAATGCAGCTTGGTCACAGTTCTGTGGGACTGTGCTGATGAAGTGAGCTTTGGTCTTTTCAATGACCACGGAATCCCAATGCAAGTTAGGGTTGTGGCATAAAAAAGTATATCTCCAAACACTTCTTTATGCTGCATGACCCCGAGGCATGCAGTGGAAAGGCTTCCTTTGGCCCATGTTGTGGCCCAGGTCTAAGCTTTGAGGTGTATGTGACAAAAAGGAGAAATGGTTACAGGGAGGGAGGGCCGCAGCCTGTATTAATATGGTACTCGGCACCCTAGAAGGGCTGCCACTTATGCAGGAACCTTTGCCAAAGCTGGTCGCATGACCATCTGGATGAAATATTTGTTGACTAATACACTGCATTAGATTTGTATGTTTAGAATAGTAAGTAGTTTGGTGCATTTAAAGCTATTCTACGTAGGTTCGTCCACCACTCCAGAGTTGTCTATCTTTCTTCCACCTCTGTAACATAGCCTGACTCTGCCCCGCCTCAGCTCATCTGCTGCTGAAACCCTCATCCATGCCTTTGTTACCTCTAGACTTGACTATTTCCACACACTCCTGGCCAGCCACCCAGCTTCCACCCTGCATAAACTTGAGCTCATCCAAAACTCTTCTGCCCGTATCCTAACTCGCACCAAGTCCCATTCACCCATCACTCCTGTGCTCGCTGACCTACATTGGCTCCTGGTCTGTCAGTGCCTCAATTTTAAAATTCTCCTCCTTGGTTTTTAAACTCCCTCCATGGCCTCGCCCCTCTATTTCTGTAGCCTCCTCCAGCCCTATAAGCCTTTGAGATCTCTGCGCTCCTCCAATTCTGGCCTCTGTGCAACCCCGGCTTTAATCGCTCCACCATTGACAGCCGTGCCTTTAGCTGCCAAGGCCCTAAGCTCTGGAATTCCCTCCCTAAACCTCTCTACCTCTCCTCCTTTTAAGATGCTCCTTAAAACCTACGTCTTTGTCCAAGCTTTTGGTCATTTGTCCTAATATCTCCTCATGTGGCTCGGTGTCAAATTTTGTTCGATAACGCTCATGTGAAATGCCAAGGGATGTTTTACTACATTAAAGGCGCTATATACATGCAAGTTGTTGCTTACCTGATGAAGCTCTGAGGTGTGGTGTGACTGGCTACAAGGTTTCTCTCTCTCATCCTCCTTGAAACTTACCTCTTTGACCAAGCTTTCAGTCACATCTTAATATCTCCTTTGGCTCTGTCAGTTTTTGTCATCTTATACTATTGTGAAGCGCTTTGGAACGTTTTCCTACATTTAAAGGCGTTCTATAAATGTTGCTGTAAACTGCAATCCTTTTATGAAATGATCTAACTTTTTTAATTTGTATAATTTTTCCTTCCCCATCCCTTCTGTAGCGTGGAGATGTACTTCCCTCAGACAGACTCCTGGACAGGTTTGGCACCACTCAGTAGTCCGCGCTATGAATGTGGAGTTGCTGTTGTTGATCAGAAACTTTATGTGGTAGGAGGAATTGCAACCCACATTCAGCAAGGCATCAATTATCGGAAACATGAGAATTTGGTGGAAGGTTGGAACCCGGAGACAAACAAATGGACATCTGTAGAAAGAATGAGTGAATGCCGAAGCACCCTTGGAGTGGCAGTATTAGCAGGCGAACTGTATGCACTAGGTGGTTATGATGGGGAAAATTACTTGCAGTCTGTGGAAAAATACATTCCTAAAGTCAAAAAGTGGCAGCCAGTTGCACCTATGGTGAAAAGTCGAAGCTGTTTTGCAGCTGCAGTTTTAGATGGAATGATATATGCTATAGGAGGCTATGGCCCTGCTCACATGAACAGGTAAAGCAGTACACTTTTTGTTGCGTAAAATATAACTTTTTAAACATTCAAAAATAGAGTTATAGATTATTACTTTAAAAGTAATTTTGTATTTAAGAGCAAATGGTAGAAATTTCAAAAATATTTATTGTAATTCATTAAACCAAAATCTCTTATTTTGTTCCACAATTTTCTCTTCTCTGAAGGTGCTGGCTCTTGCTAAGGTACAGTATCATGGATGCCAGTAACCCTTTAGCACCTCCATTCGCTGCCCAATTGGTGATTCTTCACACGTGATTGCTTACAACAAACTTCTGCATGATATTTAACACTTGGTGTGGAGAGTCTGTCTTCACTTAGTCTGCAGAATGCCCTCTCCACATCTCATTTAATCCTATCCAGCAGCAATGATTGAATTGTGAACAAGAATGGGAACCCTATCTGCGTGTGGGTTTTGCACCCCACCACCTCCCACCCCGGCCTCTCTGGCTGAGATCAGCTAACTCCATGTGTAAGGAATAGAACCTCCAAGTTTCTGCTCTTTGGGTTTTGTATCTTGTCCTTTACCCATTAAACCACCAGACAGGCCAGTGTGGTCAAACTTAACAATGAATGTTTGAGTTAAGACCACAAGACTGTTACTAGGGAGCATTAGTTGTGCCAAGTACAAATAGTTTAACCACTTGGGAAAATTTCAGAAATTAATCTATTGTCTTTCACATTCTAACAAAAGTTTACTTTGTGAGCTTTTTAATCATAAAAATACATGTGTGTAAGTTTTTAATTTTTCAAAGAATGACCAAATAACTCTCTGAATCAATTTCCAGATGTCAAACTTTGGGGGAAAAGATGACTATTGGCCCAAGAGGTCAGCAGTTTGGGGAGTGCCCCATTTCTTGGACAAACCAAATTTGCCTGCCTTTTCTAATAATCAAATTGTCACATTTTGAAATATTACTCAATTTTATGTACTGAAATAGTTCTACAATTGAACATTACCTGAACTAATTAGGTCCCAGTTTGAATTTTTTTACCATGTGTTTCTACCTAAAATTGCAGGTACGGTTGCTTATTGTGAATTACTGGACTTCGTTCAGAATTAAAAAAAATTTTTTTTTTTTAAATTCTATACAAAATTTATGGGGTTTTTTATGAATGCAAAATTGTTCTTTGCAAGCATTCAGTCTGAGTGAATACAAAGCTGCCCACAATTTGTCACTAAATTGACAATCTCACTTGGTCAATTTAAACATAGCTCATGTGAAAAAGGAAAATTCGTGATACACTTCTGAAATTATGGTTAATGGATGTTAGAATTATAGAATGGTTACAGCACGGAAGTAGGTCATTTGACCCGTTGAGCCCGTGCCGGCTCTCTGCAAGAGCACTTCAGCTAGTCCCACTCCCCCACCCTTTCCCCGTAGCCCTGCAAATTTCTTTCCTTCAGGTACTTATCCAACTCCCTTTTGAAAGCTGTGATTGAATCTGCCTCCACCACCCTTTCAGGCAGTGCATTCCAGATCTTCACTACTCGCTGTGTTTTTAAAAAAAAAAAAAAAGAAGTTTTCTTACATTGCCTTTGGTTCTTTTGCTAATCACTTTTTGGTTCTTGACTTTTCTGCCAATGGGAACAGTTTCCCTCTATCTACTCTGTCCAGACCCCTCATGATTTTGAACACCTCTATCAAATCTCCCCTCAATCTTCTCTGCTTCAAGGAGAACAACCCCAGCTTCTCCAGTCTATCAATGTAACTGAAGTCCCTCATTCCTGGAATCATTCTCATAAATCTTTTCTGCACCCTCTCTAAGGCCTTCACATCCTTCCCAAAGTGTGGTGCCCAGAATTGGACACATTACTCCAGTTGGGGCCAAACCAGTGTTTTATAAAGGTTCATCATAATTTCCACACTTTTGTACTCTGTACCTCTGTTCATGAAGCCCAGGATCCCGTAAGCCTTTTTAACTGCTTTCTCAACCTGCCCTGCCACCTTCAACGATTTATGCACATATACCCCCAGGTCTCTGTGCACCCCCTTCAGGATTGTACCCTTTAGTTTATATGTCCTCTCCTCATTCTTTCTACCAAAATGTATAATTTCACACTTTTCTGCATTAAATTTCATCTGCCACGTGTCCGCCCATTTCACCAGCCCTGTACACCCACGTCCAAGTCATTAATACATATCAAGAAAAGCAGTGGTCCTAGAACCGACCCCTGGGGAACACCACTGTATACCTTCCTCCAGTTCAAAAAGCAACCGTTCGCCACTACTCTCTGTTTCCTATCATTTAGCCAATTCCGTATCCATGCTGCCACTGTCCCTTTTATTCCATGGGCTTCAACTTTGCTGGCAAGCCTATTATGTGGCACCTAGTCAAACGCCTTTTGGAAATCCATGTACACTACGTCAACTGCATTACCCTCATCAACCCTCGTTACCTCATCTAAAAACTCAAATCAAGTTCGTTAAACACGATTTGCCTTTAACAAATCCATGCTGGCTTTCCTTAATTAATCCACACTTGTCCAAGTGACCAGTAATCCGGGACAACATTAACAGTTTCTAAAAGCTTCCCCACTATTGAGGTCAAACTGACTGGCCTGTAGTTGCTGGGTTCATCTTTACACCTTTTTTTGAACAATGGTATAACATTTGCAATTCTCCAGTCCTCTGGCACCACCCCCGTATCTAAGGAGGATTGGAATATTATGGCCAGTACCGCCGCAATATCCTCCCTCAATTCCCTCCGCATCCTAGGATGCATCCCATCCGCTCCTGGTGATTTATCTACTTTAAGTACAGCCAGCCTTTCTAATACCTCTATCAATTTTTATCCTAGCAAGCATCTCCACTACAGGTAGACTACCCTTTATCCGGACTTCCGAAAACCGAAACCCTCTAAAAACCGAAGGTTTTTTCGTTCAGCGTAAGTCGTGCGTACGAACGAAAAAACCTTCGGTTTTTAGAGGGTTCTGGTTTCGGAAGTTCGGATAAAGGGTAAGTCGTGCGCACGACCACACCGCCGACCCCGACAACCGCCGACGCCAGCCCCGACAACCTCCGACCCCCCCCGCCGGCCCCGACAACCGCCGGCCCCGACAACCGCCGGCCCCGACAACCGCCGACCCCCCCGCCGGCCCCGACAACCGCCAACCCCGCCAGCCCCGACAACCTCCGACCCCCCCGCCGGCCCCGACAACCGCCGGCCCCGACAACCGCCGACCCCGCCAGCCCCGACAACCGCCGACCCCCCCGCCGGCCCCGACAACCGCCGACGCCGACCCCGACTGACTTACGCTGAGCAGCGTAAGTCGTGCGCACGACCCCCCCCGCGGACCCCCGCCGACCCACCTTCCGAAATCCGAAATTCTCCTTTATCCGAAACTTGGCTGGTCCTGAGGTTTTCGGATAAAGGATAGTCTACCTGTACCTCCTCCTTTACTATGTCTATGGCAGCATCCTCTTGGTGAAGACAGATGCAAAGTACTCATTTAGTACCTCAGCCATACCCTCTGCCTCCATGCACAGGTCTCCTTTTTGGTCCCTAATTTCTCATATCTCTTACATCTGTCGTTTTTTTTGCTTCATCATATTCTCTATCTCTTTCGTCATCCTGAGAGCCCTGACTTTAGTTGCCCTGCCTTTCCCCCTAGTGGGAATGTACCTCAACTGTACCTGAACCATTTCCTCTTTAAAGGCAGCCCATTGTTCCATTACAGTTTTGCCTGCCAATCTTTGATTCCAGTTTACCTGGGCCAGATCTGTTCTCATCCCACTGAAATTGGCCTTCCCCCAGTTAAACAGTTTTACTCTAGATTGCTCCCTGTCTTTTTCCATAGCTAACCTAAACCTTATGATACTATGATCACTGTTCTCTAAATGTTCACCTACTGACACTTGCTCCACTTGACCTACCTCATTCCCCAGAACCAGATCCAGCAATGTCTCCTCCCTTATTGGGCCGGAAACATACTGATCAAGAAAGTTCTCCTGAACACACTTCAGAAATTCTTTCTCTCCTCTGCCCTTAACACTATTACGATCCCAGTCTATATTAGGATAGTTGAAGTCCCCCATTATTACTGCTCTATAGTTCTTGCACCTCTCTGTAATTTCTCTGCAAATTTGCTCCTCCATATTTTTCCCCACTAGTTGGTGGTCTATAGAATACACCTAGTCATGTAATGGCACCTTTTATTATTAACACTAGCCATATAGATTCTGTTCTTGACCCCTCCAGGATACCCTCTCTCTCCAGCACTGTAACATTCTTGACCAATACTGCCACACCACCTCCTATCTTTTCTGAACACCTTATAAACAGGAATATTTAATACCCAGTCCTGTCCTTTTTTGAGACAGGTTTCAGTTATTGCCACAACATCATATTTCCATGTGGCTATTTGTGTCTGCAGCTCACATACCTTGTTTACTACGCTTCGTGCGTTCACATACATACACTGTAAATCAATCTTAGACCATCCTGTATTCTTAGTTTGATCCCACCTAATACCTTGCTATTTCTTACTTTAGTGCTCTCTTCCTCTCCCAATCCGTTGAGCACTTTATTTCCTCTTTCTAATGTTACATCCTGGTGCCCATTCCCCTGCCAAATTAGTTTAAACCCTCCCCAACAGCACTAGCAAACCTCCCCGCGAGGATATTGGTTCCAGCCCTGTTGAGGTGCAACCCGTCCGACCTGTATAGGTCCTACCTCCTCCAGAACCGGTCCCAATGCCCCAGGAATCTAAAGCCTTCTCTCCTGCACCATCTCTCCAGCCATGCGCTATCCTCCTATTTCTATGCTCACTAGCACGTGGCACCGGGAGTAATCCGGAGATTAATACCTTTAAGGTCCTGCTCTTTAATCTCTTTCCTAGCTCCC
Source organism: Somniosus microcephalus (assembly GCF_052327205.1). NCBI lineage: Eukaryota > Metazoa > Chordata > Chondrichthyes > Squaliformes > Somniosidae > Somniosus > Somniosus microcephalus. Next base: position 55,132,370 of record NC_140998.1, on the reverse strand, counting down.
TAAAATCTGCCTGCAGGACTTCGTCCCTCTTTCTACCTATGTCGTTGGTACTGATATGGACCATGACCTCTGGCTGTTCACCCTCCCGCCTCAGAATGAGCTGCAGCCGCTCGGTGACATCCTTGACCCTGGCACCAGGGAGGCAACATATCATCCTTGTCACATCTGTGGCTGCAGAAACACCTGTCTGCTCCCCTAACTATCGAATCCCCTACCACTATTGCTTCCCACTCTTCTTTCTTCCCCCCCAGTACAGCTGAGCCACCTGTGGTGCTGCAGACTTGGCTCTGGCTATACTCCCCAGAGGAACCGTCGCCCTCACCAGCACTCTGAACCGAATACTGGTTGGAGAGCGAGATGCACTACCTGCCTGATCCTCCTCTTCTGTCTGGTGGTCACCCATTCCCTTTCTGCCTGCTCTCAGCCTCACAGATGCACCACAGTGACGCCAGCTGCTGCTCAAACTCCAAAACCCGGAGCTCGAGCTCCTCCAGCTGACGACACTTCCTGCACATGTGGTTCTCCGGGACACGGGAAGCGTCCTGGAGTCCCCATGTGGCACAGGATGTGCATTCCATGGGACTGAGCTGCCCTGCCCTATCTTTACTTAATAGACTATTAACTAGAAACACTTACCAGCTAGTCGCCAATCAGCTCCTTCCCTGGTTGTGACGTCACTTTAGCTGTTTTACAGTTGTTGCTTTTGTTGCTGTTTTCGCTGGCGGTACTCCGCCTCCTCGCCACCGCTGCTCTGGTCTGCGCTCTCTCTGGGCCTCCTGCTCGATTTATACTCTGCCGCCGCTGCTCCAGTCTATTGTAGAGACAATAGAGTTGTACTGTACATCTTGGAGTCCTTGAAATTGATACTGGGTGCCAAAAACTGGGGAAGTAGTCATTTTCCCAACGCTGATATCACTCTAAGCAGAAAAATTCACCCAAAAATATAACATTTATAAAGTGCTGTATAAATCAGAAACTCTGTTTTTATCTATGAAAATCCTGATATCTCTCAGAGTTTTCTCTAAACAAATGGTTTATATATTATGCCAATATAACTACTTGACTCATGTTTCATACATAAAAACATCTTTCAGTTCTTGAAAATAAATATAAATTTTGGGGCCTTCCCTTAATGGCCTGGTGTGTAAATGTACCTTGTGTTGTAGTACTGAACTATACAGTTCTGGAAAATCCTGATTTGATCTCTGGCCTCTAATGAATTAGCTGACCTCAGCCAAGATTTGTTGGGACACTATACAGTAATTAACCTTGATGATCCCTGGGTTAGGGAGAGGGGGATAATTTTGTCAGGTTCTGGTGTTTGATTGCTAACCAATGACATCCTCTGGAATCAAATAGACCTTCAACACTTGCTAACTGGGCTCACACATGGAGGTGCTAGAGAGCCTCTGCCCCAGCATGAGGTGCTAAAGAGCCTCTGCTCCAGCAGGAGTCACTACCTTCAGGAAATAAGTGGAGGGGGAAATTGGTAGGGGAATCAACGTTTTAGTGATTGTGCCATTTCTGTTCCCACACACCACCCTGTCTTTTTTTAAGTCTCTGAAATTGGTAAGTTAGTGGTTATCAAACTGTGTTGAAATTAGTCTTGTGGAGAGCCACATGTATAGTAACTTGTTATCTGACTTGAGCTTTTCCACTTGAAGCAGCAATTGGAAAAATCATGTACAAGTGGAATTTAATCTACCTCCTACTTTTTACCTTTTTGTGTGTGAAAATAGTGTGGAGCGTTATGATCCAAGCAAAGATTCCTGGGAGATGGTGGCTCCGATGGCTGATAAAAGAATTAACTTTGGTGTTGGTTCAATGCTTGGATTTATCTTTGTTGTTGGTGGACACAATGGTGTGTCGCACTTGCAAAGTGTTGAGAGATATGAACCCCATCAAAATCAGTGGACCTTGTGCAGGCCGATGAATGATCCTCGAACAGGTAAATGAGTCATTTAGGTAGTCTCCGATCCAGTCTTGTGATGTTGCAATCTGTGAAAAACATTTAGTGTATGTAGTCTTAAACGATCTTTTAACAAAATTGATTTAATTAAATTATTACAGTTGTGATAGAGAGGAGTCCAGATCTTTTAACTGTACAATATTTGTTTATTTGTCCACCTAATTTTATGGAGTTTGTTTTGATCAATGTCTTTTTTTCTCCTCATGACAGGAGTTGGTGCAGCCATTGTAGATAACTACCTCTATGTGGTGGGAGGTCACTCAGGGTCATCATACCTGAACATGGTGCAGCGGTACGACCCAACCTTAGATACCTGGTCAGACTTTGCTGGTATGCTGTCATGTCGATGCAACTTTGGGCTGACTGCATTTTGACAGTTGGTTTGGTTATGAAGGACATACTGTGGTAATAAACCTTGCATGATGAGATGACCAATCATGCTGAGACCGAGGAGCTGCACAATCTGTTGGATTTTACTGAGAACCTTGGCTGCTACTATTGGTTTTTACTGTGCAGAAAGTTTTTGTTGATGTTTTTAATTGAATTGGTTACATTGTATGATTGTACACTTATGGGGAAGAAAAACTGATGCCTGAAACAGCCAGGGCTAACAAAAGCTCTAGCTTTTCCACCTTATAAACATTCCCCTCCATTTTAAATAGCTGTTACCTCCACCCTTCCTTATTTTAATCGTAAAGGATCACACAAATTCAAAACCAATAATTAACCCATTGTATGTATGCAAATTGAAGAGTCCATGTCTGTTTTTGTGCATTTATCATGTTCTATTTAACATCAGTGCTTCACAGTAAGAAAAATTATACTTAAGGGCTGCCTTTTCATATCTGTAACTCAACAATTTTTGAATACAACTTCCCATTGTGTGCTTGCTTGTAATGTGATTTATGTAATTGGTAGGGCTGGAATGATAAGTTGATAGTAATGTATAACACGCTATAAACATTTGCGTATGATTGTTCCTTTGACAATCTTCCATCTGAACCATGATGAGATCACCTGTTAATATTTAATATTTGATCTGATATTCAAAGGGACTAAACAGAAATGTATATCTAAAAAGGGATCTTAATTGGGTTATATATGAAGTTGCAATTTGTACTTTTCGTAGCTTGATAATGAGTTTAGGAAGTTCTGAACTTGCATAGTTACAAGCCTACATTCAAAGAACATAACATAGGCACACTGTTAACGATTTAGGTAGTTACTTAATGGACTTTGTGAATATGGGCTTAAGTGATTTATTTTAATCAGTACTGAAATTTCAGTATTTGTAACTGTTGCCGTGTTATTCAGCTTTAATGAGCAGGTGTTGGGTTTGTTGATGTGATCCTTTGTAATATTCTACAGCTGCTGTTGAGGGAGAGTGATTAGATTTAGTAACTGGTGCTATCCTCGGATTCAGGACACAGATGTTACATAAGTTTATGTTGTAGTATGTCTTCTAATGAATTATTTTGAATTTTTTTATTTTTACTCCCACGGTTTTGAGTAGGACTCGTATGTGCCTCTAAGCAATCAAACCTGGAGTGAAGGAATAGTTTATATAATGAATTTTCAGCACCTTTTTAAACCCTAACCTTGCTGAATAAACTCCAATTGCAGTGACTAACATTGTTAAGGTGGGTTAATCGTTCAGCTGTTCATTGCTATCATCTGCTTCTCATTTATGTATGATTTCCCCACTCCCAATGTGTACGTGGACCTGTTTTTGTTAACTAACTCTGGTTGCCAAACTTTTATGTTAACTGCTAAGCTACCTTTTGTATCTACAACACCAATTTGTCACTTTCCATTCTCATCTCAAAGCTGCAGTATCTTGCAGGAATTTTTTTTTTTGGCTGTTTAGAATGTACTTTACACTGATATACAGGAAAAAAAATGATGTACGTAATGCAAGAAAATTTAATGAGACATTAACTGAGGCTTGGAAGAAGTCTTGCATGATCAAGCAGAGGAAGCGCATTTGTAGAGTTGACAATGGGTGCCACAGAAAACCACCTCAAAGTGACGTGTTTTCCCCAATGGATATAAACTGATGATGCACCCCAATATAGTTTTTTTATGGATAGTTTGTTTGTTTTTGCAAGGTTTAACTATTTTAAAATAAAACAAATATTATCTCCCTATAAAATACTGCAGCTTTTCCTGTACTTTTAATGTGCAAAAAAAAAAGTAAGGGTTTTATGTAATTGTGGTAGAAGTTTGAATTTACTATCCTGTTTTAAACAGGCGAATCATTTCTTTTGGTTTGATTACAGCTACAGTTAGTATGTTTTGACCAGATCAGCAAAGTGCCAACACAATGTTTGTAAACATGGTTGGTAAGCTGTACATTTTAGTAAATGGTTCTGAGACTGCATGAACACATGTCTGTGCACACACTAGTATTTCAGGTCGGGCTGAATCATCATGCTAGTTAGTTTCTATCCTAACCCTCTAGAAGTTTCTCGACCTTGATGGTGAAGGCTACAAATGTTTGTTGATATTTTGAATAAAATGGTGCAATAACATTTTTATATGGCTTTTTTTAATGAGGTGTAATTTATACTTGTGTAAATGGAAGGATGGGTTGATTTATGGAACTGCCATTGTGCTCTGTAAATATAGCATCTGTTAGTAAAGTGTGTACAGTAAAATTTAACACTTGTGCTGTTCCTTGTGTAGATATAAAATTCCATCCCCCTGTGTCCTTCCACACTTCCAAGTACAAGTAAGTAGAACAAGATGATGTGCATTTTGTTCCACAAATGACAGCATGATTTCATGTACACTGAAGCTACAGTAAATAAACTAGCAAATGTCCACTGAAACAAGCATAGCCCCAGAGGCTTGGCAACCTACACATCCTGCTGGTTTAGTAGCACAAGTGTTAACCTTAATGGCAGTGGCTGATGTCATAGCAATAATTACTGTCAGTGATGGCATCTGAGAAAATTGTTACAATTTCAAATATAACTGGCTAAAACTAACAAGATTTTTTTTTTTAAAAGATGCACTTTAAAAAAAAAAAAAAAAAAAATTAATTTTCTATTTGGTATAAAGCATATGCCGAGTATAGGTTTTACACGTTAGTAATGAAAAACTAGATCCAGTTGTATAATTTTAAATAATTATTTTTGGCTCCATTCTCTACAGTGGAATATAGTTGGAGTGTTTCGTCGGTTTACATTTTTTTGTTGCATATTACGTACTTCCACTGGTTCAGTAACAATTTAACAAGCTATTTTGAGCAGTGACGAAGGGATTCTGAAATTCTGGTGACTTGACATGTCAAATATGTCAGATGCTATTATTTTGCTATATACTTCTTTAGAGATCTAATTTGGAATGTAATCATTTAGCCTGTAGGGTAGGTTTCTGACATTTGTTTACTAGTTGGAAGAAAACTCCACAGGCAACCTATTGATGTGGGCAAAGCAACCGTCTTTTGCAGAACTCTTGATTCTCCAATATGGCTATCAGGTTTTTCCCACAGTAAAAATAAGAGTATTTTTGTTAGCATCATACTCTTCAGTTCTGGTACACAAAGAAGTTTCAGCACCTAATAATTTGATTACAAGTGCAAAAATTAGCATTTACTAAAAGAAAATATGGTGCACCAACAATCCAATCTTGTCTTCAATTTTAGGAAATGCAAATGCTCAGTGGTACAATCAGTTCATACAAGATACTTAAATTTTTTTTTTTTTTAATGCAGATATATATTGGTCATAACCTAAAAATGGTCTTTCTAGAATAAAAACTTTTAATAATTTGTGATCTGGATTGCCCCATCTCCTACTAACCTTTTAATGCCAAGAGGAAGTTTTTTTTGATTAGAGGTATATGGAATGCATAAGGCATATTTTTGGACACCACAACTTTGCCTAATACAGCAGTAGATTGGTACTTTATGATGTTTTCCATGTACCATGCTTCCTCCTCTTAAGACTTTTTGCTGAAAATTTTGGATGTGGAAAAGGATGTAATTGGATGCAATGTTAATGATCCCATGTCTTGGACTTGTATTGCTTCTGTGCTCTGCACCAATGGGAGGCTTGGCTGCAAGCAAGCTATAAAGAAATAACTGGTGGTTTTTGACTAATTACTCCACTAACCAAATGTGTGGTTACATATGTTCTGTTTTGGATCACTGGAACATGAGGGTGACAACTTGCATAGTTTAGCTCTTTAATAGTTCATCAGTCCTTGTATTTTACCATATCCAAATTTGATCCACTCAATTATCAAGTTTATGAAAATAATGACACATCTGATCTGTATTCAATCCCACAAGTCTGAGCGATCTGAAAGATGCAGTCATTTGCAGTAATTGCAACTTTTCAGAATTGAAAGATTTGAACTTTGTATGAATTGCCTAAAATAACACTTTAATTTATATAGTGACAATGCACACTGGATTATTAGGAAAGTTTACAAATGCAAGTTAATTGTAAATTGAAAAGGGACATCGGCTTGTCTATAGTCATTATTGATTTCATAGCTTGCCTTAAAACTTTTAGCTCAATATTTAAAGAACTGGATTTTTTTTCTAACTGCCTTACACTCCGTTCTATCCTCTAAATCCAGACTGGTTTTTTTTTAAATGGGACTCTGAATCTTTGTAAATAAATGGTAAGGTAAAAACCTATTTGTATTGACTTGTAAGGGAATGACATAATTGTAAATGGTTAAATGTTAAAATGTGTTAGTGTGTGTAGTTGTATGCTCTGTACCTGCAAATGGCAGGAGTCTTTTGTTTACAGTATGACTATCATCTCGCTTGTTTTTGTTACATGGCAAAAGTGCTAAAGGACTGTTTCACACTATCATTCGAGTTCAGTTTTCGTAAGGCAGTGTCCAGATTTCATATGCTTTCTTGTGGTACAGCTGTGTCAATACTGTTGTTACAGTATTTCATTGAATGTGTTTACTAAATAAACACCTACTCAAAGAAATTCTGAAGTGTGTTCTTGTATTTCTCCCTTTCCACTCATCTCCTTGGCTTAGTACCACTAATATTTGATGCTGATAATCAGTACAAGATGATGCAAATCTAGTTGGTGGCTTGACTAAAATGAAACTTTACATCCAAATGTGGGTGGTGCATTGCTACCTGAAGGTTAATTTTTTAAGTAAATTGTTACTTTGCCCTTTACTACCTGGATTTCATTTGTTTTTATAACTTCTATTTGGATAATTTATTAGACTCAAATTAATGGAAAGGAGTGTCAGAACTCAAGGTTCAGCATCTTTACTGATTTTTAGTAGACCCTACTCCCAAAATCTACATATTGCCCCTTGGCGATGTCATCCAAAAATATGGGGTCAGCTTCCACGTGCATGTTGACTACAATCCAGCTCTACCTTTGCCACCAGCTGGCTCGACCCCACCACTGTTGCTGGGTTGTCACACTACTTGTTCAACATCCAATCTTTGCTGAGCCACAATTTCCTCCCAAGCACAAGTGACTACACTTCAAAAGTATTTCATTAGATGTAAAGTGCTCTGAGGTTGTGAAAGGCACTATAGACATGCAAGTTGTTTAGGTTAAATAATGGGAAGACCAAAGCCATTGTCTTTCACCCCTGCCATAAACTTTATACCATCCTTTTCCCTGGTCAGTCTCTGGTTGAATCAGATGGTTTGCAACCTCTATCATATTTGACCCTGACCTTTCGATCCCATATACTCACCCGCACACAGACCGCTGAAATCCTCATCCATGCCTTTGTCACCTCCACACTTACGCTCGCCTATCCAGTCTCTCATCCTCTGCCAGTCATAAACTTCATCTCATCCAAAACTCTGCTGCCAGTATCCTGTCCTGGTCACCCATCATCCTTGTCCTTACTGACCTACCCAGTTCCCCCTAATGCCTCCAATTTACAATTGTCATCCTTGTGTTTAAATCCCTTCAAAACAATGCGCCGCCCTATCTCTGCTTCTTCCCCCCCCCCCCCCTAAAAAAAACTGCGTCCCTCTGACTCTACCACTTTTTATGCATTCACCCTCCCTTTATGCCCCCCATCTTTGGTGTCTAGGCCCTACAATCTGGTGATCCCGCTCTTCCCCTCCATCTCCTTTTAAGACCCTCCTTTAAAATCCACCTCTTTGGCTAAGCTTTTAGTCACCCATTCTAATACCTCCTTCCTTGACTGTCAATTTGTGTCCAATTACATTCCTGTAAAGCTGGGACACGTTCTATGTTAAGATACTATAAGGATTAATTAGCAATCTTGTGTGAGGCCCCTTGGGGCGGCGCAATCATATGATAGAATTCTTCATCATTAAGATGGAGAGTGAAGTATTTGACTCAGACTAGGGTCCTGAATTTAAATAAAGGAAACTACGATGGTATGAGGCGTGAATTGGCTAGGATGGATTGGGGCATGTTACTTAAAGGGTTGACGGTGGATAGGCAATGGCAAACATTTAAACCGCATGGATGAACTACAGAATTTGTTCATCCCTGTTTGGCATAAAAATAAAACAAAGGTGACTCAACTGTGGCTAACTAGGGAAATTAGGGATAGCATAAGATCCAAGGGGAGGACATATAAATTGGCCAGAAAAAGCAGCAAACCTGAAGATTGGGAGCAGTTTAGGATTCTGCAAAGGAGGACAAAGGGATTAATTAAGAGGGGGAAAATAGAGTATGAGAGTAAGCTTGCTGGGAACATTAAAAACTGACTGTAAAAGCTTCTATAGATATGTGAAGAGAAAAAGATTGGTGAAGTCAAGCGTAGGTCCCTTGCAGTCAGAATCACGGGAATTTATAATGGGGAACAAAGAAATGGCAGAACAATTAAATACATACTTTTGGTTCTGTCTTCACAAATGAGGACACAAATAACCTCCCAGAGATGTTGGGGAACATAGGGTCTAATGAGGGAGGAACTGAATGAAATCAGTATTTGTAGGGAAATGGTGTTAGGGAAATTGACAGGATTGAAGGCTGATAAATTGCCAGGGCCTGATAATCTACATCCTAGGGTACTTAAGGAAGTGGCCCTAGAAATAGTAGATACATTGGTCATCTTCCAAAATTCTATAGACTGGAACAGTTCCCATGGATTGGAGGGTAGCTAATGTTACCCCACTATTCAAAAAAGGTGGTAGAGAGAAAATGGGGAAGCCTGACATCGGTAGTGGGGAATATGCTAGAGTCCATCATAAAAGATGTAATAGCAGAGCACTTAAGAAACAGTGACAGGATTGGACAGTCAACATGGATTTACAAAAGGTAAATTGTGCTTGACTGCTGGAATTTTTTGAGGATGTAACTGGTAGAATAGATAAGGGAAAAGCAGTGGATGTGGTGTATTTGGACTTTCAGAAGGCTTTGAATAAGGTCCCACATAAGAGATTAGCGTGTAAAGTTAAAGCACATGGGATTGGGGGGCAAGGTACTGACTTGGATAGAGAACTGGTTGGCAGACAGGAAGCAAAGAGTTGGAATAAACGGGTCTTTTTCCAAGTGGCAAGCAGTGACTACTGGGGTACCGCAGGGATCGGTGCTTGGACCCCAGCTGTTCACAATATATATTAATGAACTAGATGTAATATCTCCAAGTTTGCAGACGACACAAAGCTGGGTGGGCATGTGTGCTGTGAGGAGGATGCCGAGAAACTCCAGTATGATTTGGACAGGTTGGGTGATTGGGCAGATACATAGCAGATGCAGTATAACGTGGATAAATGTGAGGTTAGCCACTTTGGTGGCAAAAGCAGGAAGGCAGATTATTATCTGAACAGCAATAGATTTGGGAGAAGGGGAAGTGCAACAAGACCTGGGTGTCCTTGTGCACCAGTCACTGAAGGTAAGCATGCAGGTGGTTAAGAAGGCAAATGGTATGTTGACCTTCATAGCGAGAGGATTCGAGTACAGGAGCAAGGATGTCTTGCTGCAGTTGTACAAGGCCTTGGTGAGACCACACCTTGAGTATTGTGTGCAGTTTTGGTTGCCTTATGAGGAAGGATGTTCTTGCCATGGAGGGAGTGCAGTGAAGATTCACCAGACTGATACCTGGGATGGCAGGAATGACATGAGGAGAGATTGGGTCAATTGGGCTTATATTCGCTGGAGTTTAGAAGAATGAGAGGGGATCTTATTGAAGCTTATAAAATTCTAACAGGACTAGATGCAGGAAGGATGTGCCTGGTGGCAGAGGAGTCCAGAACCAGGGGTCACAGTCTAAAGATAAGGGGTAAGCCATTTAGAACAGAGTTGAGGAGGAACTGCTTCACCCAGAAAGTAGTGAACCTGTGGAATTCTCTACCACAAAAGGCAGTTGAGGCCAATTCATTAAATATATTCAAGGAGTTAGATATATTTCTTAAGGCTAAAGGGATATGGGGAGAAAGCAGGGACAGGGTACTGAATTTGGATGATCAGCCATGATCTCATTAAATGGCAGAGCAGGTTCAAGGGGCTGAATGGCCTACTCCTGCTCCTATCTTCTATGTTTCTAAATGCATATAGTTATTCTATGCAGTGACAAAATTTAAATAACCCAGATAAAGTATAATCTTTTTACATTGCCCAATCAGCAAACTCAATCCCACCTTCTGAAAACACTCCATTGGTAGACCTACAAGACTTCAGTAGCCCTTGCATATTGTGCCTCAATACTTTTACTGAATGGCTGTCAGTTTGACTTTAATCTCATTCTCCTAGAAGATTGAGACTATTAGTAATTTTGCTTGACATTTGTTGTGCCATATGTTGTGGCAGCCTATAGGGGGAAAAAAAAAACAAATCAAGTGAGACCAGCAGATTGTATAAAGCCCATTCATTGACAATTCGTTCTCTACAACAGGAGATGTGGTCAGCCTTTGGATTGTGACTGGAGCAGCACAGGTTTTTGCTGCTACTGAAGACAAAAATGAAACCGCTGCTGTTAACATTGTGAGTCAATCCAGAAATACTGAATAATTGGTGAAGCTTTATTGCTTCTCCTCACTGGAGAATCTGTGTCGATTACCATTTGGGTTGTTCCTGAGCCACCTGATCCTGGGAACAGATATAGATTGATGTAATGTGGCCTTTAGACAAGTACCAAAGGGCTGTTAGTGCTTAAAACTGCACCTCTGCAGGAGTCACTACTTTTCAGGAAAAGAAAGTTGGAAGAGGAACTAAAGGTTAGCATGAATTTCTGTATGAATCTTGGGCACATCACCAGTGTACAATGTATTTCTGCATATACAGGTCATTACAAGTTTTTGGAATGGTCTTATTTTGATAGTGTAGACTGATTAGCTTGTTAGTCATGTAAAAACAAATTTTTACTAAAAAAAATCAAGTCAAACACCTGCATGCTTGTCTTAACTGCTTTCAGACCTTATGAGAGAGGTCTGAATTCTATGTTTAAACTTAAGAGGTAAAATGTCAAGACTAAATAGTTCAGCTATCAGTGGTTTCAACACATTTACTTAAGACTTTTTAAAATAAGATAGTGGATTAAAACTTAAAAGGAGTGTTATGTTTTAGAATTACCCTTACTTTGCTCGGAATAATATCTTAACATGTTGTGCTGCATCTGACAATCAATTTCCTTCCTTTACCATGATGGCAGTATATTTGTTGTCTTGATAGCCCTTTAGTAATTGTACCTGGCAACTAAGTATTTCTAAATGAGCCAATTTTTCTCATTAATATTTTCAGTGAAGTATATGGTATTGTACTTTTCTTTCACTAGAATATCTGCATTGAGCTGTGTTTTTTGTTGTATCAATTTATTACAAATCTGAATTCTTTGCATTATCACACACTATTCAAAAATACCATGTAAAAACAGAAATACACTTTATTCCAGTATACAACTTTGTATAAAAATATTAAGTATCCAAAATACATCTGAAACAGTGCACCTTTGTACATATTTGCATAGTTTTAAAGTTAACTAAAGTAGTGCCTTGTACATTCAGTTGTAAATCTTTTGGTTAATAAATATCAACTTTACAGTCCATTTTTTTTCTTGGATGCCAAGTTGGTTTAATTTTCTCCCCACAGTCTTAAAAAGATAGGATGACTTATGTAGTCTTGTAGATCCATCGCCTTATTTTTGAGTAACACAAGTCACTTTTAATCACTTCTCGATCTCTAATATAGACGAGAGAGGACAAGAGCAGCAGCTCTGGAGGTTTATTTAATAACACCAAGTTCTCCGTTCTAAGCCCATCGTAATGCATCCAGTTACCATCAATCATAAAAGCAGCAGAGTAATGGTGCTCCTCCTTGTTGAAAAGTGTTGCTCCCTCCAATAGGTATCTAGGACCAAAGAGACAAGTTAATTTTCTAAACAAAGAATACTTCTCTCTCAACATCTCTTAAATAGGAACTTTAAGCTATAAAATGTTAAGGATTATCTCATGTTCTGCCAAGAGTTTCCAAAAATGGATGTAAACATCAATGTATAAAGCTATTTTCTTTTCAGTTCAAATTCTCCAATGGTCCTTCATTTAAAAAAAAATTTTGGACTAATGTATTTCTCTCTTCCCTGTCAATGAGCTTTAATTTCACCGGACATTTTAAAATTCTTTATGAAGGGTTGTACAAGGACTGTTTAAACATTCATTCCACAGTCTAAAAAGGCAACAATCTGGCTTCAGGATTCTCAGGCGTAGTACCAGAAGGTTCTGTTCAAGCAGGATGATTATGATTAGCTTTACTTTCTCTTCCCTCCCTATATAAACATAATTTCAGGTAGTATTTGATCTGCTGTCAGCTAAACAAAAACTTGCTGAATGATTCAGGCAGTTTGCAGTGACGTTTGGCATCTAAAATTAAACCAGTTAACTTTAGATGTGAGGTTGCTGTTCTACTGCACTCTTGATACACGCACCTCTTTAAACAGAACCATTTTTGTCAATGATCACTTAACGAGCACAATTATGCCACTCCCTTCAGTAGTATCGATCAGACATGTTGAGCAGGACATCAAATGTAGTAATCTCCAGATTACTCCCAGTGCCATGCACTAGTGAGTATAGGAACAGCAAGATAAAACTGGTCAACCTGTGGCTGGAGAAATGGCGCAGGAGGAAAAGCTTCAGATTCTTGGGACATTGGGACCTGTTCAAGATGGATGGGTTGCACCTTGAGCTGTCCATGGAGAGCTTAACTGGTGTTGTGGGGAGGGGCAGAGAAGACTGGGAGAGACAAATAGCACTAGAGTAAGAATAGTTCAGAAATAGGAGGGATTAGACAAGGGGCAAATGCAAGGTAGTCTAAGATGGGTTTGGAGTGCATATGTAAATGCACAGAGTCTGGTAAATAAGATTGGTGAGCTGCAGGCACAAGTTGCCACATTGGACTACGATATAGTGACAGTAAGAGTGTCCTGGCTCAAAAAGGTGAGTATTAGGAACTTAATATTCCTGGCTACAAGGTATTTAGGAAAGGGCGGGTGGCAGTATTGATCAAAGAAGCTATTCTAGCACTGGAAAGGGATGATGTAGTTGAGGGGTCAAAGAATCTATTTAATAACATAAGAATTAGGAGCAGGAGGCCAAACAGCCCTTCGAGCCAGGTCTGCCATTCAAGAAGATCATGGCTGATCTTCAACCTCAACTCCTTTCCTGCCCAATCCCCATATCCCTCGATTGCCCTAGAGTCCAAAATTCTATCTATTTCAGCCTTGAATATACTCAACGACTCAGCAGCCACAGCCCTTTGGGATAGAGAATTCCAAAGATTCACAACCTTCTGAGTGAATAAATTCCTCCTCATCTCAGACTTAAATGGCCAACCCCTTATCCTGAGACTATGCCCCCTAGTTCTAGACACTCCAGCCAAGGGAAACAACCTCTCCGCATCTACCCTGTCAATTCCCCTCAGAATCTTATGTTTCAATGAGGTCACCTCTCATTCTTCTAAACTCCAGAGAATATAGGCCCATTCTACTCAATCTCTCCTCATAGGTCAACCCTCTCATCCCAGGGATCAAGCTAGTGAACCTTCATTGCACCACCTCGAAGGCATGTATGTCCTTGCTCAGATAAGGAGACCAAAGCTGTGCACAGTACTCCAGGCGTGGTCTCACCAAAGCCCTGTACAATTGTAGTAAGGCTTCCTTACTCTTGTACTCCAGCCCCCTTGCAATAAAGGCCAACATGCCATTTGCCTTCCTAATAGCTTGCTATACCTGCACACTAACTTTTTGTGTTTGGTTAGAATTAAGGAATAGAGGAGCTATTATGCTACTGGGTATATACCATAGGCCACCAAATAGTGCGAAGGAGATAGAGGAGCAAATTACAGAAGGATGCAAGAACTGCAGAGTAGTGATAATGCAATAGCAACAGTATAAAGGCAAGGAGGGGGGAGGAATTCCTGAAATGCATACAAGAGAACTTTCTTGATCAGTGTGTTTCCAGTCCAACAAGGAAGGAAGCAGTGCTGGATCTAGTTCTGGGGAATGAAATGGTGATGTTTCAGTGGGGGAGTATTTGGGGAAGAGTGATCATAATATCAGGTTTAGAATAGTTATGGAAAAGGACAACGAACAATCAAGTGTAAAAATACTTAACTAGAGGGGGGCTAATTTCAGTAAGTTGTAAAGAGATCATGCCCAGGTGGATTAGAATCAAAGTGGTAGGCAAAACACTAACTGAACAATGGGAGGCCTTCAAAAGAGGAGATGGTTCAGGTAGAGTAGACACATTCCCACACAGGGGAAAGGAAGGGCATCTAAAGATAGAGATTATAAGACAGAAAAAGGAGGCTTATGACAAATGTAAGGTTCATAATACAGTAAATAACCAAGCTGAATACAGAAAGTACAGAGGAGATCTAAAAAAGGGAATAAGAGTGGCAAAGAGAGTAGGAGAATAGATTAGCAGCCAACATAAAAGGGAACCCAAAAGTCTTTTATAAACATAGAAATAGTAAAATGGTTGTTAAAGGATGGGTGGAGCTGATTAGGGACCAAAAAGGAGATCATCTTGAGGAGGAAAAGGGCATAGCTGAGATACTAAATGAGTAGTTTGCATGTGTCTTCACTAAAGAGAATGCTGCCAATGTAGCAGTGAAGGAGGAAGTAATAGCGATACTGGATAGGATAAAAATAGATAAAGAAGTACGTAAAAGGTTGGCAGTACTCAAAGTAGAAAGTCATCTGGTTCAGATAGGATACATCCTAGGTTAGAGGGACGTGAGGGTGGAAATTGCAGAGGCTCTGGCCACAATCTTCCAATCCTCGTTGTATGGGGTTGGTGCCAGAGAACTGGAGGATTGCAAATGCTACATCCCTAGTCAAAAAAAGGGGAGAGGGATAAACCTGGCAATTAAAGGCCCAAATAATCTGGGACAAAATAAATTGGCACCTGGAAAAATATGCACTAATAAATGAAAGCCAGCACAGATTTGTACATAAATCTTTGAAGGTGGCAGGACAAGTTGAGAAGGCTGTTAAAATGCAGATGGGATCCTTGGCTTTATTAATAGAGACGTAGAGTATAAAAGCAAGGAAGTTATGCTAAGCCTTTATAAAACACTGGTTAGGCCTCAGCTGGAATATTGTGTTCAATTCTGGGCACCACACTTTAGGAAGGATGTCAAGGCCCTGGAGAGGGTGCAGAAGAGATTTATTAGAATGGTGCTAGGGTTGAGGGACTTCAGTTATGTGGAGAGACTGGAGTTGTTCTCCTTTGAGCAGAGAAAATTAAAAAGGAGATTTGACAAGTGTTCAAAATCATGAATGGTTTCGATAGAGTGAATAAGGATAAACTGTTTCCAGTGGCAGAAGGGTCAGTAACCAGAGGACACAGATTTAAGGCGATTGGCAAAAGAACCAGAGGTGACATGAGGAAACTTTTTTTTTAATGCAGCAAGTTGTTGTGATCTGGATTGCACTGCCTGAAAGGGTGGTGGAAGCAGATTCAGTAGTAACTTTAAAAAGGGAATTGGATAAATACTTGAAGGGAAACATTTGCAGGGGAGTGGGACTAATTGGATAGTTCTCCCAAAGACCACCGGTAGGATGGACTGAATGGCGGCCTCCTGTGCTGTAGCAGTGTTATTCCACTAGAAAGAGCCATGTACAAGGAGAAACTTCTGGCTGGTTTAAATGTAAACGGGAGTTAAATTGAAATCAAAATTTCCAAGTTGGGGTTATGAATAGTCAAGGAGGAGTTTGAGCAAAGTCAAGCATATTCTTGCTATAAATTCCCTATCATGCCAAACTGTAGGCAACTGGCTAGCCTACTGGCCCCGTGTGTTTAATAGGAACCAGAAGTACTTTTCCATATAGATATAAAAAAACCATGAAACTTGCACATGCTGATTCTCTCTTTCTCCTTCCCCAGTTCAAATAAGCAGCGAGATCAAACATTTTGCCTGAAAAGTTTCTAGTCATTAAATTTTATTTAAGTTTACTTTTGCATTTTTGAAAGGAGAGCTTACCTAATGTGTAGGCATAAATATTATAGTCCAGACAGACCTCCTGGGATTCCTTTTATGGACTTGATTCTGGTTTGAAAAAAGTAAACACTCTTTGCAGGACCCAATTTTTTTTCCCCTTCCCTCCCCAAACAAAAAAGTGTGATGGCTTTATTAGAAACAAAACTGCAAAGTGATCAGTAACTCACCCCCCAAACTAAGAAGTATTTATTGTGCTATCACCCTCCACGGACCATGTCTATCGGTCATCGGGATATTCATTCCCTTTCAGGCTTGCAACACCATATAACCTCTTTTTTCCAAAATCTCAAATCTACTTCCTCTCCATCACTATCGAAGCAGGCGATAAAGAGTGAATTTCAATGTCAATCCCAACAGCTGATTTAGAACTCTGCAAGTGTAACAGGAAATATGGAATACTGCCTACAGTGGGTCAGATCCAGCACACAGTGGCATAGAAAATCTCAGGCAATGTTTCTAGTGATAACACTATAAAGAGTTTTAAAAATAGCCAGACTTGCCTCTTCATACTAGCTACTTTCAAAGAGACAGAATAATCAGCTAAGCTTAAAAAGCAGCCACCAAAAATGTGCACTTCAGCTAACATTTGAGTGCATTAATTGCTCAATTATTTTTACTATCAAGACTGCATAGATACCTTTGGCTAGTGAGAAATATGCCAAAGTCCTACCTTTGTTCTGCTACAGCCAAATTATATGGAACATAGGCCAATTCCTCAGATTTCCATTGCTGCATATTTAGGATGACAAATGGAGGAGCATCATGGCAAAAAATTCTGTGTGTGAATTCACGCTGACCATTACATCTAGAAGAAGAAATGCAGTGAGTAACAAAGACGTATGCTGGAAGCACCAGTCTCAGAGGTACCCATTGACCTACATCAAAAAAAAAGTCTCCATTACTGGAAGATTTGACTTTCAATTTAGAAGTTTACTGCGCTCCAACTAGCATGAGATTTCAGTCAAGATGTTTTGTAAGGTGAATTGGGCAATAAAACCTTATGCCATAACTCCTTCGTAAAGTGAACAGGTAACCCAGACAACTCGCCCCATGGTATGTGAAGAATGAGCACTCATTTTTAAGCAAAGGTACACTATAATTTTTCACTTAGCTAATTGCTAAAGCTAGTTAATAAAAAACACAAAAAATGGTATTACCAATGTTATTTATCACTAATAATTTCCCAATCCCTTGGGCTGCCTTAAAAATTTCCTTGTGGCAATCCAATGCTTTTAAAACTTTTTAAACTATTTAACTTCTGAAGTTCTTATCAAACTATTTGAGATACATGATCCACGAGTCAAAATCAACAGTCAAATGAAATGTAAATGCTCACTATGAATGTTTTAGAAAGCATAATTTATGTGCATTTGAAGTGATAGATTAAAAAAGTGATTAACACACGGATACAACAGAGGTCAATGGAGACACGGAATGCAGGAGTTGGTTTAACAGGTGTTTACTGAACAAAGTCTGGAGGTGAACTAAAAGATACAAGACGCTATACAGGCTTATATACCCGAGTGGTCACTACCAGTATTACAGTACACAGGGGCTCTTTAAAAAAAGGTACATACACTACAATTCCTCCCCTTTTAGATAATTAGTACATAACATTTTAAGTAATCATTAATTAATATGTTTACAAGAACAATAATCTACACAATTGCTGCAGTTAATCAATTATAAGTCAGTCTCTCTGGAGGCTTCCTGACTCGGTCCGGATAACGCCTCGGTGGTGTAGTAGTTTTCGGTGGTGTAGTTGGTTCTTTTGGCAAGGTCGATTCGGCTTGAATGCCAGTGTCGGGTTCATCTGGTTCCAGTATCACCGGATCGGAGGTAGATACTATGGGTATCTCTGCTTCATCATTAGGCGTATAGAGTTGTGGTGTAGGTTGCTCCTTTTCGGATGACTATGATCTGGTCAGCATAGCGCCTTATTATGCTTTCTCCAATGTCCACGGTATACATCAGCGGTCCTAGTCATGTGCAAATAGTTCCAGGCTGCCATTTCTCGGTACGGTAGTCCCGGGCCAAAACTTGTTGACCTATCTGGAAGGTTCTAGTTGGCCTTTCATTCATGCCTTGAAATTGCCGGTTCTCTACGTCCCTTCTGATGTTTGGCTTGATCAAATCCAGCCGGCATCTTAGTCTTCTATTGAAAAACATCATGGCGGGAGTTTGGTTTGTAACCACGTGTTGCATTCCTGTACGCAAACAAGAAGTTATCTACCTTATGTTGTAGATTTATGTCTTCATTACCCATGGCCTTCTTGAAGGTCTGGACAAACCTTTCAGCTAATCCATTGGTGGCGGGATGGTATGGGGCGGACGTGTAGTGCTTAACCCCATTGTTTAAGAACTTCCTGAATTCTTCGGACACAAATTGCGGTCCATTATCAGAACAGATCTGTTCAGGCAGCCCATTCCTGGCAAATATGGTCCTTAATACTGTGATGGTTTTTTCCATGGTGGTGGAGGACATCTTTATTACCTCCGGCCACTTGGAGTGTGCATCAACCGCGATTAAGAACATTGAGTCCATAAATGGACCAGCAAAGTCGATATGTACCCTTTGCCATGGAGATGAGGGCCACTCCCATGGATGTAGAGGGGCTTGTGGTGGGGCGTTTTGGACCTTCTGGCATCCTAGACAGCTCTTGGTCATTTCTTCGATGTCTCCATCGATACCTGGCCACCACACAAACGCCCTGGCTAGGTTCTTCATTTTCACTCCACCCAGATGCCCCTCGTGAAGCTCCTTTAGCACTTGATCCTGGAGTTTGGGTGGAATCACCACTCTGGATCCACACATCAAGGTTCCTCGGCACACTGACAGCTGTTCTCTTCTTTGCGAGAAGGCTGGCAACAGTGGTTCACCGTGTGCTGGCCATCCCTTCACTGTTAAATCGTAGACTCGAGAGAGAGTCGGGTCATTTCTCGTTTCCTTTTCAATGGTAGAATTTGTTACTGGTAGACATTCCACTATGGTTGAGTGGAACATCTCCACTGGGTCCACTGTAGGTGCCTCTTCTACCGTTGGCAATGGTAGGCGCGATAAACCGTCAGCATTCCCATGCTGTTTTGATCCTTTGTATTCTATGTCATATTGGTGTGCCCCTAGGAAAAGGGACCACCTCTGTAGCCTTTGCGCTGTCATAATGGGAACGCCCTTTTTAGGGTTGAATATGGAGACGAGGGGTTGATGGTCAGTCAACAAGGTAAATTTTTGTCCGTGCAGGTAATGGTTGAATTTCTTCACTCCCACACCAGGTTGAGTGCTTCCCTGTCGATCTGGGCATAGTTACGCTCAGCTGAGTTCAATGAGCGTGACGCAAAAGCTATCGGCCGCTCCGAACCATCAGGGAATCTATGCGATAATACCGCTCCCACGCCGTAAGGGGATGCATCACACGCCAGTCTGATTGGCAGTGATGGGTTGTAATGAGCCAACACTTCCTTGGACGTGATCAAGCCTTTGCATTTATGGAAGGCACGTTTACAGTCTTCGCTCCATTTCCAAATTACTCCCGTTTGTAGCAGTGCGTTAAGAGGGTGCAGAACAGTTGACAAGTTCGGTAAAAATTTATGATAGTAATTTATCAATCCCAGGAACGACCTTAATTGTGAGACATTTTCAGGTGCTGGGGCTTTTATGACCGCTTCAATTTTTTCAGGTGACTTATGCAACCCCTCTTCGTTAATTATATAGCCACAATATGATATTTGTTTCTGGAAAAATTCGCACTTGGGGTGATTTGCTCGTAGGCCCCGTTCTCTTAGCCTAGTGAGCACCTGCTCCAAATTGGCAAGGTGCTCATTGTCGTTTTCTCCTGTTACAAGGATGTCGTCGAGGTAGCATCGAGTCCCCGGAATCCCTTGCAGGACTTGCTCCATAGCTCTTTGCCAGATAGCTGGAGCTGATGCTACTCCGAAAACCAGTCGATTGTACTGGTACAGGCCTTTGTGTGTGTTTATCGTGAGGTACTTTTTAGAGGCCTCCTCAACCTCCATCTGTAGATATGCCTGTGCCAAGTCAATTTTGGTGAAACGCTTCCCTCCGGATAGTGAGGCGAAAATATCTTCTATCCTCGGAAAAGGATACTGTACTGTGTGAAGGACCGGGTTTACAGTCACCTTGAAGTCCCCACAGATGCAAATTTTTCTCTGCTCTTCAGATTTATCATTATTCAACGTTTTCTTCATGACCGGGACGATGGGTGTTGCCCACTCGCTCCAATCTACCTTGGATAACACGCCTGCCTTTTCCAAATTCTCCAGCTCTGCCTCGACTGCTGGACGAATTGCGTATGGCACCGGCCTTGCCTTAAAAAACTTGGGAATTGCCGCATCTTCCACTTTTATTGAGGCGGTGACGCCTTTCAAGGTTCCTAGTTCCTGTTGAAACACTTCCTTGGCGTTGGCCAAGATGTCTTAATCGTTCAGGTATGACGTCATCATCATTTTTTTTCTTACTGGTCACCGTCAGTGCCTGAATGGAGTGCCAGTCTAAACGTATCTTCCTGATCCATTCACGTCCCAACAGCGGTGGACCACCATCTTGCAGAACGTATAAATACAACTTCTGTATTTCCTTGCCGTTGTATACAACAGGCACCCTTATTTTCCCTCTGGGGTATACTTTCTGCCCCGTATAGGTCTTCAAGATAATGGATGTGTCTTTCAAAGGTATATGCGGAAATAGCCGCTCGTAATCCCGTCGACTTATGACGGTCAGAGCTGATCCTGTATCTAGCTCCATTTTAACTGGGGACCCCGCTATCGTGAGGGTAACCCAAATGGTCTGGTAATCTTCTTTGGCAATTACATTATGTAATTTGAGACAGCTTAGTCTCTTGTTTCCGGAGTCGCTATCGCTCTTCTGGTCTTCGGAGCTACTGTCAGTCATCATTTGTACCTTTCTGTACTTTTCCTTATTGATTTTTTTTCTGTCAGTGGATTTTTTGTTTCCAGATCGGCATACACGTGCAATGTGTCCCATCTTCCCGCATTGCCTGCATGCTTTGTCCTTGAACCAGCAGTCCCTCTGGTCATGGGTGGATCTGCCGCAGCGATAACATCTCTCGAAAACCCGTGTCATTTCATGGGTGCCGAAGTCCTTAAGCTTTTGCTGTATCCCTGCAGCTCCTCTTGCTGCTGCTTCGTATGATACAGCCACACTGAAAGCCTTGTCCAGTGTCAAATCTTTCTCAGAAAGTAGTCTTTTCTGTGTTCCTTCGCTTAGGAGACCGCAGACGAATTTGTCTCGTAGAGAATCTGCCAGTCCTGCCCCGAATTGGCAGTGCTTTGACAGCTTTCTTAATTCGGTGAGGTAATCAGCGTTACTTTCATTCTGGTGCTGATTCCTCCTGAAGAATTTGAATCGTTCCGCTATCAGCAGCGGTGTTGGGTTTAAGTGCTCCTGTAGGGTATCAACAATCTCCTTAAAATTCTTGTCCATCGGTTTGGCTGGAGTGATTAAGTTTCGTAACAGCCCGTATGTCCTTGCGCCCATCAGATTTAGAAGTACCGATGCCTTTTTATCATCCTCTACTTCATTCGCTGTGCAATATACCTCCACTCTTTCCACATGTGGTCCAATCCTCTATATTACTATCGAAAGCAGTAATATTGCCAGTCTTAGGCATCCTGAAAGTCAAAAATGGCACCTCCCGCACTTTCCTTTCTTCCCTGCCGAGAAAAAATGGCGCCTCTCGCGCTTTCCCACCGCTGCCGCTGCTGACAACGCTGTTCTCCGTGGTTTTTATTTACACAGATATTTTTAATAGTTGGAGACTCGTTCCCGCCGGACTCTATGGGACTTTTCCCTCCCTCTGCTTGGTCGGAACGCCGACCTGCTTTGCAGCGCCGGCCGTCTCCCGAGTGCTCTACCCTCCGTCTCCGTTTGCCTCCACCTTCTGACTTGCTGCTCGGCCCCGCTGCAGAGCCAGCCGATCGAGCCCCAGCCCACCGCCCAGGAAGGATTAGTGCAGTACCTGCCACCAGCCCGGCTAGCTGGTGAAACCACAGTTTTTTCTTTTTTTTTTTCCTTCGACCTTCGTCTGAGGAATCAATCTCCTTGAGGTGCTGCCGAATTGCAGGCAAGTCCGTTTCCAATTCGTCACCACTGTTGTATCCGTGTGTTAATGGAGACATGGAATGCAGGAGTTGGTTTAACAGGTGTTTACTGAACAAAGTCTGGAGGTGAACTAAAAGATACAAGACGCTAAACAGGCTTGTATACCCGAGTGGTCACTACCGGTATTACAGTACACAGGGGCTCTTAAAGGTACACACACCACAACCCCTCTACCCCTGAATGCCTGATTCAAGATAGTGTAGTAATTAAACTCTCAAATTAATTCAAATGTTTTGAGGGAGAGGTTAATTTTTTTTATTTTTTTTTATTTTTTTAAAGAAGGCAAGTCTACAGATTATCCAGAATTACCATTAATGTAAAATTTGAAGTTTTGCAAAAGGGTGGTGGGGATAGGGGAATAAGATGCCTCATCTTCCTTTTAGGAATGCACAGAAGTCAGCACAATTTTTGTAAAGAAATGTGTCCAATTTTAAATTTGTTGCAATACACCCTGGATAGAAGAACATACTACCTACCGTATATGAAAATTTTACATTACACTGTATTTAATGTTCAGGAAAAGTGTAAACTTCCTTTGAGGTACAAGTCCTAAATCATACTCCAAAACAGACAATCATGGGCAGGATTATCACAGCACTATTCAGATACATCCCATCAGGGAATGCTATATTCTTTATGACATATGATGAAGCTTATTTTTAAGTTTGCTAAAGTCACCCTGAAACTGCATGCTACAGTAAAATCAAAACTAAGTGCACAATTGGACCAAATGACAGTTACATCCAGTGTGAGTGAGGGCTCTATAGTTAAAACACCACCCACCCAGCCCACTATAGCTAGATACTAGGAAGTATGATAGAGCAGCAATGACACGGAGCTGGGAGCAGGTCTTTAAACAGTTCTCTCAGCCAGGGAATACGGGGGGGGGAAGTCAAGTGCAAAGTGAGGTTTTTCTTTGATAATTTTGGACGTGTTCAGACAGGCAAAGACAAAGAGGCCTTTGTTTACTGGACACCATTTTGGTCATTCATAATTCAGCTTTTGAGTCATACCAAATTAACTTGACATTACTTGCTCACTGCTTTACTTCAATACTGGCACAGCTCCATACAGATTCCTATCATAAGAAATCATTTCCTACAATGGGCATTAACCCAATGCATGCTAAACATTAAAGCAATTAAATGACTAGCAGATATATATGGCCTGTGTTCAGTTTGTAAGCACATGAAGCAAGTGTGTGAACATACCCGAGTTCTTCGCACAGCTCAATCCTGGGACAGAATAATTCATCTACAGCTGCTTGGATTACATCACCGAGGAGAGAATCTGGAGAAGGACTTTAGAAAAAAAAAAGATATTAGCATCTGAACTGGAAATCAGGTCATAAACAATAATACCTGCATCATGTCAATATATTATATAATAAATCAGTTTAAATAAAGACACAGAATTTCAGACTAAAAAAGTGTTCTGTTCTAGTAAAAGGCTCACAGTAACACAAGCTAATGTTGATTATAGTATAATGATTTCAAAACTGGCACAGCATATATCCTTTTGTGGTGGGACTAATTCTAGAAATAACTTGATTGTTTAATAATTCTGATTTGCATGATTTTTCTCACATAGCACAACGCATGAACAACAAAGTTTAAATTAACCAGAATCTACCTCCTAGAACTTGTATCATACGATGATGATAAAAACAGTGATGAAATCAATGAATGCAGTGTTTACGGATTTTGGTCATTTTCTTGCAAACTAAGCCTCCTTTGTTCAAATGCTTTTCCCAAAATGAATACACAACACGGAGATAGCATAACTGAATGCCTATAAGGTGGTGTTTGTTCAGTGCAAACTTTATTCTTTTATCATTACTTTTTCTGCTAGCTTCCTTAGTCTGTCTTTGAAAGCAGGTTTTCAACTTCAGCTACATCCTAAACACTCCCATTCTGCATTGAGGACAAACTTGTAGAGGTGTAAAGTTAAAAGTTCTTCTTCAATATGCCCTCAACATTAAGTTTAAAAGTTTGTGCCAATCAGTTTTATTTACACTGCCTTTGGATAAGTAAACAACAAGAATTCAGAACCCCTTCTCTCACCTTCACATGGTCCACCTCCGACTCTTCCCTTCCCTTTCCTTCCTCGACGTCTATGTCTCCATTTCTGGAGATAGGCTATCGAAAAACATCCACTATAAGCCTGACTCCCACAGCTACCTGGACTAAACTTCTTCCCACCCGCTTCCTGCAAGGACTCGACTCCATTCTCCTAGATTCTCCGTCGCATCGGTTCTGATGATGCCACCTTCCATACTAGTACTTCCGATAAGTCTTCCTTTTTCCTCAACTGAGGATTCCCCTCTACTGTAGTTGACACGGCCCTCAACCGTGTCCGTTCCATTTCCCGCACTTCTGCGCTCACCCCTTCCCCTCCCTCCCAGAACCATGATAGGGTTCCCCTTGTCCTCATCTTTCACCCCACCAGCCTCCACAGTCAACGGATCATCCTCCGCCATTTCCAGCGTGATCCATCACCAAACACATCTTCCCCTCCCCTTTCAGCATTTCGAAGGAACCGCTCCCTCCGCAACACCCTGGTCCACTCCTCAATCACCCCCAACAGCCCCTCCCCTCCCCAGCGTACCTTCCCGTGCAAGCGCAGGAGATGCAACACCTGCCCTTTTACCTCCACCCTTCCCACTGTCCAGGGTCCCAAACATCCCTTCCAGGTGAAACAGCGATTTACTTGTACTTCTTGCAAGTTAGTATACTGTATTCACTGCTCACGATGCGGTCTCCTCTACATTGGGGAGACCGCTTTGCAGAACACCTCCGTTCAGTCCGTAAGGGTGACCCCAAGCTTCCAGTCGTTTTGTCACTTTAATTCTCCGCTCCATTCCCACTCTGTCCTCGGCCTCTTACACTGTTCCAATGAAGCTCAACATAAGCTCGAGGAACAGCACCTCATCTTTCTATTCGGCACTTTACAGCCTTCTGGACTCATTGAGTGCAACAATTTCAGACTATAAGCACTGCCCCTATTTTTTCCAAGACGGCAGCTGTTGATGATTCTACCATCCCCATTTGCAACATTTAACCACTGCTGCCTTCCACCAGACCTTCCCTTTTTCCTCCCCCCTTTCCCTGCCTCTGCACCTGCTTAAAATCTGTTACATCTCTAACTTTTTCCAGTTCTGATGAAGGGTCACAGACCTGAAATGTTGACTCTGTTTTTCTCTCTCCACGGATGCTGCCTGACCTGCTGAGTGTTTCCAGCATTTCCTGTTATTATTCCTGATAAAAAGGGGTCAACTTTGGACTTTCCAGTTAGTTACATAATTTCTACACTGCCCAAATGGCAATAAATGATCATGTAACAGATGTTAAAGGAATCTTGGCAGTCATTTGCTTCTATGGCAGTTCTAGCCCACATTCCCCCCAATAAGCTTCAAAACCAATTGGTGTAATGCATTTCAATAGGACAGTCTGAGACCAGTTTCTGTTCTTACAGTACTCATTTGTTGCCTCCAATTTCGACCAATTGTACCTATAATCCCTCCCACAAGAGGCACACTTTAATTTGCATAGATACAATTTTTTCAATTTAACCAAATATATTTAAAAAACAGATCTCACAGCTTTGGCATAAAACAAACCCATTCTATCATAGGAA
Organism: Somniosus microcephalus; assembly: GCF_052327205.1. Lineage (NCBI taxonomy): Eukaryota > Metazoa > Chordata > Chondrichthyes > Squaliformes > Somniosidae > Somniosus > Somniosus microcephalus. Next base: position 55,106,200 of record NC_140998.1, on the reverse strand, counting down.
CATGTATGGTGTTGTAGCACCTACAGACTGGCGAAGGTAAATGTAGGTCCTTTACAGACGGGAGAATTTATAATGGGGAATGAGGAAATAGCAAAGAAATTAAATAAATATACTTTGTTTCTGTCTTCACGGAGGAAGACACAAAAAACCTCCCAGAAATATGAGAAAACCAAGGGTGTGGCGAGAATGAGGGACTTAAAGAAATTACTATTATTAAAAAAAAAAAAATAGTACTAGCAAAATTAATGGGACTAAAAGTCGATAAATCCCAAGGCCTGGATGACCTACATCCTAGAGTTTTGAAAGAGGTGGCCATTGGAATAGTGGACGCATTGGTTGTCATCTTCCAAAATTCTATAGATTCTGGAATGGCTCCTGCAGATTGGAGGATAGCAAATGTAACCCCGCTATTTAAGAAAGGAGGGAGAGAAAACAGGGAACTACAGACCTGTTAGCCTCACACCAGTAGTTAGGAAAATGCTGGAATCTATTATAAAGGATGCAATAACTGGGCACTTAGAAACTAATAGTAAGATTGGACAGAGTCAACATGGATTTATGAAAGGGAAATCCTGTTTGACAAATCTATTGGAGTTCTTTGAGGATGTAACTAGTGGAGTAGACAAAGGGGAACCGGTAGATGTGGTGTATTTGGATTTTCAGAAGGCCTTCGATAAGGTCCCACACAAGAGGTTGGTGAACAAAATTAGGGCACATGGAATTGGGGGTAATATACTAGCATGGATTGAGAATTGGTTAACAGACAGAAAACAAAGAGTAGGGATAAACGGGTCTTTTTCAGGATGGCAGGCTGTGACTAGTGGGGTACCGCAAGGATCGGTGCTTGCGCCCCAGCTATTCACAATCTGTATCAATGATTTGGATAAGGGGACTAAATGTAACATTTCCAAATTTGCTGATGATGCAAAGCTAGGTGAGTGTCAGTTGTGAAGAGGCTTCAAGGGGATCTCGACAGGGTCAGTGAGTGGGCGAGAACATGGCAGATGGAATATAATGTGGATAAATGTGAAGTTATCCACTTTGGTAGAAAAAACAGAAAGGCAAGAGTATTTCCTAAATGGTGAAAGATTGAACATCTGCATTCCCCAAAGGGACCTGGGTGTCCTTGTACATGAGTCACTGAAAGTGAATGTGCAGGTGCAGCAAGCCATTAGGAAGGCAAATGGTATGCTGGCCTTCATTACAAGAGGATTTGAGTACAGGAGTAAAGAAGTCTTACTCAATTATATAGGGCCTTTGTGAGATCACACCTGGAGTACTGTGTACAATTTTGGTCTCCTTACCTAAGGAAGGATATACTTGCCATAGAAGGAGTGCAACGAAGGTTCACGAGATTGATTCCTGGGATGGCGGGACTGTCGTATGAGAAGAGATTGAGTAAACTAGGCCTGTATTCTCCTGAATTCAGAAGAATGAGGGGATCTCATTTGAAGCATACAAAATTATTACAGGGCTTGATAGGGTGGATGCTGGGAGAGTGTTTCCCTTGGCTGGGGAGTCTAGAACCAGGGGCCACAGCCTCAGGATAAAGGGTAGGCCATTCAGGACTGAGATGAGAAGAAATTTCTTCACAGAGGGTGGTGAATCTTTGGAATTCTCTACCCCAAAGGACGGTGGAGGCTCAGTCATTGGGTGTATTCAAAACAGAAGTCAATAGATTTCTGGCTAGTAAGGGCATCAAGGGATATGGCGATAGGGCCGGTGAATGGAGTTGAGGCAGATCAGCCATGATCTCATTGAATGGTGGAGCAGGCTCGAAGGGCCGAATGGCCTCCTCCTGCTCCTATTTCTTATGACGCTCTATTTTAGGACAAGTTCACACTACTGCTTTAGCAGAATTATACTGCATTTCAGGTAAAATTACTGACTTAACTAGTAAAATTTGTGCGTTAGTCACCATATGATGTGTCCCAAACCGAGATTCCATAGGGTCACATGAACCATGACCTACTAAGAAGCTAATACTACTAAAAAAAAAAGTTTGTAGGTGTTTTTTTTAAACCGGACAAGGAGATAAATTCTGAGGAATCCCTGCACTCCGAGACAGAATGAAGCTCATTCTATTCCACCCAACTTCAAAAAGAACATTGCACCAGTTTGCATTATTTTATTTCCCACAGCAATTATTTATCAGTTCCTTGGTAACAAACTAGGTCAATTTAAGAACCGTTTTTGTCCTATGAACTCATACCCAGTGAGAACAGGGCTTAGACTGTCCTAACTCATTTCATAGTACCCTCAGTTTGCTGGATTCAATCTGAGGTACCAAACACAGGTTCCAATGCTGAAAGAAAAAATGTACCACCCAGTTTCCTTACTGATGTAAATAAAGGATCAACCTACTAGATAATAATTGTCTTGCGTTGATCTTCCTGCACACGTGCTGGACATCTCCCATTAGAACAGAAAGTCTCCTGAATAGTGGACATAAGGTTCTCCAGGTTTCTTGTGAAGTTTTCGTGTTCATTTCCAAAAAGATCAATTTCTAGCGAGGCCTTGTGAACTTCAGATTTGTACTGACATTTTTCCATTTTATCCCAAATCCACAACAACTTCACGGTTGTGAATTTATAAGAGTCCATCAAATACAGAAAGCGCTCAACAAACTCCTTCCCCAAGTAGCTTGACAACTCTCTACGAAAATTCTCATTTTCACTGAGAATCACATACAGCAACATCAAAAACCCATCAATGGTGCAAGTGTTTTTTAGGGTTATCCTCACATACAGTGGAGTGCAAGCCATTGCCTTTCTTCCAGCTTTAATGGTATACACTCCACCCCATGGAAGAACAGGTCTCCAGAAAGATCTATCTTCATTTGAATTATTTGTAACAGATGCTCGGATCTCTTCAAATAATGTTTTTGTCCTAGAATAAAGATAAAAAAAGCATTGTGCTTAGATATTAATGAAATGATACAAGCCAATGTAAACAGTACTGGGTGCTGTCAGTCAATGTAAAGATAAAACATCTTCAGTTTTTCTGCTCAGTTATCCTTCATGATGTGGCTATCCAGATAGGTCCAGAAGTTTTATTTTAAATCTAAAATGAGACTATTGGCCAGCAGGGTGATGTTGTCATGTAATAGAGATTACAAAACCAGACCTGAGCAGTTAGCCAATTGGATTGCTGAATTCACCAGCACAAATCAGCTGTTAGCATGGCACAAGTAGGAGATAATCAGCTAGCAGGGAGTGCCATACTTTTGAAATGCCTAGGATGCTACAATATTTAGAACAGAATGTGCTCTTCAATTGGTTTAGCAACTTTATTGTAGTCTGATGATCTTCAAGAAGCTAAACAATCTATAATTGTTTTAGCAAAGGATAACCTGGTGGATTTACTCAAATGCAGTTTTTACCAAGACAGAATATGCGCATAAAATATGAGTTTATTTACCAGTCTATTTATTAGTGGATATATTCATACAATGCTATCAGTGTTGAATACATAGAATTTACAGCACAAAAACAGGACATTCTGCCCAACAGACCTATACCGGTTATATGCTCCACACGAGACCCCTCCACCCGACTTCATCTAACCCTATCAGCATATCCTTCTATTCCTTGCTCCCTCATGTACTTATCTAGCTTCTATGCTATTTGCCTCAACTACTCCATGTGGTAGCAATTCTTATTGGATTTATTAATGACTATTTCATATTTATGACCCCTAGTTTTGGACACCCCCACAAGTGGAAACATCTTTGTCTGCCCTATCAAACCCCTTCATAATTTTAAAGACCTCTATTTGGTCACCCCTCAGCCTTCTCTTTTCTAGAGAAAAAAAAGAGAGTCCCAGCCTGTTCAGTTTTTCCAGATACTGGAACGGAGAGGTTATAACTATCATTCTCCTCTCAGTTCTAGTATAATCCTTGTAAATCTTTCTTGCACCTTCTCCAGTGCCTATATATCCTTTTTGTAATATAGAGACCAGAACTGTGCACAGTACTCAAAATGTAATCCTACCAAGATTCTATGTGCATTTAATTCCTACAGTACAACTCACCATCATCACACCAGCAGCTCGAAATATACAACTAATGTAATAGCTCCAAAGCAATCTATGGTTCAGATAAGGTCCTCAATCCACTAAAATTTCTAAGATTATGATCTTATCTGGTTTCAACTGAATTACACAGACAACTGCCTCTCCATTATTGATTATTCATACACATAGCTACACATTAAAACTGACTAACTTGTTTTTCCAAATCACAAAAGTTATGGAAAACAAGAACGGTACTAAAAACAATGGTACCAAACTTTTTTAATGATAAAGAAACTTTCTCTTCCCCTGCCATTGAATTACCAGAAAGGTCAAATTCCACACTAAATCCTGCCCCAAGTTCCAAGCTACTAGTCCAGCAAGTAGAAGAGAGTTGTATTCTCGTGACTGTTACTACTTCTCCACTAGCTGTTTACTACAGTCTACTGAAGTCGCTGAATTCAAATGACCCAATAATTCAATTTTTAAACTCTAAATTCCCACTTTCCTGTTATTTATATTGCTTAATTCAAGTTATTGGATAATTCAAATTTATTAGCGCAAGGATTACTTTGAATTATAAGGAGTAAATTGTATTTATTTCTTTTCATTTCTTCCTCCAAACGCAAAGCTCCAGCATCCCAGAGTGTTGGGAAGCTACTTTCTCACACCACCCACCTCCTGCCCTCCAACATACAATTAGAAGCAAAAGTATTCAAACTGTTAGAAATGCTTACATACTATAAAGAATTATGATGACTCTAAAATGTTTGACCAAATAATAACACTTGGATTCACTATTAAATTTAAATAAATGTATAGCTTTAGTACAGTGAAGAGGCAAGACATTATGATTGTGATACAACTTTTTGTATACAATTTGAAATTTAACTACATACCAGTCCCTAGAACATGAATGTGATACTGTATCAATTATTTTGTAGCTAATGTCTGCAGTTTTATTTATCAAATGGATACCTTCCAGTATGGACTTTTTTGGGAGAATATGCAGAAGGATAGTGGCCCTATCTAAATTAAATTAGTGTAACAGAGTGAACTCAACATTGTGTTTACGCTGACAATTAGAAAACCTCATGCTTGATCTGGGGTTGTGGAGTCTATTTTCAGTGAGATGTTACTGTTTAAGTGACAGAATCTCCATACAGTACATGTATGGCAAAGGTAATCAATTAGTTAGCACATGTAGACATTGCTCTGTACAGACACTTGCTATGTGTTTATGCCAAATCGCTATCTATAAATATCACATATGCCAACAAGAGCAGACCAAGGGGAATTGGCTTCCTGTTTACACTATGCTGCCTCGGAATTCATTCTGGCATTAAGAACTCCGACATATGTGGCGATCATTCATGATTGCCTGAATTGGCAGTGCAGAATTTAAGTTTATACTGCAGCCAAAGTAGATGTCATATTTGTTCTGGTGTATGGTATAAGAATCTAATGGATTGCAGTTTAAATACACACTGAGGCATTCATTCTAACTAGCTAATTTAGGTTAGTTATTAAAATGAATATATACTGCAACTTAAAAAAGGTCCTGTTCTGCAAAACTTACATGAGATGCTTACTACCACTTGTTGCTGTCTTTATCTAAACCTGAATGATCAAAGAACTTGCTAGGACCATCCAAATTATGAATGCACTACACAAATATTTTGTTTTAAAAGAAATGCAACTTTAAATATCTTGACAGTTAAAACTTCTGATTCTTTTGGCAAGTGTGTGTCTGGTCTCAGAATTATGTATCGTCTGAAGATGCTCTATTTATGCTACGCTAAAGCCAACTATTAGATGTACAAACAGGCCTGGTCTCCCTCCAATTTTTCCCTCCGTCCCTGTGCAAAAGTGTCTGGCCTCCACCGAACACTTCCCCACAACAGTACAGCTGAGATAGGGAACTTAGTATAGTAGTAGGAGAAACAAAGATAAACCTACATTCTGCCATTCAGCCTTTTTACCACCATGCTGTTTAAGGCTCTTCGTGAGGAGACTGAACAGCAGTGACAAAGTTGCAGATCATCCACCAACTGATCAAGATACCACAGAATCATAGAAAAGGAGGCCATTCAGCCCATCGTGCTTGTGCTGGCTCTTTGGAAGGGCAGTCGTGCTTGGTCCCACATCCCTGCTTTTTATCTGTTACCCTGTAAGTTCCCCATCCTCAAGTACCTGCCCAACTCTCAATTATTTATGGAATCAGCTGCACCACTTTTATAATGCATACAATTTACTAAGCAACCCGTTCCAAATAAAACAAAGTAGAGACTTTTTAACCAATAACTTGAACTGCTCCCCTACAGACATAGCTTTCTACAAGAACATTTTAAAAAGCCTGATATGAAGTCAAGGAGACGAAACCTTCAAATTTGATTATCAACAAGGAGTACACTGGAATAGATGCCACTGAAGACTTGTAAACAAATAAGTTATAGGTTGAATCATAGCTAACATTTATCTCAGCCTAAAAGGACAAGCTGTATTATCTTTATTCATGTAATCAGCTATTTCTATGTGAAACGTTATAGTCATGAATGCAACAAATGTAATTATAAGTGTATCCAGTACTAGTTTTCTTTTCCTTTTCTCCAATCTTAAAATCCATATCATAACCTGCTCCTCTTATGCTCTTAACAGTGGTAATACTTGCAACCTGCTGCATAGAACTGAAATACAAGAGTGAATTTTCTTGTCATACAGTTGCAAGCAGAAAACTTGCAAGATTTAAATTTTGTATTTACTTATCACTTTGCTACATATTCAAACACATTGTGCATTAATATCACAGAACCATTTCCTGAAGTAGTTCTGAAATATAGTCCACTAATCCCAGTTCTGCACAAACTATCCTGTTCATATTGAATCCATAGTATTGAAAGTCACTGATTATTATTTAGCAAGCAGCAGTACCCTTCGTTTTGGCTGTGATAGGTGTGTACAGGCCAGAGATTATAAAACTGCATCAGCCAAGTTTCAAATTAGTTCAGTGGTAGCATTCTTGCTTTTGAGTCAGAAGGTTGTAGGTTCAAACACCAATCCAGGAATTGAGTACTTCAAGGCAGTAATGAGGGAGTGCTGCATTGTTGGAGGTGCTTTCTTTTCGGTGAGAACTTAAACCAAGGTCTGTTCAGGTGGATGTAAAAGATTTCTTCAAAAGAAATAAACTGGTCCTTCATCTCATTGCTGTTTCTGACACTTTGTTGTGCACTGCTGCAAATGCCTACAAAACAATGTGACAACACTTCAAAAGAAATTCATTGTGAAGCACTTTGGGACATCCTGCGAACATAAAACGCACCGTATAAATACAAGTTCTTTCTTTCACTGACCCTTATAAGTGCTTCAGACAAAAAGAAAATGGCTAACTGGCCAAAACCATCTTGGCCAGCTTGCTTAAAGAAGCTCACTTTAAAAAAAATTATACATAAATCTTTTTGCAGCCACTCAAAAAAAATTATCTTTAAATAATGAGAGAACCGAATCCAAAATCCAGCTGCTTCCATCTTATTGTTTTTATGCCAGCTTCAATAATGGACAGAATAATGAGTTTGTATTTCACTATTCGCCCAGAGATGCATGACACATTCAGGGTCCAAATTATCAAAAAAACTGTACTGCAGTCAACTCCGCACAGCCACTTAGAAATGACAGTCCTTGCAGTGGGCCCATTTCAATTTTTTTTTAAACTGTCAGTATACATGTTTGGCCAATTCTATATAAAGTTATTAACACATTTTCAGGTTGAGTTTCCGCTTTAAAAAAAAATTAATTCATGAGCTGTGGGCTTCACTAGCAAGGCCAGCATTTATTGCCCATCCCTAATTGCCCTCGAGAAGGTGGTGAGCCGCCTTCTTGAACCGCTGCAGTCCGTGTGGTGAAGGTACTCCCTCAGTGCAGTTCGGGAGGGAGTTCCATCTTCAATTTACCACTACTAAGATTTCTAAGCAGCTTCATAGAAGCATGAAATGAGAAAACTCATTAACACCATTCCTTCCAAAGATCACTTCTTAAGACGAGTTAAAAACTACTAATGCAATGCTCTATAGCATTAATAAACTCCTGCAAATATAATAGAGCTGTTATAACCATAATACAAAACAAAGGTTTGGGAGTTTAGATAAATCAGAATTCCACAACTGAACCAGCCCAGAACACACTCAAGTACCCAGTAGTTCACTGGGGAAACGCACCACAGTGTAGTTCTGAGCTATATAAAAAAGTGCAACACTTGGTAGGTGTTGAGTTGCCTCATACACTTACACACACTTTCCCCTTGGGAACATTGGATGTGAGTGTGTGATATGAGTGTGTGATATATGAGAGAGAAAGAGGAACAAAAAAGCCAAGGACTAACGTTGCCGATTGCTGTCAAGTAACCTCTGCACCTTCCAAAATACATTGTTTAGGCTCACAAAGAATGATCATTTCGAGAGTTACAGAACATCCCAGGAACGAATAAAAAAACGCTGTCACTTGTGAAACCATACCTCAGCATGGGGTATACACCAACACTCATCATTTTTTATTGTTGTTGACGTGCAATGATAGCAACTCAGATCTTTTATCACCAATTTTACTCAGGTTACAGGTCGGATTTAAAAATGCGAGACCAAATCACTGTTACGGTTATAAAAAGATTGCAATTGTACTATTTTCCTATTGTGCATCTCGATTTATCCAATCCAACTTCTCCTTATCCAATTCTCAATCCGTAGTAAGACAGCAGTGCAAAATTCACCGTTAATTCTTGGCGTTGAGTTTTTTTTAAAAAGAGGAAGAATGTACCAGCAAAACAAACTTCGCAAAAAGTTGTGTGATACATGCCTTCACGCAATGGGAGTGAAATAAAGCTGCACAGAAATTCACTTCGCCCGAACAGGATGTAAATTACAAGGGACCAGATCCGCTGTCTGGAATGTAGAGAAGCCCCACGAAAGGCACGACTGGTCTCTAAAATCCAAAGTACATTTTGTAAACGAATGTTTATTTTCCAGAGCTGCACCAGTGTGAGGCCCAGCGACAGACACACCTCCTGCAGCCAGTAAACTCCACACAAGTTCTTCAGCAAAACTCTCACTCGCTTAAATTCATGGCGTAAAAAATATGATTCTTACCTCTCGGGCTGGCAATATCCATCCCCCGTCTGCTTCAGGAAGTTGTGGGCATCGCCCACCGTTCCGACAGTCACGCCGCAAGGCACAGAGCGAGCATCCATGTCGCCATCAGCCACCGGCTGTAAAGATGTCCTGTTCGCGCGACCGCTCGCTGCCTGTTGTTGTTATTGTGCAACGTCACCCACCGTCCCGGCGCACACCGCGCCTGCACGCGAGGCCGGGCCGGGCCGGGCCAGACCAAGGGGCGGGGCCAGTACGGGGGGCCGGGGCCTGGGCCTGTCTGGGCGCGTGTTGGTGCGTGACCTTCTGCACGTCCTGCAGTCAGCGCCAGGCGAGCTGTGCCTTGCTGCAATTTGCCAGCAGCTTTAGTAAAACTGAGGTCAATGGGGATTCAAGGTGAAAACCCTCCAGTTGTTGGGAGTCATATTCCCTTCTCCCTCATATGCTTATCTAACCGCCCCTTAAATGCATCTATACTAATCACTTCAACCACTCCCTGTGGTAGCGAGCTCCACATTCTCACCACTCTCTGGGTAAAGAAGTTCCTTCTGAATTCCCTATTTGATTTCTTAGTGACTTATCTAATATTGATGGCCTTTAGTTATGCTCTTCCCACAAGTGGAAACACTCTGGGCAGGATTTTCATTGGGCCGTGGAGGTGGGATTGGAGGCGTGTGGGGGGTTAAAATTGCATAAACTGGTGGGCGGGCCCAAGTCCGCCTCCATCCCGCCTCCAAGCAATTTTAAATAATTCGTGTCTAGTGGTCCCATTTCCGTCCCGCCTCCAAGAGGTGGGATAGGCCCTTAAGGCCCTTAACAACCACTAAATTGGCTCTATAATGCTATTTTAAAAGGCCTTTGTGAGTTTAACCCTTTTCCCACGTGAAACACGCCTGTTCTGAAACACGACGGTGAAACCTGGCGGGAGCACAAGTGGATTGCTGACCATCAGCTGCAGCTCAAACATTAAAGAGGAGATTTGATCAGCCATCATTTGCAGGTGGCAGGACTTAGTTGTCTCAGGTCTGGGGGAACTTTTAGAAGGCATAACCACAGCTGTGGAAATTTGGAGCCTGACGCCAATCTCCAGTGTGACCTCCTGGGAAACCCCTCTCGCCACCTTCACTCAGGGCTTCCTCAACTGAGGCATATACCAGAAGCATGGGAGCCATTTATTTCCTTCCCTTCTGGGCATTAGATGAGGAAGAAGACCAGCCGCGGCACCAGCAGAACCATGAACAACAGCAGCACCAACAACAGCAGCACCAACAACAGCAGCACCAGCAGGAGCACCAAGCTGCTGCTCACCCACCTGAAGCTGCACAGGCCAGAAGGGGCCAACGCATAGAAGCCCGTCGGCGCAGGAGATACCCCCCAAACAGGGTCTACAGACACAGGGTCAGCTACATCAACATGTCTGAGCAGCAGTGCCAAAGGCGGCTCCGACTTTCGTGAGAGGTAGTGGGTGACATCTGCGCAATGCTGCAACAAGACCTGCAGCCCAGAGGACCAGGTGGACAACCCTTACCAGTGGCTGTCAAAGTCACCACTGCACTCAACTTTTTTGCCTCAGGCTCATTCCAGCAGCAGACATCAGCGGCATCTCCCAGGCGGCCGCACACACTTGCATCACGCAGGTAACCGATGCCCACTTTGCCATCGTGCACAATCACATCCATTTCACTAAGGATCAAGCAAGTGTCACGGTGCGTGCGGTTGGATTAGCTAATCTGGCAGGCTTTCCAAGGGTGCAGGGCGTCGTTGACTGCACACATGTGGCCCTTAAGGCACCCCATCGCAATCCAGGTATTTTTGTAAACCGCAAGGGCTTCCACTCCCTTAACGTTCAGCTGGTGTGTGACCACAAAAAGGAAATTTTGCATGTTTGTGCCAAGTACCCTGGCAGTTGCCATGACTCATACTGTGCCAGTCCGCCAGACCAACTTAACGAATGGCTACTTGGAGACAAGGGCTATCCCCTGAGGATGTGACTAATGACGCCGTTGAGGAGGCCAGCCAACGAAGCTGAGGAGCGCTACAACTCCAGCCACATGTCCACCAGATCCATTATCGAGCAAACCATTGGTTTGCTGAAGATGCGCTTCAGATGCCTGGATAGATCAGGTGGTGCCCTGCAGTACTCAGCAGCCAGGGTCTCCAGAATCGTCATGGTTTGCTGTGCACTTCACAACATGGCACAGCGTCGTGGCTTGCAGATTCCTGAGGACCAAGTGGCTCCTCACTTATCCTCCTCAGATGAGGAGGGGGAGAGCGAAAACAAACATCTTGCAAAGGCCCATCAACCAGCGGCAGCAGTACGCGAGAACATAGCTGCCCGGGATGCAAGGAACGCACTCATCTTTGCCAGATTTGCTTAGCCTAGCCACTCAAGTACTTTTGCCTCGCATCTTCTTACCTGAGCATCGACAATGGCCAAGAACCAGCTGACTCCTAGCAACTTGACCACCATAATGACAATTCCAAGTAATCCTAAGCCCTCAATGTGAAAGTCCCATTCGTGAAATGACACACGCCACAACTACAGCAGTAGCCATCAGATTTTTTATTAACATTATTGATCTGATGGCTTTTTCACATAAAACATCAAATTTCACCCAAGTGACTACCCTTGTGACTATTTGTGCAGTATCTTTCTCTTACGCGTGCTCCTACGTGGTGCTTCCCCTGTGGCTTCAGCAGATGTGGAGGCCCCTTGCTCACTTTCCTGCTGCTCCTGTCTCGACACCTTTGGCGGGCGTCCTCTGGGGTTGCGAACCTGTGAGGGCTCGTCAACAGTCTGCTGCTCCTGCGGCTGTGCAGGGGTTGAGACGCCGATCTCAGCTGGGTGTGGACTCTGGTGGGGCTCTGACCGAGGGCTCTGCAGTGGCATGGAAGTGTGAGCGCTTGGAGAGGAGCCCCCACTTCCTTGATGTCTGCCACCAACTTCCCTCTCATGGGTCAGGTCCCCCTCAGCGCTTGCAAGTGGCTTGAGAGCACCTTGCTGCACATCAGGGGGGCCATGGGGACCCGTATCTGCATTGGCAGTCCTACTCAGAAGGACCTCCATGAAGGTCTGGTTTCTCTGCTCAATAGATGCCCATCGCTCCTCCAGAGATGTCATTCTATTCTGAGCACTCACCATGTTTTCTGCACTCTGGCGACTTATCACCTCCACGGAGGTTGCCATCCTTTCCATGGTGATGCGTTCATGCGCCAATGACTCCACAAAGGCTCTGCTCATGTTCGCTATGGACTCCTCCATTCGCTCCACACTTGCAGCGACCCTGGAGACAAAACCTGCCAGAGACCCCCGCATCTGTTCCTGGTGCTCCAGCACCGCTGATCTTGTGGATGGACCCAGAGGCAGAGGGTCGACATGCAGCTGAGCCGAGCTGGCAGAGTCCTGCGCCCTCCAAAGAGGACTCTCCACTGCTGTCCCTGTCTCCACAATCTGCTGATGCTCACTTGTGAGCTGTGATACATCAGGTGACAACACTACTCTATGTCCCGAAGGTCCCACCAAGGTGTGAGTGTCTGCGCTGGTGCTGGGTGCGGTGAATTCTGCTGACGCTGCACCCTCAGAGATTGCAGCTTCCTCTGAGGAATCTGGAAGCTCAGGCTCTTCCTCCTGGACAGTGGGGATGGGGGCTCTCGATGGTCCTGTGGGGGAGTAAAGGAAAGAGTTAGAGATGTGAGGTCAAGGTTACATACACATTGCATATTGCAGATGATCATAAGTCCATCTGTTAGAGCTTCAGAATCATTATCAGCGACTCATGCAATGTCAATGAGAGAGATGTAAAACTATTCTGTCACCAGCTTGCTGTGATGCACCCGTCTGTCCGTCCCCCACTTGCGCATCATCTTCCACTCCGAAGATTTCCAGGACCGCCTCCTCCCAGGGGGTGAGCTGGGCTACTGATGGTGGCCCACCTCCTGTCCTCGCTCTTTCCCTTTTATTGTGAGCTCTCTTTTCCTGCAAAGAGGGAGACAAGTGGAGTTTGAGTGAGAATGAAGGAGTGTGTAGAGATTCCATAGCATAGATACTTAGAAGGAGACAAAGATGGAGTGAGGTGGCAAGCCCAAGGGCCCTCCCTGTGTGTTGTCAGTTTTCATAGCATCACAGTGATAGGGAGTGCGAGGGCTGCATAGTCGAATAGTTAGGTGAATGTGAGCATCGAGAGAAAGGGAATGGGTAAGGGTGCATGGATGCCAGTGTCAAGTGGGATGTGGAGGAAGAGATTGCTAAAGCTGAGTGCTGGTGAGGAAAGGCAATGGGGATCAGATTGAGGGTGATGGGAAATGCATACTCACTTTTCCAGTACGCACAAGGTCATGAAATCTCTTCCTGCACTGTATCCAGGTCCTGCGGATAACCGTTAAGGTGTTGACCTCCTCTGCCACTTGCAGCCACACAGCCTTGGTCTGCTGGGGAGGCTTCTTCCTCCCTGATGAAATTTAGGGACATAGAGATCTAGCTCCCTCAACCAGAGCCTGCAGGGCAACGTCGTCGAACCTGGGAGCAGCCCTAGGTCTGTCGCTGGCCATTGTGACTCCAGGTTCCTCTAACAGTAAATGCCAAAAGGTTGGCAGCCTGCAGAAGAAGCAAGGCTTGTTGCAGACCTTAAATGCAGCAGCAATGATGACGTGATAAGATGCGACTTTCTGACTGGAAAAACTCATTTGCCAAGGGTTCCCACATGCTGGAACTCAATTGGACAATTAAGTTAAAATAGCATCAATCTCCCACATTGATTTATATTCATGTGGATAACACGAAATGCGGATTTCACGACACCAACCCGCCCCTGAATGAAAATCCAGTCCTCTGTATCTACCCTAACAAAACCTTTCATAATTTTAAAGACCTCTATTAGGTCACCCCTCAGCCTTAGACCCCAGCCTGTTTATCCTTTCCTGATAGGTGTACCCTCGCATTTCTGGTATCATCCTTGTAAATCTTCTCTGCACCCTCTCCAGTGCCTCTATATCCTTTTCGTGATATGGCGACCAGAATTGTACGCAGTACACTAAGTGTGGCCTAACCAAGGTTCAATACAAGTTTAGCATTGGTTGGACAAGTGAATGTCCGTCTAGACTCCTAGGTCTCTTTCAGCTTCATCATTAGCTATTTTAACACTGCTCATGGAGTATGTGCCAGTAATTGGCACCTGCAGCAGTTGCAAGGATGCACGTGCCCATGCTATCTTAAAGTACCAGCAACAGGGTTTAAGTAAATCTGCCATTCTAATGTCCTTTAGGGAAGGAAATCTGCCATCCTTACCCGGTCTGTGATTCCAGACCCACAGCAATGTGGTTGACTTTTAGCTGCCCTCTGAAATGGCCTAGCAAGCCACTCAGTTGTACCAAAACGCTATGACACACGACACAGACTGCAGCTGTTCAAGATAGTGGCTCATCACCACCGTCTCAAGGGCAATTAGGGATGGGCAATAGATGCCAGCGACACCCACATCCCGTGAATAAATTTTTTAAAAAGCCATAGTTCATTTGTAATTTTTTGTTGTTGCCAAAATCTGTGTCATTACCTGCCACTTCTTCAGTTCTTAGAGAGACCTGGCTGGGTGTGACGGGCGGGCCATTATTCTGAGAGGTGGCTGCCTCATCCATGCCTCATCCATGCCTCCTCCTGGTTGCTGGAAGAGATCTGCATGGGAACAAAGCCTGCCATGGAAGTGCTCTCTATCCGAATATCCAGTCTCTGGAATCCAGAACTGAGAACCTCCTGTCAACTGAAGCATCAGATTTCTATAGCGCCAGTCACAGTATTGTTCATTTCTTCAAGCAGACCTTTTGACTTTAGCATCTATGGGCCCTGCAGCAGTTCATTCTGTTTCCTCAGCTGACACCCTCACTTCCATGGCCTCACTGATTTATGCATCATCCAAGGCTCCCTGCTGACCCTAAATCTCTAACTCTCCTGGGGCAGCTATCTCTGTGCTGGGGACTGTGGTGAAGTGGAATGAGTGACTCCTGTTTATGGTGATGTGCTGGATCTGCAGAGTATGCTAGCGTCATAGTGAATGGGTGATTTTGTAGTAGTAGCAATATAAGGACACATTTCTGCATAAAAGTTAAACTCAAAGCTGTCAATATTCATGCAGAATTTTAGGAATGGATAAGAAATTGTCTGAATGGAAGAAAACAATAGGTAATCAATAAAGGAGTTATGTCAGGTTGGGGGAATGCCATATGGATTGGTGTTGGAACTACAACTATTTCTAGTTTATATCAATGACTTGGATTTAAGAAACTGCGAATTTGCCAATGATACCAAAGTATAGGAGGAGGCAGCAGAAAAACTAAAAAAAGGGATAAAATATGTAAGTGGGCAGACAAATGGCAGCTGAAATTTAGTGCAGACAAGTGTGCATACAAAGGAAAAATGGGTGACACACATACCCCATGAATGGTGTTAAAATAACTAATGATGAAGTTGAAAGAGACCTAGGAGTTCAGACACTCAACTTTTCCAACCAATGCAGTGCACCAATCAACAAAGCCAGTAGGATGTTGAACTATGTAGCCAGAGCATGATCGGTATGACTCCAACAACTGGAGGATTTTCATTTTGAATCCCATTGACCTCAGTTTTACTAAGGCTACTTGGTTGAATGCTGTCTTGATGTTAAGGACAGTTAATCTCGCTCTCCGAGCATTCAACTCTTGGATACCAGGATCAAGGCTATGATGAGGTCTGGATGTGAGTGGTTCTGGTGGAACACACATTTAATGTCGGCAAGAAGATTATTGGTGAGTAGGTACCCTTTAATGGCATTATTGATGACTCCTTCCCTCACTTTACTGATGACTGGGAGGAGGTTGGTAGGTCAGTAATTGGCCAGGTTAGGTTTATTCTGCTTTTAGTGGATACCACAATGGGAGTAAATAATGACAGGGAATAATAAGAGAAGAAAGCAGGAGCTCGGAATAGGGGGGAGAAAGCAGGAGCCTGGAGAAGGGAGAAACTGGGAGCTTGGGTGGGGGAAAAAGAAGGAGCTCAGAGGGAGAGGGAGAAAACGAGCTCAGAGCAGTGATCAGGAGGAGCTGATAGACAACTTTGCGGAGACATGTTTCTCCCCAGAGGTTACATAAGCAAGAGGCCTTAGCTGAGGATTCCAAGACCAAGAGCTCAGAGGCCTAGGCTGTAAAAAATCAATGATTCACGAGCATTGGTCTCATATGCAGGCAGTGGAGACACTTCTCTTGTGGTGCTGATGATGGGACAATTGGAGGAGTGCGGAACCCACATCTGCAATGCAACGAGAAAGGCAGGACATGGTGAGGAAGACCCAGGTAACTCCATTATTTAAGAAGGGTAGGAAGAATAAACTAGGAAATTATAGGTCTCTTAGTCTAGCGTTAGCTGTGGGGAAGTTACTAGAATCTGTTATTAGAGACAGAGCGACTGAACACTTGGACAAATGTGAGCTGATCAGAGAGAGCCTGTATGGATTTGCAAAGGGTTGAATTTTTTAGGAGGTAACAAACATGGTAGATAAGGGAGTGTCTATGGATGTTATTTATATAGATTCCAGAAGGCATTCAACAAGGTTCCACATAAGAAACTGTTAACAAAAATGAGAATGCATGGAATTGTAGGGAACTTATTGGCTTGGATAGGGAATTGGTTAGGAGACAGAGAGTAAGGATAATGGGTATGTACTCAAATTGACAGGATGTGACTAGTGTTGTTCCCCAGGGACCTGTACTGGGGCCTCAGCTTTTCACTATATTTATAAATTACTTGGATGAAGGAATAGTGAGCCGCATATCTAAGTTTGCTGACATCACTAAGTTAGGTGGCACAGTAAATAGTGTAGATGGGACCAGAAAGTTGCAAAGGGACATTGATAGATTAGGCGCGTGGGCAAAACAGTGGCAGATGGAGTTTAAGGACATACGAAATAGGAGCAGGAATAGACCATTCGGCCCTTCGAGCCTGCTCTGCCAAAATGTGGGAAAATGTGAGGTCATCCACTTTGGACCTAAGAATGATTAATCAGAATGTTTTCTAAATGACGAAAAGCTAGAAACTGTGGATGAGCAGAGAGATTTAGGGGTCCAAGTGCAGAAATCACTAAAAGCTAGTGGACAGGTACAAGAAATAATAATGCTAATGGAATGTTGGCCTATATCTCAAGATGGCTGGAATACAAAGGGGTAGAAGTTATGTTACAGCTGTACAGCACTCTGGTTAGACCCCATCTGGAGTACTGCATTCAGTTCTGGGCACCGCACCTCAGCAAGGATATATTGACCTTAGAGGGGGTGCAGATTCACCAGAATAAGACTGGGGCTAAAAGGGCTAAATTATGAGATCTGTTGATTAGACTAGGCTTGTATTCCCTTGAGTATAGAAGATTAAGGGGTGATCTAATTGAGGTGTTTAAGATGATTAAAGGATTTGATAGGGTAAATAGAAGGAATCTATTTCCTCTGCTGGGAGAGTCCAGAACAACGGGGCATAACAATAAAATTAGAGCTTGGCTGTCGGGGGTGATGCCAGAAAGCACTTCTTCACAAAAAGGGTAGTGAAAATCTGGAGCTCTCTCCCCCAAAGTGCTGTTGAGTCTAGGTCAATTGAAAATTTAAAGACTGAGATCGCCAGATTTTTGTTAGGCAAGGGTAATTAAGGGATATGGAACCAAGGTGAGTCAATGGAGTTAAGCTACAGATCAACCATGATCTAATTGAATGGTGGAACAGGCTCACGGGACTGAATGGCCCACTCCTGTTCCTGTGGCAGTCCAGGAGATCAATGTAACTGTCAGCCAGACATTAGGAGGAAGGATAAGAGCTGTTATCACTTCTGTAATGGTAACAGTTACTGCCCCTGTGTCCCCGCCACAAACTCCATTCCCTCATTACTGATTCCACCCCCTCCCTGGTCACTGTCTCAGACTGAAAAAGACTGTTTGCAACCTTGACATCCTATTTGACCCTGAGCTGAGCTTCCGACCCCATATCTTCCCTTTCACAAAGACTATCTACTTTCACCTCCACAACATTACCCGTCTAAGCCCCTGCCTCAACCCAACTGCTGCTAAAAGCTTCATCCATGCCTTTGTTACCTCCAGACTCAACTATTCCAATACTCTCCTGGGTGGCCTCCCTCTTCTAGCCTCAATAAACTTGAGCATCCAAACAGCAAGTCCCGTTCACCCATCACCCTTGTGCTCGCTGACCTACATTGGCTCCCAGTCCACCAACACCCTGATTTTAAAATTCTCATCCTCATGTTGAAATCCCTCTATGGCCTCACCCCCTCCTATCTGACATCGGTAGTGTCGGTGCTGTGCATTCTCTTAACTCAGCAGTGTCAGTGATGTGCCTTCTCTGAAATTAATAGTGTTCCCGCTGTGCATTCTCTGAACTCGGTAGTGTTAGCCAATGTCCCCGTAAAGCTGCGTGGCTGCACAGCGGTCTGGTGGTCCCGCGCAGGCCGCTCACCGCCTTTTAATGCAAGAATTTGTGCATGCGCGAAAATTTGAATGGGCCAAGCAGCCAGTTAAAGGGACCATGCCCCACAAAAATAGAGCGAACATTGGTGTTCGCGCTGTGTGTTCTCTGAACTCAGTAGTGTCAGCGATGTGCGTTCTCTGAAATCGATTGTGCTAATACTATGAGTTCTCTGCACTCAGTAGTGTTAGTGCTGTGTGTTCTATGAAATCAGTAGTGTTAGCGCTGTGTGTTCTCTGAACTCAGTAGTGTTAGCGCTGTGTGTTCTCTGAACTCAGTAGTGTTAGCGCTGTGTGTTCCCTGAACTCAGTAGTGTTAGCGCTGTGTGTTTCCTGAACTCAGTAGTGTTAGCGATGTGTGTTCTCTGCACTCAGTAGTGTCAGCGATGTCTGTTCTCTGAACTCAGTAGTGTTAGTGCTGTGCCTTCTCTGAACTCAGTAGTGTTAGCGCTGTATGTTCCCTGAACTCAGTAGTGTTAGCGCTGTGTGTTCTCTGAACTCGCTAGTGTTAGCGCTGTGTCTTCTCTGAACTCAGTAGTGTTAGCGCTGTGTGTTCTCTGAACTCAGTAGTGTTAGCGCTGTGTGTTCCCTGAACTCAGTAGTGTTAGCGCTGTGTGTTCTCTGAACTCACTAGTGTTAGCGCTGTGTCTTCTCTGAACTCAGTAGTGTTAGCGCTGTGTGTTCCCTGAACTCAGTAGTGTTAGCGCTGTGTGTTCCCTGAACTCAGTAGTGTTAGCGCTGTGTGTTCCCTGAACTTAGTAGTGTTAGCGCTGTGTGTTCTCTGAACTCAGTAGTTTTAGCGCTGTGTCTTCTCTGAACTCAGTACAGGAAACTCTTTTTTATCCGGCACCGACGGGACCGGCGTGGTGCCGGTTGATCAAAAAGTCCGGATTACAGAGAGGTATACTTACCAAGGTACGAGAGCCCCGTACACGACCACAGGTGCAGGAGTCCCAGTTACACGGCCACAGATCCAGGAACCCCGGTTACACGGCCACTAATATATAGTAAAACTTACCTGAACCTACTCCTGAATTTTGCCGGTTAAGAGAGTTTCCTGTAGTGTTAGCGCTGTGTCTTCTCTGAACTCAGTAGTGTTAGCGCTGTGTGTTCCCTGAACTCAGTAGTGTTAGCGCTATGTGTTCTCTGCACTCAGTAGTGTTAGCGCTGTGTGTTCCCTGAACTCAGTAGTGTTAGCGCTGTGTGTTCTCTGCACTCAGTAGTGTTAGCGCTGTGTGTTCCCTGAACTCAGTAGTGTTATAAGAACATAAGAAATAGGAGCAGGAGTAGGCCAATTGGCCCCTCGAGCCTGCTCCGCCATTCAATAAGATCATGGCTGATCTGATCCTAACCACCAATCCACTATGACAGGACTATCTCCTGAATCCAACAGAATTAGACACACGAAACAGGAGCAGGATCAGGCTACACGGCCCCTGGGCCCGCTCCGCTACCCACAGGGCCATGACCGATCCGAACCTAGACTCATGTCCAAATTCCTGCCCGCTCCCCGTAACCCTTAATTCCCTTTTCTTCTAGGAAACTGTCTATTTCTGTTTTAAATTTATGTAATGATGTAGCTTCGACAGCTTTTTGGGGCAACATATTCCATGGACCTACCACCCTCTGAGTGAAGTAGTTCCTCCTCATCTCAGTTTTGAAAGAGCAGCCCCTTATTCTAAGACTATGCCCCCTAGTTCTAGTTTCACCCATCATCTGGAACATCCTCCCTGCATCCACCCGATCCAACCCCTTCACAATCTTATATGTTTCAATAAGATCGCCTCTCATTCTTCTGAACTACAATGAGTAGAGTCCCAATCTACTCAACCTCTCCTCATATGTCCATCCCCTCATCCCCGGGATTAACCGAGTGAACCTTCTTTGTACTGACTCGAGAGCAAGTATGTCTTTTCTTAAGTATGGACACCAAAACTGTATGCAGTATTCCAGGTGCGGTCTCACCAAAACCTTGTACAACTGAAGCAATACCTCCCTATTTTTATATTCTATCCCCCTAGCAATGAAAGCCAACATTCCATTGGCCTTCTTAATCACTTGCTGCACCTGCATACTAACCTTTTGAGTTTCGTGCACCAGGACCCCCAGATCCCTTTGTACTTCAGTACTTTCCAGTTTCTTGCCATTAAGATAATAACTTGCTCTACGATTTTTCCTGCCAAAGTGCATAACCTCACACTTTCCAGTATTGTATTCCATCTGCCAAATCTCTGCCCACTTGCTTAGCCCGTCTATGTCCCCTTGCAGGTTTTTTATGTCCTCCTCACTCGCTACTTTCCCTCCCATCTTAGTATCATCTGCAAACTTTGATATGTTACACTCGGTCCCCTCCTCCAAATCATTAATATAGATTGTAAAGAGTTGGGGACCCAGCACTGACCCCTGCGGAACACCACTGGTTACTGATTGCCAGTCTGAGAATGAACCATTTATCCCAACTCTCTGCCTTCTGTTAGATAGCCAATCCTCTATCCATGCCAGAATATTACCCCCAATCCTGTGATTTTTTACCTTACGCAATAATCTTTTGTGTGGCACCTTGTCAAATGCCTTTTGGAAGTCTAAATACACTACGTCCACTGGTTCACCTTTATCCACCCTATATGTTACTTCCTCAAAGAACTCCAGCAAATTTGTCAAACATGACTTCCCCTTCATAAAACCATGCTGACTTTGTCTTATTAAATTATGATTATCCAAATGTCCTGTTACTGTCTCCTTAATAATGGACCCCAAAATTTTACCTACCACAGATGTTAGGCTAATCGGTCTATAGTTTCCAGCCTTCTGTCTGCTGCCCTTTTTAAATAAGGGTGTTACATTAGCAGTTTTCCAGTCTGCCGGGACCTTTGCTGAGTCCAGGGAGTTTTGGAAGATTATTACCAATGCATCCTCAAGACCCTAGGATGTAAGCCATCAGGTCCAGGCGATTTACCCGCCTTGAGTCCCATTATTTTACTGAGTACCACTTCCTTAGTGATTTTGATCGTGTTTATCTCCTCCCCCCCTATAGCCCCCTGCTTGTCCAGTGTTGGGATATTCTTGGTGTCCTCTACTGTAAAGACTGATACAAAATATTCATTCAGTGTTTTTGCCATCTCCATATTTCCCACCATTAATTTCCCGGTCTCATCCTCTAAGGGACCGACATTTACTTTAGCCACCCTTTTTCTTTTTATATAACTATAAAAACTCTTACTATCTGTTTTTATATTTTTTGCTAATTTACTTTCACAATCTATCTTCCCTTTCTTAATCAATCTTTTTGTTATTTTTTGCTGTCTTTTAAAGTTTTCCCAATCCTCTATCCTCCCACTAGATTTGGCTACCTTATATGCCCTTGTTTTTAGTCGAATACTATCCTTAATTTCTTTACTTAGCCACGGATGGCTGTCTTTTCTTTTACACCCTTTTTTTCTCAGTGGAATATACTTTTTTTGGAAGTTGTAAAATGACTCCTTAAATGTACACCACTGATCATATATCGTCTTACCCTTTAATCTATTTTCCCAATCCACTTTACTCAATTCCGCTCTCATACCTTCATAGTCTCCTTTATTCAAGCTTAGCACGCTTGTTTGAGATACAACCTCCTCACCCTCTAATTGAATATGGAATTCAACCATGTTATGGTCACTCATTCCAAGGGGATCCTTTACTAGGACATTTTTAATTAATCCTGTCTCGTTACACAGGACCAGATCTAAGGTTGCGCTGTGTGTTCCCTGAACTCAGTAGTGTTAGCGCTGTGTGTTCCCTGAACTCAGTAGTGTTAGCGCTGTGTTCCCTGAACTCAGTAGTGTTAGCGCTGTGTGTTCCCTGAACTCAGTAGTGTTAGCGCTGTGTTCCCTGAAATCAGTAGTGTTAGCGCTGTGTGTTCTCTGAACTCAGTAATGTTAGCGCTGTGTCTTCTCTGAACTCAGTAGTGTTAGCGCTGTGTGTTCTCTGAACTCAGTAGTGTTAGCGCTGTGTCTTCTCTGAACTCAGTAGTGTTAGCGCTGTGTGTTCCCTGAACTCAGTAGTGTTAGCGCTTGTGTGTTCTCTGAATGCAGTAGTGTTAGCGCTGTGTCTTATCTGAACTCAGTAGTGTCAGCGCTGTGTCTTCCCTGAACTCAGTAGCGTTAGCGCTGTGTGTTCTCTGAACTCAGTAGTGTTAGCGCTGTGTGTTCTCTGAACTCAGTAGTGTTAGCGCTGTGTCTTCTCTGAACTCAGTAGTGTCAGCGCTGTGTCTTCCCTGAACTCAGTAGTGTCAGCGATGTGTGTTCTCTGAAATCAGTAGTGTTAGCGCTGTGTCTTATCTGAACTCAGTAGTGTCAGCGCTGTGTCTTCCCTGAACTCAGTAGCGTTAGCGCTGTGTGTTCTCTGAACTCAGTAGTGTTAGCACTGTGTGTTCTCTGAACTCAGTAGTGTTAGCGCTGTGTCTTCTCTGAACTCAGTCGTGTCAGCGCTGTGTCTTCCCTGAACTCAGTAGTGTCAGCGATGTGTGTTCTCTGAAATCAGTAGTGTTAGCGCTGTGTGTTCTCTGAAATCAGTAGTGTTAGCGCTGTGTGTTCTCTGAAATCAGTAGTGTTAGCACTGTGTGTTCTCTGAAATCAGTAGTGTTAGCGCTGTGTGTTCTCTGAAATCAGTAGTGTTAGCGCTGTGTCTTCTCTGAACTCAGTAGCCTGCTTGACAATGACTGGATCAAATTATACACTGCAGACAACTTGAATTACTCTACAGCAGACTGGATCAAAATACACATTCCAGACAAAGTGTTGGGTGAGTATTGACCGCCCCCCACCCCCCCCACTTCCTGTTGGTGACAATAAGAAGGCTGCTCCTTCCACCATGTGGTGCAAATAGATGCAGCTGTTACTGGACGAGGAGTCCAGAGGCTTGGAATAATAATCCAGAAAACATGAGTTCAAATCCTACCATGGCAGTTCGAGAATTTGAATTCAGTTTTAAAAAGAATCTAGAAATAAAAAGCTGGTATCAGTAAAAGTTACTAAGAAGCTGTTGGATTGTCATAAAAACTCAATAGGTTCACTAATGTCCTCTGGGGAGGACACCTTCCGTTCTTACCCTATCTGACCTGTATGTGACTCCAATCCCACGACAATGTGGCTGACTCTTAATTTCCTTCTGAACTGGCCTTTGAAGCGGCACTTTTGGCTGAAGATGCTTGCAAGTGTTTCAACTTTGTCTATTGTATTCATACTGGGTTCTGCCATAGCTAAGGATGGTGATCTTCATGGAACGTTAGTTGCTTTTCCTGTTAGTTGCCTGATTGACCACCACTATTCTCGACTGGATATGGTACGGCTACAGAGGTTTTCTGTGCTCTGTTGGTTGTGGGACTACTTAGCTCTGTCTGTAACCTGCTGATTTTGTTGTTTAGCATGGAGGTATCCCTGTCTTGTAACTTCACTAGGTGGGTACCTTATTACACGGTATACCCAATGCTGTTTCTGATGTCCCTTTATACACTCCGCATTGCACCAGGATTGGACTTTCTGCTTGAATGCGATGGAGAAGTGAGAGATGTGCCGGGCCTAAGGTTACAGATTATGGTAGTATGCAAATCTGCTGTTGTTGCTCTCCCAAAAACCCTCGTGGTTGTCCAGTTTTCTGCTGCTAGACCTGTCCTTAGTCTATTCCACTTAGCATGGCAGTACTGCCACACTACATGTCCTTAAATGACGAAGAGACTTAACAAGGACTATGCAGTGGTCACTCCTACTTGTGCTATGGTGGACAGACATGTCTGCGGCATGTAAGCTGGTGAGGATGAGTTAAACTAGGTTACTTCCTCATATTGTTTCACTTACCACCTGATGCAGGTTCAGTCAGGCAGCTACATCCTTAAGGACTTGGCCAGGTAGGTCAGTGGTGGTATTACTGAACCACTCATGGTGGTGGACATTGCAGTCTCCCACCCAGAGTATATTCTGTTTCCTTGTTTCCCTCAGTATCTCCTCCAAATAGTGTTCAACATGGAGAAAGAAAGACTTGCAATTACATAGCTGCTTTTCATGATCTTAGGATGTCCCAAAGTGCTTTACAGCCAATGAAGTACTTTTTGAAGCGTAGTCACTGTTGTAATGTAGGAAATTCAGCAGCCAATTTGTGCACAGCAAGCTCCCACAAACAGCAATGTGATAATGACCAGATAATCTGTTTTTTTTAGTGATGTTGATTGAGCGATAAATATTGGCCAGGACACCGGGGATAACTCCCTTGCTCTTCTTCAAAATAGTGCCTTTTACGTCCACCTCCGAGAGCAGACGGGGCCTCAGTTTAACGTCTCATCCAAAAGACGGCACCTCTGACAGTGCAGCATTCCCTCAGTACTGCACTGGAGTGTCAGCCTAGATTTTTGTGTTCAAGTCTCTGGAATGTGTACTGATTTTTCAGTTGGGGGGCAGTAGGTGGTAATCAGCAGGAGGTTTGCTTGACCTTGTTTGGCCTGAATCCATGAGAACTCATGGGGTACAGAGTTAATGTTGAAGATGCTCAGGAACAGACCCATCTGACTGTATATCACTCTGCCCCCAGCTCTGGTGAGTTTATCCTGTTGGCAGGACAGGATGTGCCCAGGGATGGTAATGGATAAGTCTGGGATATTGGCTGATTGATATGATTCTGTGAATATGACTAAGTCAGGCTCTTTCTTGACTATTTTGTGGGACAACTCACCTAACTTGGATGCTAATTCCCAGATGTAACTGAGGAGGACCTTGTAGGATCAACTGGGCTGGGATTCCCTGAGGCTTATCTAGATCTGATGCTTGTCATTGCCAATAAGCCTGTCTAATATTTCTCTTATGATTCTGTTCTGTAGCATGTTAGGTCACTTCAGAGAGCATTAAGAGTCAACCACATACAGTATTGTGAGACTGGAGTGCACTCTGCAATCATCTGTGCAATTAACTGCATCAGTACGGAGCTGAAAGGATGTGTAGCTGCTTCCTATGCTGTCTTATTTATGCAGAAATATGTTGGGAGTTATTTGTGAAGTGAATGCTATGGACGTATAGGAGCTAATAATGTGACTCATGATATACTTTGTGCCTTAAGTGCCATGTCCTTGTATTATAGGGTGCACAGGAGGCTAATGAAATGTGCCTAATGCTGCATAATGTGGTAGACATGTACAGTGTGCGCTTGGAAGCTGGACACTGACTTTGGGCAAGGCCTATTTGGATGACAATTTTATTTGAATGATGGGACCTTGTCATAAAGTGGATAGGAGGTTGGAACAGTGTCCAGATGGCTGAGTGCTTGCTTAAATCAGGTGCTTCAAGGGAGGCCCATCCCCTTCAATTGGCTTCTAATTCTGAAAGGAAAAATCCTGTTCTTGCTGGATAGCTCTGAGCAACTGGTTGTTTCTGCGCTGTGTTGGTCTTGTAGTACAGGGGATGTTTTTAAAACAAATTGAAACCTTCCTGATAGCTACCTAAAGCAGCACTGCATCTTTTGTCACTGATTATTACGTAGTACATAGTATTTACTGCACAGAAACAGGCCATTCAGCCCAACAGGTCCATGACGGTGTTTATGCTCCACCCAAGTCTCCTCCCACCTTTCTTCATTTAACCCATCAAAATATCTGTTGGATCCGTGGTTCAGTGGATATGCTATTATTAAATAATCACACGGATGCTGTACATTAACAAATAACAGGTCTTTACTGGAGGAGGGTAGTCTCTAGACTGGGGGTACAGAGGCATGCACAAAGCTTATATACCAGTGTGGTCACTGCTGGTACTACAGTATACAGGAGCTGTAAAAGTAGTTCTGACTTAAAGGCACATACACTACAATTCCTCCCCTTTTAGATTAGTAATACCCCTAATATTCAAATAACAATTAACATTTCAACATGTACATTAAACAACAAAAGTCCATTTATAGATTCAGTCTTTGGGGCGGCTTCCTGACCCTTTCGGGATAGCGCCTTTCCGGAGGTTCTTGTTCTTGGTGCAGAGGCGATTCTGACCCCTTTTCATCGGGTAGTTCATCGGGTTCCACTGCTACTGGGTCTGAAGTAGATGCTACCGGTATGTCGGGTTCATCCCCAGGTACTCGAGACATGGGGTTGACGCATTCCTGTGACGCTAAGATCTGATCAACGTGGCGTCTCACAATGTTCTCCCCGACATCCACTGTGTACATTAATGGCCCCTGCCTTGTACATATCGTTCCGGGTTGCCATTTCTCTGTTCGATAGTCATGGGCCAAGACTGGTTGCCCTACATTGAAGCTCCTTGTCGGCTTCTCATTGATGTGCTGGAATTGTTTGTCCTCAACATTTCTTCGCACATTTGGTCTGAGCAAGTCCAGACGAGATCTCAACCTTCGGTTAAAGAACATCATGGCCGGGGTCTGGTTGGTAACTGCATGTGTCGCGTTTCGGTAGGCTAATAAGAAATTGTCTGTCTTATGCTGTAGTGGAATTTCATCATTGCACATGGCCTTTATCGCCTTCTTAAAGGTTTGTACGAACCTCTCAGCCAATCCATTTGTGGCTGAATGATACGGGGCGGATATGTAATGCCTTACCCCATTCCTTTTCATGGATTTTTGAAACTCGTCGGACACAAACTGTCGTCCATTATCAGAGCAAATCTGCTCTGGCAAACCGTTTCTGGCAAATATGGTCCGTAGGACTGCAATCGTTTTCTCTGTAGTGGTTGAAGACATTTTTATCACCTCAGGCCACTTTGAATGAGCATCCACTGCTATTAAGAACATTGAGTCCATGAATGGACCAGTGAAATCAATATGCACCCATTGCCATGGAGAGGAGGGCCACTCCCATGGGTGTAGAGGGGCATGTGGTGGTGCATTTTGGAACTTCTGGCATCCTAAGCAGCTCTTAGTTAGGTCTTCAATTTGTTGATCGATTCCCGGCCTCCACACATAAGCCCTAGCAAGGCTTTTCATTTTCACTCCCCCCAGATGACCTTCATGTAGCTCATTTAGCACTCTCTCCCTTAACTTGGGTGGAATCACCACTCTGGATCCACACATCACTGTCCCCTGGCATACTGACAGCTGTTCTCTTCTGGATGAGACTGCTGGCAACAGTGAGTCACCATGTGTTGGCCATCCCCTCACCGTCAATTCATATACCCGTGACAGCGTCGGATCATTGCGGGTCTCCTTCTCTATATCCGTGTTTGTTACTGGCAATCGTTCAATTATTGACGAATAAAATATCTCGATAGGGTCCACTGCTGGTGCTTCCTCCACAGTAGGCAGTGGCAGGCGCAATAGCCCATCAGCGTTCCCATGCTGTTTCTTGCCTTTATATTCTATTTCACATTGATTCACCCCTAGAAACAGGGACCATCTTCGTAACCGCTGTGCAGTCATCACTGGAACGCCCTTCTTAGGATTAAAGATGGAGACAAGTGGTTGGTGGTCAGTCAGCAAGGTGAACTTCTGCCCATGCAGATAGTGGTTGAATTTTTTTACTCCCCATACTAGGCTGAGGGCCTCCCTGTCAATCTGGGCATAGTTGCGCTCGGCTGAGGTTAGTGACCGAGACGCAAAGGCTACTGGCCTCTCCAATCCGTCTGGGAATTTGTGCGACAGCACCGCTCCAATACTGTAGGGTGATGCATCACATGCCAAACGAATTGGTAGTGCTGGGTTGAAATGGGCCAACACCTCTTTTGATGTGATCAATTCTTTACACTTCTGGAAAGCTCGTCTACGTTCGTCATCCCACTTCCATGGTACCCCTGTTTGCAGTAGGGTGTTCAGCGGGTGTAATACCGTAGACAAATTTGGTAAGAACTTGTGGTAGTAGTTTAGCAGCCCGAGGAACGACCTCAGTTGTGACACATTTTCCGGTGCTGGAGCCTTGACTACTGCCTCAATCTTGTCAGGGGACTTATGTAACCCCTCTTCATCGATGACGTGGCCACAATATGAGATCTGTTTCTGGAAAAACTCGCACTTGTGGTGATTAGCTTGTAGCCCATACTCCTTTAATCTGGTGAGCACCATCTCCAAGTTGGCGAGGTGATCACCGTCATTTTCGCCCGTGACCAAGATGTCGTCCAAATAACACTGGGTCCCTGGAATCCCTTGCAGGACCTGATCCATCGCCCTTTGCCAGATAGCCGGAGCCGAGGCTACTCCAAACACCAGCCAGTTGTATTGATAGAGACCTTTATGAGTGTTGATCGTAAGGTAATGTTTCGAAGCTTCTTCTACCTCCATTTGCAAGTACGCCTGGGCTAGATCAATTTTGCTGAAGCGTTTACCTCCAGATAGCGAGGCGAAAATATCCTCAATTCGTGGAAGCGGATATTGCACCGTGTAAAGGACTGGGTTCACTGTCACCTTAAAATCCCCACAGATGCGGACCTTCTTTGGTTCCGCAGGCGTATTACTCAACGACCTCTTCATTACAGGAATGATGGGTGTAGCCTACTCGCTCCAGTCCACTTTGGACAGTACTCCTGAGCGTTCCAACCCTTCCAGCTCTGCTTCAACAGCTGGTCTGATCGCATAAGGCACTGGTCTGGCCTTCAGAAACTTTGGGCTTGCATTTTCCTCTATTTTAATCGTTGCTGTTATTGCTTTTAGTGTTCCTAGTCCCTCCTGGAACACTTCTTTTGCGTCAGTTAGCATTTTTGACAATCGACCAGGTGTGACGTCATCATCCTTTTTGGCCTCAACCTTCAGTGCCTGTATGGAATGCCAATCTAATTGTATCTTCCGGATCCATTCACGTCCTAGCAGTGGTGGTCCTCCATTTGGCAATACATATATATCCATTTTAGGTATTTCCTGGCCTTTGTATATCACTTTCACCCTTATTTTTCCTTTGGGGTAGACTTTTTGCCCCGTATACGTCTTCAAGACAATCTCTGTAGCTTTCAAGGGTATGTGTGAAAATAGCCGCTTGTAGTCTCTTTGATTTACGACTGTTAGAGCTGACCCTGTGTCCAATTCCATTTCCACTTGGACTCCGTCTATCTGGAGTGTAACCCAGATAGTCTGGTGATCCTCCATTTCGGTTACCTTATGTAGTTTCAGACAACCCAGCTCCTTGCTTCCGGAGTCTGTGTCACTTTTCTGTTCGTCTGAACCACTGTCCATCACCTGGTGTACCCTTTTGTACTTCTCCTGTGGAGATTTCTTACTGTTGGTTTTCTTCCCAGACCTGCAGACTCTTGCTATGTGTCCTGCTTTCCCACACTGTCTGCACACTTGGTCCTTGAACCAACAATCTTTCTGGTCATGTGTTGTTCTGCCGCAGCGATAGCACTTCCCTCTTCCATAGGACATTTCATTGGTGCCATATTCTTGCGGTCTCCGTTGTATCTCTGCAGCGCCCCTTGCGGCTGCTTCGTGTGATACTGCCATACTGAAAGCTTTGTCCAGCGTAAGGTCCTTTTCTGATAGAATCCGTTTCTGGGTTCCTTCACTTTGTAGCCCACACACAAACTTGTCCCTTAATGTGTCTGCTAGTCCCGCTCCAAACTGGCAGTATTTCGATAGCTTGCGCAGTTCCGTTAGGTACTCAGCATTGCTTTCGTCTTTGTGTTGGTTCCTTTTATGGAACTTAAATCGTTCTGCTATCAGCAGCGGTGTGGGGTCTAAGTGGTCCTGTAGGATTTCTACTATGCTTTCAAAATTCTTGTTTACCGGCTTCTCTGTGGTTATTAGATTTCGCAGTAACCCATAAGTTTTTGCACCCATGGAATTTAACAGAACCAGTGCTTTATTAACATCTGGCACTTCATTCGCCCTGCAGTACACCTCAATACGTTCCACATATGTCGCCCAATCTTCGACTTCATTGTCGAACGTAGAGATACTGCCACTCTTCAGCATCCTTGGGTGTGAGATAACTATCACAAATGGCGCCTACCGCGCTTCCCCTTCTTCTCCGCTGGCACAAAATGGCATCTCCCGCGCTTTCCTTCCTTCCCGCGCTCGCCCTTCTTTTCCGCTGCGGCTTCTAAAAATGGCGCCTCCCGCGCTCTTCCTTCTTCTCCGCGGCTCAATGGCGTCTCCCCTTTCTTCGCCCCGCGGACCCTGTTCAGCCCGTGAGCCCTGGCTGTGCTCTGCGCGTTCTTCTTTTTATATTTTTCGACGCCACTCAGTCTAGAACCTGGCTGTTTCTTTACCCTCTCTCTCTCCGGTTTGTTTTCTTTCTCTCGATGCCGCTCGGTGTTCAACCCCCGGCTGCGCCCTGCGCTCTTCACCCTCTGTCTTACCCCATCGACGCTGCTCGGCTTTCTCTCCGCCGTCGGTCGGCTCCAGCCGCCGCTGCTCGGGAAGGGTCTGCGCTGGACCTGTCGTCGGTCTCTTACTGCTCGTTGTGGCTGGGGAACCAAGCCCGGCTCTCCACAGCCTCCCCTGCGAAGTTGGATTTCTGCCTGACTGCTGGGCGGTTGCTCGTGGTCGACGCCCGTGTTCCTGGCCTCGACTATTTTTTTTTTACGTTGCAGGTAGATTCGAATCGACACTCGTCGCCACTGTTGGATCCGTGGTTCAGTGGATATGCTATTATTAAATAATCACACGGATGCTGTACATTAACAAATAACAGGTCTTTACTGGAGGAGGGTAATCTCTAGACTGGGGGTACAGAGGCATGCACAAAGCTTATATACCGGTGTGGTCACTGCCGGTACTAC
Organism: Somniosus microcephalus; assembly: GCF_052327205.1. Lineage (NCBI taxonomy): Eukaryota > Metazoa > Chordata > Chondrichthyes > Squaliformes > Somniosidae > Somniosus > Somniosus microcephalus. Next base: position 55,074,901 of record NC_140998.1, on the reverse strand, counting down.
AGTGTACAGGAGCTGTAAAAGTAGTTCTGACTTAAAGGCACATACACTACAATATCCTTCTATTCCTTTCTCCCTCATGTGTTTATCTAGCTTCCCCTTAAATGCATCTATGCTATTCGCCTCAATTACTCCTTGTGGTAACGAGTTCAGAAGTTTCTCCTGAATTCCCTATTGGATTTATTATTGACTAATATTTATGGCTCCTAGTTTTGCCAGGACAGACTTTGTTTCTGAAAGGATGTCATCTCTGAAGTCTGCACTCTCCTGCAGCCAAACTTGGAGACCAGTTCCTGCACAGGGATGGCTCTGTCAGAAGATGTCGAGGTTACAACTGCTTTAGTGTCTATCTGGCACACTCTTTTCGAGCAAGTGCAGAAAATCTCTGTGGCAACTTCCAAAATTCAGACCACAATTGTATAAAGCAGGTAGGTGACTCATTGTTTGTCGGGGTCAGGGTTTTCATTATACTTTCTGTAGAAAACAGTCAGCAGCAAATAAGAGGTCTCTAGCTAGAATCATGTGGGATAGATTTTTACTGTTGATGGTGTGGAAATTGTAGTGTATGTACCTTTAAGAGCCCCTGTGTACTGTAATACCGGTAGTGCCCACTCGGGTATATAAGCCTGTATAGCGTCTTGTATCTTTTAGTTCACCTCCAGACTTTGTTCAGTAAACACCTGTTAAACCAACTCCTGCATTCCGTGTCTCCATTAACACACGGATACAACAGTGGCGACGAGGATGGGATGGCTCTGCAGCGGGGCCGAGCAGCGAGTCGGAAGGCAGAGGCAAACAGAGACGGAGGGTGGAGCACTTGGGAGACGGCCAGCGCTGCAAAGCAGGTCGGCGTTCGGACCAAGCAGAGGGAGGGAAAAGTCCCAGAGAGTCCGGCGGGAACGAGTCTCCAACTATTAAAAATATCTGTGTAAATAAAAACCGCGGAGAACAACGTTGTCAGCAGCGGCAGTGGTGGGAAAGTGCGGGAGACGCCATTTTTTTCTCGGCAGGGAAGAAAGGAAAGCGCGGGAGGCGCCATTTTTGATTTTCAGGATGCCTAAGACTGGCAATATTACTGCTTTCGATAGTGATATAGAGGATTGGACCACATATGTGGAAAGAGTGGAGGTATATTGCACAGCGAATGAAGTAGAGGATGATAAAAAGGCATCGGTACTTCTAAATCTGATGGGCGCAAGGACATACGGGCTGTTACGAAACTTAATCACTCCAGCCAAACCGATGGACAAGAATTTTAAGGAGATTGTTGATACCCTACAGGAACACTTAAGCCCAACACCGCTGCTGATAGCGGAATGATTCAAATTCTTCAGGAGGAATCAGCACAAGAATGAAAGTAATGCTGATTACCTCACCGAATTAAGAAAGCTGTCAAAGCACTGCCAATTCGGGGCAGGACTGGCAGATTCTCTACGAGACAAATTCGTCTGCGGTCTCCTAAGTGAAGGAACACAGAAAAGGCTACTTTCTGAGAAAGATTTGACACTGGACAAGGCTTTCAGTGTGGCTGTATCATACGAAGCAGCAGCAAGAGGAGCTGCAGAGATACAGCAAAAGCCACAGGACTTCGGCACCCATGAAATGACACGGGGTTGAGAGAGATGTTATCGCTGCGGCAGATCCACCCATGACCAGAGGGACTGCTGGTTCAAGGACAAAGCATGCAGGCAGTGTGGAAAGATGGGACACATTGCACGTGTATGCCGATCTGGAAACAAAAAATCCACTGACAGAAAAAAAATCAATAAGGAAAAGTACAGAAAGGTACAAATGATGACGGACAGTAGCTCCGAAGACCAGAAGAGCAATAGCGACTCCGGAAACAAGAGACTAAGCTGTCTCAAATTACATAATGTAATTGCCAAAGAAGATTACCAGACCATTTGGGTTACCCTCACGATAGCGGGGTCCCCAGTTAAAATGGAGCTAGATACAGGATCAGCTCTGACCATCATAAGTCGACGGGATTACGAGCGGCTATTTCCGCATATACCTTTGAAAGGCACATCCATTATCTTGAAGACATATACGGGGCAGAAAGTATACCCCAGAGGGAAAATAAGGGTGCCTGTTGTATACAACGGCAAGGAAATACAGAAGTTGTATTTATACGTTCTGCAAGATGGTGGTCCACCGTTGTTGGGACGTGAATGGATCAGGAAGATAAGTTTAGACTGGCACTCCATTCAGGCACTGACGGTGACCAGTAAGAAAAAAAATGATGATGACGTCATACCTGAACGATTAAAAGACATCTTGGCTAACGCCAAAGAAGTGTTTCAACAGGAACTAGGAACCTTGAAAAGCGTCACCGCCTCAATAAAAGTGGAAGATGCGGCAATTCCCAAGTTTTTTAAGGCAAGGCCGGTGCCATACGCAATTCGTCCAGCAGTCGAGGCAGAGCTGGAGAATTTGGAAAAAGCAGGCGTGTTATCCAAGGTAGATTGGAGCGAGTGGGCAACACCCATCGTCCCGGTCATGAAGAAAACGTTGAATAATGATAAATCTGAAGAACAGAGAAAAATTTGCATCTGTGGGGACTTCAAGGTGACTGTAAACCCGGTCCTTCACACGATACAGTATCCTCTTCCGAGGATAGAAGATATTTTCGCTTCACTATCCGGAGGGAAACGTTTCACCAAAATTGACTTGGCACAGGCATATCTACAGATGGAGGTTGAGGAGGCCTCTAAAAAGTATCTCACAATAAACACACACAAAGGCCTGTACCAGTACAATCGACTGGTTTTCGGAGTAGCATCAGCTCCAGCTATCTGGCAAAGAGCTATGGAGCAAGTCCTGCAAGGGATTCCGGGGACTCAATGCTACCTAGACGACATCCTTGTAACAGGAGAAAACGACAACAAGCACCTTGCCAATTTGGAGCAGGTGCTCACTAGGCTGAGAGAATGGGGCCTACGAGCGAATCGCCCCAAGTGCGAATTTTTCCAGAAACAAATATCATATTGTGGCCATATAATTAACGAAGAAGGGTTGCATAAGTCACCTGAAAAAATTGAAGCGGTCATAAAAGCCCCAGCACCTGAAAATATCTCACAATTAAGGTCGTTCCTGGGATTGATAAATTATTATCATAAATTTTTACCGAACTTGTCAACTGTTCTGCACCCTCTTAACGCACTGCTACAAACGGGAGTAATTTGGAAATGGAGCGAAGACTGTAAACGTGCCTTTCATAAATGCAAAGGCTTGATCACGTCCAAGGAAGTGTTGGCTCATTACAACCCATTACTGCCAATCAGACTGGCGTGCGATGCATCCCCTTACAGCGTAGGAGCGGTATTATCGCATAGATTCCCTGATGGCTCGGAGCGGCCGATAGCTTTTGCGTCACGCTCATTGAACTCAGCTGAGCGTAACTATGCCCAGATCGACAGGGAAGCACTCAGCCTGGTGTGGGGAGGGAAGAAATTCAACCATTACCTATATGGATAAAAATTTACCTTGTTGACTGACCATCAACCCCTCGTCTCCATATTCAACCCTAAAAAGAGCGTTCCCATTGTTAAGTCTGTGTGTTCTAGTTGTAATTACTGACACAGACTACAAGATTAAAGTTCAACAGGTCTTTACTGGTTGGAGGTCAGGACTATACTAAAATACAATATTACTACACAGTGCTTATATAACGGTGGTCACCACCGGTATTACGTATACAGCAGCCAGAGAAAGTAGTACATCTCTTAAGGTGGAACAGGCTTAAGTTCTCTTAAGGTGGAACAGGTTACATACACCACAATCCTCCCTTTTTCGCTTAACAGTCATATCCCCATTTAACATAACATAATAACATATATAACTTCAGGTATAAACAGTTCAAAGGTTCAGTCTCTCAGGAGGCCTTCTGATTCGGTTTGGATAACGCCTTTCAGTGGTCTCTGATTCCTGTTGCTGAGGTGACTCCTCTAGTTGGTCTCCCATGCATTGGGTGTTATCATCCTCAGGTACATTCCCTGATGCTTCAGGTTCATTAACGTCTTCCACAGTTGTCTCTGTCGCAACCATGGGTTCGACCCTTGCTCTCGATTCTACCAGTTGATCCGCATGACGCCTTATCACATTGTTACCAATATCTACTGTGTACATTAGAGGTCCTTGTCTGGCCCGAATTGTTCCGGACTGCCATTTTTCGTTTCCATAGCCCCTTGCCAACACTGGTTGTCCTACGTCGAAACTTCGAGTGGTCTTGTTATTAATATGCCGGAACTGTTTGTTTTCCACTTCCCTCCGCACATTTGGTTTTAACAAGTCCAACCTGAACCGTAACCTCCTGTTATAAAACATCATGGCAGGACTTTGGTTAGTCACTGCATGAGCGGCGTTTCGATATGCCATTAGGAAATTGTCCACCTTGTGCTGTAGCGGAATCTGATCATCATTCATGGCCTTTATTGCCTTTTTGAATGTTTGGACAAATCTCTCGGCCAACCCGTTTGTCGCCGGATGATATGGGACAGAGGTATAATGTTTCACCCCATTCTTCTTTAAGAATTTTTGGAATTCTTCCGACATGAACTGTGGTCCGTTGTCCGAACAGATCTGTTCTGGCAATCCGTTCCTTGCGAATATTGTTCTTAACACCGCAATTGTCTTTTCTGAAGTAGTGGTATTCATCTTGATCACTTCTGGCCATTTGGAATGTGCGTCCACCGCAATTAGGAACATGGAGTCCATGAATGGACCAGCAAAGTCAATATGTACGCGTTGCCATGGGGCTGAAGGCCATTCCCATGGGTGTAGTGGTGCGATCGGAGGTGCATTTTGCACTTTTTGGCACCCAGCGCAGCTTTTTGTCAACTCCTCTATCTGTTGGTCAATACCCGGCCACCATACATAAGCCCTAGCAAGACTTTTCATCTTAACTCCCCCCAGATGACCTTCATGCAGTTCTTTTAGAACTCTTTCCCTTAACTTGGGAGGAATAATCACTCTTGTCCCGTACATCAAAGTACCATGGCAGACGGACAGCTGGTCTCGCCTTGCCGAGAATGCCGGTAACAGAGGATCACCACGTGTTGGCCATCCTTTCACTGTCACCTCGTAGACTCTGGACAGTGTTGGGTCATTCCTGGTTTCTCTTTCAATACTTGCATTGGTGACTGGTAAACACTCGATGATGGTCGAATGAAATAACTCAACAGGGTCAACTTTCGTCGTTTTTTCTTCTTCAGGTAGTGGCAGGCACGACAGCCCATCAGCATTGCCATGCTGCTTCGTACCTTTGAATTCTATTTGATATTGATGTGCCCCTAGGAAAAGGGACCATCTCTGGAGACGCTGTGCTGTCATCACTGAAACACCCTTCTTAGGGTTAAAAATGGATACCAACGGCTGATGGTCTGTCAGAAGTGTGAATTTTTGGCCCTGCAGGCAATGATTAAACTTCTTCACTCCCCATACAAGGCTGAGAGCCTCCCTATCGATCTGCGCATAGTTGCGCTCAGCGGAGGTCAATGATCAGGATGCAAACGCGACTGGCCTTTCCGTGCCATTTGGCAACTTGTGTGAGAGTACTGCCCCAATACCATATGGAGAAGCATCACAAGCCAACCGAATAGGCAGTGTCGGGTTGAAGTGAGCCAACACTTCCTCTGAGGTGATCAATTCTTTGCTTTTGTGAAATGCCTTCTTACAGTTTTCGCTCCATTCCCATGGTACCCCCTTCTGTAAAAGAGCGTTTAGCGGGTGCAGTACCGTGGATAGATTTGGTAGAAATTTATGGTAATAGTTAATCAATCCTAGAAACGACCTCAACTGAGAGACATTATCCGGAGCGGGAGCCTTTACAACTGCCTCTATCTTGTCAGGAGACTTATGAAGCCCCTCTCGGTCAATGACATGACCACAGTACGAGATCCGCTTCTGGAAGAACTCACATTTCTGCCGATTAACTCTAAGTCCATACTCTTTCAGTCTGTTGAGCACCAGTTCCAAGTTTGCGAGGTGTTCTTCATCACCATCACCTGTAATCAGAATATCGTCCAGGTAACTTTGTGTGCCTGGAATTCCCTGTAATACCTGCTCCATGGCCCTCTGCCAAATTGCTTGAGCCGATGCCACTCCAAAAACCAGCCTATTGTACCGGTACAAACCTCGATGCATGTTGATCGTGAGGTATTGGCGTGACTCTTCTTCAACCTCCATCTGCAAGTACGCCTGCGCCAGGTCTATCTTGGTGAAGTGTTTCCCGCCAGACAACGAAGCAAAAATATCCTCAATCCGCGGAAGCGGATACTGCACCGTGTGAAGCACCGGATTAACGGTGATTTTGAAATCTCCACAGATGCGAACCTTCCCTGGTTCTCCTGGCTTGTTGCTCGAAGGACATTTCATAATGGGAACAATGGGCGTAGCCCACTCACTCCAATCTACCTTAGACAGTACACCTGAACATTCTAGCGCTTCCAGTTCCGCTTCTACAGTAGGTCGTATTGCATAGGGTACCGGTCTGGCTTTAAAAAATTTTGGGTGTGCATGTTCATCAATCTTGATGTTTGCCGTAATTCCTCTCAGTGTTCCCAGCCCCTGCTGGAACACCTCTTTAGCATCATCCAATATTTTGGACAATCGTTTAGGTTTGACATCTGTTTCCCCGGAATCTACCGTTAGTGCCTTCAAGGAGTGCCAGTCCATATTCATTTTCCTAATCCACTCCCGTCCCAGTAGTGGTGGACCTCCTTCAGGTAGCACATATAAGTCCATTACTTGGCTTTCTTCGCCCTTGTGGACCACTTTTACCTCTATCTTTCCGATGGGGTACACTCTTTGCCCCGTGTATGTTTTCAATATAATCTCCGTATCCCGTAAGGGAATATGTTGGAATAACCTTTTGTAATCTTTCTTATTCATGACCGTCAATGCCGATCCAGTGTCCAATTCCATCTTTACTTGGACTCCTGCTATCTGAAGGGTGACCCAAATTGTCTGGAGATCTGCATCCTTACCAACGTTGTGTACTCTTAAGCTACCCAGTTCATTACTGCTAGCGTCTGAATCTGACTTCTGTTCGGTCGAACTGTTCTTTGTCACCTTGTGTACCTTTATGTATTTTCCTTGCGGTGACTTTTTTGTTGCTGGTCTTCTTTCCTGACCGGCATACTTTAGCTATGTGGCCAAGCCTGCCACACGTTCTGCATTCTTGGTTTTTAAACCAACACTGGTTCTGATCGTGCGTTGTCTTTCCACAACGATAACATTTTACAGTACTCAATCCCAATTTATTTGTACTGAGTTCCGGTGACCGTAGCTGCATTACTGCCATGCCTCTCGCTGCGGCTTCGTGTGCTGCTGCCATAGTGACCGCTTTCTCAAGCGTCAGCTCATTCTCCTCGAGCAGTCGCTTTTGTGTATCTTCTTTTAATAAACCACACACAAATTTATCTCGTAGCGCCTCTGTCAGTCTCGTTCCAAACTGACAGTACTTTGCTAGCTTACGCAATTCCATTAAATATTCAGCATTGCTTTCATCCTTCAGCTGCCTTCTGCTGTAAAATTTAAATCGTTCCGCTAGCATCAGCGGCGTGGGGTTTAGATGATTTTTCAGGACAGTAACAATCTCCTCGAACGTCTTATCCGCCGGTTCATCTGGTGATAAAAGGTGTTTCAATTGCCTGTATGTCTTCGCACCCATTAAGTTTAATAATGTTAGTGCTTTCTCTTCATCTGGAATTTTATTTGCTTTACAATAATTTTGTATGCGTTCTACATACATGGCCCAATCTTCGATGTCGCTATCAAAGGTATTAATGTTCCCATGTTTAGGCATCGTTGCAATTTAATTTATTTTAATTTTTTTCCAAGATGGCAGCTTCCCATTCTTGTCTTCGTCCTCCGCCTACAAAATGGCGGTTTTCCCGCGCTTGGCGGTCTTCACCCGTCCCCCCGACGCTGTCTCCGCTTCACCGCGGCTCTTGCGCCTTCAGTTGCCCCAGACGCTGTGCCTTTTTAGCTCGAATGCGGCCCGGCCCTTATCACCAGCCGCGATCGATGTCCCCGCGCTGCGCCTTTCGGCCTGAATGCGGCCCGGCCCTTACCTCCGGTCGCGATCGACCTCACCGCCCTTATTCCTCCGTCTTCCCTCCCCGTCTGTACAGCCAACGCGGCCAACTTTCTGGCCGCGTCGCTGCCCGGCTTACCCACCACCGAGGAAGAAAGAAGATAGCTGACAGCCGCTGATGGAGGCTTCGAGTTCAGGATGTCTTCTGCACTCTGGTTTCTCGATGTCTGCCGCGCGCCGTGTCTTCCAGCAGGGTGATGAGGGTGGAAGCCTCTCTTCGACGTCCGTTCTGTGGACGAAGCCGCCGTGGATATAAACTGCCGCAGGGTAAGAATCGGACTCGTCGCCACTGTTAAGTCTGTGTGTTCTAGTTGTAATTACTAACACAGACTACAAGATTAAAGTTCAACAGGTCTTTACTGGTTGGAGGTCAGGACTATACTAAAATACAATATTACTACACAGTGCTTATATACCGGTGGTCACCACCGGTATTACGTATACAGCAGCCAGAGAAAGTAGTACATCTCTTAAGGTGGAACAGGCTTAAGTTCTCTTAAGGTGGAACAGGTTACATACACCACACCCATTATGACAGCGCAAAGGTTACAGAGGTGGTCCCTTTTCCTAGGGGCACACCAATATGACATAGAATACAAAGGATCAAAACAGCATGGGAATGCTGACGGTTTATCGCGCCTACCGTTGCCAACGGTAGAAGAGGCACCTACAGTGGACCCAGTGGAAATGTTCCACTCAACCATAGTGGAATGTCTACCAGTAACAAATTCTACCATTGAAAAGGAAACGAGAAATGACCCGACTCTCTCATGAGTCTACGATTTAACGGTGAAGGGATGGCCAGCACATGGCGAACCACTGTTGCCAGCCTTCTCGCAAAGAAGAGAACAGCTGTCAGTGTGCCGAGGAACCTTGATGTGTGGATCCAGAGTGGTGATTCCACCCAAACTCCAGGATAAAGTGCTAAAGGAGCTTCATGAGGGGCATCTGGGTGGAGTGAAAATGAAGAACCTAGCCAGAGCGTTTGTGTGGTGGCCAGGTATCAATGGAGACATTGAAGAAATGACCAAGAGCTGTCTAGGATGCCAGAAGGTCCAAAACGCCCCACCACAAGCCCCTCTACATCCATGGGAGTGGCCCTCATCTCCATGGCAAAGGGTACCTATCGACTTTGCTGGTCCATTTATGGACTCAATGTTCTTAATCGCGGTTGATGCACACTCCAAGTGGCCGGAGGTAATAAAGATGTCCTCCACCACCACGGAAAAAACCATCACAGTATTAAGGACCATATTTGCCAGGAATGGGCTGCCTGAACAGATCTGTTCTGATAATGGACCGCAATTTGTGTCCGAAGAATTCAGGAAGTTCTTAAAAAACAATGGGGTTAAGCACTACACGTCCGCCCCATACCATCCCGCCACCAATGGATTAGCTGAAAGGTTTGTCCAGACCTTCAAGAAGGCCATAAAGGCCATGGGTAATGAAGACATAAATCTACAACATAAGGTAGATAACTTCTTGTTTGCGTACAGGAATGCAACACATGTGGTTACAAACCAAACTCCCGCCATGATGTTTTTCAATAGAAGACTAAGATGCCGGCTGGATTTGATCAAGCCAAACATCAGAAGGGACATAGAGAACCGGCAATTTCAAGGCATGAATGAAAGGCCAACTAGAACCTTCCAGATAGGTCAACAAGTTTTGGCCCGGGACTACCGTACCGAGAAATGGCAGCCTGGAACTATTTGCACACGACTAGGACCGCTGATGTATACCGTGGACATTGGTGAAAGCATAATAAGGCGCCATGCTGACCAGATCATAGAGTCATCTGAAAAGGGACAACCTACACCACAACTCTATACGCCTAATGATGAAGCAGAGATACCCATAGTATCTACCTCTGATCCGGTGATACTGGAACCAGATGAACCCAACACTGGCATTCAAGCCGAATCGACCTTGCCAAAAGAACCTACTACACCACCGAAAACTACTACACCACCGAGGCGTTATCCGGACCGAGTCAGGAAGCCTCCAGAGAGACTGACTTATAATTGATTAACTGCAGCAAATGTGTAGATTATTGTTCTTGTAAACATGTTGATTAATGATTACTTAAAATGTTATGTACTAATTATCTAAAAGGGGAGGAATTGTAGTGTATGTACCTTTAAGAGCCCCTGTGTACTGTAATACCGGTAGTGACCACTCGGGTATATAAGCCTGTATAGCGTCTTGTATCTTTCAGTTCACCTCCAGACTTTGTTCAGTAAACACCTGTTAAACCAACTCCTGCATTCCGTGTCTCCATTAACACACGGATACAACAGAAAACAGGCAGTGGCATATCGGCCACCTGCAGATAGCAGAGCGTACAGACCGCCATTGGAAAGGAAAATCGGGCATTGTTCATGAAAGGCAGCTGATCTGCCACCGCCTGTTTTCTGCCACCGCCAATCCTAATGTGTGGTAGGACATCATTGATTACATTCATGTGGCTGTAGGACCTCCTAACTCAAATACTGCTCCTTTTATGAATAGAAAGGGTTGCCATTCAATCAATGTAAAGATGGTCTATGATCATAGGAACAGAATCAGGCATGTTTCACCAACAGCTCCCACTCTGCAGCAGTCTTATTTAATGGGCTGAAGACTGCAGGGATGGCCATTGGGGCGGGGGGGGGTGCGCGGTGGTGGGGGCGGTGGCGGTCCAAGGATATGTCCTGCAGCCATGGATCATTGCACCAGCACTTTTAATTTCTGGTCTTCGCCCAGATGTTCTATTCTTTTATTTTCGGGATCCCAATTTCCTTACATATGCATGTAAAATGTGACTTGTCTAATACCAAACAAGATAATAAACACTGAACAGTCTGAAAAGTGGATATGTTGTTATTATTATTGCCTCTTTCAGTCGTGTAAATGTTTTCTATTTTTAAATGTTACTCATTGCTTAAATAATTAAAGTGCACCAGATGGTCCATCACAATAAAAGATAATGCAGCCTCTAATACGTCTCCTAGAAGACTCATTTAGGTTAAAAATAACCTATAATTGATTATCAGAAGAAGACAGTGGGAGGTTTGAACCCTACTTCCAATTTGGTTTAGGTAGCATATTTTAGCAATCCAAAGAAAAGCAAAACAACATAATTTTTAAAAATTCATTCACAAGATGTGGGTGTCGCTGGCAAGGCCAGCATTTACTGCCCATCCCTGATTTTCTTTGAGTAGGTGGTGGTGAGCTGCCTTCTTGAACTGCTGCAGTCCGTGTGGTGAAGGTACTCCCACAGTGCTGTTAGGAAGGGAGTTCCAGGGTTTTGACCCAGCAATGATGAAGGCACGGTGTGTGACTTGGCAGGGAACTTGGAGGTGGTGGTGTTCCCATGCGCCTGCTGCCCTTGTCCTTCTAGGTCTTAGAGGTCACGGGTTTGGGAGGTGCTGCCGAAGAAGCCTTGGCGAGTTACTGCAGTGCATCTTGTAGATGGTGCACACTGCAGCCACGGTGCGCTGGTGGTGGAGGGAGTGAATGTTTAAGGTGGTGGATGGGATGTCAATCAAGTGGGCCGGTGTTGGGAGGAGCAGAGAGCGGTGGTTCAGGGAGTACTTAAACTCACTTTCGCGGGCTTTTTTACAGAGGCCAGTGTCGGGAGGAGCAGAGAGTGGTGGTACAGTGAGTACTTAAACTCACTTTCGCGGGCTTTTTTACAGAGGCCAGTGTCGGGAGGAGCAGAGAGTGGCAGTACAGTGAGTACTTAAACTCACTTTCGCGGGCTTTTTTACAGAGGCCGGTGTTGGGAGGAGCAGAGATCGGTGGTACAGTGAGTACGTAAACTCACTTTCGTGGGCTTTTTTACAGAGGCCAGTATCGGGAGGAGCAGAGAGCGGCGGTACAGTGAGTACTGCAACTCACTTTCGCGGGCTTTTTTACAGAGGCCAGTGTCGGGAGGAGCAGAGAGTGGCGGTACAGTGAGTACTTAAACTCACTTTCGCGGGCTTTTTTACAGAGGCCAGTGTCGGGAGGAGCAGAGAGTGGCAGTACAGTGAGTACTGAAACTCACTTTCGCGGGCTTTTTTACAGAGGCCGGTGTTGGGAGGAGCAGAGATTGGTGGTACAGTGAGTACGTAAACTCACTTTCGTGGGCTTTTTTACAGAGGCCAGTATCGGGAGGAGCAGAGAGCGGCGGTACAGTAAGTACTGCAACTCACTTTCGCGGGCTTTTTTACAGAGGCCGGTGTCAGGAGGAGCAGAGATCAACGGTACAGTGAGTACTTAAACTCATTTCATGGGCTTTTTTACGGAGGCCAGTATCGGGAGGAGCAGAGAGCAGTGGTACAGTGAGTACTGAAACTCACTTTCGCGGGCTTTTTTACAGAGGCCCGTGTCGGGAGGAGCAGAGAGCGGCGGTACAGTGAGAACTTAAATTCACTTTCGCGGGCTTTTTTACAGAGGCTTACCAATCTCACAGACCAGCAGCGGCGTTCCAGAGTTACGTCATGATTCAAAAAGTGACGCGGGCAAGAGGAAGCAGCTGATTGGATGAGTACGGCCAGGTGAGTATTTATACTACTCTATAGATTGACAGTTTAGATTAAAAGTTTATAAAATTTAGAAGGTCTTAATTTTGTGGTTATAGTTTCTAAGGTCTCTGCTGTGTATCGGGGAGTGCTAGTAACCAAGGGCCCTTGAGTATATCATTTAATTGTTGTGTAATTAGTGGTATTGATTTGATTTAAATTAATTTAAATTAATTAAAGGGTAATTCATGGCAGGACAGCTCGGCCCTGTGGCATGCTCCTCCTGCACTATGTGGGAAATCAGGGACACTTCCTGTGTCCCTGATGACCATGTGTGCGGGAAGTGTATCCAGCTGCAGCTACTGACAGACCGCATTGTGGCGCTGGCGCTGCAAATGGATACATACTGGAGCATTCGTGATGCTGAGGACATCATGGATAGCACGTTTAGGGAGTTGGTCACACCGCAGGTAAAGGCTGCACAGGCAGGAAGGGAATGGGTAACCACCAGGCAGAGTAGTAGGCACAGGCAGGTAGCGCAGGGGTCCCCTGTGGCCATCCCCCTCTCAAACAGATATACCACTTTGGATATTGTTGAGGGAGATGGCTTATCGGGGGAAGGCAGCAGCAGCCAACTTCCTGGCACCATGGGTGGTTCTGCGGCACAGGACGGGAGGATAAAGACTGGGAGAGCTATAGTGATAGGGGATCCTATTGTAAGGGGATTAGATAGGCGTTTCTGCGGCCGCAAATGAGACTCCAGGATGGTATGTTGCCTCCCTGGTGCAAGGGTCAAGGATGTCTCAGAGCGGCTGCAGGGCATTCTGGAGGGGGAGGGTGAACAGAAGGTTGTTGCGGTGCATATAGGTACCAACGATATAGGTAAAAAATGGGATGAGGTCCTAAAAGCTGAATATAGGGAGTTAGGAGGTAAATTAAAAAATAGGACCTCAAAGGTAGTAATCTCAGGATTGCTACCAGTGCCACGTGCTAGTCAGAGTAGAAATAGAAGGATATTTCAGATGAATACATGGCTAGAGGAATGGTGCAAGGGGAAGGGATTCAAATTCCTAGGACATTGGAACCGGTTCTGGGGGAGGTGGGACCAATATAAACTGGACAGTTTGCACCTGGGCAGGACCGGGACTGATGTCCTAGGGGGAGTGTTTGCTAGTGCTGTTGGGGAGGGTTTAAACTAAAATGGCAGGGGGTTGGGAACCTGTGCAGGGAGACAGAGGAAAGGGAAGCAAGGATAGAAACAAAAGACAGGAAGGAGAAAAGCAAAACTGGAAGGAAGAGAAATCAAGGGTGTAAATCAAACAGGGCTACAGTAAATAATAATTCTAAAAGGACTAAGAGTGTTAAAAAAAACAAGCGTGAAGGCTTTGTGTCTTAATGCGAGGAACATTCGTAATAAGGTGGATGAATTAGCTGCGCAAATAGATGTAAACGGATATATGATGTAATTGGAATTACGGAGAAATGGCTCCAGGGTGACCAAGGCTGGGAATTCAACATCCAGGGGTATTCAATATGCAGGAAGGACAGGCAAAAAGGAAAAGGAGGTGGGGTAGCATTGCTGGTTAAAGAGGAGATTAACACAATAATAAGGAAGGATATTAGCTCTGATGATGTGGAATCTGTATGGGTAGAGCTGAGAAATACCATGGGGCAGAAAACGTTAGTGGGAGTTGTATACAGGCCCCCAAACAGTAATGCTGAGGTTGGGGATGGCATTAAATGGGAAATTAGAGATGCGTGTAATAAGGGCACAGCAGTTATCATGGGTGATTTTAATCTACATATAGATTGGGCTAACCAAATTAGTAACAATACTGTGGAGGAGGAATTCCTAGAGTGTATATGGGATGGTTTCCTGGACCAATATGTCGAGGAACCAACTAGAGATCAGGCCATCTTACACATCTTAATGAGAAAGGATTAATTAGCAATGTTTTTGTGTGAGGCCCCTTGGGGAGGAGCGATCATAATATGATAGAATTCTTCATTAAGATGGAGAGTGAAGTCGTTGACTCAGAGACTAGTGTCCTGAATTTAAATAAAGGAAACTATGATGGTATGAGGCGCGAGTTGGCTAGGATGGATTGGGGAAGATTACTTAAATGGTTGATGGTGGATAGGCAAACATTTAAAGATCGCATGGATGAACTACAGAATTTGTTCATCACTGTTTGGCATAAAAATGAAACAAAAAAGGTGACTCAACCGTGGCTAACAAGGGAAATTAGGGATAGCATAAGGTCCAAGGGGAGGACATATAAATTGGTCAGAAAAAGCAGCAAAACTGAGGATTTGGAGCACCTTAGGATTCAGCAAAGGAGGGCAAAGGGATTAATTAAGAGGGGGGAAATAGAATATGAGAGTAAGCTTGCAGGGAACATAAAAACTGACTGTAAAAGCTTCTACAGATATGTGAAGTGAAAAAGATTGGTGAAGTCAAGCGTAGGTCTCTTGCAGTCAGAATCAGGGAAATTTATAATGGGGATCAAAGAAATGGCTGACCAATTAAATACATACTTTGGTTCTGTCTTCACAAAGGAGGACACAAATAACCTTCCAGAGATGTCAGGGAACATAGGCCTAGAAATTCACTTGGGCGCGGGCAGCTCGCTCGCGCCCAAAAGTTAGCGCTGGGCGGGGAGGCATTAGCGCACGCCGTATATTCGCCTTCTGCGCCCCAATTCAGAAGCGGGCGCTATACCAGGGTGTGCCCGCCTCCGTTTGGGGCACTGCAACTGAATATCGGCGCGCTAGTTGCCGCAGCGCCACCCGATGCGGTGCGGCAGGCTGCGGTACTGCAGGCCTCCTCCTTCTCTTAAGGGGGAGGTGCCTGCAACGGCCGGAGCCCCGATCGCGAGTGCCGGCAAAAGAGCCCGGCACAACGGAGAAGTGCCGGGCTCCACGGAAACCAGCCGGCAATGCCGCGGGGGGGGGGTGGTGGAGGAGGCCGGGGAAGGAGGTGCGGGCAGGCGGCCGCCAAAAAAGCGGCCGGCCGCACCTTCTGCTTTAAAGTGCCCCACTATGGCAGCAGGACGGCCCCGTTTTCTGGTCGCTGTTTGCGCCCGCTTCGGAGGAGGCGGCCGCAAATAAATATGGGGATCGGTGCGGTTTTGGGGCGTTACAGGCCACCGCGCACACCGATGACGTCATCGGTCCTGGCGCAGCGCTAACGGCTACTGCCGCCAATACCGCTGCACTCAATTTCCGCGCTACCACCCCGCCGGTGCAAAAGACCTCTTTAGGCGCTAAGTGGGCGCAAGGCCCACTGAATTTCTAGGCCATAGGGTCTAATGAGAGGGAGGAATTTAATGAAATCAGTATTTGAAGGGAAATGGTGTTAGAGAAATTGACGGGATTGAAGGCCGATAAATCCCTAGGGCCTGATAATCTACATCCTAGGATACTTAAGGAAGTGGCCCTAGAAATAGTCGATGAATTGCTGGTCATCTGTTCAAAAAAGGTGGTAGAGAGAAAACGGGGAATTATAGACCAGTAAGCCTGACATCGGTAGTGGGGAAAATGCTAGAGTCCATTATAAAAGATGTAATAGCAGAGCACTTGGAAAACAGTGACAGGATCAGACAAAGTCAACATGGATTTACAAAAGGTAAATCATGCTTGACTAATCTACTGGAATTTTTTGAGGATGTAACTGGTAGAATAGATAAGGGAGAACCAGTGGATGTGGTATATTTGGACTTTCAGAAGGCTTTCGATAAGGTCCCGCATGAGAGATTGGCGTGCAAAGTTAAGGCACATGGGATTGGGGGTAAGGTACTGACTTGGATAGAGAACTGGTTAGCAGACAGGAAGCAAAGAGTTGGAATAAACGGGTCTTTTTCCGAATGGCAGGCAGTGAATAGTGGGGTAGCGCAGGGGTTGGTGCTAGGACCCCAGCTATTCACAATATATTTTAATGATCGAGACGAGGGAACTAGATGTAATATCTCCAGGTTTGCAGACGACACAAAGCTGGGTGGGCGTGTGTGCTGTGAGGAGGATGCCGAGAAACTCCAGTATGATTTGGACAGGTTGGGTGATTGGGCAGATGCATGGCAGATGCAGTATAATGTGGATAAATGCGAGGTTTTCCACTTTGGTGGCAAAAACAGGAAGACAGCTTATTATCTGAACAGCAATAGATTGGGAAAAGGGGAAGTGCATTCAGACCTGGGTGTCCTTGTGCACCAGTCGCTGAAGGCAAGCATGCAAGTGCAGCAGGCGGTTAAGAAAGCAAATGGTATGTTGGCCTTCATAGCAAGAGGATTCGAGTACAGGAGCAAGGATGTCTTGCTGCAGTTGTACAGGGCCTTGGTGAGACCACACCTTGAGTATTGTGTGCAGTTTTGGTCTCCTTACTGTTGTGTCTGTGTATAATAAGACACAGACTGCAGGAGAACGGTATAACAGGTGTTTACTCAACGTGGCTCACACGGGAACTGATCTGTACAGATTACTACTCAGTGCTATATACAGGTGTGGTCACTGCCGGTACTGCAGTATACATGAGCTGTAAAAGATAGTTCCCCCCCTTAAAGGTATATACATTACAATTCCTCCCCTTTTAGATTAACAGTACCATAACACTCATTTAACAATTAAATATCAAACTAATTACAATTAACACTTTTAACATGCAACATTAGCTGAAAATAGTCTATTTATATATTCAGTCTTTGGGGAGGCTTCCTGATCCTTTCTGGATAGCGCCTTTCCCGAGTGTCCTGCTCTTGGTGCGGAGGCGATTCTGGCCCCCTGTCGTCGGTTGGTTCATCAGCTTCCGATGCTACTGTTTCTGGGGTAAATGCGACCTGTACGTCAGGTTCATCACCAGGTACGTATGGGCGAGGCATGGGGTTGACTTGTTCCTGTGACTCTAGGATCTGGTCAGCATGGCGTCTCACGATGCTCTCCCCAACGTCCACTGTGTACATTAGGGGGCCCTGCCGTGTGCATATCGTTGCTGGCTGCCATTTTTCTGTTCGGTAGTCGCGGGCCAAGACTGGTTGCCCTACATTGAAGCTCCTTGTTGGCTTCTCATGGATGTGCTGGAATTGCTTACTCTCAACATCTCTTCGTATGTTTGGTCTGAGCAAATCCAGGCGAGATCTTAACCTTCGGTTAAAGAACATCATGGCCGGGGCCTGGTTGGTGACTGCATGTGTCGCATTCCGGTAGGCGAACAGGAAATTGTCCACCTTGTGCTGCAGCGGAATGTTGTCATTGTACATAGCATTTATTGCCTTCTTAAAGGTTTGTACGAACCTCTCAGCCAATCCATTTGTGGCTGGATGATACGGGGCGGATGTGTAATGCCTTACCCCATTCTTTTTCAAGAACCTCCGGAACTCTTCGGACACAAACTGTGGTCCGTTGTCGGAACAAATCTGTTCTGGCAAGCCATTCCTGGCAAAAGTGGTCCGTAGGACTGCAATAGTTTTCTCCGTGGTGGTGGAGGACATTTTGATGACCTCAGGCCATTTCGAGTGCGCATCCACGGCTATTAAAAACATTGAGTCCATGAATGGACCAGCAAAATCAATATGCACCCGTTGCCATGGAGATGAGGGCCACTCCCATGGGTGTAGAGGGGCCTGTGGTGGTGCATTTTGGACTTTCTGGCATCCTGAGCAACTCTTGGTCAGGTCCTCGATTTGTTTATCGATTCCCGGCCACCACACATAAGCCCTGGCTAGGCTTTTCATTTTTACCCCTCCCAGATGACCCTCATGAAGCTCATTGAGCACTCTATCCCTTAACTTGGGTGGAATTACCACTCAGGATCCACACATCAAGGTCCCCCGGCACACTGACAGCTGTTCTCTCCTTGTCGCCATGTGCTGGCCATTCCTTCACCGTCAAATCATATACCCGAGACAGTGTCGGGTCGTTTCGGGTTTCCTTTTCGATACAAGCGTTAGTTACCGGTAGGTATTCAACTATAGTCGAATGGAATATTTCGACAGGATCCACTGCTGGTGCTTCCTCCGCAGTAGGCAGTGGCAGGCGTGATAGCCCATCAGTATTTCCATGCTGTTTCGTGCCCTTATATTCAATCTCATAGTGGTGCGCCCCTAGAAAAAGTGACCATCTTTGTAGTCGTTGCGCAGTCATCACCGGAACGCCCTTCTTCGGATTAAAAATGAAGACAAGAGGCTAGTGATCAGTCAGCAAGGTGAATTTCTTCCCGTGCAGATAGTGATTGGACTTTTTCACTCCCCACACCAGGCTGAGGGCCTCCCTGTCAATCTGGGCATAGTTACGCTCGGCTGAGGTTAGTGATCATGACGCAAAGGCTATTGGCCTCTCTGAGCCGTCCGAGAATTTGTGTGACAGCACCGCTCCAATGCCGTAGGGTGACGCATCACATGCCAACCGAATTGGTAATGCCGGGTTGTAATGGGCAATACCTCTTTCGATGTGATTAGTGTTTCGCTCTTCTGGAAAGCTCGTCTACATTCGTCACTCCACTTCCATGGCACCCCAGTTTGCAGTAGGGTGTTCAGTGGGTGTAGTATTGTTGACAAATTTGGCAAGAACTTATGGTAGTAGTTTACCAGCCCGAGGAACGACCTCAGTTGTGACACATTTCCGGTGCTGGAGCCTTGACTACTGCCTCAATTTTCTCTGGGGACTTATGTAACCCCTCTTTATCGATAACGTGGCCGCAATACGAGATCTGTTTTCTAAAAAACTCGCATTTGGGGCGGTTAGCTCGGAGCCCATATTCCTGCAATCTAGTGAGCACCTGCTTCCAGTTGGCAAGGTGATCACTGTCATTTTCGCCCGTAACCAGGATGTCGTCCAAATAACACTGGGTCCCTGGGATCCCTTGCAGGACTTGTTCCATTGCCCTCTGCCAAATAGCCGGAGCTGATGCTACCCTGAATACCAGCCGGTTGTATTGGTAGAGACCTTTATGGGTGTTGATTGTGAGGTATTTTTTTGATGCTTCTTCTACCTCCATTTGCAGATACGCCTGGGCCAGATCAATCTTAGTGAAGCATTTCCCTCCAGATAGCGAGGCGAAAATATCTTCAATCCGCGGAAGTGGATATTGTACGGTGTGAAGGACCGGGTTCACTGTTACCTTAAAGTCCCCACAGATGCGAACCTTCCTTGGTTCCCCAGGCGTGCTGCTCAACGACTTTTTCATCACAGGGACGATGGGTGTAGCCCACTCGCTCCAGTCTACCTTGGACAATACACCTGAACGTTCCAGACTCTCCAGCTCTGCTTCGATGGCTGGGCGGATCGCATAAGGTACCAGTCTGGCCTTAAAAAATTTTGGGCTTGCGTTTTCTTCAATTTTAATCGTCGCTGTCATGCCTTTTAGTGTTCCGAGTCCTTGCTGGAACACTTCTTTCGCGTCAGTTAGGATGTTTGACAGTCGCCCAGGTGTGACGTCGTCATCCTTTTTGTCAGCCACAGTCAGTGCCTGTATGGAATGCCAATCCAGTTGTATTTTCTGGATCCATTCACGTCCCAGTAATGGTGGTCCTCCATCTTGCAATACATACAGGTCTAGTTTTGGTGTTTCCTTACCGTTATATATAACGGTCACCCTTATTTTTCCTTTGGGGTAGACTTTTTGCCCTGTGTACGTCTTCAAAATAATTTTTGTGTCTCTCAAGGGTATGTGTGTGAATAGCCGCTCGTAGTCCCGTCGGTTTATGACTGTTAGGGCTGATCCTGTGTCCAATTCCATCTTTACCTGGACTCCTGCTATCTTGAGAGTGACCCAAATGGTTCGGTGATCCTCCGTTGTGATCACATTATGTAGCTTCAGACAACTCAGTTCCCTGCTTTCGGAGTCGTTATCACTCTTTTGTTCATCTGAACTATTCTCCGTCATCTTATGTACCTTCTTGTGCTTTACTTTGGTAGGTTTCTTATTGCTGGTTTTCTTTCCCAACCTGCAGACTCATGCTATGTGTCCTACTTTTCCACACTGTCTGCACACTTTGTCTTTGAACCAGCAATCATTCTGGTCGTGTGTTGTTCTTCCGCAGCGATAGCACTTCTCTGTTCTATATGACATTTCGTTTGTGCCATATTCTTGCGGTCTCTGTTGTATTGTTGTATCTCTGCAGCACCCCGTGCTGCTGCTTCATATGATACCGCAATGCTGAAAGCCTTTTCCAGCATAAGGTCCTTTTCAGATAAAAGCCGTTTCTGGGTTCCTTCACTTTGAAGCCCACACACAAACTTGTCCCTTAAGGTATCTGCCAGTCCCGCTCCAAACTGGCAGTGTTTTGATAGTTTGCGCAGTTCTGTTAAATAATCAGCATTGCTTTCATCCTTATGCTGGTTCCGTTTGTGAAACTTGAATCTTTCTGCTATCAGCAGCGGTGTGGGGTTTAAATGTTCCTGTAGTATCGTTACTATGTCTTCAAAACTGTGTCTGTGTGGAGTTTGCACATTCTCCCCGTGTTTGCGTGGGTTTTCTCCGGGTGCTCCGGTTTCCTCCCACAATCCAAAGATGTGCGGGTTAGGTTGATTGGCTATGATAAATTGACCCTTAGTGTTAGGGGGATTAAATACATGGGGTTACGGGGATAGGGTGGGATATGTGTTGGTGTAGGGGTTACGGGGATCGGGTGGGATATGTGTCGGTGCAGGCTCGATGGGCCGAAATGGCCTCTATCTGCACTGTGAGGTTTCTGTGATTCTGTGATTCTGTGAAAACTCTTTTCCATTGGCTTCGTTGAGGTTACTAGATTTCGTAATAACCCATACGTCTTTGCACCCATTAAATTTAAGAATACCGACGCTTTCTTGTCATCTGACACCTCATTTGCCTGGCAGTATACCTCTATTCGTTCGACATATGTAGTCCAATCTTCGACTTCATTGTCAAACGCGGTGATACTGCCACTCTTCGGCATTTTGGGTGTGGTTTAAAATGGTGTCTCCCAATGGCTTAAAATGGCGTCTCCCGTGCTTTCCTTCCTCCCTCGCTGCTGCCAACGCCGCTCCCGGCGGTTCTCGTGGCAATGGCGGCGCCTTGTAGGTTTCGCGCGCTTCTCCTGTGCTGCTGCCAACGCCGCTCTCGGCGGTCCTCGTGGCAATGGCGGCGCCTCATGGGTTTCTGCGTGTCTCTCTCTCCCTCTCTTCGACGCTGCTCGGCCCCTGAACACTGGCTGCACCCTGTGCGCTCTGCCCTATCTCTCTCTCCCCCGTCGACGCTGCTCGGCCCTTTGCTGTGCCGCTCGGTCGGGCTCTAGCCCGCCGCTGTCCGGGAAGGGTCTGCGCACTACCTGTTGCCAGCCCGTTTTGCTGGACCACCTCGACTGGAAAGCCAAGCCTGGCTCTCAACAGCCTCCCCCGCAATTCTCGAGTGTCTGCTGGATGACTGGGCGGTTGCCCCTGGTCGACGCCCGAGTCTCTGGCCTTGACCTCCAATCCACTGATCTCCAGGAACGAATCCCCGGGAGGTGATGCAGAGTTGCAGGTAGGTTCGAACTTGCCTTGTCGCCAATGTTGTGTCTGTTTATAATAAGACACAGACTGCAGGAGAACGGTATAACAGGTGTTTACTCAACGTGGCTCACACGGGAACTGATCTGTACAGAGTACTACTCAGTGCTATATACAGGTGTGGTCACTGCCAGTACTGCAGTATACATGAGCTGTAACAGATAGTTCCCCCCCTTAAAGGTATATACATTACACTTACCTAAGAAAGGATATACTTACCATAGAGGGAGTGCAGCGAAGGTTCACCAGACTGATACCTGGGATGGCAGGAATGACGTATGAAGAGAGATTGAATTGATTAGGCTTATATTCACTAGAGTTTAGAAGAATGAGAGGGGATCTCACTGAAGCTTATTGTGGTGTATGTAACCTGTTCCACCTTAAGAGAACGACCTTAAGAGATGTACTACTTTCTCTTGGTTGCTGTATACTGTAATACCGGTGGTGACCACACCGGTATATAAGTGTTGTGTAGGGATTTGCTGGGCAGTTCAGCCCTGACCTCCGAATAGTAAAGACCTGTTAAAAGTTATTCTTGTTGTCTGTGTCCAGTGATTGATCATACGCATAACTGGGAAACACAGACTCAACAGTGGCGACGAGTCCGATCTTACCCTGCGGCAGTTTTACATCCAAGGCAGCTTCGTCCTCAGAACGGGCGTCGAGAAGAGGCATCCGCCCTCATCATCCTGCTGAGCACCATCGCACGGGAGGCATCGAGAACCCGGGTTTAAAAGAAAAATTCTGACCACGAAGCCCTCCATCAGTGACAGGCAGTGATCATCCCTTCTACCACGGTGGTGGGTAAGCCGATCAGCGACACGTGCAGAAAGTCGGCCGCATTGGCTGTGGAGTAGGGGAGGGAAAACAGAGGAATAAGGGCGGAGAACTCGACCACGGCCGGTAAAAAGGGCCGGGCTGCAATCAAGGCCGAGAGGCGCAGCGACTGGGGCAGCTTAAGGCACGAGAGCCGCGGAGAACTCAAACGCAGCCGGTGTAAAGGACCGGGCTGCAAGCGGGGCTGCGAGGCAAAGCAGCGTCGGGGAATTGAGAACCGCTGGGGAGGCGAGAACGGCAGCAGCAAGGCAATCGCCATTGCAGCCAGCGGGGGAAGAAGGCAAACGCGGGAATCCGCCATTGTAGTCGGCGGGGGAAGAAGACGAGCGCGGGAAAGACCGCCAAGCGCGGGAAGCCGCCATTTTAGTAGGCAGGGGAAGAAGACAAGCGCAGGAAGCCGCCATTTTGAGAAAAAGAAAAATTAAAAAAAAATCTTGCAAGGATGCCTAAACATGGGAACATTAATACCTTTGATAGCGATATCGAAGATTGGACCACGTATGTAGAACGCATGGAAGTTTATTGTAAAGCAAATAAGGTACCAGATGATGAGAAAGCACTAACCTTATTAAGCTCAATGGGTGCGAAGACATACGGGCTATTGAAGCACCTTCTATCACCAAATAAACCGGCGGATCAGACTTACGCGAATATTGTTACTGTCCTGAAAAATCATTTAAACCCCACGCCGCTGATGATAGCGGAACGATTTAAATTTTACAGAAGAACGCAGCTGAATGACGAAAGCAACGCTGAATTTTTAATTGAACTGCGTAAGCTATCAAGGTACTGTTAGTTTGGAACAGGACTAGCAGATGCGCTGAGAGATAAATTTGTGTGTGGATTGTTAAAAGAAGGAACACAAAAGTGACTGCTTGAGGAGAATGATCTTACGCTTGATAAAGCTGTCACTATTGCAGCATCGCACGAAGCCGCAGCGAGAAGCACGGCGGAAATGTAGCTACGGTCACCGGAACTCAGCACCAATCAAATGGTCTTGGGTACAGTAAAATGTTATCGTTGTGGAAAGACAACGCACGATCAGAACCAGTGCTGGTTCAAAAATCAGGAATGCAGAAAATGTGGCAGGCTTGGTCACATAGCTAAAGTATGCCGGTCAGGAAAGAAGGCCAGCAACAAAAAGTCACCGCAGGAAAAGTACAGAAAGGTACACAAGGTGACAGAGAACAGTTCGAACGAACAGAAGTCAGATTCAGACTCCAGCAGTAATGAACTGGGTAGTCTAAGAGTACACAATGTTGGTAATGAAGCAGACCTCCAAACAATTTGGGTCACACTTCAGATAGCAGGAGTCCAAGTGAAGATGGAATTGGACACTGGATCGGCATTGACGGTCATGAATAAGCAAGATTACAAAAGGTTATTCCCACATATTCCCCTACGGGATACGGAGATTGTATTGAAAACATACACGGGGCAAAGAGTATACCCCATCGGGAAGATAGAGGTAAAGGTGGTCCACAAGGGCAAAGAAAGCCGAGGAATGGACTTATATGTGCTACCTGAGGGAGGTCCACCACTACTGGGACGGGAGTGGATTAGAAAAATAAATATGGACTGGCATTCCTTAAAAGCACTAACGGTAGATTCCGGTAAAAAAGATGTCAAACCTAAACGATTGTCCAGAATATTGGACGATGCTAAAGAGGTGTTCCAACAGGGACTGGGAACACTGAGAGGAATTACGGCAAACATCAAGGTTGAAGAACATGCAAACCCGAAATTTTTCAAAGCCAGACTGGTACCTTATGCGATACGACCTGCTGTGGAAGCTGAGCTGGAAGGGCTAGAACGTTCAGGAGTACTGTCTAAGGTAGACTGGAGTGAGTGGGCCACGCCCATTGTTCCCGTCATGAAGCGTTCATCGAGCAACAAGCCGGGGGAACCGGGGAAGGTTCGCATCTGTGGAGATTTCAAGATCACTGTTAATCCGGTGCTTCACACGGTGCAGTATCCGCTTCCGCGGATTGAGGATATCTTCGCTTCGTTGTCTGGTGGGAAACACTTCACCAAGATAGACCTGGCGCAGGCATACTTACAGATGGAAGTTGAGGAAGAGTCACGCCAGTATCTCACGATCAACACGCATAGAGGCTTGTACCGGTATAATAGACTGGTTTTTGGAGTGGCATCGGCTCCAGCAATTTGGCAGAGGGCCATGGAGCAGGTATTACAGGGAATTCCAGGCACACAATGTTACCTGGACGATATTCTGATTACAGGAGATGATGACGAGGAACACCTTGCAAATTTGGAACTGGTGCTCACCAGATTGAAAGAATATGGACTTCGAGTTAATCGCCAGAAATGCGAGTTCTTTCAGAAGAGGATCTCGTACTGTGGTCATGTCATTGACCAGGAGGGGCTTCATAAGTCTCCTGACAAGATCGAAGCTGTTGTGAAGGCTCCCGCTCCGGATAATGTATCTCAGTTGAGGTCGTTCCTAGGGTTGATTAACTATTACCATAAGTTTCTGCCAAATTTATCCACGGTGCTGCACCCGCTGAACGCTCTTTTGCAGAAGGGAGTACCATGGAAGTGGAGCGAGGACTGTAAGAGGGCCTTTCGCAAAAGCAAGGCATTGATCACCTCAGAGGAAGTGTTGGCTCACTTCAACCCAACGCTGCCTATTTGTTTGGCTTGTGATGCTTCTCCATATGGTATTGGGGCAGTACTCTCACACAAGTTGCCAAATGGCCTGGAGAGGCCAGCTGCGTTCGCATCCAGATCATTGACCTCCGCTGAGCGCAACTATGCTCAGATAGATAGGGAGGCTCTCAGCCTTGTGTGGGGAGTAAAGAAGTTTAATCATTACCTGCAGGGCCAAAAGTTCACGCTTCTGACAGACCACCAGCCGTTGGTATCCATTTTTAACCCTAAGAAGGGTGTTTCGGTGATGACAGCACAGAGGCTCCAGAGATGGTCCCTTTTCCTAGGGGCACATCAATATCAGATTGAATTCAAAGGTACAAAGCAGCATGGTAATGCTGATGGGCTGTCGCGCCTGCCACTACCTACAGAGGAGGAGGCACCGACGGTTGACCCTGTTGAGTTATTTCACTCGACCATCATCGAATGTTTACCAGTCACCAATGCAAGTATTGAAAGAGAAACCAGGAATGACCCGACACTGTCCCGGGTCTACGAAGTGACAGTGAAGGGATGGCCAGCACATGGTGATCCACTGTTACCGGCATTCTCAGCAAGACGAGAACAGCTGTCCGTCTGTCAAGGAACATTGATGTATGGAACAAGGGTGATTATTCCTCCTAAGTTAAGAGAGAGAGTTCTAAAGGAACTGCATGAAGGTCATCTGGGGGGAGTCAAGATGAAAAGCCTTGCTAGGGCTTATGTGTGGTGGCTGGGTATCGACCAACAGATAGAGGATCTGACGAAAAGCTGTTCAGGGTGCCAAAAAGTGCAAAATGCACCTCCGATTGCACCGCTGCATCCATGTGAATGGCCTTCAACCCCATGGCAACGTGTACATATTGACTTTGCTGGTCCATTCATGGACTCCATGTTTTTAATTGCGGTGGATGCACATTCTAAATGGCCAGAAGTGATTAAGATGACTACCACTACCTCGGAAAAGACGATCGCGGTGCTAAGAACGATATTTGCAAGAAATGGATTGCCAGAACAAATATGTTCAGACAACGGACCGCAGTTCGTGTCAGAAGAATTCCAGAAATTCATGAAGAAGAATGGGGTGAAACATTATACCTCTGCCCCATATCATCCGGCTACAAACGGGTTGGCCGAGAGATTTGTACAAACGTTCAAAAAAGCAGTAAAGGTCATGAGCGAAGATCAGATTCCACTACAACACAAGGTGGACAAATTCCTACTGGCATATCGAAACGCCACTCATGCAGTGACAAACCAAAGTCCTGCCATGATGTTCTATAACAGGAGGTTGCGGTCCAGGTTGGACTTGTTAAAACCAAATGTGCGGAGGGAAGTTGAAAACAAACAGTTCCAGCATATAAATAACAAGACCACTTGGAGTTTCGAAATAGGACAACCAGTGTTAGCCAGGGACTATAAAAATGAGAAATGGCAATCTGGAACAATTAGGGCCAGACAAGGACCCCGATGTACACGGTAGATATTGGTGAAAATGTAATACAGCGTCATGCCGACCAACTGGTAGAATCGAGAACAAGGGTCGAACCCATGGTTACGGCAGAGACAACCGTGGAAGAAGTTAGTGAACCTGAAGCATCTACCTCAGAAGTGAATGTACCTGATGATGATGTCCAATTCATAAGAGACCAACTAGATGTGTCACCCCAGCAACGAGAATCAGAGACCCCTGAAAGGCGTTATCCAACTCGAATCAGGAGGCCTCCTCAGAGACTGAATCTTTGAACTGTTTTGCATGAAGTTGTATATATATATATATGTTATTATGTTATGTTAAATGGGGATATAACTGTTAAGCTAAAAAGGGAGGATTGTGGTGTATGTAACCTGTTCCACCTTAAGAGAACTACCTTAAGAGATGTACTACTTTCTCTTGGTTGCTGTATACTGTAATACCGGTGGTGACCACACCGGTATATAAGTGTTGTGTAGGGATTTGCTGGGCAGTTCAGCCCTGACCTCCGAATAGTAAAGACCTGTTAAAAGTTATCCTTGTTGTCTGTGTCCAGTGATTGATCATACGCATAACTGGGACACACAGACTCAACACTTATAAAATTCTAACAGGACTAGACAGACTAGATGCAGGAAGGATGTTCCCGATGGCTGGGGAGTCCAGAACCAGGGGTCACAGTCTAAGGATAAGGGGTAAACCATTTAGGACTGAGATGAGGAACAATTTCTTCACCCAGAGAGTGGTGAACCTATGGAATTCTCTACTACAGAAGGCAGTTGAGGCCAACTTATTAAATATATTCAAGAAGGAGTTAGATATATTTCTTAAGGCTAAAGGGATCAAGGGATATGGGGGGAAAGCAGGGACAGGGTACTGAGTTTGGATGATCAGCCATGATCTAATTAAATGGCAGAATAGGCTCGAGGGGCCGAATGACCTACTCCTGCTCCTATCTTCTATGTTTCTATGGGCTGCTTTGTCCTGGATGGTGTCTAGCTTCTTGAGTGTTGTTGGAGCTGCACTCATCCAGGTAATTGAAGAGTATTCCATCACACTCCTGACTTGTGCTTTGTAGGTGATGGAAAGGCTTTGGGGAGTCAGGAGGTGAGATACTCACTGCAAAATACCCAACCTCTGTTCTGCTCTTAGATCCACAGTATTTATGTGGCTGGTCCAGTTAAGTTTCTAGCCAATAGTGACACCTGCCCCCACCACCCCCCCCCCGCCAGAATGTTGATGGTGGGGGATTTGATGATGGTAATGCCGTTGAATGTCAAGGGGAGGTGGCTTGACTCTTGTGGGAGATGGTCATTGCCTAGCACCTGTGAGGCATAAATGTTACTTGCCACTTATCAGCACAAGTCTGAATGTCATCCAGGTCTTGCTGCATGCGGGCATGGACTGCTTCATTATCTGAGGAATTACAAATGGAACTGAACACTGTGCAATCATCAACAAACATCCCCACTTCTGACCTAATGATGGAGGGAAGGTCATTGATGAAGCAGTTGAAGGTGGTTGGGCCTAGGACACTGTCCTGAGGAATTCCTGCAGTAATGTCCTGGGGCTGTGATGATTGGCCTCCAACAACCACAACCATCTTCCTTTGTGCTAGGTATGACTCCAGCCAGTGGAGAGTTTTCCCCCTGATCCCCATTGACTTCAATTCTACTAGGACTACTTGGTGCCACACCCGGTCAAATGCTGTTTTGATGTCAGGGGCAGTTACTGTCACCTCACCTCTGGAATTCTGCTCTTTTGTCCATGTTTGGACCAAGGTTGTATTGAGGTCTGGAGCCGAGTGGTCCTGTCGGTTCCCAAACTGAGCGTCGGTGAGCAGTTTATTGGTGATTAAGTGTCGTTTGATAGCACTGTCTGCGACACCTTCCATCACTTTGCTGATAATTTGGTAATAATTGAACACTTATGGCAATTACTGATATTCCAAAGTCTCCACCTCATATTGGACACACCTTAAATAGAATAGTTTAGTTTAGTTTAAACTTTTATAATATAAATAGAAATGTTTTAGTCAATCTGAACTATTCTACTTAAAGTGTGTCCAATATGATATGGAGATTTTGGAATATCAGTAATTGCCATAAGTGTTGACTTATTACCAAAATCAGCAGTAAATACGCGGCAACATTATTTTGCACAAAATGATTCCCTATCTGATTAGCCTTTTACTAAACTTTTCCTGTGTGTTCGTCTGGAGTTTTAAACATTTTCAACACTGGCTCGGTCAATAGTGGTGCTACCGAGCCACTCTTGGTGATGGACATTGAAGTCCCCCACCCAGAGTACATTCTGTGCCCTTGCTACTCTCAGTGCTTCTTCCAAGTGGTGTTCAACATGGAGGAGTACTGATTCATCAGCTGAGGGAGGGCGGTAGGTGGTAATCAGCAGGAGGTTTCCTTGCCCATGCTTGACCTGACGTCATGAGACTTCATGGGGTCCGGGGTCAATGTTGAGAGCTCCCAGGGCCACTCCTTCCTGACTGTATACCACTGTGCTGCCACCTCTGGTGGGTCTGTCCTACCGGTGGGACAGGACATACCCTGGGATGGTGATGGAGGAGTTTGGGACATTGGCTGAAAGGTATGATTCTGTGAGTATGACTATGTCAGGCTGTTGCCTGACTAATCTGTGGGACAGCTCTCCCAATTTTGGCACAAGTCCCCAGATTTTGGTAAGGAGGACTTTGTAGGGTCAACTGGGCTGGGTGTGCCATTGCCGTGTCTGTAGCCAGTGCCGAGGTTGATGCCGGGTGGTCCATTCAGTTTCATTCTTATTATTTTGTTTCGTAGCAGTTAGTTACAACTGAGTGACTTGCTAGGCCATTTCAGAGGGCAGTTAAGAGTCAACCACATTGCTGTGGGTCTGGAGTCACCTATAGGCCAGACCAGGCAAGGATGGCAGATTTCCTTCCCTAAAGGACATTAGTGAACCAGATGGGTTTTTACGACAATCCAATAATTTCATGGTTACCATTGCTGATACTAGTAATTATTCCAGATTGATTTAATTAACTGAATTAAAATTCCCCAGCTGCTATGGTGGGATTTGAACTTACATCTCTGGATCATTAGTCCAGGCCTCTGGATTACGAGCCCAGTGACATTACCACTACGCTACCCTTCCCATATTCTGATGCTCAGGCTCCAGAAATTGGAAAAATAATGTTCAGCTTTATCGAAATTTTACTTCTTGAAAACAACTGTAGATGGCAGCAGTACCATGGCCCCCAATTCTTTCATGTTAATGTTATGTCCATTATTCCCCAGTAGATGTCAAATTCATGAATTTTACAAAAACAGTTGTGAATTGTTGATATACTATTTGTCAGATGATATACATCCTAAACATTGCAGCACATATCCTTTAGGAGTAATAGCACAAAAAATGTTTCCCGCATCTCTAGAATAACAAGTTAACATGCTTATTCAATGGTTTATTATGTGCTAGTTTAATGAAAGGCAATTTATAATTTTTATCAGAACTTGTATTTTATCCCTCCGTAGATAGTGGGAAAAACATAAATGACTCATTCATTTTACCCTCAAGCAGTATCTGCAAAGTCTAGACAAATTTTCAGAAGTTGTTGGGCAACTTATACAATAATTTATTTTACTCATGCATAAACATGACCTTTTCAAAATAAAGCTGAGGTTGCAAGTGACATATCAGTATGCGATTCACTGTTCTCTGCTTCTTGTTAAAGTGCAATATCTTGAAAAACATTTCACTGTGTTTATACATAGAGAAGAATTCCATGATGCAGTTAGTAATGTAATTATCTCATTGAATCACAAAATGATATATATTCTTGCTTTTAATATCTATCCTCTACTAGATGGTAATTAATCTTTAAAGGCTACACTGTATTGGTTTGTGGAAGAAGATCTGTCAATCACATCGTTAATGCTCTAGTTGTAGTATTTTTTGTGTTGATGTTAACTTGTTCAGGATGGAATGTGTTCAGTGCAACGAGTAATTTGCAACTTCAGAGCAGAAATACCATCGGGTCGATTTTAACCCTGGTCCCCTCCCCCCACCCCCCAGCAGGAACAATGGGGGCAGGGGGTTAAAATGACAAGGGGGTTGCGCCACGTTCCTGATGCATACCCACCAGCTACCAACTTAACTAACCTCAGACTGGGCAGAGGACTACTTTACTACAACAACAACAACAGCGTGTATTTATATAGCGCCTTTAACGTAGCAAAACGTCCCAAGGCGCTTCACAGGAGTATTGTAAGACAAAATTTGACACCAAGTCACAAAAGGAGATATTAGGGCAGATGATAAGAGATCGGTTTTAAGGAGCATCTTAAAGGAGGAAAGAGAGGTAGAAAGGCGGAGAGGTTTAGGGAGGGAATTCCAGAGATTAGGCCTAGGCAGCTGAAGGCACGACCACCAATGGTGGCGCGATTAAAATTGGGGATGCTCAAAAGGCCAGAATTAGAGAAGCGCAGATATCCCGGAGGGTTATGGGATTGGAGGAGATTACAGAGTCAGGGAGGGGCGAGCCCATGGAGGGAATTTGAAAACAAGGAAGAGAATTTTAAAAATCGAGGTGCTGCTTAACCAGGAGCCAATGCAGGTCAGCAAGCACAGGGGTGATGGGTGAATGGGACTTGGTGCGAGTGAAGACACGGACAGTAGAGTTTTGGATGACCTCAAGTTTACGGCGGGTAGAACATGGGAGGCCGGCCAGGAGTGCATTGGAATAGTCAAGTCTAGAGGTAAGAAAGGCATGGATAAGGGTTTCAATAGCAGATGAACTGAGGCAGGGGTGGAGTTGGGCAATGGAAATAGGTGGTCTTAGTGATGGTGCGGATATATGGTCAGAAGCTTATTTCGGGGTCAAATATGACACCATGGTTGCAAACGGTCTGGTTGAGCCTCAGACAGTTGCGAGGGAGAGGGATGGAGTTGGTGGCTAGGGAACGGAGTTTGTGGCGGGGATCAAAGGCAATGAAAAGTCACGGCCCGATGAAGTCGTCAATATCGCAACCCCATTTTAACTAGAAATCCCGGGAGATCTGTATGGTGCCAAACCCACCAGCAAAACCTGGCGGGAGGTAGCAGAGTGACCAGAATGCCAAGGTAAATTTAATTTTTAAAACTTTTTTTCAGGATTCCTTGTGGGCCAGGGGAAGCAGGAATGCGCCTCCGGACCTGGTAAGGAATCCTTTAGCTTCCCCAGCCCCAGCCTTCCCTTACCTCCCACCACTGGCAACTCTTTGGAAATCCCCCCTCTCAACACTAACCTATGTCGGGGATTGTTCACTTGTGTCACTGCAGTGCCACCAGTAGGAGGATTTAGTATCAGTGTAACAATTTCCATAGGCAGTTTCTATTATACACACATACAAAAATGACTGGCAGGAAGAAACCAACTGGTCCGTCAACCCTGTCCCCTGCTCTTATGGTGCAATTTATGCACACTATGACCTCCCATATGCCACAATCTTCAGCAGTGCAAGTGGTGGAATGTTGTCTATGGTTTCAGCTTAAGTTATGACAAACACTATACTTGCAGTGTAACTACATGTCCTACGCCAATATATAGAGCTGTTTATGACTTGTCCGTGTTTTGAGGCTGTGTCAAATTTTTTGAAGTTGTTGGGCAACTTTTTTTATCAGTTTTTCAGTTTGACATATTTGAAATGAAAAGATTTGCACCTGTGTTTTCCCACTCTGTGGCAAAGCACTTTGGAACTCCATACACTGCACTGTGCGTGAAGTTTATATTTTGATAATGCAATGAGTTTTTGTGGCAGATAAATGTGGTTAAACCTAATTTTTCAACTTTTGTTATTGTTTAAAATATATATATTGATATATAGAAACGGATCGTTCTGTCTGTCTGTCTATCTGTCTGTCCGTCCTTCTGTCTGTCTGTCCTTCTGTCTGTCCTCACGTGTGCGTCTGTCCGGCTATGCGCTCGAAAGTTATAGGGCGTACCTACGCGTGCGTTATGTCGAAAGAAAGCTTACCTTTCCGAAACGGTCGTAAGTGTATTTACGTTTCGGCCGGACGAAAATCGCGCCCGCGGTATCCAAAAAACGTTCAAAATTCCGCTCATTAGCATCTCATTATCCGCTCATTAGCGACAGAGTGACCTCAAGGTCGACCAATTGTACGCCGGGCTCCTGGCGCGTGCGGCCGGGCCCTCCTACGGTCGAGTGATGGGACGATTGACCAATCCTACGCTTTGGTGACCTGACGGTCGACCAATCGGTGCGTGTGTGGTCGGGCCTTATCGTTCTGAACCGAGGTGAGTCGCCGCCATCTTGATTCCAAACTTTTCCTTTCTTTTTCCCGCTTTCTGCGTCTTTCAAAAAAACGTTGCTTTTAAAACACATATTGTTTTTTAAAAAAGTTAATTACTTTCTAAATCTTTTATCTAATCTCATTAATTTTCCTACCTTTCCCCGTTTTTCCAGGTAGGCCTCGAAGCCTCGGCCTCTCCTCCACACCCACGCCCGAGCTAGGCACCTCCCGGCCCCAGTCAACAAGCGGCCCCCGATCGCCGCCATCTTTGTGAAGGTTGGAGGGGCGGGCCTCAGCCGAGCGCCGCTACCGCCGCCATCTTAGTAAAGGCTGGTGCGGCGGTGGCAGCACGGAGCTCCGCGGAGCAGGAGCGCGGCGGCGTCTAACTCTCCCCCCCGCAGTCTGTCTCTCTCTCTCTTCCCCGCGCCTCTTGAATGCGCGGGGGAAGAGGCCCGGGGCACCGTGGCCGCTTTTGGAGACTTCAACTCCGTGACAGGTAAGGAGGGTCTTTGTTCACGTTGGGCGGCGGGGCGGTTTCCCCGGGTGCTGATTCCTGCCGGTGTGGGTGTGGGGCCGGAGCCCGGCTCTTACCTTGCCCCGGAGAGCGGGCGGACGGCGGGGCCTGGAGTGGCAAATCGGGCACCGGCGCCAAGATGATTTCTATGCAGAGCCTGAGCGGCCGGCGAGCTCGCAGACAAAAAACGGCAGAAGAAAAACTGAGAGCGGTAGAGGGGAACAGATGTCAGAGAGACAGAGAAATAGGGAGGGAGGAGAGGGAGAGGGGCAGGGAGGAGGGAGGAGAGGGAGAGGGGCAGGGAGGGAGAGAGGAGAGGGGCAAGGGAGGAGAGAGGGAGAGAGGAGAGAGGGTGGGGGGAGGGAAGAGAGAGAGGGTGGGGGGAGGGAAGAGAGAGAGGGTGGGGGGAGGGAAGAGAGAGAGGGTGGGGGGAGGAGAGAGGGTGGGGGGAGGGGGGAGAGAGAGAGGGTGGGGGGAGGGGGGAGAGAGAGGGTGGGGGGAGAGAGAGAGAGGGGTGGGGGGAGGGAGAGTGAGGGGGTGGGACAGGGAGGGAAAGAGTGAGGGGGTGGGACAGGGAGGGAGAGCTTACCTTCTTCCTTCCTTCGCAGGGGTCCATCGGGCCACCTTCCCCCCCCCCCCGTCGCTCTCTCTCTTCCCCCCCAGTCGCTCTGTCTCTTCCCCCCCAGTCGCTCTCTCTCTATCCCCCCCAGTCGCTCTCTCTCTTCCCCCCCAGTCGCTCTCTCTCTTCCCCCCCAGTCACTCTCTCTCTTCCCCCCCAGTCGCTCTCTCTCTTCCCCCCCAGTCGCTTTCTCTCTCTTCCCCCCAGTCGCTCTCTCTCTTCCCCCCCAGTCGCTCTCTCTCTTCCCCCCCAGTCGCTCTCTCTCTTCCCCCCAGTCGCTCTCTCTCTTCCCCCCCCAGTCGCTCTCTCTCTTCCCCCCCCCAGTCGCTCTCTCTCTCTCTCTTCCCCCACCCCCCCCAGTCGCTCTCGCTCTCTCTTCCAACAACAGCCGAGAGCGAGAGTCCCGAAGGCTGTGTTGCCTGCCCGGTGCCAGGGTTAAGGACATCTCCTCTGGACTGGAGAGAAACTTGGAGTGGGAGGGGGAGGATCCAGTTGTCGTGGTCCATGTTGGTACCAACGACATAGATAGGACAAGGAAGGAGGTTCTGCTGAGGGAGTTTGAGCAACTAGGGGCCAAATTAAAAAGCAGAACCACAAGGGTAATAATCTCTGGATTATTACCTGAGGCACAAGCAAATTTGGCTAGGACAAATAAAGTTAGAGAGTTAAATGCGTGGCTCAAAGACTGGTGTGGGAGAAATGGGTTTTGCTTCCTGGGACACTGGCACCAGTACTGGGGCAGGAGGGAGCTGTTCCGTTGGGAGCGGCTTCACTTGGCCAGTGCTGGGACTAGAGTCCTGGCGGATCATATAACTAGGGCTGTAGAGAGGGCTTTAAACTAACTAGTGGGGGGGAGGTTCCTAGAGAACAAATAATACAAATGACAACAGAGAAGGTCATAGACTTAGGTAGCAGTGGGGAAATTAAAAACCAGAGCATGTCAGGAAGGGGCAGAAGGTATGGAGTAAAAGGTAGAGTAATAAAAAGGGCAAAAGCAGGAACTAAGTGTCACAAAACATCTTTGAAAGTTCTCTATCTGAATGCACGTAGCATTCGTAACAAAATAGATGAGTTAATGGCACAAATAACTACATATGGGTATGATCTTGTGGCCATTACAGAAACATGGCTGCAGGGTGACAATGCCTGACAATTAAACATACCAGGTTATTTAACGATCAGGAAGGACAGGCAGGAAGGAAGGGGAGGTGGGGTGGCTATGTTAATAAAGGAAGGAATCACTGTAATACAGAGAAATGATATTGGGTCAAAAGATCAGGACAATGAAACAGTTTGGGTGGAGGTAAGGAATAATAAGGGGAAAAAAACACTAGTGGGTGTAGTCTATAGGCCTCCGAACTGTGGCAACTCTGTTGGACGGAGTATCAATCAGGAAATAGTTGAGGCTTGTAATAAGGGAACATCTATAATTATGGGGGATTTTAACTATCATATTAATTGGACAAATCAAATTGGGCAGGGCTGCCTTGAGGATGAGTTCATTGAGTGTATTAGGGATGGGTTTCTTGAGCAGTATGTAACTGAACCGACCAGGGGGCAAGCAACCTTAGATCTGGTCCTGTGTAATGAGACAGGATTAATTAAAAATGTCCTAGTAAAGGATCCCCTTGGAATGAGTGACCATAACATGGTTGAATTCCATATTCAATTGGAGGGTGAGAAGGTTGGATCTCAAACAAGCGTGCTAAGCTTGAATAAAGGAGACTATGAAGGTATGAGAGTGGAATTGAGTAGAGTGGATTGGGAAAATAGATTAAAGGGTAAGACGATACATGATCAGTGGTGTACATTTAAGGAGTTATTTTACAACTTCCAAAAAATATATATTCCACTGAGAAGAAAAGTGTGTAAAAGAAAAGACAGCCATCCGTGGCTGAGTAAAGAAATTAAGGATAGTATTCGACTAAAAACAAGGGCATATAAGGTAGCCAAATCTAGTGGGAGGATAGAGGATTGGGAAAACTTTAAAAGACAGCAAAAAATAACAAAAAGATTGATTAAGAAAGGGAAGATAGATTATGAAAGTAAATTAGCAAAAAATATAAAAACAGATAGTAAGAGTTTTTATAGTTATATAAAAAGAAAAAGGGTGGCTAAAGTAAATGTTGGTCCCTTAGAGGATGAGACCGGGAAATTAATGGTGGGAAATATGGAGATGGCAAAAACACTGAATGAATATTTTATATCAGTCTTTACAGTAGAAGACACTAAGAATATCCCAACATTGGACAAACAGGGGGCTAAAGGGGGGGAGGAGCTAAATACAATCAAAATCACTAAGGAAGTGGTACTCGGTAAAATAATGGGACTCAAGGCGGATAAATCACCTGGACCTGATGGCTTACATCCTAGGGTCTTGAGGGAAGTGGCGGTAGGGATTGTGGATGCATTGGTAATCATTTTCCAAAACTCCCTGGACTCGGCAATGGTCCCGGCAGACTGGAAAACTGCTAATGTAACACCCTTATTTAAAAAGGGCAGTAGACAGAAGGCTGGAAACTATAGACCGGTTAGCCTAACATCTGTGGTAGGTAACATTTTGGAGTCCATTATTAAGGAGACAGTAACAGGACATTTGGATAATCATAATTTAATAGGACAAAGTCAGCATGGTTTTATGAAGGGGAAGTCATGTTTGACAAATTTGCTGGAGTTCTTTGAGGAAGTAACATATAGGGTGGATAAAGGTGAACTAGTGGACGTAGTGTATTTAGACTTCTAAAAGGCATTTGACAAGGTGCTACACAAAAGATTATTGCTTAAGATAAAAAATCACGGGATTGGGGGTAATATTCTGGCATGGATAGAGGATTGGCTATCTAACAGAAGGCAGAGAGTTGGGATAAATGGTTCATTCTCAGACTGGCAATCAGTAACTAGTGGTGTTCCGCAGGGGTCAGTGCTGGGTCCCCAACTCTTTACAATCTATATTAATGATTTGGAGGAGGGGACCGAGTGTAACATATCAAAGTTTGCAGATGATACTAAGATGGGGGGGAAAGTAGTGAGTGAGGAGGACATAAAAAACCTGCAAGGGGACATAGACAGGCTAAGTAAGTGGGCAGAGATTTGGCAGATGGAATACAATACTGGAAAGTGTGAGGTTATGCACTTTGGCAGGAAAAATCGTAGAGCAAGTTATTATCTTAATGGCAAGAAACTGGAAAGTACTGAAGTACAAAGGGATCTGGGGGTCCTGGTGCACGAAACTCAAAAGGTTAGTATGCAGGTGCAGCAAGTGATTAAGAAGGCCAATGGAATGTTGGCTTTCATTGCTAGGGGGATAGAATATAAAAATAGGGAGGTATTGCTTCAGTTGTACAAGGTATTGGTGAGACCGCACCTGGAATACTGCGTACAGTTTTGGTGTCCATACTTAAGAAAGGACATACTTGCTCTCGAGTCAGTACAAAGAAGGTTCACTCGGCTAATCCCGGGGATGAGGGGATGGACATATGAGGAGAGGTTGAGTAGATTGGGACTCTACTCATTGGAGTTCAGAAGAATGAGAGGCGATCTTATTGAAACATATAAGATTGTGAAGGGGTTGGATCGGGTGGATGCGGGGAGCATGTTCCCGATGATGGGTGAAACTAGAACTAGGGGGCATAGTCTTAGAATAAGGGGCTGCTCTTTCAAAACTGAGATGAGGAGGAACTACTTCACTCAGAGGGTGGTAGGTTCATGGAATATGCTGCCCCAAAAAGCTGTAGAAGCTACATCATTACATAAATTTAAAACAGAAATAGACAGTTTCCTAGAAGTAAAGGGAATTAAGGGTTACGGGGAGCGGGCAGGAATTTGGACATGAGTCTAGGTTCGAATCAGTCATGGCCCTGTGGGTAGTGGAGCGGGCCCAGGGGCCGTGTAGCCTGATCCTGCTCCTATTTTGTGTGTCTAATTCTGTTAGATTCAGGAGATGGTTCTGTGATAGTGGATTGGCGGTTAGGATCAGATCAGCCATGATCTTATTGAATGGCGGAGCAGGCTCGAGGGGCCGATTGGCCTACTCCTGCTCCTATTTCTTATGTTCTTATGTTCTTATGTAACAACATGACCTCGAAAACGCCTCGGCACTGCCGGGCACTCCAGCTAGTATATATATATATATATGGTAAATTGTCTATCTGGATTTTCCACAATAGCTTTCTGATTTTGAGTCTAAATTATTCGTACTGCAGCCATGAAGCTACACTCGTCACCCCACCCCACCCTCTATATACTGGCACTCATATTCCACCCCACCCAGTCTAGCTATTTGAAAGGATCAATTTTAGGTATAAACTCAATGTGATAAAGTTACATTACCTGTCATTCAATTGGTTAATGTTTCAATTACAAGCCAGTTTCATAACCTAATCATGTAATTAACAATATCTGTAATTCCTTGTTTAGAACCAGAACCGTCAGGCATTGAAATACAACAATATAATTAACATTCCTGAACTATACAGAGAATACAGCCTAGAAACTAGATCCCTGAGTGATAATACATTTAAATGAGTGGCTCTGACCATATAATATGTGAACTATTGTAAAAAGATCTTTTAAAATTCTGCTAAAAGTAAAATAAAATAGTGCTATTTTTAGAATAACAAGAGAGCCATTTATTTCGATTATCAGAAAGATTATTTACTAATTTTTTTTAACCATACAATTAATTACCTTGCAATAGCTACTTTACCAGTCTCCAAGTGAAGCATGAACCCTCATCAATAAGAAGTCATTTCAAGATTAAACAAGACATTAATCCTATTTTTCTTTTTTTTTATATTCGTTCACAGGATGTGGGCGTCAATAGCAAGGCCAGCATTTATTGCCCACCCCTAATTACCCTCGAAAAGGTGGTGGTTAGCTGCCTTCT
This sequence comes from Somniosus microcephalus, assembly GCF_052327205.1. Taxonomy (NCBI): domain Eukaryota; kingdom Metazoa; phylum Chordata; class Chondrichthyes; order Squaliformes; family Somniosidae; genus Somniosus; species Somniosus microcephalus. The sequence goes on along the minus strand of NC_140998.1, from coordinate 55,035,555 downwards.
TGAACCATTGCAGTCTGTGTGGTAAAGGTAGTCTTTGTAGCATTCTGCTCGGTCATTTCAGAGGGTAGTTAAGAGTCAGCCACATTGCTGTGGGTCTGGAGTCACATATAGGCCAAACCAGGTAAGGATGGCAGATTTCCTTCCCTAAAGAACCAGCTGGGTTTTTACAACAATCCAGTAGTTTCTTGGTCACCATTACTGATACTAACTTTTCATTCCAGATTTGTTTACTTAACTGGGGACGGTAGCGCAGTGGTAATGTCACTGGGCTTGTAATCTTAGAGGCCTGGACTAATGATCTCAGAGACGTGAGTTCAAATCCCACAAAGGCAGCTGGGGAATTTAAATTCAGTTAATTAAATAAATCTGGACGACACGAGGGGAAAAACCTGCTTGACCTCATCCTCACCAATCTACCTGTCCATGACAGTACTGGTAGCAGTGACCACCACACAGCCATTGTGGAGACGAAGTCCTGTCTTTGCACTGAGGACATCATGTTGTGTGGCACTACCACCGTGCTAAATGGGATAGATTCAGAACAGATCTAGCAGCTCAAAACTGGGCATTCTTGAGGCGCTGTGGGCCATCTGCAGCAGAATTGTATTCCACCACAATCTGGCCTGGCATATCCCTCACTCTACCATTACCATCAAGCCAGGAGACCAACCCTGGTTCAATAAGGAGTGTAGAAGAACATGCCAGGAGCAGCACCAGATATACCTAAAAATGTGGTGCCAACCTGGGGAAGCTGCAACACAGGACTACATGCAAGCTAAAAAGCGGAAGCAGCATGTTAAGCGATCCCACAATCAATGGATCAGATCAAAGCTCTACAAAGGGTAATGGTTGGAATTCAACCATCTCAGCCCCAGGACATTGCTGCAGGAGTTCCTCAGGGCAGTGTCCTAGGCCCAACCAGCTTCATCAATCAACATAAGGTCAGAGCGTCGCTGGCAAATTCAATCAAGTTAGCCAGACAAGACCTTCCCTTAACAAATCCATGCTGACTGTCCCTGATTAATCCGCGTCTTTCTAACTGAAGATTTATCTTGTCCCTCAGAATTTTTTCCAATAATTTTCCCACCACCGAGGTTAGGCTGACTGGCCTGTAATTACTCGGTCTATCCCTTTCTCCCTTTTTAAACAATGGTATTGCATTAGCAGTCCTCCAGTCCTCCGGCACCACACCTGTAGCCAGAGAGGTTTTGAAAATGATGATCAGAGCCTCTGCTATTTCCTCTCTTACTTCTCTTAATAGTCTGGGATACATTTCAAAGATGCTAAACCCCTTAATACTTTCTCTTTCACTATGATTATTGCATCTAATTTTTGTCTCCAGTCCACTTTGGCTAAATCACCTCTCAGCTTAGTAAAATTAGCTTTTCCCCAATTGAGAACTTTTATTCCTGGTCCATCCTTGTCCTTTTCCATAACTACCCTAAATCTAACTGAATTATGATCACTACCACCAATATGCTCTCCCACTGATACCCTTTCCACCTGCCCAGCTTTCTACCCTAAAACTAGGTGCAGAACCGCCCCTCTCTTGATGGGCTTGCTACGTACAGGCTAAAAAAGTTCTCCTGAATACATTTTAAGAATTCTGCTCCCTCTATGCCTTTCACACTAATTTTATCCTAGTTAATATTAGGGAAGTTGAAATCCCCTACTATTACTGCCCTATTTTTGCACGTTTCAGAAATTTGCCTGCATATTTGCTCTTCTATCTCTCTCTGACTGTTCGGAGGTCTATAGTACACTTCCAGCAGTGTGATTGCCCCTTTTTTGTTTTTCAGTTCAACCCAGATGGCCTCATTTGATGATCCATCTAAGATATCCTCCCTCCTCACAGCTGTAATTGATTCTTTAATCAATATTGCGACCCCCCTCCTTTTTTTTTATCCCCCTCTCTATCTTGTCTGAAAACCTTGTAACCAGGAATGTTGAGCTGCCATTCCTGCCCTTCTTTCAGCCATGCCTCAGTAATAGCTATAATATCATACTCCCATGTGTCTATCTGTGCCGTCAGTTCATCTGCTTTATTCCCTAGACTCCTTGCGTTGAAGTATATACCATTTAGCACTGCCAAACTCCCTTGTTGTCTATTTTCTAGCCTTTGTTTCCTCTGCCTATCAAACTCGCTTACTAATTTTCTGCCTTCCATTTCCAGCTTTGCTTCTCTCCCTTCTGAAACCACTCTCAGGTTCCCATCCCCCTGCCAAGCTAGTTTAAACCCTCTCCAACAACACCAGCAGACCCCGGCACGAGGATATTGGTTCCGATCCTGCTGAGGTGCAACCCGCCCGGCTTGTACAGGTCCCACCTCCCCCAGAAATGGTCGCACTGCCTCAGGAATCTAAAGCCCTCCCTCCTGCACCATCTCTCCAGCCACGCATTCATCTGTACTATCCTCCTATTTCTGTACTCACTAGCACGTGGCACTGGGAGTAATCCGGAGATTACAACCTTTGAGGTCCTGCTTTTTAATCTCTTTCCTAGCTCCCTAAAATCTGCCTGCAGGACTTCATCCCTCTTTCTACCTATGTCATTGGTACCGACGTGGACCACGACCTCCGGCTGTTCACCCTCCCCCCTCAGAATGTCCTGCAGCCGTTCAGTGACATCTTTGACCATGGCACCAGGGAGGCAACATACCATCCTGGAGTCACGTCTGCGGCCGCAGAAAGGCTTGTCTATTCCCCTAACCACTATTGCTCTTCCACTTTTCTTCCTCCCCACCTGTGCAGCTGAGCCACCCGTGGTGCCATGGACTTGGCTTTGGATGCACTCCCCAGAGGAAACATCACCCTCACCAGTATCCAGAACTGAATACTGGTTAGCGAGCGAGATGCACTCAGGGTACTCCTGCACTACCAAATTCTACTCTAGAAATCTGTAATACAAACAAAAGATATGAACTTATTTTCTATATTTACAGATTAAAATTAACCACTGGTTTTCTGTTTTGATGAAGCCCTCAGAGAACCTTAGGACTGTTTTAAATTATGGGGCCTAAAATGTACTCCTGTATACCCATAGTGTTGTGGTGCTTTGGGCACTGGCTCACCATATCATCTGGGGCTTCTGCAGTATACACAGTGGTATCAACTAATGGGGAAGCACCTGTGGTGCTGAGGGCTTGCAAACCACGTGTGCACTATCTTCATTAAGGCCCCAGATTTCATGCACTATTTGCGCCAGCTTTGTTCTTTTTATTTAAATGAGTTGATATTGTGTTATAATGCAAGGTTAGCATCCTACTGCACAGGCGTATGAAATTCCTGATGCAGTGCTGAGATTGCGTTATCCACCCCTATGTTCTCAAGAACTTTCAATAACTAAAAGATCAGAGGCCAATTGCTCCACATCTGGGATTGTTGTCGGGAATGGCACAAATAGCTGCTGTGCCAGCTGGGTGCATCCCTAGTCCTTTGCTGGGTGATAATTAAACTTCTTATGCCATGTAGGTTATCTTCCAAGAAAAAATGATCAACATGGGCACTGTTTCTTTTTTGTTATTGAGAAGTGGATGTTGTGATATTGTGAAGGAATAAGCCATATAACCTATTCAGAAAAAGACACCATTCTATGAAAGAATTCTGGCCTTATTAAAACATGACAAACTGGGTCTGGAAATCTAGAAACCTAACGATGAAAAAGCTGTGATAGCATTCTGGCTATTGAGATAAGATAAGTTGTTGACACTGAATCAATAACATTATTGAAACAGAAGATTAAAGACTCCTGACAGGCTGACCTTTGGGAACAAGACAATGGTTCATCCTGTACAAAGTGTTCTAATTTGCACTTTGTAAAGAAGCACAAACATCTGCCTTCGTAAAAATGACATCAAGTAAAATGCACCAGCAGTTACACCGTTTTTTATGGTACACTTAGAACACCTAGAGAAGAGACATAATTATGTAATGTTACCAGCTGAGGTGACTGTAAGAATTGCAGGGGTCAGCAGAAAAATGACTAGAGATAATTAGCTTACATCAGCAGAAAACCTTAAAGGAAATACCACTGGAAAGGGGTATAAATATTGAACTCTCAAATGGGATAGTAGGCTTGCTTTAAAGGGGCAAGGCAATTCTTGGCTTCAGAGGCAGCTCTGTAAGTCTCCAACTCTTTGTACCTCGGGGATCAAAGGTATTTGATTTTGGTGGATATCCTGAATAAAACTAAGAACTGTAAAACTGTAGCGAAGTTAAGATTTGAGAATAAGGTTCTCTGATAATAGAATTGTAAGCTTTCTCTTTTTGGAACTGTTAATGTTGCGATTGACTCACCAACTGTAAATTACATGTTGGTTCTTTAATAAATCTATATAGAAACATAGAAGATAGGAGCAGGAGTAGGCCATTCGGCCCCTCAAGCCTGTTCCGCCATTTAATAAGATCATGGCTGATCATCCAAATTCAGTATCCTGTCCCTGCTTTCTCCCCATATCCCTTGATCCCTCTAGCCTTAGGAAGGATAGGCAAAAAAGAAAGGGAGGTGGGGTAGCATTGCTGGTTAAAGAGGGGATTAACACAATTGAAAGGAAGGATATTAACTCTGATGATGCGGAATCTGTATGGGTAGAACTGAGAAATATCAAGGGGCAGAAAACGTTAGTGGGAGTGGTATATAGACCTCCAAACAGTAATACGGAGGTTGGGGATGGCATTAAAAGGGAAATTAGAGAAGCATGCAGTAAGGGCACAGCAGTCATCATGGGTGACTTTAATTTACATATAGATTGGGCTAACCAAATTAGTAAAAATACTGTGGAGGAGGAATTCCTAGAATGTTTACAGGATGGTTTTCTGGAACAATATGTTGAGGAACCAACCAGAGATCAGGCCATCTTAGACTGGGTATTATGTAATGAGAGAGGATTAATTAGCAATCTTGTTGTACGAGGCCCCTTGGGTCAGAGCGATCATAATATGATAGAATTCTTCATTAGGATGGAGAGTGAAGTAGTTGACTCGGAGACTAGGGTTCTGAATTTAAATTTAAATAAAGGAAACTACGATGGTATGAGGCACGAATTGGGTAGGATTGATTGGGGAATGTCACTCAAAGGGTTGACAGTGGATAGGTAATGGCAAACATTCAAAGACCGCATGGATGAACTACAGAAGTTGTTCATCCCAGTTTGGGATAAGAATAAAACAAAAAGGGTGACTCAACCGTGGCTAACAAGGGAAATTAGGGATAGCATAAGATCCAAGGAGAGGGCATATAAATTGGCCAGAAAAAGCGGTAACCCTGAGGATTGGGAGCAGTTTAGGATTCAACAAATAGGACAAAGGGATTAATTAAGAAGGGGAAAATAGAATATGAAAGTAAGCTTGCTGGGAACATAAAAACTGACTGTAAGAGCTTTTATAGATATGTGAAGAGAAAAAGATTAGTGAAATCAAGTGTAGGTCCCTTGCAGTCAGAAGCAGGGGAAGTTATAATGGGGAACAAAGAAATGGCAGACCAATTAAATGCATATTTTGGTTCTGTCTTCACAAAGGAGGACACAAATAACCTCCCAGAGATGTTGGAGAACATAGGGTCTAATGAGAGGGAGGAACTGAAAGAAATCAGTATTTGTAGGGAAATGGTGTTAGGGAAATTGACGGGATTGAAGGCCGATAAATCCCCAGGGCCTGATAATCTACATCCTAGGGTACTTAAGGAGGTGGCCCTAGAAATAGTAGATGCATTGCTGATCATCTTCCAAAATTCGCTGGAACCTGGAATTGTACCCATGGATTGGAGGGTAGCTAATGTTACCCCACTATTCAAAAAGGGTGGTAGAGAGAAAGCGGGGAATTACAGACTGGTAAGCCTGACATCGGTAGTGGGGAAAATGCTAGAGTCCATTATAAAGGATGTAATAGCTGAGCACTTGGAAAACAGTGACAGGATTGGACAAAGTCAACATGGATTTACAAAAGGTAAATCGTGCTTGACTAATCTACTGGAATTTTTTGAGGATGTAACTGGGAAAATAGATAAGGGAGAACCAGTAGATGTGGTGTATTTGGACTTTCAAAAGGCTTTCGATAAGGTCCAGCATAAGAGATTAGCGTGTAAAGTTAAGGCACATGGGATTGGGGGCAAGGTATTGACTTGGATAGAGAACTGGTTGGTGGACAGAAAGCAGAGAGTAGGAATTAACGGGTCTTTTTCCGAGTGGCAGGCAGTGACTAGTGGGGTGCCGCAGGGATCGGTCCTTGGACCCCAGCTATTCACAATATACATTAATGATCTAGATAAGGGAACTAGATGTAATATCTCCACGTTTGCAGACGACACAAAGCTGGGTGGGCGTGTGTGCTGCGAGGAGGATACCGAGAAACTCCAGGATGATTTGGACAGGTTGGGTGATTGGGCAGAAGCGTGGCAGATGCAATATAACGTGGATAAATGCGAGGTTATCCACTTTGGTGTCAAAAACAGAAAGGCAGACTATTATCTGAATGGCAATAGATTGGGAGAAGGGGAAGTGCAACGAGACCTGGGTATCCTTGTGCACCAGTTGCTGAAGGTAAGCATGCAGGTGCAGCAAGCGGTGAAGAAGGCAAATGGTATGTTGGCCTTCATAGCGAAAGGGTTTGAGTACAGGAGCAAGGATGTCCTGCTGCAGTTGTACAGGGCCTTGGTGAGACCACACCTTGAGTACTGTGTGCAGTTTTGCTCGCCTTATCTGAGGAAGGATGTTCTTGCCATGGAAGGAGTTCAGTGAAGATTCACAAGGCTGATCCCTGGGATGGCAGGAATGACGTATGAGGAGAGATTGGGTCGATTGGGCTTATACTCGCTGGAGTTTAGAAGAATGAGAGGGGATCTCATCGAAACTTATAAAATTCTGACAGGTCTGGACAAACTAGATGCAGGTAGAATGTTCCCGATGGTCGGAGAGTCCAGAACCAGGGGTCATAGTCTAAGGGTAAGGGGTAAGCCATTTAGGACAGAGATGAGGAAGAATTTCTTCGCCCAGAGAGTGGTGAACCTGTGGAATTCTCTACCACAGAAGGCGGTTGAGGCCAAGTCTTTAAATATATTCAAGAAGGAGTTAGATATATTTCTTAGAGCTAAAGGTATCAAGGGATATGGGGAGAAGGCAGGTACAGGGTACTGAGTTTGGATGATCAGCCATGATCTCATCGAATGGTGGAGCAGGCTCGAGGGGCCAAATGGCCTACTCCTGCTCCTATCTCCTATCTTAAGAAATATATCTAACTCCTTCTTGAATATATTTAATGAATTGGCCTTTACTTCCTTCTGTGGTAGAGAATTCCACAGGTTCACCACTCTCTGGGTGAAGAAATTCCTCCTCATCTCAGTCCTAAATGGCTTACCCCTTATCCTTAGACTGTGACCCCTGGTTCTGGACTCTCCTGCCATTGGGAACATCCTTCCTGCATCTAGCTGTCTAGTCCTGTTCGAATTTTATAAGTTTCAATGAGATCCCCTCTCATTCTTCTAAACTCTAGTGAATACAAGCCCAATCGACCCAATCTCTCTTCATATGTCATTCCTGCCATCTCAGGTATCAGTCTGGTGAATCTTCGCTGCACTCCCTCCATGGCAAGAACATCCTTCCTCAGATAAGGCGACCAAAACTGCATACAATACTCAAGGTGCGGTCTCACCAAGGCCCTATACAACTGCAGCAAGACATCCTTGCTCCTGTACTCGAATGCTCTCACTATGAAGGCCAACATACCATTTGCCTTCTTAACCGCCTGGTGCACCTGCATGCTTACCTTCAGTGACTGGTGCACAAGGACACCCAGGTCTCGTTGCACTTCCCCTTTTCCCAATCTATTGCTGTTCAGATAATAATCTGCCTTCCTGTTTTTGCCACCAAAGTGGATAACCTCGCATTTATCTACATTATACTGCATCTACCATGCATCTGCCCAATCACCCAACCTGTCCAAATCATACTGGAATTTCTCTGCATCCTCCTCGCAGCACACACGCCCACCCAGCTTTGTGTCGTCTGCAAACTTGGAGCTATTACATCTAGTTCCCTCATCTAGATCATTAATATATATTGTGAATAACTGGGGTCCTAGCACCGATCCCTGCGGTAGCCCACTAGTCATTGCCTGCCACTCGGAAAAAGATCCGTTTATTCCAACTCTTTGCTTCCTGTCTGCCAACCAGTACTCTATCCAAGTCAGTACCTTACCCCCATTCCCATGTGCTTTAACTTTACACACTATTCTCTTATGCGGGACCTTATCGAAAGCCTTCTGAAAGTCCAAATACACCACATCCACTGGTTCTCCTTTATCTATTCTACCAGTTACATCCTCAAACAATTCCAGTAGATTAGTCAAGCATGACTTACCTTTTGTAAATATATTTTTTGAATTGTCTCACATAAGACTTCTGTATCAGACTCGCAAACTCAATCTCTGTACACTCTTTGGTGAGGAGTTGCAGAATTCTGGGGGAGTTTTCTGGACCCTCATAATATCCAGAACATTACAGTCTAGCTAAACTTATTAAAAGTGCTATCTGGAGGACAGTAACATTTTCAGGATGTTCCTTTCCTTTAGGGAGAGATGGTCCAGACCTTTAGACCCAATTAAGCGTCTTTAGGGTTCAGCTACCTCAAACTTTAATTGAAAGTGAACGTCTGAGGAATACGCCTGATCTGGGGTAGCCCTAAAGGGGCTAGGACTAGCAATTATCCCTTCAATATCTTGAAGCACAGCATATATATATATATATATATATATATAAAACAGCACAACATGGCTTCTGGTAAGAACTGTACTGCATATGACTTTATTATTATTTACATCAGTAGTCTACCAGGTGGCTCCATTACACTTCTCCCTCTTTATTGAAGAAGTTAATCATAGCAAATAATCATTGTACATGACTTGCATGGTATACACAACTCTTGGTATACATTTCTTAAATGGAACCCATTTTATGTATCCAAATTCTACTCTAGAATTCTGTAACACAAACAAAAGATATGAACTTATTTTCCACATTTACAGATTAAACTTAACCACTGGTTTTCTGTTTGAAGAGGATACCTTCTTTCTTGAACAGAACTTTCAGAGCTTGTTGTAGGACTTTGACTCAATCTAGGCTGAGCCTGCGGAGAATTTTTCTCCAAGGACTGACCTTGATCTACATTTGGACTCTTTACACTTTCAGACTGTTTGTCTGCCTGACTCGGACTCAGACTTAAATTCTGACTTTGTCTTGCACTTGTTTCTGGTACATCTGATGTAGGATTTGCTACTGGCATTCTACTTGTAACTATCTGACTCATCAGAATAAATTGAATCATCCCAGCTTTCAACTCCCTCCACATTTGTAGGTAAGATATGATCAATGTGAAGAAACCTAACCTTTCCATGATCAAACATCTTGACCAAATATGTGCGAGGGCCACATATCTTCACTACTCTTCCTGGTAACCACTTTAGCCATTTATGGTGATGATTCTTCACTCTAACCTTCAGGTTCAACTTCACACTTCTCTCTCTAACTCTCTTTCTGGCTCAATTGTTTCTCTTCTATGGACTGTGCCAAGTTTGGCTTTAACAATGAGAACCTGGTTCGTGGCTGTCATTTGAGAAACAACTCTGCTCATTTTCTACCAGTAGTGGTATGAGGAGTATTCTGATAGGTAATCAGAAAATTTGCCAGTTTGTGGTCCAACAACAACTGACATTTCTTTGGATTTGGATCCAACATTTGCTTAATGAGTGCAGGTTTGACAATTTGTACTGTGCGCCCTGATGCACCATTTGAAGCAGGGTGGTACGGTGGAACTTTGGTATGTTTCACACCTTTTCTGCTTATGAACTGTGTGAACTCTTCTGAACAAAACTGCGTCCCATTATTAGACACAATTTCTTCTGGGAGGCCGTATGAAGAAAACAATCTTCGCAAATTGTCTTGTGTTTTGCTTGTTGTTATTATCGGCATCGGAAACACCTCTACCCACTTTGAGTGACTATCACTATGAACAATTGCTGTCCTTCTAGCTCAGCAAAATCTACATATAACCTTTGCCACACTCTGGGAGGCCATTTCCATGGCTGTAATGGTACTAATGGTAGTTTCTTGCTCACCGATTGACATGTTGTACATATCTAAACCTGGCTACCATAAGTAACTGCGTACAAAACTCTTGGTCAAGCAGATTCCCAGGTGCTGGTCATGAAGATCTCCTAACAATTTAGACCTGAACCTATTTGGGATAACCACTCTTGCTCCCCACATGATAGAATCTTTATCCACTGACAATTCATTCCTACGAACGAAGTATGGATGGATATCTTCCTCTGATACCTGGTTTGGTCATCCATTTGCTATGTAATCATGCACCTTTGACATAATTGTGTCATGTTTCGTTGCCCTACCAATCTCTTCAGCTGTGACTGGCAGCTCATCAATGTATGAGAAATAGAACACTTCTTCCTTATTGGGTGTAACTTGTGATGGGGATGGCAACCTGGACATAGCATCAGCATTATAGTGATCAGCTGGTCATCTGTACTCTATGCCATACATATATGCTGACAAAATCAAAGCCCATCTCTGTATTCGGGCTGCAGCTAAGGTTGGAACTGGGGACTTTGGATGGAGGATTGCTGTCAGGGGCCTTTGATCAGTAACTATGGTAAACTTACGAGCAAACAACTATTTGTGAAACTTCTTGACCCCAAAAATCAATGACAAAGTTTCCCTTTCGATCTGCGCATAATTCCGCTCACTGGCACTGAGAGTGCATGAAGCAGAAGCAATTGGTCCCTCCTCCCCACTATCTAGTACAAGAGAGATCCTTGCCCCAACTCCGTACGGAGAGGCGTCACACGCTAGCTTGATCTCCTTAGATACACCATAGTGAACTAACATGGTACTCTCTACTAGCTGGCTTTTACACTCTTTGAATGCTGTGTCGCATTCTTTTGACCACTTCCAAGGGACCTGTTTTCTCAACAGCTCATTCAGTGGATGTAACAATGTAGCCAAGTTTGGGAGGAACTTTCCGTAATAATTCAAAAGACCCAAAAATGACCGAAGTTCAGAGACATTCTTGGAAGTGGGTGCATTTCTGATTGCATCCAGCTTTCCTTTGGTTGGATGTAAACCATCTTTGTCTACTCTGTGCCCTAAGTACTCCACTGAGTTTTGAAACAACTCACACTTCTGAGCTGTCACTCGTACTCCGTGCTTCTCTAGCTGTTTGAGCACTTCATTCAACACCTCATCATTGATTTGCTTGTTTGGTGCTGAAATGAGTATGTCATCCAAATAAGACACTACCCCTTCAATCCCTTGCAAAATTTGGTTCATCACCCACTGGAATATGTCAGGGGCAGAAGATACTCCAAATGGTAGCCTGTTGAACTGATATGGGCCTCGATGAGTATTTATAGTCAAGCATAACTTGGAGTCTTCATCTAACTCAAGTTGTAGATAGGTGTTTGTTAGATCTAACTTCAAAAAGATCTGGTCACCTGTCAGCGTTGTGAACAAACCTTCTACATTTGGCAACATATTGGGTAGATTACACTTTAGAACCTGGTTTACGGTTACCTTATAATCATCGCACAACCTTACCTTACCACCTGACTTAGGTACAACAACAATGGGTGTAGCCCAATTACTCAGATCTACCTTAGAGATAATGGCCCAGAAATTTGGGTCGGGGGCTTCTTGTGGGTACAAGCCCCCGATCTGCACTTACCTTGCGCGCCGGCCGTTGAGCTGTAGGGCCCCGTGGAATTCCGATCCGGGGCCTGGTCCAGCTGCCGGCGCGCGGTGCTTGCATATCCCAGGGGCGCAGTTAGTTCGATGCATCCCCTGGGATCACGTGGGCCATGGGCAGCCAATCGGAGCAGGGAATGCTCTATTCATAAGTCTGACAGGAAGTGCTGTCAAGACTTATAAATACTACGGCCCCAAAATAGCATTAAACCTTCAAATAATTTTTTTTTTAAATCACATTTTTTAAATATAAACTATAAATTACATGAAATAACTATTTTAAACAATAATTTAAATTTTTGAAAAAAATAATTTTATATTCTAACGGGGCTAAAAATAAACTTACCTTGCTTTAAAGTATTTTAAAATAATAAACCTGTGGAAAAAATGTTTTAATTTTAATTAATTCACCACTTACCTTGTAAAAAGCAGGCCTTACGCCTGCTTTTTATATTTCTAAATTCTGCAGGCTTATGTTCCCGGAGAAGCCTGTAAAAAAAAGGTAAGTTCGATGCGCACGTGCAGCCTCCCTCGCGCACGCGTTCGACCTCTGAACATCTTCGTTCAGAGGAACGGAAGTGCTGGTTTCCCGTGCATGCAGGAAACTGGCACTTCCATCGGGCCTACGGGTGAGTACCCCGTGCGTACTCACCCGTGGAGACCCGAATTTCTGGGCCAATGTTCTCAGTTTCTAGTCTTTTGAGTTCTTGCTCAACTTTCTCCTTGAGTGCGTATGGTACGGGACGTGGCTTGCAGTAAACTGGTTTTGCGTCCATCTGCACTCTGACACTCGCCTTGAAGTCTTGTATCGGACTGCACGTTTCGCTGAACACCTTCGGATACTGCTTGATGACATCATCTTTCGATGCATATTTCGCTTCCACACGAAAAATCTCATTCCAATCCAGCTTCAGTGATCCCAACTAATTTCTACCCATCAAGGCAGGCTTGTCTCCTGCCACTACTATGAGAGGCAAGCTCTGACACTGATCTTTGTATTTCACTGGTATGGTGACACTTCCTACTATAGGGATTTGCTCTCCTGAGTAGCCTTGCACTCTACCTTCGATTTCTCTAGTCAATAATCACGCAACTTGTCGCGATACAGTGATTCTACGCTCATGGATGCACCAGTGTCAATTTCCATGGGTATCCTGGTTCCTGCGACACCTACTTGGATAATGATACCTCGCAAATCACTGTTAGATACCTTCATGCTCCTGATGATGTGAATCTCCTGAAACTCCTCGTCCTGCTGCTTCTCTTCAACGGTATGTAGTGTCTAGCGACTTCTAGTATTGCCAGTCGGTTTACTCTTCTGTCGGCACACCTTCAGAAGATACCCAGTTTTCTTGCAGTAGAAACACTCTGCCTTCACATATGAACAACTTTGAGCGATGTGTTGTCCCAGGCACCGATAGCAGGACTTCAATGCACTGTTATCTTGGCCAGTTGCTGTGGCCTTGGGGCTCTGCTGCCTTTTACTTTTAGCCTGCAGCCGATTTACCACGGTTGTCTGACGACTGGAAATGGCGCAGAACTCTCGGGAGTATCGGTCGACCATATCCATCGACATAGCTGTCTGACAAACTAAGTCAAAAGTCAAGTTAGGGGTTGTCAACAATTTACTTCTGATACGTTCATTTTTCAACTCACAAACAAAGCAGTCTCGCAAAGCTCGGTCCTGAAAGTTTCCGAAATGACAGTGAATGGATAGCTTTTTTAAAGCTACAATGTACTCACTGATACCCTCGTCATTTAATTGATCATGTGTTCCAAAATGATAACTTACAGCAGTTTCCAGGGGCTCAGGACTGTAGTGCTGTTCTAGCTTGGTTAGGATCTCCTTCAGTGGTGTGTCCTTCGGCTTGGCAGGAACAAGTACATTTTTCAGTGTTTCATACACCTCAGGGCCTGCTTCAGTCAAAAAAATAGCCTGTTTCATTTCTAAAACTGCCCGGTTATGGTTTACATCATCGTGGACTTCAATGATACTATTCGCAGTGAAAAACATTTCTAGCCGCTCCACATACGCTCCGAAAGTCTCTCAGTCACGATGGAACTCATCCAAGCGCCCTATTATTCCCATAGGAGCAGCCATCTGGACTCTGGCAACGTTGACAGTTCAGCCATTTGTGCTTGAAATATACCTTGGATTTTTACGTTTTTCTGCAAAACGAAGACCCTCTAACAGTCCCTCCATTGGTTTGCAGGATTATCCTCCAACAAAAAATTCAGCTAAGGAATCCGCAATCGCGTCCTCATCACCAATTCTGTGTTATCTTGAGACACGGCATATATATATAACAGCACAACATGGCTTCTGGTAAGAACTGTACTGCATATGGCTTTATTTTAATATACATCAGTAGTCCACCAGGTGGCTCTATTACAGATGGCATTGGCAAGGCAGTATATATTGCCCATCTCTAGTTGCCATGTGGGCATTAGGAGTCAACCATATAGTGTGGGACTGGCTCATATGTAGACCAGACCAGGTTGGAGTGATAGGTTCCCTTCCCTGGAGTGGCCCAAATGGATTTTTAATGACAATCCAGCAGCTTTCATAGTCATTTTCAGGTGCTACTTCATAAATTGACAGATTTTTCAAATTCAATTTCACAACTTGCCATCTGAGATGTGGGATCTGAACACATGGGGCTGGATTTTACAAACCTCGGTGGGTGCGTGGTGGTGACGCCGGTGGCGAGTCCTGGCCCCGCTGCTGTCTCCAGCCTGCTGTGTAGAATGAATTTACCTTGGTTGGGCTTGTTAAACCCACCCAGTGTGTTTGCTAGCCAATTAGGGGAAGCGGATCTGGTGATGTCATTTGATGACACATCATCAGCTGGTTTCCTTAAAGGGACTATGGCCAACTTTAATTTGACATTTGTGCTGTCAGTGTTCTATAGCATTGAGGGGCTACAAACACTGACAAGCACTGCATGGAGGTGCACGGCTGCACCCAGGCTCGCCCATGTCACAGCACACAGGGAGGTCCTCTTCCTTTCCCATGGGCGGAAAGGACCTCCCCAGGAGATCAACACAGCCTGGATGCACATTGCAGAGGAGGGCACAAACAGGGATGTGGTCAGGAGGACCTGGGTGCAGTGCCGCAAACATTTCAATGACCCCAGTAGATCACAAAATATTAGTACAAAGCCACACTCAATCTCATCCTGCTGTGCCTCTCATTACATCCCCGTCACCCTGCTTTCCCTACCCTACTCCTACACATCCTTACTCACACCAACTTACCTTGCACTTCCACCCATCCCTCTCTATCTACATTATTACATCCCCATCTCACAAGTCACCCCTCACACTCACCCTCATCCTAATGCAATCATACCAACTAACAACACACAAAGTTAGGCACTTGGGTGTTTTATCCAATGTTCATGTAAAGTTTCTGTTAATGTGGTGTCAAACATTGAAACCTTTATTTTCAACACTTTGTGTTCTTGGACAGATTTGTGTGCACCTTTGGAAGTGGCTTAGTGAGTTGCAGTGAATGGTGAGACATAATGGTACCACCCCCCTCCCCCCAGGAATGGTGGTGAGTGTGAAAGGAATGGTTTGGGCATTGTAGCGATGCTTTATGGTGTTGGTGTGGGGTGGTGCCAACCTGGTGCATCATGTGGCAGCCAGGGTGTACAACGTCAAGTGAAGTAAATCTGGCCAAGGTGGTTGGGTGCTGATACCCTGTGTCTTGTGCAGCATCAGCTGATTGCGGAGCAGGTTGGTGTTGTTGTTGGTGCTGCTGGTGTACCTGGTGATGCTGGTGTTGGGGCTGATCATGGTGGGATTCTGAAGACCAAGGTGAGAGAGTATAAAGGGCACCCATGCTGATGGAATAGATGGCAGGTGAAGTAGAGATGACAGAAGCGATCTGACAATGGTGGGAGAGGTAATGAGATCAGATCGAATGGCGACTTGTGTAAAGACTTGCAGCATTCTGAACCTGTAGTAGAAATGCAGTTTAGAGAAGCTAGTAGCTAAGGGAACATTTCTGAATCAGCTGGGAGCTTTGACATGATATGTGAAGCTGTCAACTCATCAGCTGGTTCAATAGCCAGTGACCTCCTGCCTCAGCTTCACTGACGCAGCCTAGGCACAGCGGGAAATTGGTGGGTGACCTGTCAAATCCAAAAAACTGGGAATAAAACATTGTTAAGTGGCTGTAAACAAGCCTCTAATGATTTTAATTGCCTCCCCTGCCGCTGCAAGTCAGGTCTGCTCAGTGGTGACAGACCTGACATTTGGTAAAGATGCGTGGTGGTGGGTTGACAGCGGGGTTCCGACTCACTGGGAAAAAAAACACTTTCCCACCCGACCCGCCACCAATTGCACCCACTGACCCTTCGCAAAATCCAGTCCTCGATTTCAGGATTGGTAACTGTTACCGCTGAGTTGGAGCCTGAACGGACCAAGTGATATACAAGGTCGACGTATACCCAACCTCAGCTTAATAGAGTAATAAGACTCAGACGACTGTGGTATAATTGAAATGTGAGAGTACACTTTTATTTGCAGAGTGCTCTGGGAGAAGTGCTATGCACCCCTGTGCAACCGCCAAGCTTCTCGTTTAACACTCTAAATGCGTTTACCTTTATACACAAATGAAAGGTTAAGCGGATTAATCACAGAAATGCCTCATGACAGTGCAGCAGAAAAATATTTTAAACAAGGTTCAGCAGAAAAACAATGCTCAGCAGAACTAAGACTTCTTCGGACCTTTCACCGTGAGATATGATAAGCAGAAAATAAAACAATAGCAGACTGTCTGTCCTTGCAAGATAACCGAAGTACAAAACAGGATGCAGCTGGCACTACTCATCCCAGGGTAGCTCAAGGTCCAGTTTTAGCCTGTAACGAATGTCAAGTATCCTGACGAGCTTTGCAAAGTCCTTTAGTACCGAAATTTCCTCCAACAAACCCTCCTTTTGGTCCTGGAGCACGATCCTCTTGCTCCAGGTGACCACCAATCTTCTTTCTTCACAGTGTCGATCTTACAACCACTGACTTAAGGGGGAGTCGGCCGGATTAGCTTTGTCCTCCGTTTGCTGTTCTTCAGGCAATAGCTCGTCTATCATACTGACTGGCATTAACTGTGTCATTGCCATTTTTGCAACAAGTTTTTAAGATGGTTAACAGACAGCATATTGCAACACATATCGCGACAATAATGACCAGCGCATGCATTATCCAGGGGCCCCATCCCGTTAGTCCTAGCCAGTCCAACCATCCCTGCCCGGGATTGGTATGGAGTTTCTTCACTTCATCCCTCATGTGGGTTACTAAGTTTGTGATATTCTCGGAGCTATCTGGGATATAGGTACAACATTCCTGCCCTATCAAGGCACATGTACCCCCCGCCCCGCTCCGCTAACAGGTAGTCTAATGCCATCCGGTTCTGTAAGGCAACCGTTCGTATCGCCGTCATCTCATCACTTATTCATGCCAGTGCCTCCTCGGTGTCATTAGCTACCTTTTCTAACAATGACGCGACAAGCTGGATTTCTTTTATGGCTCTGCCTGTCCCATAAGGAGGGAATAAAATGGCAAAATACCGTTCGGTTTCTGTAATGTCGCGTTTGGCTCGATAGTGACGGTGGTCAGATAGGGAGGACAGATGGTAAACATATGGTAGCACATATCCCAAATAACAAGATCCAGTCCAAGACCGGGGGAGCCACGGGTAGGCTCTGTGACCACATATAAAATAGGTCCTATTATATGCGGTTAGATTGTCGCCCAGTGACTTACGAATCCTCCACCTCCATTTGATTTCCTCCCCTTCCCATGGTCCCCCAGTTGTCTTATTGGGGGTTCCGATATGATTTAATTGGAAGAAACCTTGGCCGCAGCCTTCAGTGAGGTTGCATTTTGTTATATTAACATCTTGGAAACAATTACTGCGTCCTACTTCTGTGCCTCCGGATACATTCTTCGTTAAACATATTGGCCCCTCCGGCCCACCAACCCTTAAAGTATTAGTAAGGACTAAGGATGGAGGCTGCCTATTCCGATTATAATTAGGCTGGTACCACCCCTGGAAAGTGGTTAGGTCATAACCTGCCGACTTCCATTTGTCTCTGTCACCCTCCTGGTTGTATGAATCTTTATAATCGCCGCTGACGTTCTGGCGCATGACCCATTCCGCCATCTCTGAGGCATTGAACGGGATGGCTCTCAACGGAATTCCTCCTTTACTATGTGACTACAGACCCAACAGCTGGACTGTCCCTTTTCCTTAGCATACTCATATGACATATATATATAAGTATTTACATGTAATTCCCGCTTACATAGCGGTCTTCCCCCGGCTACCGTAACAATGCATATTATCGCAACTAAACATATTATGGTCTCCCTCCTCATCTTTTATTAAATACTGTTGTTCTGGTGTTATTTTAATCTTTCTTTGGCCCTCCCGATAACACTCTTGTATTAACACGTTTAAGTAAAAGCACATAAGCACAAATGATGCAATAAGCCACAAAACAAACGCCCACACAGGCACACAGATCAAAGAATCATACATTAATCAGCCGTTATTGATCTGTAAGACAAGTACAAAGGATGTGTCATTAGTAATTTGCTACACACACACACCCTCCTTTTGTTCATTGTATCCCACTAGACTCATCTTCCCTTTGCTGAGGTTCTCTACTGGTATTACCATCCCCGGGATTTTCTTCCTGTATTGATGGTTTGGGCTCGACTGAACCCGCCCTTTTCTCGTAAACCTTCAGTTGAGTCCAATGTTTCCAAACCCCCTTCCCTCTTATGTCCAGACAGGCACAGGTGTCTCCACTAATTATAACATCATACGGCCCGCTCCATTTTGGAGCGAAACCTGGTTTTGCAGGCAACATCTTTACCATGACCTTTATTCCTGCTGGGGGTACCTCGGGGAGCATATTGAGCCGTAGCTCCTCATCTCGCTCTCTTTGGTGGTCTCGGACTTCTTTGCGCATCTCTTTTAACTGAGTGCCTAATTCCAAAACGTATCGTCTTAATTTATCTTTTAATGGGCCTACGTCGGTCCCACCTGTTATGATGCCTTCCGGTAATTGCATCGCTCGTCCTGTCATTAGTTCATAAGGGGTCAAACCGGTTGTCCGGTTTCTGGTGGCTCAGAGTTTAGTGATTTCTGGTATCCATCTGTCCTGCAAAAATTTATTAATCCTAAAAATGCTCGTATTCCTCTTTTAGTGGTAGGTTCCGGATGTTGGGATATTGTTTGGATCCTTTCTGAGAGCAGGACTTTTTCATCTGGTGTCAGAATGTGCCCTTAATACGTGACACACTTTTTGCAAAATTGAATCTTTGCTTTTGATACAACATACCCTTCCCTTGACAAATGGTTCAAAATGAATTTTGTATCTATTTAACAATCCATCGCTGTTGCCGAGACTGAGCTGAAACCAATAATTCCCCCAATCTCACCAACGTTTGAGTGATAATTTCATCATACTCTGATGCTTCATCGTATGGCAATTGTTCAAAAGCTTGTTTCGTAATTAACATATCCTGCTCTACTTTATCCACAGCTACTTTCGCGTCTTTAGCCGATTTCTCAGCCATCGGGTACATTCTCATTTTGTAATTCATTGCACATTAGTTGACACACACACGAACCATGCAACTTCAATCACAACTTCTAGCTGCAGTCATGATCGCGAGAGAGAGAGAGAGAGAGAGAAAGAGAAAGCGCGCAGCCTGTGACCTCGAAGAGGGAAGCACAGGCTTTTAAAGGGGCAGTACACTAAAGATGAATGAGCACACACTCGGCAGGTTTTTTATTATTCTTAACTACATCATACACTCTCAATCACTTTCCTTTAATTACCATTCATATCTCATTCATGAGTCCTGGAGAAACTTTACTGTCCAGTACAATATTTAAGATAGAAAACATAGATCAAACGTTCTCACTTGATCCAAGTTATTAACACTTTTTATTTATCATTATTTTAGAGGATATTTTATTTTCCCGAAAGTAACCCAATTGCCTGAGTCCATTTCGTCATTTCAAAATTATCCCCAAATCCAAACAGCAGTATTATTGTACCAGCAGGTTTTATCAATGTTCAATTTCATTTCTATCAATTTATCCTCCATTTCCAATTTCAGAAACAAGTAATTCTCAGGCTAGGTAGCTTACACAGTGTTTTAACATTAGTGACAGAAGTGCTGCAATTAGTTTACAAGGTAACTTCCATATAACAAAAAGAAAGAAGAGACTCCATTGTGACTCTGCTTAGAGCCCAAGGTTAAGTTATCAAATCATAAATTCCTTCTGTCACTGGGGAAATATTAACTTAAAATTAAGAAACTTAAATTATTTAACGTCCAATATCTTTAAACTTCATACTAAAGTTGGGTTAACTCCTTTGCAGGATTCTAAGAAGGTGGAGCAACACATTATCAAATGCACGCAACTGCGTCAATTCACGTAAATCAAAAAGAACTTTCCCTATCGAAAGACAGTTGTGTTTTCACACTTTAACTAAACACGAACACGGAGGTAATATGGACAAAGACGGGATTTGAGCAAAATTCACAAGCTAAGTATTATTCAATTCGGTCTACACAAATTCACACCAACCAGAATTTCACCGTGGCCACAATGAAAGTCTGGTTTCAACAGGTTAATCAACCTCACAACTCCAATTTATTCCAGATCTTGTAAACATTCAAATTAATTTTTTTCCAAGCACATTGGCAACTGTAACTTTAAGGCAGAAGCCCATCTTTTGTAAAACTATGAACAGACAAACAAAACAAAATAGCACACTCTTGCAGAAAACAGTAAATTACGTCATATTAATTTTCTTATTGTCCTTTCTTTAGATGTCTTTCCAAAATACTGTAAAAACATTGAATATAACTGGAGAAAAATTAGTTTTTCACATTTAAACAAATCAAACTGCTTTGGAAGATTTCACCATAGCAACCACGACTCCAAGGTTAAATCTTAGGCTGAAAATTAATCTTTTGTTAAACAAACTTTTTGTTGTTCTTCTCAGTTTTTACACACCAGCTTAATTTAAATTGTAGTTCAAAGATTTTTTCTCTTGGGGCACAATCTTATTCGCACATTCTTAAAACTTCCAAAATCCAAGACAAGACAAACATTTTTAAACGCTTTTAACACAGAGAAGTGGGTGGAGCTAAAACATACATAACAGAATCTGTCTTTTAAAGACAGACTTTTCAGACAAAAATACTATAACTTCTTAAACATTCATAGTCAGAAAAACAGTCACACTTTAACACACTTTCACACAAACTGAAATTCCAGCATTTTTTTTTTAAGGTTCCTTTCCTCTATCCCAGGGGCACTTGGTCCTAGGGGGGCGTACGGGGGAAGAGGTTCATTATTCCATTGTCTGGACCATCCCCCTTGGTACGCTAATGTCCTTTCTTGTTCTTTATTAATGCTTTCCAAAATTTCTACCTTCTTTCTTAGTTCTGCATTTTCCTGATTTTTAGCTTTGATTAATTCTTGCACTTTCTCAACCTGTTCTATTAATCCAGTCAGTTGATGGACCAAGAGTACCCCTACCTTCTTGGTCCTTTCTTTCTTTTGCTTATCTAGCCACTTTCTTAGTTCTGCATTTTCTCAATTAACGAACATCTATCTGTCATGTAACTGTAAATGAGGGAGCCCGGCGGCCCCCTCTTAAGGTTCTTACCTGACATCAGTTGCTCGTCCCGAATCACGGTCTCCGAAACCCCCGTTTTACCTTCAGCGGTGGGTGTCGTCACGTGCTAGTGGCAAAGTCTGTCCGGACTCCTTTGCCGAAATTCCCAAGCTCAACCTAAGCCTTCACCTAAGTATTCCTGAGACAAAAACTTAATAAATGTAGACGTTCAAATGTCTAGAACCACATAGTGTTTTCTCACATTCCGATGGCCCACTTACTTTGTTCTTTGGATCACTCGAGCACGTTAGCACTTGATCAGGGTGTTTGAGCACTCGGTGACCCTGCTCGCAGCGCCAATTTGTTACCGCTGAGTTGGAGCCTGAACGGACCAAGTGATATACAAGGTCGACGTATACCCAACCTCAGCTTAATAGAGTAATAAGACTCAGACGACTGTGGTATAATTGAAATGTGAGAGTACACTTTTATTTGCAGAGCGCTCTGCGAGAAGTGCTATGCACCCCTGTGCAACCGCCAAGCTTCTCGTTTAACACTCTAAATGCGTTTACCTTTATACACAAATGAAAGGTTAAGCGGATTAATCACAGAAATGCCTCATGACAGTGTAGCAGTAAAATATTTTAAACAAGGTTCAGCAGAAAAACAATGCTCAGCAGAACTAAGACTTCTTCGGACCTTTCACCGTGAGATATGATAAGCAGAAAATAAAACAATAGCAGACTGTCTGTCCTTGCAAGATAACCGAAGTACAAAACAGGATGCAGCTGGCACTACTCATCCCAGGGTAGCTCAAGGTCCAGTTTTAGCCTGTAACGAATGTCAAGTATCCCGACGAGCTTTGCAAAGTCCTTTAGTACCGAAATTTCCTCCAACAGTAACCCAATACCATAACCACTAAGCTGCCGTACCCTTAAAAATCCCAACAGGATTTAATGGCTACCGAAAGCGCTGTGGAGAGTGGAGGAACAGGAGAGATTAAGGAAAGCCTGTACTTGTGGATGTACCTGTTCCTTCGACCTTATTCCCACCAAACTGCTGACCACCAACTTCCCTTCCAGACCCCTATGATAGCTGATATTGTTAACAGTTTCCTCTCCTCAGGTAATGTCGCCCTCTCCTTCAAATCTGCCGTCATCACCCCTCTCCTCAAAAAACCCACCTTTGACCCCGCTGTCATTGCAAACAACTACCTCATCTCCAACCTCCTTTTCCTCTCCAAAGTCCTTGAACGCGTTGTTGCTTCCCAAATTCGTGCCCATCTTTCCTGCAATTCTATGTTTGAATTCCTCCAATCACGTTTCTGCGCCTGCCACAGTACCGAAACGGCCCTTATCAAAGTCACAAATGACATCCTATGTGACTGTGACCATGATAAACTAACCCTTCTCACCCTTCTCAACCTGTCCGCAGCTCTTGACACGGTTGACCACACCATCCTCCTCCAACGCCTCTCCTCTGTCGTCCAGTTGGGTGGGACTGCCCTTGCCTAGTTCCATCATAGTCATAGCCAGAGAATCACCTGCAATGGCTTATCTTTCCTACATTACAACAGTGACTACACGTCAAAAGTACTTCATTGGCTGTAAAGTGCTTTGGGACGTCCTGAGGTTGTGAAAGGCGCTATATAAATGCAAGTCTTCTTCTTTCTTCTCACTCCCACACCGTTACATCTGGAGACACTCAAGGATCTATCCTTAGGCCCCTTCTATTTCTCATCTGCGTGCTGCACCTCAGCGACATCATCCACAGGTTCCACATGTACGATGACGACACCCAGCTCTATCTCGACCCCTCTACTATCTCTGATTTGTTACACTGCTTGTCCAACATCCAGTTCTGGATGAGCAGAAATTTCCTCCAACTAAATATTTGGAAGACTGAAGCCATTGTCTTCAGTCCCCACCACAAACTCCGTTCCCTAGCTATCGACTCCATACCTCTCCCTGACAACTGTCTGAGACTGAACAAGACCGTTTGCAACCTTGGTGTCATATTTTACTCTGAGATGAGCTTCCGACCGCATATTCATGTCATTGCCAAGACTGTCTACTTCCACCTCTGTAACATCGCCCGTCTCCGCCCTGCCTCAACTCCGCTGCTGCTGAAACCCTCATCGATGCCTGTGTTATCTCTAGACTTGACTATTCCAATGCTCTCCTGGCCCGCCTCCCACCTTCCACCCTACATAAACTTGAGCGCATCCAAAACTCTGCTACCCGTATCCTAACTCGCACCAAGTTCCGTTCACCCATCACCCCTCTGCTCGCTGACGTACATTGGCTTGAGGAACAGCACCTCATCTTTCGATTAGGCACTTTACAGCCTTCTGGACTCAACATAGAGTTCAACAATTTCAGATCATAACCTGGCCCCCCATCATATATATTTTTTATCCACACCTTTTGTTTGTGTCTTTTCTACTCTCCCACATGGCAGCTGTCTTTCATTCTGCCAGCGCAATTTACACTTCATCTAGAGCCATCTTTTGTTTCTTAACCTGTCCCATTACCATCTCCTTTTGCCTTGAATATCTCTTAATGTCTCTTAACCTCTCCTGCCTTCTATCCTATCACAGACCTTCCCTTTTGTTCTTTCATCCCCTCCCCCATTTCCGAGCCACTACACTTGCTCAAAAATCTGTTCCATTTCCTGCTTTTTTCCAGTTCTGTCGAAAGGTCATCGACCTGAAACATTAACTCTGTTTCTCTCTTTACAGATGCTGCCTGACCTGCTGAGTATCTCCAGCATTTTCTGTTTTTATTTCTAATATCTTCTTATGTGGCTTGGTGTCCAATTTTGTTTAATAATTCTCCTGGGATGTTTTGCTAGGTTATATAAATGCAGGTTGTTGTTGTTGAAGTGTGGGCTCAACAGTAGCAAATATTGGCTGTCTCTTTAAAACTCAGTCACTTTGTTTAGAGAGTTTAACAGCCAGCCAAGCCAAAATTTTGTACTAGATTTGTCCTGAAATAATATTACGAAGCTTGTTGTTATAGTCTCACAGGTAACAGGTTTGAGAGGAAATCTAACATGCAATTATATATAATGGGTGTTTTTCAATTGCCAGTTGCCCATTTCTCACCCCTGCCTTCCCATTGAGGCCAAAGGTCAGCCTGATGCAATTTTCAGTCAGGCCTGTAATTGAGCGAGCAGCATGCCCGCCTGGTCCAGGGTCCTACGCCCACTGTAGGTGCCCAGTTGCAGTTTTCAAATTATGTGTTTATGGTGAGTTTAAACATTTATTCATACTTTATAATTTTTTAAAAATCACGTACAAAGCTGTATTCATCATATGGGCACTCGAGTACAAGAGTTTCTATCCTAGTCTGTGATCACCCCAAGACAAATTATCTGAGCATTTTGTGCTTTCAGCAAACACACGATCAAATTTCTCTGCATCTGTCCAATTACAGTTGTATTACATAGGATTACATAGGAGATGCAGCACAGAAACAGGCCATTCGGCCCAACCAGTCCTAGCCGGCAGTTATGCTCCACTCGAACCTCCTCCCGTCTTTCCAACTCTATCAGCATAACCCTCTATTCCCTTCTCCCTCATATGCTTGTCTAGCCTCCCTTTAAATGTATCTATACTGTTCACTTCAACCACTCCCTGTAGTAGCGAGTTCCACATTCTCACCACTCTCTGGGTTTCTTCTGAATTTTTTATTTGATTTTTTGGTGACTATCTTATATTGATGGCCTCTAGTTTTGTTCTTCCCCACAAGTGGAAACACTTTTTGTGTGTCCACTCGATCAAAACCTTTCATAATTTTAAAGACCTCTATTAGGTCACCCCTCAACCTTCGCTTTTCAAGAGAAAAGGGACCCAGTCTGTTCATCCTTTCCTGATAGGTAAGTCCTCTCATTTCTGGTATCATTCTTGTAAATCTTTATTGCACCTTCTCCAGTGCCTCTATATCCTTTTTATAATATGGTGACCAGAATTGTACGCAGTACTCTAAGTGTTGGTCTAATCAAGGTTCAATACAAGTTTAGCATAACTTCTCTACTTTTCAATTCTATGCCTCTAGAAATAAACCCTAGTGCTTGGTTTGCTTTTTTATGGCCTTATTAACCTGCATCGCTTTTAGTGATTTGTGTATTTGTACTCCGAGATCCCTTTGCTCTTCTACCACATTTAGATTCTTATTTCCGAAGTAATATGTGACCTCCTTATTTTTCTTACCAAAATGTAATACCTCACATTTATCTGTGTTGAAATTAATGTGCCAATTATATGCCCATTCTGCAAGTTTATTAATGCCTTGTAATTTGTTGCGATTGCCCTTAGTATTGACTATCCCCCCAATTTGGTGTCATCCGCTAATTTAAAATTAATGTTTTTGATTCTAAAGTCTAAATCGTATTGATTGCTCTACGTGGCTCCCATTCAATTAACAAACAAAGTGCAGTTGTTAGTATACAGGAGAAAGTAAGGTTTTATTTTTACCCAAGATAAGAGAAGTTGCTAAAAATACATTTTGTACACTGTGGAAAACAAATCGTGAAAACAAATTTTCCATTTAACTGTTGACTATAAATAAAACAAGCATCCTACCCTTAATCTACTTCAAATAAAATAATTAGATGATAATTACTGCAACAAATTACAGGAGGACATTAATAAACTTGCAGAATGGGCATATAATTGGCAAATGAAGTTCAACACAGATAAATGTGAGGTATTACATTTTGGTAGGAAGAAGAGGGAGGTCACTTATCACTTGGAGGGTGCGAGTCTACGTGGGGTAAAGGAACAAAGGGATCTCAGAATACAAATACACAAATCACTAAAAGTTGTGAAGCAGGTTAGCAAGGCCATAAAAAAAGCAAACCAAGCACTAGGATTTTTTTTAGAGGGATAGAATTGAAAAGTAGAGAAGTTATGCTAAACCTGTATCGAACCTTGGTTAGACCACACTTAGAGTACCGTGTACAGTTGTGGTCGCCATATTATAAAAAGGATATAGAGGCACTGGAGAGAGTGCAGAGAAGATTTACAAGAATGATACCAGAAATGCGAGGGTATACATATCAGGAAAGGATGAACAGGCTGGGTCTCTTTTCTCTTGAAAAGAGAAGGCTGAGGGGTGACCTAATAGAGGTCTTTAAAATTATGAAAGGTTTTGATAGAGTAGATACAGAGAGAATGTTTCCACTTGTGGGGAAGAGCATAACTTGAGGCCATCAATATAAGATAGTCACCAAGAAATCCAATAGGGAATTCAGAAGAAACTTCTTTACCCAAAGAGTGGTGAGAATGTGGAACTTGCTACCACAGGGAGTGGTTGAAGTGAAAAGTATAGATGCATTTAAGGGTAGGCTAGACAAGCATATGAGGGAGATGGGAATAGAGGGTTATGCTGATAGATTTAGATGAGGCTCGAGTGGAGCATAAATGCCAACATGGACTGGTTGGGCTGAATGGCCTGTTTCTGTGCCGTATATCCTATGTAATCCTATGTAGTAAGCTGCATTGTAAAAGTAATGTGCAGTGAATGAGATAATAATTCAGCTGTATATTTTTTATAATTTCAAAGGGATCATTAACAAAGATATTTCAAACTGGCTTCTATTCACAAATGCCATTTGTGTACCAGTGGAGACAGTTCAACTCTGGTATATGTTGTATCAAGAAAATCACATGGACTACTTTTGGCAGAAGGATAATTATAATGTAAATTACATATTGTCTCGTAACTTTTATGTTTATAGGTCAGAATTGTTTGTTAACCCCGAGCAAACTGTCTAGTTAACGCACTTGCTGTCACTGTGTAATCAAATAAACTTTTCTCACAAATAGATCTAGACAGGTGAAAATAGTGAGACTAAAGAGTTTGTTTGACACGTGGACCTTCTAGATCACTGAAACAGTTTCAGATTTGAATTTTAGAAAGAAAAAAATCATACGAAACAAAATAATTTTTATTATTAATATCTTTCCTCTCCTAATATATTTCCTTCCAGCTGTTCAACAACACAAAACACCTTTCATTCTGGAAGAATGCAGTCGGAATTTGACTTGTTCAAAACCATTACTAATATTTGTTTATGATGTGAGGGTGATGTACTTATAGAATAGCAAGGTGATTATGACTGAATCGTGCATCCCTAATAGGAACATAGGAACAGGAATAGGCCATTCAGCCCCTCGAGCCTATTCTGCCATTCAATGAGATTATGGCTGATCTGTATCCTAACTTCATCTGCCTTGGCTCCATGTCCTTTTATACTCTTGGCTAGCAAAAATCTCTCGATCTCAGATTTAAAATTATTAATTGAGATAAAATCTACTGCTTTTTGTGGGAGAGAGTTCCACACTTCTACCATGCTTTGCGTGAAGAAGTGTTTCCTAACTTCTCTCCTGAATGGCCTGGCTCTGATTTTAAGGTTATGTCCCCTTGTCCTAGACTCCCCCACCAGCGGAAAAAGTTTCTATCTACCCTATCAAGTCCTTTCAAAATCCTAAAAACCTCAATCAAATCACCCCTTAACCTTCTATATTCCAGGGAGTACACGCCTAGTTTATGGAATCTCTTCTCATAATCTAACTCTTGGAGCTCTGGTAACATTCTGGTGAATCTGCGCTGCACTCCTTCCAAAGCCAATATATCCTTTCTAAGGTGTGGTACCCAGAACTGTACGCAGTACTCCAGACGTGGTCTTACCAGGGCCTTGTATAGCTGTACCAAAACCTCCTCCCCTTTATATTCTAGCCCTCTAGTTATAAAGGCTAGCATTCCATTAGCCTTTTTGATTTTTTTTTAACCTGACTGCTACATTTTAGTGATCTGTGTACATGGACCCTTAGGGCTGGATTTTGTCAATGGGGACGTGTTGGAGGCGGGACTCCCACTTTTTGGGTTGTAGTCCCGCCTCCATTGATTTGTGGCGAGCCCACGCGATTTTCTCTTGATTGACCTTGTTGAGCCCACCCAGCAGGCTCAGCAGGCCAATTAAGGGACGCCCGGTTACAGGTGACGTCAGGGATTGACATTTCATCTGTCAAGAGCTTTTGACAGATGAAATATCAGCATTTGACAGCTCTGTGAAGCTGTAAAACACTGACAATCTGACTTCTAACTTGAGTCCTTCTCCACAGACTCAGTTAGAAATCTCTCCAGAACAGAAAGTAGAGGCTGCAACTTTTGACAGCTCGCGGCCATTCTGCTTTCTGTGCCGGTGAGATGAGGGACTCCCGAGACCTGAAGGAAGGAAGCCTGCATTAGTAAGTAAAGGTAAGTAAAACTTATTTAAACACTTTACACATACCAAACACACTTACCTCTGCACTCATGCACCCATGACTCACCTGAACACCGGACATCTCGAACCCTCCAAGCCCTTCAGCCCGATGGTCCGCCTCGCTAACTTGACGTGGTTTGGAGCCATCGGGCAGCCCACTCTTCAGGGCTAAAAATAGGGACTAGGCCAAAAACTGCCTGTTAACTACCTGTTAACAGGCAGTTAATTGGCACTAATCCCCTTCCCGCCTCGGGGAGGCGGCTCCCAGCACAGGTCGGGTACCCGCCTCCTGGGAAACGGGCATGGAGGCGGGTTGGGGGTGGGAAGGATTCGTGCCCCCCAATTCTGCAATTTTCCCCCCACTCCCACCTCCAAACCTGCCTCCACGGGGCTTGAAAATTCGAGCCCTTAATCTCTTTGGACCTCCGCTGTTCCAAGCTTTACACCATTTAAATAATACTTGGATCTATCCTTTTTTGGTCCAAAGTAGATGACCTCATACTTACCTGTGTTGAAATCCATCTGCCACAGTTTTGCCCATTCACTTAATCTACCAATGTCTCTTTGTAATTTTATGCTCTGGTCTACACTACTTACTATGCCACCAATCCTTGTATTATCAGCAAACTTAGACATATGGCTCTCTATTGTGTTATCTAAGTCATAATTAAATACAGTGAATAGTTGAGGCCCCAGCACAGATCCTTGTGGGACACCACTCATCACTTCCTTCCGATACGAGTACTTACACATTATCCCTACACTCTGAATTCCACTGCCTAACCAATCTCCTAACCAGGTCAATAATTTGCCTTCAATTCCATGAGCTTTAATTTTAGCTCTTATGTGGAACCTTATCGAATGCCTTCTGGAAATCCATATAAACTACATCCATCGACATTCCCCTGTCTACTACTTTAGTTACTTCCTCAGAAAATTCAATTAGGTTTGTTAGACATGATCCACCCTTTTACAAATCTTTGTTGGCTCTCTCTAATCAGCTCAAATTTCTCTGTGTTGTGGAGGAGCCACAAGAGACTCAGTGTACTTTAGTATAATCCCCTTAATTGTATTATAGTGCAGCCGGGGACTGCACCTTTAAACTGATTGTTACCTTTACAGTGTGTGTTTGCCTTTATCCTGCATGGTGACGTCATGACGCCAATCACGTGACTGCCAGTGGCGTGAAGAACGTGGGGACGTCATGACGTCAGCTTAGAGAACTTTCCAGTAGTCTTCGACTACCTGGCATCTTGAACGAATGTGTTTTGATTTCCTCCTTGTAACAGCCAGCAAACTTTGTTGTTATTAAATTCCAGTCTTTTAATCCATCGAGTTGAACTGAATTATTTAGTTAGGAACCTCCGTTCCTACAATGTGCTCAGTCACTCTGTCCTTAATTATAGATTCCAATAACATTCCCACAACAGGTGTTAGACTAACAGGTCTATAATTTCTGAAATTAGAATTTGAGGTCTAATGTGACACTCTGACTAGCAAACTGACTGAGTACATTATAAACATATATGTGTTTTCATAAGCATGAACAGTTTTTTGTAGTATTTATCTGCATTTGCTACCACCATTGCAAGTTACTTCCATCCTTGCCTGGTCACTCAGAGGACAAAAAAGAAAGACTTGCATTTATATAGCGCCTTTCATGACCTCAGGGCGTCCCAAAGTGCTTTACAGCCAATGAAGTACTTTTGAAGTGTAGTCACTGTTGTAATGTGGGAAACATGGAAGCCAATTGCACACAGCAAGCTCTCACAAACAGCAACGTAATAATGACCAGATAATCTCTTTTTTTTGTTATGTTGATAGATTAGGTGGTCCAGTGTACAGCTATGTCCATGAATGTTGCAATTAAGACTAGCTTATAGGAGATGCACATGAGCACCAAGGCAAGGGCCACATCAGAATTTGAGGTAAATTTTCCTGACTTTGGCACCCAGGGAATACCCATTCCCCATGTGCAAAGGTCATGACAGAGGGGCTGGTGTCCCGTAACGCTCAATGTCCGACTCTTCTATTATTCCAGGTTCCCTGGGGCTTCCCCGGTGGGGTGGAACTGGGCCTACACCTACAGTAGGTACAGACCCAGCAATGGCATGTAAATGTGGTAGGAGGAGGCGTTCCTAGCCTCCTGCCTTTTCTTCCTGGACTTAAGGCTGTAGGGGGTTTTGGTTTGGGGTTTGTGTCTGGTCAGTCAGTCGTGTGTCTGAGCTGCTCCAGCCCCGTGCGGTTCGAATCGCTTCCCCTTTGGTTCTGACCACCGGACTTATTTACAAGTAGCGATATAGACAAATGAGACCAGTGGTTCGGTGCAAAGAAAACCAATGTTTATTAAAATAGAGAACAATTACTATACAGAGAAAATCACTATGGATGCAGCACAATTACACTTAACGGGGGAGGAAAAATGGACACATTGAGGGAAAATGACTAAAAATGACACTTTAGCAATTCCCCTTAACTCCCACCCTTTACACCTATCTAGATTATCTTGTGATGGGCCAGAAAATTGATGCTCACCAGTCTAGGATGTTGGAACACCTGCTCCGTGCCCTGTTGCCTGCCGATGTCTTAGGTTTTCACCGCCCAAAGCAGAGATACCCCAGTAATTTAAACGTAACTGCGGGTATTCTACTTCCCTGGACGGGCTCTTCGTTGACGATCCTCTTGCTGGGTTGATGGTAAGGCAGGGCACTGGAGGCGAGGCGGGAGAGAGAGAGAGAAATGGCCTCCCGAGGGACTAGTTATACCCTTCCCGGTAGCCCTTATCTCCCGCCAGATCAGCTCATTTCTTTTGTCTAATCTGGATGTATTGAAACTCATACAAAAGGTACCGATCTGGGCCCATCGACCTGGATGGCCGGTAATCGGTTTTACTGGTCTCATCGGTGTTCTCCTTTGTCCAACTGGTTTCGTGATGGGGCCATTCCAGTCTGAATGCCCCATTGATCGTTTTGAAGTACTTAGGTAAACAATGTTGACGTTCTCTAAACGAAGGCCTGAATGCAGCTGAGCTTGTCCCACTACATATTCAATAGGCCCTGTCTGCTCTTGATTGTTTGTGCAAACAACCTTGATGGCTTTTAATCAGAGGCCCGAATGCCACTGGGTTTGCTTCTAATGCATAAATGCAGAAGGTCTGTCTGCATTCAAGTTCTGGAAAGTTCCTTCTCACAGTCATCAGAATACAAGCTGTCAGTCCAAACTGAAACTTACAAGCTTTGGCCATGAGGCTGACCGCAGCCATCTTGTTGTGCCCTGGATTTTAAACTCAGTCCAACCAGGGTTTCTTTAATAAACCAAAAGTAAACCCTCGGGGGGGAGACATGAAATTTGCGAATCCTTTCAAGGCAGTGTGGCAACCAGATGCAGAAGTACTCCAAAATGTTGGGGTTGGGCTTATACAGAAATCCCTCAAACCAAACAGCAAGCTGAAGAGGAGCCTCAAAGTAAGTTTTTACATTTTTATATAGCAGATCGTTGGGCCTTGGGGGTCTTCTGGCCTCTGCTCTCAAGCTGTTTATTTGAAATGTTAAATATAATTTAAATTTCTAGCTGTGCAATTTATTACCCCTATTAATATTTGTAAATATGATAAATTTAAAATTGAAGGTTAATGTTATAAACAGAGTATCCTCTGGGATATATCCCTTGTTGCAACCTCTGTCAAAAAGGGCAAATGCCACTATGTCACCCCAATATTTTGTCACTTGGTCACAACTTGGATATTTCATGCATTTTGGTGACACAAATGATAACTGCAGCTCAAGCAGATCACAAACTCCCCTATCCCCCACCAAGCCAATGCCCAATCTACGGGCCTGACAATATGCAGCATTGCCATAGTGAACAGAGAGAATACT
Source organism: Somniosus microcephalus (assembly GCF_052327205.1). Taxonomy (NCBI): domain Eukaryota; kingdom Metazoa; phylum Chordata; class Chondrichthyes; order Squaliformes; family Somniosidae; genus Somniosus; species Somniosus microcephalus. The sequence goes on along the minus strand of NC_140998.1, from coordinate 55,003,004 downwards.
AGCATTTATATTACCAGAGCATTTACAAAACCCTTAAATCTGGGACAAAGTTCAATATCACTGTGAATCAAATCGCTATGGAAACAAGATGCTCTCTATCTGCCAAAGAGTTTTCTGATGTGTTGCAGTATCTGGTACATTGACCTGCATCAGTGTTGAGACAAACAATGAAACAGCAAACTCCAAAGAATATGTTATGATTCAGAAAATATTGATGGGCTTCAAAGTTTGAGAAATACAGTTGCGGCTAATGTCATAAGTATTGACTCATCCGCACTGTCATTATTTGTGTTTTTATGAGTGTTTCTATGTTCGATGTCTCATAAAAATCCCAAATGTAAAAGCAAATTAAATTCACAAACACATCTTATGCTCATAGCACTCTCCTTCTGGGGACAGATTTTACTCTTCCTTGACATTGGAGCATTGCATCATCTGAGGCACACCTGGAAGGAAGGCTGCCCAATTATTCATCCCCTTGGAGACGTCAGATTCATGGCTCATCTCATATGAAGCAGAAGAAGCAAGTTCTATCAACCAGGAGGTGCAGATGCTGCTTTAAGAAAAAAAGAAAGACTTGCATTTATATAGTGCCTTTCACGACCTCAGGATGTCCCAAATTGCCTTACAGCCAATGAAGTACTTTTGAAGTGTAGTCACTTGTAGAAAAGCTGCATCTGTACATTTCTGCCCAGGAAGTCCTGCCAGAAGCATAAAATGCACCAGGGCAAAAATATTTGAGCTTCCATTGTGCCCCCAGTGAAATTTTAGTTCCATTATGTCCAGTTTTGGACATTCTGCTTTAGGAATCCTATTTTACTCAAGGCCATGAGGAGGATACAGAATATTTGCTTAGATGGTATCAGGGTTAAGAGGCTTTATTTATGAGAAAAGATCATAGAAACGGGGACATTTTTCACTAGAAAGTTTTTATAAATATATTAAGAGAAACAGAGTGCAAAGGGGAATATGGGCCCATTAAAGATGGATTCAGGCGAGACAAAATGGATAATAAGGAAATGGCAGCTGTTAAATGAGTACTTCATATCCGTTTTCACATTGGAGGAAGGGGCCAAAATAACAGCAGTACAAGGGAACCTAAAATAAGTCAAGGGAAGGAATTTAGTGGATTTAATATAAGTAAAAAGAAATGATAATAGGGACAATAATGGGACTTAAGATATATAAATCTCCAGGATTTGATAGTTTCCACCCCAGGGTATTAAAAAAAGGTGAGGAAATTACAGGTGCATTAGTCATAATTTTGCAAAGCTCTCTAGATTCAGGAATTGTGCCTTTGGATTGTAAAAATGCAAATGTCACTCCATTATTTAAGAAGGGAGGGAGGGTGGGAGAAACCAGGTAACTACAGTTTAACATCAATCGTGGGGAAGTTACTAAAATCTAGCATAAGAGTCAGAGTGACTGAACACTTGTATAAGCATGAGCTGATCAAAGAGAGTCACCATGGGTTTGTGGAGGGTAGGCCATGTCTGACTAATCGAGTAGAACATTTTCAGGAGGTCACTAGCATGGCGCATAGTGGAGTGTCTATGGATGTTGCTTATATGGACTTCCAGAAGATATTTAATAAGGTTTCCCACAAGAGATTATTGACAAAAAATGAGAGCGAGCAGAATTGGAGGTAACCTTGTGACGTGGGTTGATAATTGGTTGGGCGGTAGAAGACAGAGAATAGCGATAAAGGGTTTGTTCTCTGATTGGCGGAATGTGACAAGAGGTGTTCCTCGTGGATCTGTACTGGGGCCTCAGCTTTTCACCATATGTATTACTGACATGGATGGAGGATTAGAGAGTTTTATGTCCAAGTTTGCAGATGACACTAAGTTAGGAGGCAAAGTAAGTGGTGTGGAAGGGAGCAGGAAATCACAAAGAGACAGAGACAGACTAAAAGGGGAAAAATTCGGTATTGACCATTTCGGGGGGCTAACATCATCTGGGCACTAACTTTAGCACCTGGCATTAATTAGTGCCGGCGACTGCGAAATTGAGTTTTAGTGCCCCAAGAGGGAAGTGGAGTGCTAAATCGCTTCACTTCCTTCTTAGGGCGCTAACGTCGGAGAACAGGACGGAGACTTCAGCAGCGCTGCACACTGGGCCATACAGCGCTGCTGCGTTCAAAGGCACCTTCCCTCCCTTAAAGGGAAGGGCCATTGCTGCAGGCTCTGCAAGTTAAAAAATACCACCAAGGCAGCCAAGGCAGCCGCAATCCCGCGCGATCAGCCCGGCACTCAAGCAGAATGCCGGGCTGATCGATCACGGGCAGGAACCAGTGAAAAAAAAAACCAGGAAAGGTAAGTTTTTTTTCCACTTACCTTGGCCACCTCGCCTTTAATCATCGCCCCTGAAGCAGCCTGCCGCCCGATGCATGCCTCCTGCAGCTGTCGGTGTTTACGACCGGCGCTGCTGCAGGGAGTGGAAGTCCCTGGGCGATGCGCATGCTGATGATGTCACGATCTCCGGGCGAAGGAGATTGGGGCGCAACGCCATAGCGCCGCCGCAGAATTCCTGCTGAATATGGTGGGAGTCGATGTCAGCGGCGCGCCCGGTCGCAAAGCCATTTGCACCCCGTTAGTGCCCCTGGGGGGTGCTAACGAGAGGCACAAAGGTACCCAATTTCACCCCCTAAGTTTGTGGGCAAACCTATGGCAGATGGAGTTCAATGTGGGAAAGTGTGAGGTCATCCACTTCTGAGAAAGACAAATCAGAATACTTTCTTAATGGTGAGAGACTAGGAGCTGTTTCTAGGCTTTGAAATTTTGACTGCTTCCATAGCAGCAGTGGGAGCATTTATGGGAGATGTAATACAGATTGCACAATTTCACATGGTGTGCAATTTCACAGTGTGCAAAATTACCAAGAATCCCTAATTTTTCAGTTCCTGCTTGCAGTTATCATCGGCAGATCCTTTTTCATCGAATGGATCTTTTACTCTTTGTTGATTTCAACTATGCCACTGTTGGAGTTTGCTATATGCTTGTCTAGTAACCGATTACAGGGCAATAGCATTTACAGAGGACTGAGAACAGGTCTCCAGTCTGTCCTCATGGCTGGGAGAAGGTTCGTTGCTTTTCCACCAATGAGAATAAAATAAAATTCTGCCCTAACTTGTTTAATTTGAGGAAAAAATACAAATAACATATATCCATATTTTTCTGTAAAATTTTGTGGAGGTTTTGCTGTCCTACTGGAAATTAATATCCCTGCAATGTGGATAAAACAAGTGAACTTATTAATCATAAGAAAATACATAGAATTACTATAGCATGCTAAATATAAGGAAAAAGCAAATCATAGACATTAGTTTTTGATTTTGACAGCATACTGATTATTGAAAGCAGTTGTATAATTATATACTGAAAGCTGAATGCACTGACATAAGAATCCCACAGTTCTTTGAAGTATCACAGCATTCGTCTGCTAAGAAAGCTGCCTACAGCTCATACAATGAGTTACTATTACTGTAGAAGCCAATTGTCAGTGTAGGAAATAATGTCATATATGGGCAGCACGGTGGCATAGTGGTTAGCACTGTTGCCTCACAGCGCCAGGGACCCGGGTTCGAATCCGGCCTCGGGTGACTGTCTGTGTGGAGTTTGCACATTCTCCCCGTGTTTGCGTGGGTTTCCTCCGGGTGCTCCGGTTTCCTCCCACAGTCCAAAAGATGTGCGGGTTAGGTTGATTGGCTATGATAAATTGACCCTTAGTGTTAGGGGGATTAAATACGTGGGGTTACAGGGATCGGGTGGGATATGTGTCGGTGCAGGCTCGATGGGCCGAAATGGCCTCTATCTGCACTGTGGGGTTTCTGTGATTCTGTGATATTTGAAGTGCTGTTATTGCTTTAAATTACAAAATAACTTGAATTTATTTAATGGCTTTGGTGTTACCTGTGAGCTACAATAACATTTGAATTGAAGGGGGGAAAAATTTGGGTTGGTTAGCTTCTCCCGTTAGCGCCGCCGGGGGCGCTAATGGAGCACTAACGACTTACCGCCCGAGCGAGGATATTTTAGCACCGCCCGTGAAATTGACCTGGTACTTTGCGTTGGCGCTAAACACTACTGCCACGAGCTCCTGCGCCCGGAGATCATGATGTCATCGACGCATGCAACACCCTGGTAGCGCCCCAGACCGGAAATTGATTCTCACCCCCTGTCTTAGCGCCTTCCGCTAGGAACGACAGGTAGAGGGGGACATTTTGCAGTCGGCAAGGAGCTGGGGGAACGCTATTTAAAGGCGTACGCTTCCTGCTTTTTCCTGTCAGCAAAATATTTGGCATATGCAGGTTGAGAGAGGGAGAGAGACATCTGGAGACATTGAACGCTGTCCTACAAGGAGTTTTGCTCCTGAGCAACACTTTTCAGTTTCCTATTTCTCTGAGCTTTATATTTACCACATTTACAAGATTAAATGGGGGTTGTATTAACATCGGGGCGTCGTCTTCCAGCTTCACCTTCGGAGGCAGCAGAGAGAGAGTGGCAAACGTGGCCAGAGGGCCAACAGGCCTCTGCACAGGAGCCCTTACCCTCCCAGGGTATTCCGGGAGCAATTCTCCTACATTCATTTGTCTGAGGAATTGTGTTTCCGAAGGCTGCACTTCAGCAAGGAGGTGGTCACTGAGCTCTGCCACCTCCTGCAACCAGATCTGCAGCCTCAGCTCAGGACCAGGACATCTCTGTCGGTGGCAGTGAAGGTGACGGTGGCTCTGAGTTTCTATACCAGCGGCTCCTTCCAGGCTTCAACTGGAGACATCGCGAATATCTCCCAGTTCGCTGTCCATTGCTGCACCCGGAGGTCACAAATGCTCTCTACAAAAGGAGAAGGCAGTACATCACTTTCCCCATGACCTGGGACAAACAGCGTGAATGTGCATGTGGCTTCGCTAGGATAGCGGGCTTCCCCATGGTTCAGGACGCCATTGACTGCACGCACATGGCATTGCGGGCACCTCATGAAAATGCAGAGGTTTTCCGCAACCGCAAAGGCTTCCACTCTCTCAACGTCCAGTTGGTGTGCGACCACAGACAGAGCATACTCGCCGTCAATGCCCACTATCCTGGCAGCAGCCACGATTCATTCATCCTTGTTGTGTATGTACCTTTAAGGGAATAACTGGTCTCAGACTGCAGTACCGGCAGTGACCACCCCTGTATAAAAGGCGCTAGCAGCCTTCTGTAGTTTCAGTTCCCGATTGTCTCCATTCAGTAAAGACTTGTTATAATCAACTCCTGCTGTCCGTGTCTCAATTATACACTGGCATAATATTGGCGATGAGCAGATACGAACTTAACTACAGTCTGCACCACCTCATGGGATCCATCCTGAAGCGAAGTGAGCAGAGGTCAAGGCCAGAAGGAAGAAAGAAGCAGTAGAAACGGGCGTCGACCGTGGGCATCCGCCCCTGTGTCAGCGGAGTTGAAGATTTGCAGGAGAGGCTGTCGAGAGCAGGGCTTGGTTCCTGTCGACGGTGCTTCAGCTAATCGGGCTGGTGGCAGGTAGTACACTGATCCTTCCTGGGCTGCGGCGGTCTAGAACTCGAGCGGGTGGCTTGCAACGGGGCCGAGCAGCGTTGTCGGGAAGAGGAGAGAGAGAGAGGGTTGAGCACACAGGGCACACATGGTGCTACGAAGCCGGGCAGCGTACAGACCCGAGAAGAGGGAGGCAAGAGTCCCACAGGGTTGTTCCACGACGGGAAAATAATAAAATAAAAATAAAAAATTAAACGCGCAGAAAGCCGCGAGGAGCTGCAGGTTGCCACGGAAACCGCGGAAAGCAGCGCTAGCAACAATCGGGGAAGAAGGCAAAGCGCGGGAGGCGCCATTTTAGATTTCCAAGATGCCGAAGACTGGCTATATCACTGCCTTTGATAATGCAATAGAAGACTGGACCACGTATGTGGAAAGAGTTGAGGTACATTGCGAGGCAAACGAAATAGCCGATGAGAAAAAGGCATTGGTACTGCTAAACTTAATGGGCGCAAGAACGTACGGCCTATTGCGGGACCTGATTACTCCAGCCAAACCAAAGGCGAAGAGTTTTAATGAAATTGTTGCTACCCTACAGGAACACCTAAACCCTGCACCGCTGCTGACAGCAGAAAGATTTAATTTCCACAGGAGAACGCAGCATAAAGATGAGAGCAATGCTGATTACCTTATGGAACTATGCAAGCTATCAAAGCACTGCCAGTTCGGAGCAGGACTGGCAGATACCCTACGGGACAAATTTGTCTGTGGACTCCTGAGTGAAGGAACCCTGAAGAAGTTACTCTCAGAGAAAGAGCTGACGCTAGATAAGGCTTTCAGCGTGGCAGTATCGTACGAAGCAGCAGCCAGGGGAGCTGCGGAAATACAACAAAAGCCACAGGAATACGGCACCCACGAAATGACATGGGGATTTGCAAAATGTTATTGTTGCGGCAGAACAACCCATGACCAGAAGGACTGCTGGTCCAAGGACAAAATATGCAGGCAATGCGGAAAGATGGGACACATTGCACGAGTTTGCAGGTCTGGGAAGAAGACCAACGACAACAAAAAGGCTACTAAGGAACCGTACAAGAAAGTACAAAAGATGACGGACAGTAGTTCCGAAGACCAGATGAGCGATAGTGAATCCGGGAACAAGAGACTAAGCTGTCTCAAACTTCACAATGTAATCGCAAAAGAGGATCACCGAACTATTTGGGTCACCCTCATGATAGCAGGGTCCCAAGTTAAAATGGAATTGGATACAGGATCAGCGCTAACCGTCATGAATCGACGAGACTACGAGCGGCTATTCTCACACATACCCTTGAGAGACATCCATTGTCTTGAGGACGTATACGGGGCAAAAAGTATACCCCAGAGGAAAAATAAGGGTGCCTGTCGAATACAACGGCAAGAAAATACGGAAATTGTATCTCTACATACTGCAAGATGGTGGACCACCATTATTGGGACGTGAATGGATCAGAAAGATAAGCTTAGACTGGCACTCAACAAGAACTGGGCACTCTTAAAGGCGTAACCGCCTCGATAAAAATAGAAGAGAATGCAATTCCCAAGTTTTTCAAAGCAAGACCGGTACCATATGCAATTCGCCCAGCCGTCGAGGCAGAGCTGGAGAATCTGGAGAATGCAGGCGTGTTGTCTAGGGTAGACTGGAGCGAGTGGGCGACACCTATTGTTCCTGTCATGAAGAAAACGTTAAACAATAAGTCTGAGGAGCCAAGGAAGGTTTGCATCTGTGGGGACTTCAAGGTGACGGTGAACCCAGTCCTTCACACAGTACAATATCCTCTTCCAAGGATAGAAGACATCTTCGCCTCACTATCTGGAGGGAAGCGTTTTACAAAAATTGACCTGGCACAAGCGTATTTGCAGATGGAGGTTGAAGAATCCTCTCGGAAGTATCTCACGATAAACACTCACAAAGATCTTTACCAGTATTATCGATTGGTATTCGGAGTAGCATCAGCTCCGGCGATATGGCAAAGAGCGATGGAACACGTCCTGCAAGGGATTCCGGGGACTCAGTCTTACTTGGACGACATCCTAGTGACAGGTGAAGATGACAGTGAACACCTTAACAACCTAGAACAGGTGCTCACTAGACTACGTGAACATGGGCTACGAGCCAACCGCCCTAAGTGCGAGTTTTTTAAGAAACAGATATCGTATTGTGGCCACGTGATTGATGAAGAGGGGTTACATAAGTCCCCTGACAAAATTGAAGCGGTTGTTAAGGCCCCAGCGCCTGAAAATGTGTCGCAACTGAGGTCATTCCTCGGATTGGTGAATTACTACCATAAGTTTTTACCGAATTTGTCCACAATTCTGCACCCACTGAACGCCCTACTACGAACGGGAGTAGCATGGAAATGGAGCAATGACTGTAAGCGGGCCTTTCAGAAGAGTAAGGACTTAATCACTTCAAGATAGTGAATGTTTGTCAATAGCCTATCCCCAGAGATGGAGACAGAGAAGTTGAGGAAGGGAAGAGTCGGAGATGGACCATGTGAAGGTGAGGGAAGGGTAGAAATTGGAAGCAAAGTTCATTCTGCCATCGCCATTTACACTTCATCTAGAGCCATCTTTTGTTGCTTAACTTGTCCCATTACCATCTCCTTTTGCTTTGCACCATCATTCCTTTTGCCTTTTAATCTCTCCTGCCTTCCATCCTATCACAGACCTTCCCTTTTGTTCTTTCCTCCCCTCCCCCCTTTCCCTGCCCCTACACTTGCTTAAAAACCTGTTCCATCTCCAGCTTTTTCCAGTTCTGACGAAGGGTCATCGACCTGAAATGTTAACTCTGTTTCTCTCTCCACAGGTGCTGCCTGATCTGCTGAGTATTTCCAGCATTTTCTGTTTTTATTTCAGATTTCCAGCACCTGCAGTATTTTGCTACTACAGTATATTTTAGGATGTTTGCCTTCCCATCACCCATGGGGAAGTGCATCACTGTTTATGAGAACATAAGAACATAAGAAATAGGAGCAGGAGTAGGCCAATCGGCCCCTCGAGCCTGCTCCACCATTCAATAAGATCATGGCTGATCTGATCCTAACCTCAAATCTTCTATCACTCTCCATCCACCCGAACCCATGTGATCTCCCGGGAGAGGCGAAAAACCAGATAAAAGACCCAATGGCCAATTTGGGAGAAAAAAATCTGGGAAATTCCTCTCCGACCCATCTAGTCGATCGAAATTCTTCCAGGAGATCACTCTGTCCCTATATTTTCTACAGTACTTACCTTCTGTGAAGGCGATCTCCACCCCAGCCAGGAACAGGAATAAAACCATCTCCTGAAATCTAACACAGAATTAGAACACAGTAGGAGCAGAACCAGGCTACACGGCCCCTGGGCCCACTCCACTACCCACAGGGCCATGACCATTCCGAACCTAGACTCATGTCCAATTTCCTGCACGCTCCCCGTAACCCTTAATTCCCTTTACTTCTAGGAAACTATCTATTCCTGTTTTAAATTTATTTAATGATGTAGCTTCCACAGCTTTCTGGGGCAGCAAATTCCACAAACCTACCACCCTCTGAGTGAAGAAGTTTCTCCTCATCTCAGTTTTGAAAGAGCAGCCCCTTATTCTAAGATTATGCCCCCTAGTTCTAGTATCACCCATCATTGGGAACATCCTCACCGCATCCACCCGATCAAGCCCCTTCACAATCTTATATGTTTCAATAAGATCGCCTCTCATTCTTCTGAACTCCAATGAGTAGAGTCTCAATCTACTCAACCTCTCCTCATATGACCACCCCCTCATCCCCGGGATTAACTGAGTGAACCTTCTTTGTACTGACTCGAGAGCAAGTATGTCTTTTCTTAAGTATGGACACCAAAACTGTATGCAGTATTCCAGGTGCGGTCTCACCAATACCTTGTACAACTGCAGCAATACCTCCCTGTTTTTATATTCCATCCCCCTAGCAATAAAAGCCAATATTCCACTTGCTGCACCTGCATACTAACTTTTTGAGTTTCGTGCACCAGGACCCCCAGATCCCTTTGTACTACAGTACTTTCCAGTTTCTTGCCATTAAGATAATAACTTGCTCTATGATTTTTCCTGCCAAAGTGCAAAACCTCACACTTTCCAGTATTGTATTCCATCTGCCAAATCTCTGCCCACTTACTTAGCCTGTCTATGTCCCCTTGCAGGTTTTTTATGTCCTCCTCACTCACTACTTTCCATCCCATCTTTGTATCATCTGCAAACTTTGATATGTTACACTCGGTCGCCTCCTCCAAATCATTAATATAGATTGTAAAGAGTTGGGGACCCAGCACTGACCCCTGCGGAACACCACTAGTTACTGGTTGCCAATCTGAGTACGAACCATTTATCCCAACTCTCTGCTTTCTGTTAGAGAGCCAATCCTCCACCCACGCCAGAATATTACCCCCAATCCCGTGATTTTTTATCTTGAGCAATAATCTTTTGTGTGGCACCTTGTCAAATGCCTTTTGGAAGTCTAAATACACTACGTCCACTGGTTCCCCTTTATCCACCCTGTATGTTACTTCCTCAAAAAACTCAAGCAAATTTGTCAAACATGACTTCCCCTTCATGAAACCATGCTGAGTTTGTCCTATTAAATTATGTTTATCCAAATGTCCCGTTACTGTCTCCTTAATAATGTACTCTAACATTTTACCAACCACAGATGTTAGGCTAACAGGTCTATAGTTTCCAGCCTTCTGCCTACTACCCTTTTTAAATAAGGGTGTTACATTAGCAGTTTTCCAATCTGCCGGGACCTTTGCTGAGTCCAGGGAGTTTTGGAAAATTATTACCAATGCATCCACAATCCCTACCGCCACTTCCCTCAAGACCCTAGGATGCAAGCCATCAGGTCCAGGGGATTTATCCGCCTTGAGTCCCATTATTTTACCAAGTACCACTTCCTTAGTGATTTTAATCGTATTTAGTTCCTCCTCCCCTCGAGTCCCCTGTTTGTCCAGTGTTGGGATATTCTTAGTGTCCTCTACTATAAAGACTGATACAAAAATAATTGTTCAGCGTTTTTGCCATCTCCATGTTTCCCACCATTAATTTCCCGGTCTCATCCTCTAAGGGACCAACATTTACTTTAGCCACCCTTTTTCTTTTTATATAACTACTTGCTGAAGTGCCCGGCGGTGCCGAGGGTCTTTTGAGGGCATATTGTTGTTGGAAGAGAGAGAGAGAGCGATTGGGGGGGGGGGAAGAGAGAGAGTGACTGGGGGGGGGGAAGAGAGAGAGCGACTGGGGGGGGAAGAGAGAGAGCGACTGGGGGGGAAGAGAGAGAGAGAGCGACTGGGGGGGAAGAGAGAGAGAGAGCGACTGGGGGGAAAGAGAGAGAGAGAGCGACTGGGGTGGAAGAGAGAGAGCGACTGGGGGGAAGAGAGCGTGACTGGGGGGAAGAGAGAGAGCGACTGGGGGGGAAGAGAGAGAGCGACTGGGGGGGAAGAGAGAGAGCGACTGGGGGGGAAGAGAGAGAGCGACTGGGGGGGAAGAGAGAGAGCGACGGGGGGAAGAGAGAGAGCGATGGGGGGGAAGAGAGAGAGCAACGGGGGGAAGAGGGAGAGCGACTGGGGGGAAGAGTGAGAGCAATGGGGGGAAGAGTGAGAGCGACGGGGGGGAAGAGAGAGAGCGACTGGGGGGGAAGAGAGAGAGCGACTGGGGGGAAGAGAGAGAGCGACTGGGGGGGAAGAGAGAGAGTGACTGGGGGGGAAGAGAGAGAGCGACTGGGGGGGAAGAGAGAGAGCGACTGGGGGGGAAGAGAGGGAGCGACTGGGGGGGAAGAGAGAGAGCGACTGGGGGGGAAGAGAGGGAGCGACTGGGGGGGAAGAGAGAGAGCGACTGGGGGGGAAGAGAGAGAGCGACTGGGGGGGAAGAGAGAGAGCGACTGGGGGGGAAGAGAGAGAGCGACTGGGGGGGAAGAGAGAGAGCGACTGGGGGGAAGAGAGAGAGCGACTGGGGGGGAAGAGAGAGAGCGACTGGGGGGAAGAGAGAGAGCGACTGGGGGGGAAGAGAGAGAGCGACTGGGGGGAAGAGAGAGAGCGACTGAGGGGGAAGAGAGAGAGCGACTGGGGGGAAGAGAGAGAGCGACTGGGGGGGAAGAGAGAGAGCGACTGGGGGGGAAGAGAGCGAGCGACTGGGGGGGAAGAGAGGGAGCAACTCGGGGGGAAGAGAGGGAGCGACTGGGGGGGAAGAGAGAGAGCGACTGGGGGGGAAGAGAGAGAGCGACTGGGGGGGAAGAGAGAGAGCGACTGGGGGGGAAGAGAGATAGCGACTGGGGGGGAAGAGAGAGCGCGACTGGGGGGAAGAGAGAGAGCGACTGGGGGGAAGAGAGAGAGCGACTCGGGGGGAAGAGAGAGAGCGACTGGGGGGGAAGAGAGAGAGCGACTGGGGGGGAAGAGAGAGAGCGACTGGGGGGGAAGAGAGAGAGCGACTGGGGGGGAAGAGAGATAGCGACTGGGGGGGAAGAGAGAGCGCGACTGGGGGGAAGAGAGAGAGCGACTGGGGGGGAAGAGAGAGAGCGACTCGGGGGGAAGAGAGAGAGCGACTGGGGGGAAGAGAGAGAGCGACTGGGGGGGAAGAGAGAGAGCGACTGCGGGGAAGAGAGAGAGAGCGGATGGGAAGGGGGGGAGGAGGGGAGGGGGAGGAGGGGAAGGGGTGGGGCTGTGGGGGGAAGGGGGTGTGTGGGGGGGTGGAGGGGTTTGGGGGCGAGGGGGGGAGGGGAAGGGGTGGGGGGTGTGGGGGGGAAGGGGGGGTGGGGGGGTGGGGGGTTGGGGGGAGGGGGTGTGAGGGGGGGTGGGGGGGAAGGATGTGTGGGGAAAGGGGGGGTGGGGGTGTGTGTGGAGGGGGGGTGGGGTGTGGGGGGGAAGGGGGGGTGGGGTGTGGGGGGGAAGAGGGGGTGGGGGGGTGTGGAGGGGGGTGGGGGGTGGAAATGGAGGGGGGAGATATACTTAAAGTACAGGAAACTTTGTGCTATCCGGCACCCACGGGACCGAGCTGCTGCCCTACTCTCCAGAGTTAATGTTGAGAGATACGGGGATTCTTATCTCCGTATTTGACAACAAACACTGTTGCTTAGCAACAGCTTCGGGTGTGGCCCTAAAGCTCTGCAGCTGAAGCTGTTGCTATAGCTACAGACCTTGCACAGCTTGACTGTTCAAACAAAGGAAAATAAACAAACAAAGAATAAAAAACGGCTGCTGATTTTTGTGGTGGTTACAGATTGCCGGATAGCTCACCTCCGGATAGCACAAAGTTTCCTGTACTTATAAAACATTTTTGGTAAATCTTTCTATAACATACACTTTACAACCTCACCAATCTTTTTATTAAAAAAGGGGTCCTCACCTCTCAGTGTTGTACCACAAACAATGGCCGCCGCTTGCTTTTCAGTTGGAAAGATTAGGCCCCGCCCACACAGTCGATTGTCTGTCTCGGTCACCAGGACCCGATTTGGAGCACAGAAGCCCCACCCACTCTATGTTCCTGTACTAAGATGGCCGCGCAGGCACTCTGTTACACACTGAATCAAAATGGCGTCGCACTGAAACTTTTCACCCTCCTTGACAAAGATGGCTGCCGTTAATCTGGGGCTGTCAGCAGAAGAAATTTGTTCAGCTGCAAACACAGGATCTTCAGATTATTATTCGGGTCTTGCGACCTACCCCAGTTGCTTATGAAGCCTCCCCACCTACTGACCCTGGGAATGGAGCTGAGGCAGCACACCCTCTCTCCTCTGCCAGTGTTTGTCTCTGCCTAGGCCGGGAGCCTGGGTCTAGAGTTGCACTGCTGGCAGTTGGAGAAGCCTAGGCCCCGGGCCTGGAAAAACGGTGAAAGGTAGGAGAATTATAGAGGTTAGAGAAAAGATTTACGAATTAATTAACTTTTTTTTAAAAACAATTTGTGTTTTAAAAGCAACTTTTTTTTTGCTGGAAATGTAGATTTGAAAAGAAACACGCAGAAAGTGGGAAAAAGAAATTAAAAGTTTAGAATCAAGATGGCGGCGACTCACCTCGGTTCAGAACGATAAGGCCCGCCCACACACGCACCGATTGGTCGACCGTCAGGTCACCAAAGCGTAGGATTGGTCAATCGTCCCGTCACTCGACTGTAGGAGGGCCCACCCGCACACGCCAGGAACCCGGCGTACGATTGGTCGACCTCGAGGTCACTCTGTCGCTAATGAGCGGATAATGAGATGCTAATGAGCGGAATGTTGAACGTTCTTTGGATACCGCGGGCGCAATTTTTGTCTGGCCGAAACGTAAATACACTTAGGACGGTTCTGGAATTATCAGCTTTCTTTCGATGCAATGCATGTGTAGGTATGCTCTATAACTTTCGAGTTAAATCAAGACAGACAGACAGAAAGACAGACGGAATGACAGACAGAAGTATCCTTTTATATATATAGATAGAAACTTTTGCTGTCTGTTTTTATACTTTTTGCTAATTTACTTTCATAATCTATCTTCCCTTTCTTAATCAATCTTTCAGTTATTTTTTGCTGTCTTTTAAAGACTTCCCAATCTTCCATCCTCCCACTAGATTTGGCTACCTTATATGCCCTTGTTTTTAGTCGGATACTATCCTTAATTACTTTACTTAGCCATGGCTATCTTTTCTTTTACACCCTTTTTTCCTCAGTGGAATATATATTTTTTGGAAGTTGTAAAATAACTCCTTAAATGTACACCACTGATCATGTACCGTCTTACCCTTTAATCTATTTTCCCAGTCCACTCTAATCAATTCCGCTCTCATACCTTCATAGTCTCCTTTATTCAAGCTTAGCACGCTTGTTTGAGATCCAACCTTCTCACCCTCTAATTGAATATGGAATTCAACCATGTTATGGTCACTCATTCCAAGGGGATCTTTTACTGGGACATTTTTAATTAATCTTGTCTCATTACACAGGACCAAATCTAAGGTTGCTTGCCCCCTGGTCGGTTCAGTTACATACTGCTCAAGAAACCCATCCCTAATACACTCAATGAACTCATCCTCAAGGCTGCTCTGTCCAATTTGATTTGTCCAGTTAATATGATAATTAAAATCCCCCATAATTATAGCTGTTCCCTTATTACAAGCCTCAACTATTTCCTGATTAATACTCCGTCCAACAGAGTTGCAACCATTCGGAGGCCTATAGACTACACCCACTAGTGTTTTTTTCCCCTTATTATTCCTTATCTCCACCCAAACTGTTTCACTATCCTGCTCCTTTGACCCAATATCATTTCTCTGTATTATAGTGATTCCTTCCTTTATTAACATAGCCACCCCACCTCCTCTCCCTTCCTGCCTGTCCTTCCTGATTGTTAAATAACCTGGTATATTTAATTCCCAGTCATGGTCACCCTGCAGCCATGTTTCTGTAATGGCCACAAGATCATACCCATATGTCGTTATTTGTGCCGTTAACTCGTTCATTTTGCTACGAATGCTACGTGCATTCAGATAAAGAACTTTCAAATATGTTTTGTAACACTTAGTTCCTGTTTTTTCCCTTTTTAGTACTTTACTTTTTACTCCATACCTTCTGTCCCTTCCTGACACGTTCTGTTTTTTAATTCCCCCAGTGCTACCTAAGTCTATGACCTTCTCTGTTGTCATTCCTATTATTTGCTCTCTAGAAACCTCCCCCCCCCACTAATTAGTTTAAAGCCCTCTCTACAGCCCTAGTTATATGATTCGCCAGGACTCTAGTCCCAGCACTGGCCAAGTGGAGTCCGTCCCAACGGAACAGCTCCCTCCTGTCCCAGTACTGGTGCCAGTGTCCCAAGAAGCAAAACCCATTCCTCCCACACCAGTCTTTGAGCCACGCATTTAACTCTTTAATTTTATTTATCCTAGCCAAATTCGCTCGTGGCTCAGGTAATAACCCAGAGATTATTACCCTTGAGGTTCTGTTTTTTAATTTGGCCCCTAGCTGCTCATACTCCTTTAACAGAACCGTCTTCCTTGTCCTAGCTACGTCGTTTGTACCAACATGGACCATGACAACTGGATCCTTCCCCTCCCACTGCAAGTTTCTTTCCAGCCCAGAAGAGATGTCCTTAACCCTGGCACCGGGCAGGCAACACAGCCTTCGGGACTCCCGCTCTTGACTGCAGAGAACCCTATCTATCCCCCTAATGATACTAGCCCCTACCACTACAACATTTCTTTTTACTCCCTCCACTTGAATGTCCCCCTGTACCACGGTGCTGTGGCCAGGTTGCTCATCCTCCCTGCAGTCCCCGCTCCCGCCCTCACAGGGAGTAAGAACCTCGATCCTGCTTGACAAGAGCAAGGGCTGCGTCTCCTTCAACACTACATCCTGGATCCCTGTACCTTCCTCACTCATAGTCACACTGTCCTGTCCCTGACCACGGACTACATCTGCAGTAATTAACTTCATAGGTGTGACCATCTCCTGAAACATAGAGTCCAGGAACTTCTCCCCCTCCCTGATGTGTCGCAGTGTCTGAAGCTCGGTCTCAAGCATTTAACATGGAGCTTGAGTTCCTCTAGCAGCAAACACTTATCGCAAATGTAATCACCGTGAGCCTCAATGGGGTCCACCAGCTCCCACATTTCACAACAGTGACACATCACCTGTTCACCCATATCTATGTAATTAATTAAATTTATTATTATTAGTTATAAAGGCCCTCTGCCCCAATATAGATGATACTATTACACCACTATTCAATAGGACTTACCAACTTTAAGGAATAAAAGAGTAGGAAGAAAACCAACCAACCAGCTGATCACCAACCTCCTCCTTGAATACTGTCTGTGGGGCCTGTTTGGTTGACTCGTCCCGCTGCTCCACTTCCGCAGTGCTGTCTAAGCCTGGGAGTGGGGAAAACAGAACAAAAAACACACCCTCACCTCCCACTTGCCTGAACTCTCCCTCTTACCAAACTCTAGCAGCACTCAATGCACAGCACTCCGTGCACAAGCACTAGTCCCGCCCCTTTTATACCCAGATTCTACTTCCGGGTTAAACTCCCCAACAGTTTAATATACACTTAAAAATTAAACACACTTCAAATAATTAACTTTTTAACACACTAAAATTCACAAAATGGTGCAGTTTTCAAAGACTCTTTCATCAAGGCAGAAGTACTTTATGAAAGGAGCACTGCTCACTGAGATTGTTTGTGTACTCATTGCAAGTATTGGAAAACATTTCTCATTTATGCTGAGAAAACCTTCCCCTACATGGAAAGCATTCTATTTCAACACAATTGCCTGTACTAAGCTAGGATCTGAGGGCTGCACAATGAGCTTCCCACTGGGAATCCCACTTTACATGATTTATATGCTGGAGGAAGAGAACAGTAGAAGGCCTTACGGTAAGCCAGAATAATTAGGCAGCACCAGAGGAAAGTCAGACCATTTTTTAAATTCGTTCATGGGATGTGGGCGTCGCTGGCAAGGCCAGCATTTATTGCCCATCCCTAGTTGCCCTTGAGAAGGTGGTGTGAGCTGCCTTCTTGAACCACTGCAGTCCATGTGGTGAAGGTACTCCCACAGTGCTGTTAGGTAGGTAGTTCCAGGATTTTGACCCAGCGATGATGAAGGAATGGTGATATATTTCCAAATCAGCATGGTGCGTGACATGGAGGGGAATTTGGAGGTGGTGGTGTTCCCATGCGCCTGCTGCCCTTGTCCTTCTAGGTGGAAGAGGTCGCGGGTTTGAAAGGTGCTGCCAAAGAAGCCTTGGTGAGTTGCTGCAGTGCATCTTGTAGATGGTACACACTACAGCCACGTTACGCCGGTGGTAGAGGGAGTGAATGTTTAAGGTGGTGGATTGGGTGCCAATCAAGCGGGCTGCTTTGTCCTGGATGGTGTTGAACATACTGAGTGTTGTTGGAGCTGCACTCATCCAGACAAGTGGAGAGTATTCCATCACACTCTTTACTTGTGCCTTGTAGATGGTGGAAAGGCTTTGGGGAGTCAGGAGGTGAGACACTTGCTGTAGAATACGCAGCCTCTGACCTGCTCTTGTTGCCACAGTATTTATGTGGTTGGTCCAGTTAAATTTTTGGTCAATGGTGACCCTCAGGATGTTGATGGTGGGGGATTCGGTGATGTTAATGCTGTTGAATGTCAAGGGGCGGTGGTTAGACTCTCGCTTGTTAGAGATAGTCATTGCCTGGCATTTGTGTGGCGCGAATGTTACTTATCATTTATCAGCCCAAGCCTGAACATCATCCAGGTCTTGTTGCATGCAGACATGGACTGCTTCAATATCTGAGGAGTTGTGAATGGCACTGAACACTGTGCAGTCATCAGCGAACATCCCCATTTCTGACCTTATGTTGGAGGGAAGATCATAGAGTCATAGAGTCTCATTGATGGAGGTCCTTGATGAAGCAGCTGAAGATGGTTGGACCTGGGACACTACCCTGGAGAACTCCTGCAGCAATGTCCTGGGGCTGTGATGATTGACCTCCAACCACCACAACCATCTTCCGTTGTGCTAGGTATGACTCCAGCCAGTGGAGAGTTTTCCCTCCGATTCCCATTGACTTCAATTTTACTAGGGCTCCTTCATGCCACTCTCTGTCAAATGCTGCCTTGATGTCAAGGACAGTCACTCTCACCTCACCTCTGAAATTCAGCTCCTTTGTCCATGTTTGGACCAAGACTGTAATGAGGTCGGGAGCCGCGTGGTCTTGGCGGAATCCAAACTGGGCATCAGTGAGCAGGCTATTGGTGAGTAAGTGCCGGTTGATAGCACTGTCGATGACACCTTCCATCACTTTATTGATGATTGAGAGTAGACTGATGTGGCGGTAATTGGCCGGATTGGCTTTGTCCTACTTTTTGTGGACAGGACATACCTGGGCAGTTTTCCACATTGTCGGGTAGATGCCAGTGTTGTAGCTGTACTGGAACAGCTTGGCTAGAGGTGCAGCTAGTTCTGGAGCACAAGTCTTCAGCATGACAGCTGAGATGTTGTCAGGGCCTTTGCTGTATCCATCTCAGCATTACCCGCCCAGCAAAATGTATAGACCTCACTTTCCGAGTCGTTTTCTAGGGAGCTGTCATGGGAGCTGCACTTCCCTGTCCGTAGCTGCAGCCAGATTTGCAGTCAAGGTCCACAGCATAAAGGTTCAGCTAACCTCTCTACCTTTGTACTCAATGCCTCTATTTATGAAGCCCAAGATCCCATATGCTCTGCTAACCACTCTCTCAATATGTCCTGCCACCTTCAGGGACCTATGCACATTAATTCCCAGGCCCCTCTGTCCCTGCACACTCTTTAAAACTGTGCCAGAGTGTACATTGCCTCTCCCGGTTCCTTCTGCCAAAATGCATCACCTCACACTTCTCTGTATTAAATTCCACTGCCACTTGTCTGCCCATTCTGCTAGCCTTTCTATGTCCTGTTGCAATTGATTGGTATCGTCATCACTGTTTGCCACACCCCCAAGTTTGGTGTCATCGGTAAATTTAGAAATTCTACTCTATATTCCAATGTCCAGGTCATTTATACATATCACAAAAAGTAGTGGCCCCAGCACTGACCCTTGACAATCCTGCAGTCTGAAAAACAGCCATTTACCACAACTCGCTGTTTTTTGTACTTAAGCCAATTCCTTATCCAACCCACCTATTCCATGAGTCTCAATTTTGTTAACCAGCCTTCTATGTGGTACTTTGTCAAATGCTTTCCTAAAATCTATGTAGACAACATCCAAGACAACCTTCATCGATCCTCCCTGTTACTTCATCAAAAAATTCAATTAGATTAGACAAACATGATCTGCATTTTACAAATCCGTGTTGGCTCTCCTTAATTACTGTAGCTTAAACCTCTCCAAGTGCCCGTTAATTTTTTTCCTTGATTATTGTTTCTAAAACTTTACCCACCACTGATGTTAAACTGACCGGCCTGTAGTTACTAGAATTGTCCTTACACCTCTTTCTAGAACCACCAGCGCTGCAGAGAAGCATTACTATGATGCACACATGAAGACAAGGGTAACAACTTCAAAGGAAGGTTTCGGTGACTGGATAGATCCTGTGGTGCCTTGCAATATGCACCTAGCACCATCTCTTTAATTTTGAAAACATGTTGTGTGTTTCCCAACATTATAATCAGGATAGGATTGAAGATAGATGTCCCAGAGGATGCCAGAGAGGCTGATGACGACACTGCTATTGCTGAAGATCTGGCCCAGAAAGAGCAGGAAGCAGGTGCAGTGGCGACAGCTGACAGCCAGTCTTAATTGGCAAAGCTTCCCAGATGAATAGAGCATTATTATTTGGGAGTCACCGCCCACCAAAAATCTGCTTCCTCTCGGCAAGCTATATTCTAAGTAAAATTCCTAGGGCACAAAATTCGGATCCGCAGCGCCTGTTTCTTTGAACGCTACGAGTGCTCTTAGAGGTCCAAAGTGATGCGCGTGCACTTCTGGGGCGAATTGCTCGGATGCCATATTGGTGAGGGCATTAGTGCGCACGCAGTGAACATCCGCCGGAAGTATGCAGAATAGGCAGATCATAACGTCAATCAGCATGCAATGCTGATTTGGCGCCAGTGCTGTCAAGTTGAAGCTCAACGCTTCAGCTAACGCCATCCCTTAAGCTCGCACAGCTGAACATGCATTCATCAGCAGGAAGGACCCCCCACCAGCACTATTTAAAGTGATCATCAACTACTTACAGGGTAGTTCCTGGTTAATTTCTTCTGGCTGTTGCTACAATTCTACAAGTGTTTGGTGCTTTCTATACGATAGCAAAATATTGCGGATGCTGGAAATCCGAAATAACAACAAAAAATGCTGGAAAAACTCAGCAGGCCAGGGCAGCATCTGTGGAGAGAGAAACCGAGTCAACATTTCAGGTCGATGACCTTTCATCAGAACTGGAAAAAAGCAGGAAATGGAAAGCAGGTTTAGGGGCTGAGAAAAGTGGGAGGGGATGAAAGAACAAAAGGGAAGGTCAGTGATAGGATAGAAAGCAGGAGAGATTAAAAGACATTGAGAGACATTAAGAGATATTCAAGGCGAGAGGAGGTGGTAATAGGACAGGTTAAGGATAGTTGTTTCAAATTGCAAAAGTCTACATGGAGTGGTGTGGCAGGTGCTGAAGGACTTTTTCCTGACTTCAAGGCTTCTGCACAAACCACTTGCTGACAGACATGGATGCACTAGTAGGAATTCTCCTTGGAATACAGCATGATCTGGAGAATGAACATAGAGCATGCAGAGCAGGACAAGCTGCTGGAAGAGGGAGGAGGAGGAGGGGGAGAAGGGCTCTCAGCAGGAGGCCATATCCGCCCAGGGTCTTCAGGGAGCAATTCTCCTACCTGAACATCATGTGTGAGATGTCTGCACTTCGGTTAGGACGTCCTCACTGAAATCTGCCACTTGATGCAGCCACAACTGCATCCTCAGAGCAGGGCAAGCACCGCATTGCCAGTGGCTGTGAAGGTGACCATAGCAATGAACTTTTATGCGTCGGGCTCCTTCCAGGCTGGAGCTGGAGATATTTACAGTTTGCAGTTTGCCATCCACTGTTGCATAAGGAAGGTCACTGAGGCTCTCTATTCAAAGACAGCTGACTACATTTCATTCTCTCTTGCCAGAGAGCAGCAAGCGGAGCGAGCACACGGCTTTGCTAGGAGTGCAAGCTACCCCACGGTCCAGGGTGCCATTGGCTACACACACGTCATTTGGCAGGCGCGCATGTCAACTCTGACATGTACAGCAACCGAAAGGGATTCCACTCCCTCAACGTCCAGCTGGTGTGTGATCATAGGAAGCAAATCATGCAGCTCAATGCCCGGTATCCCAGCACCGGTCATGATGCGTCCACTCTGCGGCAGTCCACTGCGCCATCTACATTTGAGCTATCATGATAAACCAAAGGGTGGCTTCTGGGCGACAAGGGCTATCCGCTGACGACTTGGCTCATGACTCCGGTGCACAACCCACGCACACGTGGGCAGCATGCATACAATGGAAGCCACGCTGCCATACAAAATGCAATAGACATGCTGAAACAACACTTCTGCTGCCTAGAGGAGCCCTGCAGTGCTCGGCAGAGCGGGTGTCAAGATTCGTGGTGGCCTGCTGCATGCCGCACATCCTCGCCATCATGAGGGCACAGCCCCTGCCACCAGCTATACGGCAAGCAGCTGAGGAGCAGGAGGAGGAGGAGGAAAAGGAACGGAGGAGGCAACCTCAACAGTCCCTTTCTGGCTGAGCTGTCCGTGAAGAACTCATCTGAGTGCGATACCAGTAAACGCAATCCCAATTCCCCATTCACCCACAGTCCCACACCTTACCTTCCCTCTGTCATTGACCATCACAGCGTCCACTTGGCCACAATGCAAAAATAAAAGCTGACACAAAATAAACATTCCAAACCAAATTTATAAATGAAATTATGCCACATTGCATACAAACATAAACTAATCATCCTTGTACATTCCCTTAGTGCCTGTCTTCTTGGTGCCTTTGCCTGTCCTAGTGCTCCTATGCAGTGCTACCCCAGTGACTGCAGCATGGCTGGTGGAAGGCTGCTGACTTTCAGTGGTGACTACTGCAGATGGCCTTGCAGGACGACCTAGAGCATCTCTGGGCCTACAAGGCCCAGCTGCGGACTGCACATCTTGGCATGGGCGGCAGCAGTCTGGACTGGCTGGCTGACAGACAACAGCAAGGGCCACTGGCGGAGTGGCTGGATGAATGCTCAAATCCTGAGAGAGGACAGCAGGTTCGTGCTCCACAAAGCCACTGCCACTCCCCCGGGGCGGGGTCTCAGCGATCCTAGTAATCTGTTGGAGGACAGATTGTTGGACTGCTGTGACACCCTGCAAGCCCCTTTGAACACTGGAATCCAAGAGACATGCTGGCAGCAGTCTGAGCTTCCACTGCAGCACTCAGACTTTGGGTGGCTGCTGCTTGGGCTGCACTGGAGGCTGAGACATCAGCCATCATGGTAGGGTCCACAAGTGCGCTAATGGAGCTGGCCACCACTTCCATGCTGGAAAGGATGAGCTCCAAGCTCTGCACAAAGCCCTGTGCCAAGTTGGTACTGGACTCCTCCCTGCTTGTTGACATTGCACGCAGGCTTTCTGGCAGGCTTTCCAATGCACCAAGCTTTTCATTGTGCATACCCATCAGCCTTCTTCTGTAGCCTGCCCCATCAAAGCGCTCATCAGAGTCCTCTGCAGCATAACTCGTGTGCGACCTCACCTGGCGAGCTGGCACTGGCATTATCCTTGCCCCCTACCCTGGCTACAGGCCACTCGTGCCCGATGTCTCACCTGGTGCAGATCCCGCCTCTAACCTATCCTCTAAATTATGCGCAGTGTCAGTATCTGAGTTCCTGGCTGCGAGTGTGAAATTGAGTGATGGCGTTTCTTCATTAACACTGTCTTGTTGCTCTTCCATCTGTTGCTCTTCCACTACTGCCTGGCCAGGTTGCAGTTCAGTTCCCAGGGTCTGAAAGCAGAAAGGGAAAGCAAGAGGTGCATGCTTACACCATCTGCAGTTTGTAAATCAGAAGAGAGTGTGGGATTAGGGGGAAGTGGAATGTGAGAAGGAGGATTAGGTGTGAGGATACCGTCATCTTCTATGGTTTCAGCCCTGCTGCTGGCCACGACCTCAGCAATGGCCGTTCCAATGATGGTGAGCACCGTCTCTTCCATGGTGGTAAGGACATGCGGGCGCGCCTGTCCCCTGCTAGTTAGCTCCTGCTGCCTCCAGTTGTATGCCATCTTGTCCTGCAAGAGAGAGGGAAAAGTGAAAGTGAGTGGGGTGCAATGTGTTTGGGTGATGTGGCTGTCATGGTTGAATAGCTGGCAGTGTGTGCAAGCTGTGCGATGTGGGTGTGAGGCTTGCAGCAGTGCTAAGGGTGTGAGGGTGAGGTGAAACTATGAATGTGAGGTGTGAGTCCTGATTGATAGAGATTGTTGGTAGGTGAGTGATGGGGGTGTGGTGAATTGAGCAGTATGTGAGGCTAGTTGTGCAGTTGGTGGGATATGCATTCACTGAACTTGACCACTCATGTAAGGCCATTGAACTTTTTGTGGCACTGCATCCAGGTGCTCGGGGCTTGACTCCTGGCATTAACTATCTGCTCCCACTGCGGTTTCAGCATTTGTCTAGAGGGCCCCCTGGCCCCCTGTGGATACAGCACATCCTCCTCCACCAAGGCTGCCAATGCAGCGTCGGAAAAGTTTGGAGCCTGCTCTCTCCCATGCTGTGCCATTATTGAGTGTTTCCCAGGTCAGAATCAGTTGTAGAATGACTTCCAGCACCTGCTCCAGCCACAATGCACCTTCCCTTTAAGAGGTGCAGGTTAGCTTTAAACAGTGAAGGCTAACTTTAAGTGATTCTAGCCTCTCACGATTTTGGGCCCCCTGCTGATGTGTGTAGCCAATGAACAGCATGGTTAGCACTGGCTGCACGCAGCAATCATGTAAATGAGTAGGCAGCACGAAGTTGGTGTGCTGCCTGCATTACAATGAATAGGTGTGGGTTAATCACACATTGGGGGTTATCGAATTTAGCTCCCCTTGTTCCTCACAGCTAGGCAATACATGCTAATCCTGAGCCTCCACATCAGCACAGTTTTGTGTTATACAAGAGAATCAAACACCAAGCAGCCCTTATATCAAATACAGATATTCCAGTGATTTATTACAACTATTTAAAAAAAATCATTTGGTTCTGTCACTGTGACCTTGCGAGTTTTTCTCTGCTGTAGTCTAACATTTCTTCTGCATGCCTCCTCAGGGTCTGGAGTCTGAGATGTAGATGGCCGCTGCAAAATATTAAGAGCCTCTTGTTATATGAACTGGATATTCTGTGAGATGGACTAATTAACACTAGAGGCACTGGTGCACATTCCTTGTTTTAGCAAATATTAGTTCATGAGAAGGCTCCAACTCTCAAGGTAGCTTGTAACAGCAGGCCTGATAGCACACATACAATCCAGGAAGGCCTGTCTAACCATACTGGGTGGATCTAAGGAAGCATCCCAATGACAGTATACTATGCTTTCAGTGGTACTGCGTGAAGGGAGGCATGCCAGGGTGATCAATGGCCAAAGTGGCACCAGCCTGGCACAGTAGGCAGTATCTTCACAGGGTCTGATTGAGCAGAGAGCCAGATGCCATCTATTAAAAACACATGTGCAGTTAACATATAACAGTAATGGTCAACTCTGACCGTTATACACCCACCTGACTTTCTCAAATCGAACAGTGTGTGTAACGGGTGGCCAATCCGCAACTGCCAGTTTTCCACCTGCACCCAAAGTGAAAATGACCCCCTATGACTTTGGTTTTCAGCATGTTGTTTCTGGCCCATGAGCATATCAAACTGTAGTTGGCAAGTGTAGCTGTGGCTGGAGCCAAACAGGCACCAGTTTTTGCTCATGGGTTAACTACCCAGCCAGTCCATGCCCATTCCATTTATTAGCCCACGCCCATCATTTCACCGACTAGAGTTGAGAATTTGATTAATTTTGTTTTGACACTCTGCATAGATATTTACGTCTGCTATCAGTTCCAAAGTTTGACAAGTTACATCAGCAGAATAGGAGCTTAGCTTTAGCAATTGAATTTTACTGGATTGAGGCCAATTCAGAAACATGTAACTGCATGCCTGGGTTCAGAGTACTCGTCTGAGCAAGAGAGGAATTCACTTCAGTTATTTTTTTGGTACAAGTTCAAGAAAGGGTGTAAGGACAGTCCTACTAAATACAGGCCGGTCTGTTCAACATCAGTGGTGGATAAAGTTTTAGAAACAACAATCAAAGAAAAAATTAACGGGCACTTGGAGAGGTTTAAGCTAATTAAGGAGAGCCAACATGGGTTTGTAAAAGGCAGATCGTGTTTGACTAATCTAATTGAATTTTTTGATGAAGTAACAGAGAGGATTGATGAAGGGAATGCAATGGATGTTGTCTACATGGATTTTCAGAAGGCGTTTGACAAAGTACCACATAGAAGGCTGGTTAACAAAATTGAGGCTCATGGAATAGGTGGGTCAGTGGCAGCTTGGATAAGGAATTGGCTTAAGGGCAGAAAACAGCAAGTTGTGGTAAATGGCTGTTTTTCAGACTGGAGGATGGTAGACAGTGGTGTTCCCCAAGGGTCAGTGCTGGGGCCACTGCTTTTTTTGATATATATAGATGACCTGGATATTGGAATACAGAGTAGAATTTCTAAATTTGCCGATGACACCAAATTTGGGGGTGTGGCTGTTAGATCCATGATTCTGAGAGTATGATGTTTTTCAATAATCACACGGATGCTGTAACTTAACAATCAACAGGTATTTACCGGAGTAGGGTAGTCTCAAGACTGGGGTACAGAGGCACGCTCAAGGCTTATATACAGGTGTGGTCACTGCCGGTACTACAGTATACAGGAGCTGTAAAAGTAGTTCTCTCTTTAAGGTACATACACTATAATTCCTCCCCTTTTAGATTAGTAGTACCCATAATATTCAAATAACAATTAACACTTTAACATGTACATTAAACAACAATAGTCCATTTATAGATTCAGTCTTTGGGGCGGCTTCCTGATCCTTTCGGGATAGCGCCTTTCCTGAGGTTCTTGTTCTTGGTGCAGAGGCGATTCTGGCCCCTTTTCATCGGTTAGTTCATCGGGTTCCACTGCTACTGGTTCGGAGGTAGATGCTACCGGTGTGTCGGGTTCATCCCCAGGTACGCAAGACATGGGGTTGACTCGTTCCTGTGACGCTAAGATCTGATCAACGTGGCGTCTCTCAATGTTCTCCCCGATATCCACTGTGTACATTAATGGCCCCTGCCTTGTGCATATCGTTCCGGGTTGCCATTTCTCTGTTCGGTAGTCACGGGCCAAGACTGGTTGTCCTATGTTGAAGCTCCTTGTCAGCTTCTCATTGATGTGCTGGAATTGTTTATCCTCAACATTTCTTCGCACATTTGGTCTGAGCAAATCCAGACGAGATCTCAACCTTCGGTTAAAGAACATCATGGCCGGGGTCTGGTTGGTAACTGCATGTGTCGCGTTTCGGTAGGCTAATAAGAAATTGTCCACCTTATGCTGTAGTGGAACTTCATCGTCGCACATGGCCTTTATCGCCTTCTTAAAGGTTTGTACGAACCTCTCAGCCAATCCATTTGTGGCTGGATGATACGGGGCGGATGTGTAATGCCTTAGCCCATTCCTTCTCATAAATTTCCGAAACTCTTCGGACACAAACTGCGGTCCATTATCAGAGCAAATCTGCTCTGGCAAGCCGTTTCTGGCAAATATGGTCCGTAGGACTGCAATCGTTTTCTCTGTAGTGGTTGAGGACATTTTTAACGCCTCAGGCCACTTCAAATGAGCATCCACTGCTATTAAGAACATTGAGTCCATGAATGGACCAGCGAAATCAATATGCACCCGTTGCCATGGAGAAGAGGGCCACTCCCATGGGTGTAGAGGGGCCTGTGGTGGTGCATTTTGGACCTTCTGGCATCCTGAGCAGCTCTTGGTTAGGTCTTCGATTTGTTGATCGATTCCCGGCCACCACACATAAGCCCTAGCAAGGCTTTCCATTTTCACTCCCCCCAGATGACCTTCATGTAGCTCATTTAGCACTCTCTCCCTTAACTTGGGTGGAATCACCACTCTGGATCCACACATCACTGTCCCCTGGCATACTGACAGCTGTTCTCTTCTGGATGAGAATGCTGGCAACAGTGAGTCGCCATGTGTTGGCCATCCCCTCACCGTCAAATCATATACCCGAGACAGCGTCGGATCATTGCGGGTCTCCTTCTCTATATCCGCGTTCGTTACTGGCAATCGTTCAATTATTGACGAATAAAATATCTCGATAGGGTCCACTGCTGGTGCTTCCTCCACAGTAGGCAGTGGCAGGCACGATAGCCCATCAGCGTTTCCATGCTGTTTCGTGCCTTTATATTCTATTTCATATTGATTCACCCCTAGAAACAGGGACCATCTTTGTAACCGTTGTGCAGTCATCACTGGAACGCCCTTCTTAAGATTAAAGATGGAGACAAGTGGTTGGTGGTCAGTCAGCAAGGTGAACTTCTGCCCATGCAGATAGTGGTTGAATTTTTTTACTCCCCATACTAGGCTGAGGGCCTCCCTGTCAATCTGGGCGTAGTTGCGCTCGGCTGAGGTTAGTGACCGAGACGCAAAGGCTACTGGCCTCTCCAACCCGTCTGGGAATTTGTGCGACAGCATCGCTCCAATACCATAGGGTGATGCATCACATGCCAAACGAATTGGTAGTGCTGGGTTGAAATGGGCCAACACCTCTTTTGATGTGATCAATTCTTTACACTTCTGGAAAGCTCGTCTACGTTCGTCATTCCACTTCCATGGTACCCCTGTTTGCAGTAGGGTGTTCAGTGGGTGTAATACCGTGGACAAATTTGGTAAGAACTTATGGTAGTAGTTTACCAGCCCGAGGAACGACCTCAGTTGTGACACATTTTCCGGTGCTGGAGCCTTGACTACTGCCTCAATCTTTTCAGGGGACTTATGTAACCCCTCTTCATCGATGACGTGGCCACAATACGAGGTCTGCTTCTGGAAAAACTCGCACTTGTGGCGATTAGCTCATAGCCCATATTCCTTTAATCTGGTGAGCACCTTCTCCAAGTTGGCGAGGTGATCACTGTCATTTTCGCCCGTGACCAGGATGTCGTCCAAATAACACTGGGTCCCTGGAATCCCTTGCAGGACTTGATCCATCGCCCTTTGCCAGATAGCCGGAGCTGATGCTACCCCGAACACCAGCCGGTTGTATTGATAGAGACCTTTATGAGTGTTAATCGTAAGGTATTGTTTCGAGGCTTCTTCTACCTCCATTTACAAGTACGCCTGGGCTAGATCAATTTTGGTGAAGCGTTTACCTCCAGATAGCGAGGCGAAAATATCCTCAATTCGTGGAAGTGGATATTGTACCGTGTGAAGGACTGGGTTTACTGTCACCTTAAAATCCCCACAGATGCGGACCTTCTTTGGTTCCCCAGGCGTATTACTCAACGACCTCTTCATTACAGGAACGATGGGTGTAGCCCACTCACTCCAGTCTACTTTGGACAGTACTCCTGAACGTTCCAACCCTTCGAGCTCTGCTTCGACAGCTGGTCTGATCGCATAAGGCACTGGTCTGGCCTTAAGAAACTTTGGGCTTGCATTTTCCTCTATTTTAATCGTTGCTGTTATGCCTTTTAGTGTTCCGAGTCCCTCCTGGAACACTTCTTTTGCGTCAGTTAGCATTTTTGACAGTCGTCCAGGTGTAACGTCGTCATCCTTTTTGGCCTCAACCTTCAGTGCCTGTATGGAATGCCAATCTAATTGTATTTTCCGGATCCATTCACGTCCTAGCAGTGGTGGTCCTCCATCTGGCAATACATATATGTCCATTTTGGGTATTTCCTGGCCTTTATATATCACTTTCACCCTTATTTTTCCTTTGGGATAGACCTTTTGCCCCGTGTACGTCTTCAAGACAATCTCTGTAGCTTTCAAGGGTATATGTGAAAATAGCCGCTTGTAGTCCCTTTGGTTTATGACTATTAGGGCTAATCCTGTGTCCAATTCCATTTTCACTTGGACTCCGTCTATCTTGAGTGTAACCCAGATAGTCTGGTGATCCTCCATTTTGGTTACCTTATGTAGTTTCAGACAACCCAGCTCCTTGCTTCCGGAGTCTGTGTCACTTTTCTGTTCGTCTGAACTCACAGAATCACAGAAACCCCACAGTGCAGATAGAGGCCATTTCGGCCCATCGAGCCTGCACCGACACATATCCCACCCGATCCCCGTAACCCCTACACCAACACATATCCCACCCTATCCCCGTAACCCCACGTATTTAATCCCCCTAACACTAAGGGTCAATTTATCATAGCCAATCAACCTAACCTGCACATCTTTGGACTGTGGGAGGAAACCGGAGCACCCAGAGTAAACCCACGCAAACACGGGGAGAATGTGCAAACTCCACACAGACAGTCGCCCGAGGCTGGATTCGAACCCGGGTCCCTGGCGCTGTGAGGCAACAGTGCTAACCACTATGCCATCACCTTGTGTACCTTTTTGTACTTCTCCTGTGGAGATTTCTTACTGTTGGTTTTCTTCCCAGACCTGCAGACTCTTGCTATGTGTCCTGCTTTTCCACACTGTCTGCACGCTTGGTCCTTGAACCAACAATCCTTCTGGTCGTGTGTTGTTCTGCCGCAGCGATAGCACTTCCCTGTTCCATAGGACATTTCATTGGTGCCATATTCTTGCGGTCTCCGTTGTATCTCTGCAGCGCCCCTTGCGGCTGCTTCGTGTGATACTGCCATACTGAAAGCCTTGTCCAGCGTAAGATCCTTTTCTGATAGAAGTCGTTTCTGGGTTCCCTCACTTTGCAGCCCACACACAAACTTGTCCCTTAACGTATCTGCTAGTCCCACTCCAAACTGGCAGTGTTTCGATAGCTTGCGCAGTTCCGTTAAGTACTCAGCATTGCTTTCGTCTTTGTGTTGGTTCCTTTTATGGAACTTAAATTGTTCTGCTATCAGCAGCGGTGTGGGGTTTAAGTGGTCCTGTAGGATCTCTACTATGCTTTCGAGATTCTTGTTCACAGGCTTCTCTGGGGTTATTAGGTTTCGCAGTAACCCATAAGTTTTTGCACCCATGGAATTTAACAAAACCAGT
Source organism: Somniosus microcephalus (assembly GCF_052327205.1). Taxonomy (NCBI): domain Eukaryota; kingdom Metazoa; phylum Chordata; class Chondrichthyes; order Squaliformes; family Somniosidae; genus Somniosus; species Somniosus microcephalus. The sequence continues at coordinate 54,972,784 of NC_140998.1, read as the reverse complement.
GCTTTCCTAGCATCTGGCACTTCATTCGCCCTGCAGTACACCTCAATACGTTCCACATATGTCGCCCACTCTTCGACTTCATTGTCGAACATAGAGATACTGCCACTCTTCAGCATCCCTGGGTGTGATTTAACTGTCAAATATGGCGTCTCCCGCATTTACCCTTCTTCTCCCCTGGCACAAAATGGCGTCTCCCGCGCTTTCCTTCCTTCCCGCGCTCGCCCTTCTTCTCCGCTGCGGCTTCTAAAAATGGCGTCTCTCGCGCTCTCCCTTCTTCTCCCTGCGGACACTGTTCAGCCCTTGAGCCCTGGCTGTGCGCTGCGCGTTTTGTTTTTTTTTCTTTCTGTGCGCCTTTCCCATTTCCGTCGCTCGGTCCTGAACCCGACTGCTGCTTTACCCTCTCTCTCTCCGTTTTGTTTTTCCTCGACGCCGCTCGGTTTTCAACCCCCGGCTGCGCCCTGTGCGCTTCACCCTCTATCTTACCCCGTCGACGCTGCTCGGCTTTTTCTCCGCCGTCGGTCGGCTCCAGCCGCCGCTGTCCGGGAAGGGTCTGCGCTGTACCTGTCGTCAGTCTGTTGCTGATCATCGTGGCTGGGGAACCAAGCCCAGCTCTCCACAGCCTCCCCTGCGATGTTCCCTCTCTGCCCGACGACTGGGCGGTTGCTCGTGGTCGACGCCCGTGCCTCTGGCCTCGACTTTCTTCCACCGCCCTCCGGAGCGAATCCTCGAAGGGAAATGCAGAGTTGCAGGTAGATTCGAATCGACACTCGTCGCCACTGTTAGATCCGTGATTCTGAGAGTATGATGTTTTTCAATAACCACACGGATGCTACAACTTAACAATCAACAGGTATTTACTGGAGTAGGGTAGTCTCAAGACTGGGGTACAGAGGCATGCTCAAGGCTTATATACAGGTGTGGTCACTGCCGGTACTACAGTATACAGGAGCTGTAAAAGTAGTTCTCTCTTAAAGGTACATACACTACAGTGGCGAACAGTGATGATGATATCAATTGACTGCAACAGGACATAGAAAGGCTAGCAGAATGGGCAGACAAGTGGCAGATTGAATTTAATACAGAGAAGTGTGAGGTGATGCATTTTGGCAGAAGGAACAGGGAGAGGCAATATACACTTAATGGCACAGTTTCAAAGAGTGTGCAGGGACAGAGGGACCTGGGAGTTAATGTACATAGGTCCCTGAAGGTGGCAGGACATATTGAGAGAGTGGTTAGCAAAGCATATGGGATCTTGGGCTTCATAAATAGATGTATTGAGTACAAAAGTAGAGAAGTTATGTTGAACCTTTATAAAGCACTGGTTAGGCCACAACTGGAGTATTGCATCCAGTTCTGGTCACCACACTTTAGGAAGGATGTGAAGGCACTTGAGAGGGTGCAGACGAGATTTACCAGAATGGTTCCGGTGATAGGGGATCTTAGCTACAAGGACAGGTTGGAGAAGCTGGATTTGTTTTTATTAGAGCAAAGGAGGTTGAGGGGTGATTTGTTAAAGGTGTACACGATTATGATGAGTTTGGATAGGCTAGATGGGGAAAGGCTGTTCCCACTGATTGATGGTAGAAGGACTAGGGGACACAGATTTAAGGTTTTGGGCAAGAGATACAGGGGGAATTGAGGAAAAACCTTTTTACGCAGCGAGTGGTGATGACCTGGAATTCGCTGCCGACAGAAGTGGTGGAAGCGGAGACACTCAATGTTTTCAAGGGGAGACTGGATAGGCACTTGAGGGAAAAGTACAGGGGTGCAATTAAAAATTATATTAGGAAAGCAAAGAGAGAGCATGAAAAATTCTTGGCAAGTAAAATCAAGGAAAACCCAAAGATGTTTTATAAATATATTAAGAGTAAGAAGATAACTAAAGAAAGGGTAGGGCCTATTAGAGATCATGAGGGTAATCTGTGTGTGGAGGTGGGAGACGTCGGTAGGATTCTTAATGAATACTTTGCATCTGTTTTCACAAAGGAGAGGGGCGAAGCAGACATTGCTATCGGGGGGGAGGAGTGTGAAATATTAAATGAAATAAACATAGTGAGAGAGGAACTATTAAGGGGTTTAGCAGCTTTAAAAGTGGATAAATCCCCAGGCCCGGATGAAATGTAGCCCAGGCTGTTAAGCGAAGCAAAAGAGGAAATAGCAGAGGTCCTGACCATCATTTTTCAATCCTCTCTGGCTTCAGGTGTGGTGCCGGAGGATTGGAGGACTGCTAATGTGGTAACCTTGTTTAAAAAGGGAGAAAAGGATAGACCGAGTAATTACAGGCCAGTCAGCCTAACCTCGGTGGTGGGAAAATTATTGGAAAGAATTCTGAAGGACAGGATAAATCTTCATTTAGAAAGACATGGATTAATCAAATCAAATCAAATCAACTTTTATTGTCATTGTTAGTGCACAAGTGCAGTACAACGAAATGTAGGCTTGCGGCTCCCGAGAGTGTACATTTGGATTAAGACATTTAAACATTCAACATACATTTGGCTTGTAGTATATTAACATAAATATAACCATAATTTAGTGCATTGGCAGATGTGCAGGCTTTAGAGTTTATTTGTGGAGTTCAGTAGGATGACAGCCCTGGGAAAGAAGCTGTTCCTAAATCTGGTCGTACGGGTGCGAATGCATCTGTAGCGTCTCCCAGATGGCAGGAGGGCGAACAGACTGTGGCTGGGGTGGGTAGGGTCTTTGATGATGGACCGTGACCTCCGTAGACAGCGTTTCTGGTATATGTGCTCTATGGTCAGTAGCCGGGTGCCGGTAATGCGTTGGGCAGTTTTGACTACCCGCTGCAGGGCTTTCCGGTCATAGTAGCTACAGCTGCCATACCATACTGTGATACAGTTTGTCAGGATGCTCTCTATAGTGCAGCGGTAAAAGTTAGAGAGGATCAGGGGTGACAGGTTACATCCCTTCAGCCTCCTTAGGAAATATAGGCGCTGCTGGGCCTTCTTCACCAGAGAGGAGGTGTTGAGGGACCAGGAGAGGCCTTCCGTGATGTGGACTCCGAGGAACTTAAAGCTGTCCACCCTTTCCACCACAGCCCCATTGATGTGGATGGGGGTGTGACTTCCGCCTTTGGACTTCCTGAAGTCCACAATGATTTCTTTGGTTTTCTTGGTGTTAAGGGCCAGGTTGTTATCAGCGCACCACTTCACGAGATGCTGGACCTCCTCCCTGTAGGCTGACTCATCGTTGTTGGTGATCTGGCCTACTACCGTGGTGTCATCCGCAAACTTGATGATGGTGTTGGAACCATTAACAGCCACACAGTCGTGGGTGAAGAGGGAGTAGAGGAGGGGGCTCAGCACACATCCTTGTGGGGCCCCCGTGTTCAGGGTCGGGGGGGGGGGGGCGGCGAGGTGTGGTTACCTAATTTGACAGACTGGGGTCTGTTTGTTAGGAAGTCCAGGGTCCAGTTGCAGAGGGAAGTGTTCAGGCCAAGAGTTTGGAGTTTGGTGGCCAGCTTGTTGGGGACGATAGTGTTGAATGCTGAGCTGTAGTCTATGAACAGCATTCTGATGTAGGTCTCCTTACCATCTAGGTGATTCAGTGCCGAGTGTAGAGCAGTTGTGATTGCATCCTCCGTTGATCTGTTTGCCCGATAGGCAAACTGGTGTTGGTCAAGGGAGGCAGGAACACTGGCTTTGATGTGGGCTAAGACCAGTCTCTCGAAACACTTCATTATGATGGGTGTGAGTGCGACAGGTCGATAGTCGTTCAGGCACGTCACAGCCGTTTGTTTTGGCACAGGAATAATGGTAGCGGTCTTGAAGCATGTAGGGACTACTGCCTGGGCCAATGACAGATTGAAGATGGCGGTGAAGACATCAGCCAGCTGATCAGCACATTCCTTGAGTACCCGTCCAGGGATGCTATCCGGTCCAGCAGCCTTTCGTGTGTTCACTCCGCGTAGAACACCCCTTACGTCGGAGGTCGACAGAGTGAGCACCTGGTCTTCCGGGGGTGGCAAGGCTTTGGTAGCCGGCTCCCTGTTGTCCCTGTCGAAGCGAGCGTAGAAGTTGTTAAGCTCCTCCGGAAGGGAGGCATCGCTAACTGGGGCCTGGTGTTTTTGCCCTTGTAGTCAGTGATGGACTGGATGCCTTGCCACATGCGCCGGGGGTCCGAGTTGTTGCGGAAGTGATCCTCTATCCGCAGTGTCTGTTTCCTTTTGGCAGTCCTGATACCCTTTTTTAGGTTGGTCCTAGCTGCACTGTAAGCCGCCGCGTCGCCAGATTTAAATGCTGCGTCGCGTGCTTTCAACAGTGAGCGGACCTCTCCGTTCATCCAGGGTTTCTGGTTGGGGTATGTCCTGATATTTTTATGGGTCGTGACAACCTCGACGCAGCTGTTGATGTAGAATAGCACTGTGGATGCGTAATCAAGGATCGTCAGCACGGATTTGTTAAGGGAAGGTCGTGTCTGCCAAACTTGATTGAATTTTTTGAGGAGGTAACAAGGAGGGTAGGTGAGGGTAGTGCGTTTGATATAGTGTATATGGACTTTAGCAAGGCTTTTGATAAGGTTCCACATGGCAGACTGGTCACGAAGTTAAAAGCCCATGGGATCCAGGGCAAAGTGTCAAGTTGGATTCAAAACTGGCTCGGAGACAGGAAGCAGAGGGTAATGATTGATGGGTGTTTTTGTGACTGGAAGGCTGTTTCCAGTGGGGTTCCACAGGGCTCAGTTCTAGGTCCCTTGCTTTTTGTGGTATATATCAACGATCTTGACTTGAATATAGAGGGTATGATTCAGAAGTTTGCAGATGATACTAAAATCGGCTGTGTGGTTGATACTGAAAAAAGAAGCTGTAGACAACAGGAAGGTATCAATAAATTGGTCAGGTGGGCAGAACAGTGGCAAATGGAATTCAATCCAGAGAAGTGTGAGGTAATGCATTTGGGGGGTGCTAACAAGGAAAGGCAATACACATTAAATGGTAGGACACTGAGTAGTGTAGAGGAACAAAGGGACCTTGGAGTGCATGTCCACAGATCCCTGAAGGTAGCAGGCCAGATAGATAAGGTGGTTAAGAAGGCATACGGAATGCTTGCCTTTATTAGCCGTGGCATAGAATACAAGAGCAGGGGGGTTATGCTTCAACTGTATAAAACACTAGTTAGGCCTCAGCTAGAGTACTGCGTGCAGTTCTGGTCACCACATTACAGGAAAGATGTGATTGCACTAGAGAGGGTACAGAGGAGATTTACAAGAATGTTGCCAGGAGTAGAGAATCTTAGCTATGAGGAAAGACTGGATAGGCTGGGTCTGTTTTCCTTGGAACAGAGGAGGCTGAGGGGAGACCTTATTGAGGTGTATAAAATTATGAGGGGCATAGATAAAGTGGATAGAAAGGACCTATTTCCCTTAGCAGAGGGGTCAAAAACCAGGGGGCACAGATTTAAAGTAATTGGTGGAAGGTTTAGAGGGGATTGGAGGGGAAATTTCTTCACCCAGAGGGTTGTGGGGGTCTGGAACTCACTGCCTGAAAGGGTGGTAGAGGCAGAAACCCTAAGCACATTTAAAAAGTACTTGGATGTGCACTAGGGATGCTCCAACGTGCAGGGCTATGGACTAAGAGCTGGGAAGTGGGATTAGGCTGGATAGTTCTTTGTTGGCTGGCGTGGACATGATGGGCCGAAATGGCCTCCTTTCGTGCTGTAACTTTCTATGATTCTATGAAATAAACCTGCAGGACTACAGGGATAGAGCGGGGGAATGGGACTGACTGGATTGCTCTACAGAGAGCTGGCACAGACTCAATGGGCCGAATGGCCTCCTTCTGTGCCATTATGACTGTATGACTCTATGGCCTAGAAATTCGGTTGAGGCGCCAAAGTGGCGCTAAGTTTGCCTGGGCGCTGATTTTTGCGCAGCGTTCGGAGTAATACCGATCGCCAGAAATTCAGTTTCAGCGCCCCTAGAGGGAGACGGGGCGAGGCTCGAAGCGCTCCGCGTCCGTCTTAGGGCGTTGAAACTGAATATCGTAGCGCAACATGCCGCAGCACCACACGCTGCGGCACGGCGCGCTGCGGTACTGCAGGCCTTCCTCCCATTGTTAAGGGGGAGGGGCCTGCAACAGCGCGATCCCCGATCGCGAGTGCCGGCAAAAGAGCCCGGCACCGAGGAGAAGTGCCGGGCTCTCGGGAAACAGCCGGCAATGCCGCGGCGGGGGGGATCAGGCGGCCCGGGACGGAGGTGCTGGCAGGCGGCTGCCGAAAAAAGCGTCCGCCCCGCACCTCCACCTTAACTTGCGCCACTGCCAGCACAGCAAGGCCCCGTGAGCCGGGCACGGGTAGTGAACGGTGCTACAGTGGCGTTCGCTACCAAATATCACGTTCGGGACGCTAATGGGGCGCTGCGCACACTGATGACATCATCGGTGGTGGCGCAGCGCAACAGGCTAACGCCACCATTAGCGCCCCACTGAATATCGCGGGAGGCACGGCCAGTGGCGCTACAGCCACTGACTGCCCTCTTTAGGCGCTAACAGGTGGCGCTACATACCCAATTTCTCCCCCTATGACTCTAAGGGGGAGAAATTCGGTTGGTAGCGCCAGCGATTAGCGCCTAAAGAGGCCGAGAAGTGGGGCGTTAGCCAATTTTCGGCCAGGCGCAGTGAACCCAGCGCCTCTTGCCATATTGAGTGGCTTTTAGCGCCAGCGCTAAATCTTAGCGGCCACTCGCGGGCGCAGGCAGATCATGACGTCATTTCTGTGTGCAACGCCTTTTTGGCGCCCCGGACCAGAAATTCAGTGGTGCGCCCCTTCGTTCCTCCTGGCGCTAATAAGTGTAATGATATCAGCAAATAGTGATGGTATTTGTCTGTTTGATTATGATGCCTTACCAGCATGTTTGCCTGATTGGTTACTTATGCCTGACCAGCAGAGAGCATGTGAGAGACAAGCAGTTTAGTTTCAGTTTCGTTCTAGATGGATCACTAGCATGGTGTCTCCTGTAATGCTGTTAAAAAGAGTTGAACATACTTTAGATTAAAAGACATTCTCTTTCATAAATGTCTCGTCATTGAACCCACATACAAATCGATACATGGTGTCAGAAGTGATTGAAAGAGATGAAGAGGAAAAATCTGAAGTTAAATCAGCTCTCCACATATTAGCAAGCCAAAAGAGAACATCGTTACTTACCATTGGAGAATAGCTAACGAAGTGAAAAAATGGAAGGTTTACTCCCACCGGCGAAGCTTCAGTTGACAGGTAATGTGGCTGAAAATTGGAGGAGATTCAAACAACGTTTGGAGTTGTATTTAGCGGCAATCGGAGCTGACGAGAAAAGTGATAAAATAAAAGCGTCAGTGTTCTTACATGTCGTGGGTGATGAAGCGCTGGAGGTGTATAATAACTTCACATTCGCTGCTCATGGAGACAAAATGAAGCTAGATAAAATAATGGAACAGTTTGAGGCCTACTGCATACCTAAACGTAACGTGACGTTTGAGAGGCATAGATTTTTCACATGTGTACAGAAAACGGGAGAGACTATTGATCAGTATGTGACTGAACTGAGAAACCGAAGCAAAACATGTGAATTTGGGGGACTGACAGACTCGCTGATAAAAGACAGACTGGTGTGTGGTATTCCAGATAATGGTCTAAGGGAAAGACTGCTAAGAGAGCAAGATCTAGACCTGGGAAAAGCCATAGCACTGTGTAGGGCTACAGGGACTGTGAAGTCACAGGCAAAGGAGCTGTTCAGTGACAGTAGCTGCAACGTGGATGCAGTGAGTAAGAATGGACACAAACCGTTTAACAAAAAGAGCGCTAATGTGAAAAAAGAGGCGTGGCCAGCGAACAAAAATGAAAGGGACAATCGAAAGTCATGTAGTCGATTCGGTACACAGCATCCACCAAAAAAGTGTCCAGCATATGGTAAAAAATGCAATAGTTGCAACAAAAACAACCATTATGCCCATTGCTGTAAGAACCAAGCGCAACAAAGCAAGGTCCATGCAGTAGATGAAAGTGAGATAGAGGAGTTCTATGTAGATGTTGTGTCTGAAAACAAAGAAGAAAAAAGAGACTGGATGTTGACACTAAAAGTGAATGACATACATATTCCATTTAAATTGGATACTGGAGCACAAGTTAATGTGATATCAGAGACTGATTTTAAGAAAATTAGACCCAGACCAAAGATACATGGAATAAAAGTGAAAGTGACAGGATACTCAGGTACTGATATACCAGTGAAAGGAAGATGCATTGTCAAAGTGACACACAAGGACAGAGAGCACACGCTAGCATTAATCGTGGTGCCAAAGGATGTGCAAGCCATACTAGGTTTAAAAGCCTGTGAGAGACTGAACCTGGTAAAGAGAGTCCTCGTTGTGGAAAGCGAAGGAGAGACAGTCTATGATGAACTCATGAAAGAGTACAACGACCTATTTAAGGGTCTAGGCTGCATTCCAGGAGAACACACGATCAGAGTAGATAAAAGTATGCCAACGGTCATACATCCATGCAGAAAAGTTCCGTTTGCTCTTCAAAAGCAACTGAAGGCAGAGTTGGACAGGATGGAAAGCCTGAACGTGATTCGGAAGATAGATGAGCCAACTGAGTGGGTGAGTTCCCTCGTCATTGTGGACAAAAAGAATGGAAAGCTCAGAATTTGCCTGGATCCAAGAGATCTAAACAGAGCAATAAAGAGAGAGCACTTCAAGCTTCCTACATGTGAGGAAATCATGTCACAGTTTGCAAATGCAAAGTATTTCAGCAAGTTAGATGCATCATCAGGATTTTGGCAGATGAAACTGGATGAGGCAAGTTCAAGACTGTGCACGTTCAACAGTCCATTTGGCAGATACAGATTCCTAAGGTTACCATTTGGCATTGCCTCAGCTCCTGAAGTGTATCACAAAACTATCCATATGATCTATGAGCATCTGGAGGGAGTTGATACATCAATGGATGACATCATAGTATGGGGAACCATGAGAACTGAGCATGACGAGAGACTGAAAAAAGTGCTGGAAGCAACAAGGAAAACAAACCTGAAGCTGAATAGAGAGAAATGCCAGCTCGGGGTGACAGAACTGACATTCGTGGGAGATATCCTTAGCAGTGAGGGCATCAGACCAGATCCCAGAAAAGTGTCCGCCATTGAGAATATGCCAAAGCCACAATGCAAAAAGGACGTGCAGAGGTTTAATGGAATGATCAACTACATGGGTAAATTCATATCCAACCTCTCAGAAAAGATGGCGCCACTGAGACGACTAACTGAAAAGAACATAGAATGGGAATGGAATCATGAGCATGAGAAGTCATGGAGCGATCTAAAGAAACTGCTCACAGAGGAACCAGTTCTGAGGTTTTATGACCCAGCGAGACCCATTAAGATATCATCAGATGCATCACAGAGTGGGCTCGGTGCAGTTCTTCTGCAAAAATATGACTACTGGCAACCTATTGCATATGCATCGCGCTCAATGACAGACGCGGAGACGCGATATGCTCAAATAGAAAAGGAGCTGCTCAGCATCACATACGCCTGTGAAAGATTTCACCAGTTTGTGGCAGGACAAGCAATCAGTGTAGAGACTGACCATAAGCCCTTGATTGCATTGTTCCAAAAGCCACTAAATAGCTGTCCGCTTAGAATACAAAGAATGATGATCAGGCTGCAACGCTATACACTGAATGTTGCGTACACACCGGGTAAGCTGATGTATACAGCAGACACGTTGTCCAGAGCTGTTGACCCAAGTGAGCCCGCAAACACCAAAATGGATGAAAAAGCAAACGCCTACGTGGACATGATCACAAGTGCACTGCCCATAGCAGATGCAAAAATGGAGCTCATAAAGACTGAGACAAACAAAGATGAAACAATGAGACGACTGAGGAAAAGCATCTTGGATGGATGGCCCAACATGAAGCAAGACTGCTCACCTGACATGGCAGAGTACTGGAACTGCAGGGCGGAACTATCACTGGTTGAAGACATCATCTACAAAGGAAGTAAAATAGTTATCCCAAAGAGTCTGAGAAAAGAGATGCTAAAAAGGATCCATGGAGGACATCTGGGAATCGAAAAGTGTAAGAAAAGAGCACGAGAGGTGATGTACTGGCCACGAATCAACCAAGATGTGACAAATGAGGTGTCAAACTGCACAATATGCCTGAAATATCGAGCAAGCAATCTGGTAGAACCACTAAAGCCACACCCAGCACCAGACAGACCTTGCCAGAAGGTAGGCGCTGACCTATTCGTATGTCAAGGGAAGGACTATCTTGTAGTCACAGACTATTACTCCCTGTATCCAGAGGTTTGTAGACTGTACACCACCACTGCAGATGCTGTGATAACATGTATGAAAGCCATATTCTCCAGACATGGCGTGGCAAGCGAGGTCTTCACAGACAACGGACCCCAGTTTTACAATGCAAATTTCCGACACTGCCAAAGAGTGGGACTTTGTCCACACAACGTCAAGTCCTCACTTTCCACAGTCCAATGGACTAGTGGAAAAATCGGTTCAGACAGTGAAAAGACTGATGTACAAGGCAAAAGACAGTGGAACTGACTTCTACCAAAGCATGCTTGTATACCGCACAAAGCCGCTCGAGTGTGGTATGTCACCAGCCCAACTCCTTATGGGACGTCGGCTAAGGTCAAACCTACCCATCCCGGAGAACCTCCTGAAAACAAAAGAGGGGGAGAAAGTGAGGAAGTTCAAAGAACAACAGAAAGAAAAGCAAAAGTACTACTATGACAGAGGAACACAAAACCTACCTGAACTCCACACTGGTGACCAAGTAAGGTTCAAAGACAAAACAAACATATGGACTCAGAAGGGAACTGTCCTGAGTGAAGTTCAACCAAGATCATACACCATTCAGACAGATGAGGGTGCTGTTCTGAGAAGAAATCGTCGAGATCTTCTCATGGGACCAGCCACAGCAAGTCAAAAGACTGATACTGTTGAACAACCTGATCACACAGCAGGTCAAAAGACTGATACTGTTGAACAACCTGATCAGACAGCTGAGAACACATCATCTGAGGCAACAACTCAGATTCAAGGACAATCAATCAGAAAATCCTCAAGACACATGAAGCCTCCTGAGAGACTCATTGAGCAAATTTAAGGACTATTGTTATAGAAGGAGGTAATGTTATCTTATTCTTTCTTCAAGTTCTAGTGTATTTACATATTTCATGTGAACACACAAAGCAAGGTTAAAAAACCTTGATCACGATAATGATAATGTAAGTTCATTAAGTGTTACAGTTAAAATGCAGATTAATACGAAGAAAACATGTTGTTAGTTAAAAGTAAAATACTTTTGTTTTAAGAAAGGGAGATGTAATGATATCAGCAAATAGTGATGGTATTTGCCTGTTTGATTATGATGCCTTACCAGCATGTTTGCCTGATTGATTACTTATGCCTGACCAGCAGAGGGCATGTGAGAGACAAGCAGTTTAGTTTCAGTTTCATTCTAGATGGATCACTAGCATGGTGTCTCCTGTAATGCTGTTAAAAAGAGTTGAACATACTTTAGATTAAAAGACATTCTCTTTCATAAATGTCTCGTCATTGAACCCACTCTCGGGCTTAGGGGGGCGCTCTTTAAAGGGGACTTCACTGGTATAAAAGCGGCAGCCATTTTGGGAGCACAACTTCTTTGGGATTTTCACAGAGTTGCAGAGTTGCACTCTGAGAGCCATATCACTAGTGACCCAGCGCTGCCAGAGGACCTTCAGCCTTCAGACCATCACCCTGCTGCTGGTGAGCCTTTACACCCTGTATAATTTCTTGTTACCTATTATTATGGGGGCTGCTTTAGAGGGGAACGTCCTGCTGCTCGACCTTCTGGAAAGGGCACAGAGACGGAGGGAGAGAGGGCCAGGAATGGCCAGACGGAGGAGGGCCAACAGACGTCGCCACACCAGACCTTACGCTGCCAGGGTATTCAGGCAGCAGTTCTCTTACCTCAACATGTCAGAGGAGCAGTGTCTTAGGAGGCTGCGATTCAGAAAGGAGGTGGTGACTGAGCTGTGCCACCTGCTTCAGGCAGATCTTCAGCGCAGATAAGGTGCAGGACCTCTCTGTCGGTGGCTGTCAAGATTACAGTAGCACTGAATTTCTATGCGACCGGCTCCTTTCAGGCAGCAACTGGGGACATTGCCAACATCTCCCAGTTTGCGGTGCATAGCTGCATCCAGCAAGTAACAGATGCCCTGTTTAAAAGGCAGCGGCAGTACATCTCCTTCACTGTGACACCGGAGAAGCAGCGGGAGCGCGCATAGGGCTTCGTGGCAATAGCGGACTTCCCCATGGTGCAGGGCGCCATTGACTGCACGCACGTGGCTTTGCGGGCGCCTGTTTTGAATCCTGAGGACTTCCGCAACCGCAAGGGGTTCCACTCCTTGAATGTGCAGCTGGTCTGTGACCACCGGCAGCTGATCCTCGCGGTCAATACTCAGTTCCCAGGCAGCAGCCACGACGCATTCATCCTGCGCCAGACTTCAGTAGCAGACCTTTTCGAGGCCCCCCCTCACCCAGAAGGCTGGCTTCTCGGTGACAAGGGCTATCCTCTGTGCCCATGGCTGATGACCCCGCTCCGTTTGCCCAGCACCCCTGCAGAAGAGCACTACAATGTCAGCCATCAGGCGACGAGGAACATTGTGGAGCACACAACCAGCGTGCTGAAGCAGCGGTTCCGCTGTTTGGACCATTCGGGAGGCGCCTTGCAGTACTCACCAGAGCGAGTCTCCCACTTCGTCGTTGTCTGCTGCATGCTCCATAACCTCACCACCCTGCGCACCCAGCCAATGCCAGCAGACATTGAAGGACCAGCAGAGGAGGAGGAGGAGGAGGATGAGGAGGAGGAGGAGGAGCAGGAGGAGGAGGAGGAGGAGGACCAAGACGGGAGGGTCCCAGAAACTGGAAGGGCTGTCCGTCAGAGGCTGATAAGGAGTCAGTTCTAGGCCCCTCTGACGTAATGCTTGGTGTCAATCGAAGACCAGGAATGGAACCATTCGGATAACCCAAAGCCTATGAAGGCCAGTATGAATGTAAATAGCAGACATGGCCAGTGTCAATAAAATAATTTGTTTATTTTGAAAAATGTGCTTCCTTCCAACATGACAAAGCAATGGCACCAGAAAGCTTAACTAACAAACTAACACATAAATGACTCGCACACCCGGGAGACTATCCAAAACATTACTAACATTCAGACCAAGTGACTCGCACACCCAGGAGACTATCCAAAACATTACTAACATTCAGACCAAGTGGCTCGCACACCCGGGAGACTATCCAAAACATTACTAACATTCAGACCAGCATCCACGGCCTTGATTTCTCGACGTCTCAGCAGCACCTTCTACTCTTTCCCCTTTGATGGTGATCTACTTCTCTTGCGAGAACGGCCCCTTCCCTCCCTGCAGCTCCTCCGTAATGGGACCCCAGTGGCTGCATGAAGGCTGGGGGACGCCTGCTGACTGTCCGAAATCGCAGATGCCCCTGAGGGACGGCCTGGACGGACTCTGGGCTTGGAGGGCCCGGATGCTGACTGCTCCAACTGGGCATGGGTGGAAGCACTCTGTCCTGCAGGTGATGGCAGCTGCAGTGGAGACGTGCCAGCGGTGGCATCAGGAATGCTGACATCCTGAGAGCGGACACCTGCTCCGTGGTCGGCCGACACACTGGCACTCTGACGGAGCAGCACCGTAGCATGCGAACCAATCGGCTGGTCCACAGATTGCTGGCCTGCTGTGGTGCTGCAAGGGCCCCGGGTAATCCTGCCTGATCCATCGAGGGTGGCAGCAGTCAGTGCTTGCGTGGCCTCAATCTGCCTCTGCATGAGGCCAGCGAGTGACTGCGTGGCAGCACTCAGCACTTGCGTGGCAGGTGCCAGTGCTTCGGTGAAGCCCTGGACAGCCCTTTCCAGTGCTTCGATCAAGCCCTGGACAGTCCTTTCCAGTGATGTACCGAAGCCCTGGACAGTCCTTTCCTGTGCTGCCCCGAAGTCTTGTACACTCCTCGCCTGTGCTGCCCCGAAGTCTTGCACACTCCTTGCCAGTGTCTCGATGGATTCAGGCATCCTTGCCACTGCAGCCATCAGCTCAGTGTGCCTGAGCCGAGCCTGGGTGCTCATTTCTGTGAGGGAACGCACCTCTTCTGCGCTCTGTGCAGCAGTCATCGTGGCCTGACGCGCCCTCCGGGGAGACAGCTCCCGAGCTTCCCTATCCCCCTTGCGTTGCTGGAGCCCACTGGTTCCTGCAACTGGTTCCTCCTCAGAGCCATCCCCCCCGCTCCCCTCCAGGGAAGCACTATCCCCAGTCTGCAGATGGGCTGGCTCACCTGAGGGTGGTACGGATGGTCCGGCTTCCTCCTGCTCGTCGCCTCTGGAGTCAGTGTCCCTGGCAGCTAGATGGCCCGGCTCCCAAGCTGGTGATGCAGCATCTGAAAACAGGGAGGTTGAAGAGCGGCTTTAGCGAAAGGACAGGGTGGCAGCAAGGGATGCAAGAGTGCTGCAATGCTCTGACATGGGTCCAGAGTGGAAAAAGCATGCTGGTGGGGGGAACAAGTGGAAGGAGGCAGTTCAAAAAGGTGATGATCTTACCATCGCTGTGCACAATGGGGTCGGCAGCTCCAGTGGTGACAGGACCACTCATCCGGCCTCCAACAATCTGGTGGACTCTTTCCTCCAGGTCCGTCAGTGTCTGCAGCTGAGGAGGGCCTCCTCCGGTACGAATCTGTTCCCTCCGGTTCCTGGCCAGCTTGGCCTGCAGGAGAAAGGACGGGAAGTGATGAAACATGCTGCCCTGAGTTGTCATCTCATGCCCCCCATGGTGGAACAGCCCTTGCAGTATGCCCTGAGTGGTCATCTCATGCCCCCCATGGTGGAACAGCCCTTACAGTATGCCCTGAGTTGAATGTGCATGTGTGTTCCCAGAAAGGGACATGGGTGCTGGCTGACAGATGGCCATTGGGGCATCATGCACCCTCTGGCCATAAAGTCAGGTGCAGATGAAGATTGCCAAAAAGCCACTCGCCCTAATGATCCGAGTGAGATCGTTGAACTTCTTCCTGCATTGCACAGGAGTCCTGGGCGCCACGCTGCTGGATTTGACTATTTGCGAAACCTCCCTCCAAGCTCTGCGGTACTCGTTCTGATGAGGCCTCCTGCCATTGTCAGGGTACAGCACTGCTCGCCGGCGCTCCACTGCGCCAACCAAAGCATCCAATGCCCCATCGGTAAAGCGCTCCGCTCTCTGCCTCACCCTCTCCATCTGGTCAAAGTTTATAACGCCACAGAATGAACAGCGCCTACAGGGCGATGAGTGTGGCTGCTGATCCTAAATGACCCGCCCCTTTAAGAGCTGGCCGGCGCCAGCATGTCTCGTGGTCATCGATTATTGACAGCACCTGTGCTGCGCCCGGCCGCCCAGATATTGAGTAGTGCCGCCAGGTTAGCACCTTAGGGGACCCGTGCAGCGCCTGATTTTACGCCGCAATCACCTTTAGGGGCGATGCAACCCAATATCGCTCGAGGTGGCAATGAGTTGCGTCTGGTGCTAAAATTTGCGCACCGCCAATTCTAGCGCCCCAAGCGGGGCTATACCCAATTTCACCCCCTATGACTCTAAGGGCTAAAAATTCAGTTTGGGGCGCCAAGCTCGCCTGGGCGCCGGAATTACCGCTGTGCACGGAGCCACTTGCGCCATCCGGATATTCAGTTTCTGCGCCCCAAATGGAAGCGGGCCGCTAAACGAGGCTTCCCGCGCCCCGCTTGGGGGCGCTGAAACTGAATACCGGCGCGCAAAGTGCCGCAGCGCCACCCGCTGCGGCACGGCATGCTGCGGTACTGCAGGCCTTCCTCCCACTGTTAAGGGGGAGGTGCCTGCAACAGCGCGATCCCCGCTCGCGGGTGCCGGCAAATGAGCCCGGCACCAAGGAGAAGTGCCGGGCTCTCGGGAAACAGCCGGCAATGCCGCGGGGGGGGTGGGTGTAGGAGGCCGGGGACAGAGGTGCGGGCAGGCGGCTGCCGAAAAAGCGGCCGGCCGCACCTCCACCTTAACTAGCGCCACTACCGCCACAGGTTGGCCCCTGTGTGCCGGTCGCTATTTGCGGCCGGCGCGGAAGAGGCGGGCGCGACCTAATATGGCGTTCGGGGCGGTAGCGGGGCGCTGCGCACACCGATGATGTCATCGGTGGCGGCGCAGCGCTACAGGCTAACGCCGCCATTAGCGCCCCGCTAAATATCGCGGTGGTTGTGGCCAGTGGCGCTAAAGCCTCTGAGTGGCCTCTTTGGGCGCAAACTGGTGGCGCAAGCAACTGAATTTCTAGGCCTAAGTACCTCCTCCCCCTAAACCTGAACTGATCCAATGCTTAACAGCCAATTAAAGAACTGTCTGTGAGCCACACAGGTAAAAATACATTTTATTTTTTAAATGTGACTGATTTAAAATAACCAGAAGAAAAATGTTAGCTCCCATTGTAAGTTTTAGTTTCTAAGCTTTAAAGCAATTTTTTCCTCTGAGTTGATGCACTGGATATTATTTAATTGAACACCACTTAAAATTAGTCCACATTTTGTTTTGATAATATGCTTCACTTTATTAACATCCAAGATTGCACAATCATGTTGTGCATCAAAACACTCGTCACTGGCAAACACATAAGCCTGAAACCGCCTGCGTCATCCCTGGCCATATGTCATTTTGTATGTACAGGATGTATTCTATGTGGAAGATAAAATGTGAAGAATATGTTCACAAGTGGACAGACCTATTAATTCAAACAGTCACAAGTGAGTTTAGATCAGTCCATTTGAGAAAATGTTCATCGTTCACGCCCTACAATTGTTTATCACATATTTACATATTATTTTGACTTTTTTTGTCATTTTTTTTCTTTTTCGTCATTCTATGCACTTGTCATAACGGCCTAACTGTCTTGTATGAAACAGTGAAGAAGTGGAACAACAATATTTCTTTTGAAATTAATACTATCTTCCATGCAAGATTGACTGACAATGATAATTGTATCTGAGAAAGAGACTGTTGCCACCTGGCAGCGAGACATTAAGGACATTTGGGAATGAACAAAGCCTCTCTCCAACCAAAGCTCCCTTGTATTCTGATGTACCTATGGAGTTTTCTTTTGTTTGGTCTCGAGATGTAGACCACACTGACAAGGCAGAATTTATTGCCCATCTCTAGTTGCCTGAGACTGTCGTCACAGGTAGGCCAGACCAGGTAGGGGGTGGCAGCTCCCTTCCTTGAAGGACATTAGGATTTTTTACAAAATGTTTTTGGGGTCCACCTATGTATTACCAGATTGATTGAATTCCATTTGACAACTTGTTATGATCTTTGGGTTACTAGTCCAGTGCTGTAACCACTCGGCTACAGTACACTTACCTTAACTTCAGCTGTTGCTTTTTCAAATCAAGGCCAGAAGGGACAGAATCTGGAACATGGTGTGTAGGAAACCCCGGTAAGGGGGTTATTCAGGCTGTATGTAGGGAGGTGGCTGAAGCTGTCAGTGCAACCTCCACCATCCCAAGAACTGCAACACAATGCTGGAATAGGGTAAATACCCTCTCATAGGAACAGGCTACACTGCCTTCACTCTTCTTTCCCCACCCTCTCCGTTTTTACTTCTGTTGTCTTCTCTCTTAATTCTTTGCTCTATCATTTCTTTTCACTTTCTCCTTTTTTCCCACTGTGTCAGCAATACATAGCTCATATCTCATTTTCTGCAGCGTTCACACTGCTGCTTGGGAGACTGCGCCTAGAGGGTGTGGCAGACCACTGAAGGATCACCGAGATCATGAGGCTCCAATCCGAAAAAATGAACAGAGAGATTGAGAAGAAGTGGCACATGGAGTAAGTAGAGAGAGAGAGAGATCGGAGGGAGCAGCCCTGGAAAAAGAACGAAGAACAGGAGGGAAGAGGCAACAGAAAGAAAGGAAGCAATTTCCCCTACCTTGGTGTGTCCGGGGTGGCTGGGGTTGGTAATGGGTCCCGGCCTCGCTGCTGGCTCCAGCCCGCTGTCCAAAGTGATTTTACGTTGATTGGGCTTGTTAACCTCGCCCAGCGCGTTTGCCGGCCAATTGAAGGAAGTGGGTCTTATGAAGTCACTTGATGACACGTCATCAACCGGTTTCCTTAAAGGGACCATGCGCAAATTTATTTTGACATTTGTGCTATCAGTGTTCTACAGCAGTGAGGTGCTGCAAACACTGACAAGAACTGCACAGAGGTGCACAGCTGTACCCAGGCTCTCCCATGACCTCCTCCATATGCTTATGAAGGGAGTCACAGCACGCAGGGAGGTTCTCTTCCTTTCCAATGGGCGGAAGAGACCTCCCCAGGAGATCAATGCAGCCTGGTTGCACATTGCACAGGAGGGCACAAGTAGGGAGGTTGTCAGGAGGACCTGGGTGCAGTGGCGCAATCCTTTCAATGATCTCAGTAGATCACGAAACATTACTGCAAAGCCACACTCAACCTCATCCTGTTCTGCCACTCATCACATCCCCATCAGTCTGCCTTCCCTACCCTACTCCTACACATCCTTACTCACACCAACTTACCTTGTACCTCCACCCATCCCTCTCTATCTACATTATCACTTCCCCATCTCACTAGCCACCCCTCACACTCACCCTCATCCTAGTCCAATCATATCAACTAACAACACACAAGGGTAGGCACTTGTATGTTTTAGCCAATGTTAATGTGCTGTCAAACATTGAAATCTTTATTATCAACACTTTGCGTTGGACAGATTTGTGTGCACCTTTGGAAGTGGCTTAGTGAGTTGCAGTGAATGTTGAGACATAATGGTAACCCCCGCAATGGCGGTGAGTGTGAAAGGAATGGCTTGGGCATTGTAGCGATGCTTTATGGTGTTACATAAGAACATAAGAAATAGGAGCAGGAGTAGGCCAATCGGCCCCTCGAGCCTGCTCCGCCATTCAATAAGATCATGGCTGATCTGATCCTAACCGCCAATCTACTATCACAGAACCATCTCCTGAATCTAACAGAATTAGACACACGAAATAGGAGCAGGATCAGGCTACACGGCCCCTGGGCCCGCTCCGCTACCCACAGGGCCATGTCCGATCCGAACCTAGACTCATGTCCAAATTCCTGCCCACTCCCCGTAACCCTTAATTCCCTTCACTTCTAGGAAACTGTCTATTTCTGTTTTAAATTTATATAATGATGTAGCTTCTACAGCTTTTTGGGGCAGCATATTCCATGGACCTACCACCCTCTGAGTGAAGTAGTTCCTCCTCATCTCAGTTTTGAAAGAGCAGCCCCTTATTCTAAGACTATGCCCCCTAGTTCTAGTTTCACCCATCATCGGGAACATCCTCCCCACATCCACCCAATCCAACCCCTTCACAATCTTATATGTTTCAATAAGATCGCCTCTCATTCTTCTGAACTCCAATGAGTAGAGTCCCAATCTACTCAACCTCTCCTCATATGTCCATCCCCTCATCCCCGGGATTAACCGAGTGAACCTTCTTTGTACTGACTCGAGAGCAAGTATGTCTTTTCTTAAGTATGGACACCAAAACTGTATGCAGTATTCCAGGTGCGGTCTCACCAATACCTTGTACAACTAAAGCAATACCTCCCTATTTTTATATTCTATCCCCCTAGCAATGAAAGCCAACATTCCATTGGCCTTCTTAATCGCTTGCTGCACCTGCATACTAACCTTTTGAGTTCCGTGCACCAGGATCCCCAGATCCCTTTGTACTTCAGTACTTTCCAGTTTCTTGCCATTAAGATAATAACTTGCTCTACGATTTTTCCTGCCAAAGTGCATAACCTCACACTTTCCAGTATTGTATTCCATCTGCCAAATCTCTGCCCACTTACTTAGCCTGTCTATGTCCCCTTGCAGGTTTTTTATGTCCTCCTCACTCCTGTGGGGTGGTGCCAACCTGGCGCATCATGTGGCAGCCAGGGTGTACAGCGTCAAGTGAAGTAAATGTGGCCATGGTGAGGCCATCCCTGGCCTCCCGGGCAGCAATGTGGTCAAGTGCTGATGCCTGTGCAGCATCAGTTGATTGCGGAGAAGGTTGGTGTTGTTGGTGCTGCTGGTGTTGGGCCTGATCGTGGTGGGATCCTGAGGACCAAGGTGAGATTGTTTCAAAGGCACTGATGCTGATGTAATAGATGGCAGGTGAACTTGAGATGACAGAAGTGAGCTGTCAATGGTGAGAGAGGTTGTTCCAATGAGGTGACACTGGACACAGAGTTTACTCCAAACACTTGCAACCTGCATAAAGCTCAATCTGTCTTCCAAATGCAGTAAGCACCAGCTTCTGAGCTTGGAAAATGAACAGCTGTGAGATGGGAGCTTTTATAGCACATTTGCAGCTGTCAAGTAAAGAGATGCTTTCATGGTAACCAACCTGCTTACCTGACGTGATCCCCGAGCAGCGTGGAACCCGTAGGCGACTTCATAAAATTTAAAGGTGAGGTCAAAATACTTTTTAAGTGGCTCTTAACAAGGTCATAATGACCTAACTTGCCTCGCCCGCTGCTGCGTGTCGGGTCTGTTCAGTGTTGACAGACCCGACACCTGGTAAAGTCCCGTGGCGGTGGGTTGACAGCGGGTTCCCGACCCGCTGTCAAAAGAAAGAATATCCCACTCGACCTGCCACCAAATGTGCCCGCTGATCCCCGTAAAATTCTCCCCAAAGTCATTGCTTTGAGCAGATGTTTGGAACATTGGACATGTACTGGCTCCTGGAAATTAAACTCTGCAGGGTTAAGAGGCAGGCAAACTTCAGAGGATAGGTTCTGGTTGGCAGGGGGCGGTGGGTAGTTGTTGGGCAAGGGGATGACATGAAATGGTTCCTGTGAGTTCCACTGCTAAATAAAGATACCGTTGCTATTGGGAATTGTAGTCCTTAGGTCACTGATGGAATAATAATTTAATACAAATTTTGATGGTTCGCTGGGGGAGTGTATACTGACCCCAAGATTTTTTTAGAGGTCAGGAGGGTTGAGTTACCTGTGGAAAGTGGAAGAAGAAATTGTAGGTTTGTTTTATGTGAGAATTTTCTTATTGTAGGGATTTGTAGTGGAGTGGGTAGGGAGCAAGCATGGTGGCTGTATATTGCAGAATTATTTTTGATGGAATGTGATTGGGGAGAAAAAATTTGCATAATCTGATTGGTGAATAGCAAATTAGAAAGCAGAAAAGCGCCCAGATTTAAATGTAGAAGGAGATTTATGACACACAGACACAATGCCATGATGTAGCTGACAGACAGAAGAAACTGTATTACATTGAGATTTAAAAAATTCATTTAAACAAAAGTCATGAGGTGAGAGTGTTACATTGGGGCCAAGGCTGATACCATCAAAGTAAAGTTAATGTTCCATCCTCTTAAAATTTATGACACCCACCGAACAGGTTGGTATGGTTTAATTTTTTTTTTGCTTCACTGGGTTTACAGTGACAACAGCAGAATCATCACATTTTTTGTTTGCTATCTTAGAAAAGACATTGGTCTCTTCTGAATTCATCACTGATTGGGAAATGGGTAGTGCAGTATGGTAACACACTGCCTTTTCACCTCAGGGTTTGAATCCAGCCCAGATTGAAAGTCTCCTTTCTCTGCTGCTTGTCTTGTTTGATTTGTGTTAGAGCAAGCTTAACTAAAATCCATGGATGAGTATCTACAGCATAAAACTACCCATAAATCAACATTCATTGCTAAAATCTTCTTCAAGGACTGTATAGGAACAAATGTGTCATACTGGCGCAGCAAGAAGTGCTGCTCAGATGTTAGATCCTTTGCATCCTTGGATAACTGTGTTTTTGTTCCATTATCTTCGCCAAAGAACTTTTGCAATGATTCTAATAAAAATTCAAATCTACAGCACTTGGTTATACTGCAGTGGAAGGAGAATATCAGCACTTGACTATGCAATATGTATTTATTAGACCACATTGTAGATAGCTGCAGCCAAAATTGTAGTGTCAACTAAAAAATTGCATCTAACTACATTTACATTTGACAGAACTGACTGAAATTTAAGCAAGGAATAAAGTGGGACATGGAAAATATTTGCTATATTAAGCATTTGCTTATCCGATTTAATTTTAATTGGACTTGACTGTATGCACAAAGGCAAGCTGTGCCTTTTAACGATTCACGGCTCTGATACCTTGGCTCTTTGCCATTCTTTGAAATCCAGCTTGCTCTTCCGTTCATTCTGCTGCCACCTTTCTTATCCTGTATGCGTTGTGGTACTAGTTTTATATAATTTAAGTAAGAATAAATGCATGCAACATCCCAATTCTTCGCAATTATGCTAATTTGTATATTACATTTACTTACAACCATGTTTACTGTATTTACAAATGACGGCCAGTAACTCTTTGCAGGCTGTTCAGAAAGATTAAAGAATAAGGAATGTAATTTTTAGATGTTGCTGAGCACAATCAGTTGCAGTAAGCACATTTGTAAATGCAAATATGTGGACTTGTTTTAACTGGAAAGTTTCCTGCATCCCGCTCAAAACAAGATTTATTTTACATGTACATGAATGAATTACTTAGGCCGCAATTTCGCCTACTGAGGTGGGTCCAGGGTGTCTGGGGTCAGTAGCATGGTCCCAGCCCACTGCCTGCTCCATCTCGCTCTGTTGAAGTGATTTTACAATGATTGGGCTTGTTAAGCCCGCCCAGCGAGGTTCCCTGCCAAGTAAAAGGAAGCGGGTCTGATGACGCCATTTGATGATGCGCCATCAGCCGGTTTCCTTAAAGGGGCCATGTCCAAATTTACTTTGACATTTGTACTGTCAGTGTTCTACAGCACTGAGGTGCTGCAAACATGGACAAGCACTGCACAGAGGTACACGGCTGCACCCAGGCTCTCCCATGACTTCCTCCATATGCTTATGGAGGGAGTCACAGTATGCAGAGAGGTTCTCTTCCCTTCCAATGGGCAGAAGAGACCTCCCCAGGAGATCAATGCAGCCTGGTTGCACATTTCACAGGAGGACACAAACAGGGATGTGGTCAGGAGAACCTGGGTGAAGTGACCAAACTTTTCAATGATTTCAGTAGATCACGAAACGTTACTGCCAAACCACACTCAACCTCATCCTGCTGTGCCACTCATCACATCCCCATCACTCTGCCTTCCCTACCCTACTCCTGCACATCCTTACTCACACCAACTTACCTTGCACCTCCACCCATCCCTCTCTATCTACATTTTCACTTCCCCATCTCACTAGCCACCCCTCATGCTCACCCTTATCCTAGTGCAAGCATACCAACTAAAAACACATAAGGGTAGGAACTTGGGTGTTTTAGCCAATGTTCATGTGAAGTTTCTGTTAATGTGCTGTCAAACATTGAAATCTTTATTTTGAACACTTTGCGTTCTTGGACAGATTTGTGTGCACCTTTGGAAGTGGCTTAGTGAGTTGCAGTGAATGTTGTGACATAAGGGTACCCCTGCAATGGTGATGAGTGTGAAAGGAATGGCTTGGGCATTGTAGCGATGCTTTATGGTGTTGGTGTGGGGTGGTGCCAACCTGGTGCATCACGTGGCAGACAGGATGTATAGCTTCAAGTGAAGTAAATCTGGCCCTGGTGAGGTCATCTCTGGCGTCCCGGGCAGCAATGTGGTTGGGTGCTGATGCCCTCTGTCCTGTGCAGCATCAGTTGATTGCAGAGAACGTTGGTGTTGATATTAATGCTGCTGGTGTGCCTGGTGCTGCTGGTGTTGGAGCTGATCGTGGTGGGATTCTGAGGACCAAGGTGAGATTTTTTTCAAGGGCACCGATGCTGATGGAATAGATGGCAGGTGAGGTTGAGATGACAGAAGCGATCTGTCAATGGTGAGAGAGGTTGGTCCAATGAGGTGTCACTGGATAGAGCGTTTGCTCCAAACACTTGCAACAGCTTCCAACCTTGGAAAGTGCAGACCTATGAAATAGGAGCTTTTATAGAACACTTGCAGCTGTCAGGTTAGTAAATCATCCCATGCTGACACAACACCCGACCTCCTTACCTGACGTGATCCCCGAGCAGAGGGGAAGCCATTGGCGAACTCTAAAAATCTAAAGGTAAGCTTAAAATAACACTTAACTGCCTCTTAACAATCCAGCTAATGATCTAAATTGGCTCCCCCGCCGCTTTGGTGCTGGGTCTGTTCAGCGGTGACAGACCCGACATCTGGGAGACTAGCGTGGAGTCGGGTTGACAACGGGGTCAGCATCTATAAATCCTTTGGCTAACCTTGTTGTAATAATTAAGTTAATCTATATTAAAATGTTACCAATCATTAATATACTAATTACTTTTGCAGCAATGTAATATCCTAGTCATTTTACAGAACATGTTGATGTCATCAGTGATGCAATCATACAATTGCATCACCAGTTATATGTTTCCTGCTTTTTTAAGTTTTTAGTTATTGTGTTTACTTTTTTATTTTTGGGGCACTTCTGTGCTCAGCAGGGGAAAGGTTGTCAGTACTAGAAACAGAACATTTTCCTACTTCACTTATCCACTGTTGGCATCCAGCCCTCCCAGGATCAGGCATGCCACGGTTGTAAAGAAAAGCCCCTCTACTCTGCCCCAACAGCGCATGTCACCCCGAGTCTCAGATGAATTGCACCTGTGTTAATTTTTCCACTTTCCATACTCATCATCCTAATAGCTTTAAATCTATTTCCCAGAAGCAAAATTTACAACTGCATCAGCCATTCTGTTTTAACAATAACTTAAAAAAATCATCCAAAAAATGAATAAAATTTGTTTTAAAATCAGCGCATGATGAAAGTTTGTGCTGTAGACAGATGGAGACCTGCTGCAGTGTGATCTGTTCCCAGAGGCCAACATGACAGGCTTCCCGTTGGATCCCGAAACTGAGCCAAGCTAAAAACTGAGCCAGCTACACACAACCTTTTGAATCATTAACACTTCTATTTCTGCACCATGTTTTCCCTCAGATATTCCTGCTTTGCCCTCATCGCTTGAAAGCAGTTGGGTACAGTTCCACGGGCAGCAGCAATGCTCTGGGACTCCCCTGAGGGACATTTATCATGAAAGAGCCCAGGCAGTGATTGTTGGAGTGTTTTGTTACTGTGGGGGCCATCACAGCTCAGGCTGATCCTGACCCAACATACACTTCCAGAAGAGGTATCTTGATACCACTTGGCTGATACATCCTCTCCTAACCTGCCGATGCGGTGGCTTGTTGTAGTGACCCCGCTGCTACCATAAGTGAGATCAGGAATTCCTCAGGGCAGTGTCCTAGGCCCAACCATCTTCAGTTGCTTCATCAATGACCTTCCTTCCATCATAAGGTCACAAGTGGGGATGTTCGCTGATGATTGCACAGTGTTCAGTTCCATTTGCAACTCCTCAGATAATGAAGCAGTCCATGCCCACATGAAGCAAGACCTGAATGACATTCAGGCTTGGGCTGATAAGTGGCAAGTAACATTCGCATCACCTAAGTGCCAGGCAATGACTATCTCAAACAAGCAAGAGTCTAACCACCGCTCCATGACATTCAATGGCATGACCATCGTGAAATCCCCCACCATCAACATCCTGGGAGTCACCATTGAACAGAAACTTAACTGGACCAGCCACATAAATACTGTGGCCACAAGAGAAGGTCAGAGGCTAGGTATTCTGTGGCGAGTGTCTCACCTCCTGACTCCCCAAAGCCTTGCCACCATCTCCAAGGCACAAGTTAGGAGTGTGATGGAATACTCTCCACTTGCCTGGATGAGTGCAGCTCCAACAACACTCAAGAAGCTCGACACCATCCCGTTCCTTCAACATCACTGGGTCAATATCCTAGAACTCCCTCCCGAACAGTACTATGGGAGTACCTTCACCATGCGGACTGCAGCGGTTCGAGAAGGCGGCTCACCACCACCTTCTCAAAGGCAATTAGTGATGGGCAATAAATGCTGGCCTTGCCAGTGACGCCCACATCCCATAAACAGAAAAAAAAATAACGTATGTGGAAATAATTTTACCTATTGATTTAATTTGTCACTTCTTCTCAACACTTATTTGACCAGTTACACTTCCTCTTTGCTCACTTTTATCTAACAGTTTAAACAAGACAATCTTTGTTGAGTTATTTTTGTTAACATAACTGACAGTGTCTTCAGTAAATAATGAATAACTGATGCCAATGATTACCTAGTAAATTCATTAGTGTGCTGGACCGAAGGCTGTTGTGTGTGTGTGTGTGTGTGTGTGTGTTTTTATCAGCGTGATATAATCCTTCACCTATTTACTTCCTACTGTTTACCTGACTTACTTCCAATTTCTCACATCCCTGGCACAGTGTGAGGAAGAGGAGATTTTGAAATCACGCTGACAGAAATGACGTGGCAGTAACAATTATTGGTATGTGCACTTTGCGCATACTGTGGCCACTGCCGAGCCATACAAAAAAACATGCTGCTGCTGTCAGGGAAATAACACATGGAGAGAGCATACAATCAGTATTAATCTTAGAAGTCCCTACTAAAATGACTGGAAAGAAAATGTATCTTATTTACCTCCAGTAAAGTTATATAATTTTAAAAAATTCATTCATGGGATGTGGGCATCGCTGGCAAAGCCAGCATTTATTGGCCATCCCTAATTTCCCTTGAGAAGTTGGCGGTGAAGCCTTGGCGAGTTGCTGCAGTGCATCTTGTAGGTGGTACACACTGCAGCCACGGTATGCCGGTGGTGGAGGGAGTGAATGTTTAATGTGGTGGATGGGGTGTCAATCAAACGGGCTGCTTTGTCCTGGACGGTGTCGAGCTTCTTGAGTGTTGTTGGAGCTGCACTCATCCAGGCAAGTGGAGAGTATTCCATCACACTCCTGACTTGTGTCTTGGAGATGGTGGAAAGGCTTTGGGGAGTCAGGAGGTGAGTCACTCACCACAGAATACCCAGTCTCTGAACTGCTCTTGCTGCCTCAGTATTTATGTGGCTGGTCCAGTTAAGTTTCTGTTCAATGGTGACCCCCAGGATGTTGATGGTGGGGGATTTGGCAATGGTAATGTCGTTGAATGCCAAGGGGAGGTGGTTAGACTCTCGCTTGTTGGAGATAGTCCTTGCTTGGCACTTGTGTGGCGTGAATGTTACTTGCCACTTATCAGCCCAAGTCCAAGACTAGTATTTTAAACCTAAATAAGGGCAATTATGAGGGCATGAAAGCAGAGCTAGCTAAAGTGAACTGGCAAATTAGGTTAAGGGATAGGACAATAAAGTTGCAGTGGGGATTTAAGGGGATATTTCAAAATACACAGAATATATACATTCCAACAAGAAAGAAAAATTCCAAGGGCAGGACCCACCATCCGTGGTTAACTAAAAAAGTTAAAGATAGTATTAACCTTAAAGAAAAAGCATATAATTGCGCAAAGATGGGTGGCAGGACAGAAGATTGGACAGAATATAAAAAACAGCAAAGAATGAATAAAAGATTAATAAGGAGAGAAAAATTAGATTATGAGAGAAAGCTAGCTAGAAATATAAAAACAGATTGAAAGAGTTTCTATAGATACTTTAAAAAGAAAAGAGTTAACAAAGTGGGCGTTGGTCCTATAAAAAGTGAGTCGGGGAATTAATAATGGAAAATAAGGAGATGGCAGTTGAATTGAACAGGTATTTTGCATCGGTCTTCACTATAGAGGATACAAGTAACATCCCAGAAATAGCTGTAAATCAGGAAATGGAAGGGAGGGAGGAACTCAAGAAAATTATAATCACCAGCGAAGTGGTACTGAGCAAATTGTTGGAGCTGCGGGCTGACAAGTCCTCGGGACCTGATGGACTTCACCCTAGGGTCTTAAAAGAAGTGGCTAGTGAGATAGTTGATGCGTTGGTTTTAATTTTCCAAAATTCCCTAGATTCGGAAAAGGTTCCATTAGATTGGAAAATAGCGAATGTAACTCCTTTATTCAAAAAGGGAGGGAGACAGAAAGCAGGAAACTACAGGCCAGTTAGCTTAACATCTGTCATAGGGAAGATGTTAGAAGCTATTATTAAAGTCGTTATAGCAGGGCACTTAGAAAAGTTCAAGGTAATCAGGCAGAGTCAACATGGTTTTGTGAAAGGGAAATCATGTTTAACCGATTTATTGGAGTTCTTTGAGGAAGTAACGTGTTGTGGATAAAGGGGAACCGGTGGGTGTACTGTACTTAGATTTCCAGAAGGCATTTGATAAGGTGCCACATCAAAGGTTATTGTGGAAAATAAAAGCTCATGGTGTAGGGGGTAACATATTGGCATGGATAGAAGATTGGCTAGCTAACAGGAAACAGAGAGTAGGCATAAATGGGTCATTTTCTGGTTGGCAAGGTGTAACGAGTGGTGTGCCACAGGGATCAGTGCTGGGGCCTCAACTTTTTACAATTTATATAAATGACTTGGATGAAGGGACCAAAGGTATGGTTGCTAAATTTGCTGATGACACAAATATAGGTAGGAAAGTAAATTGTGAAGAGGACACAAGGAGGCTACAAAGGGGCATAGAAGGTTCAGTGAGTAGGCAAAGATCTGGCAAATGGAGTATAATGTGGGAAAATGTGAAGTTGTCCATTTTGGCAAGAAAAATAAAAAAGAAGCATATTATCTAAATGGTGAGAGATCGCAGAGCTCTGAGATGCAGAGGGATCTGGGTGTCCTAGTGCATGAATCACAAAAGGTTACTATGCAGGTACAGCAAGTAATTAGGTAAGCTAATAGAATGTTATTGTTTATTGCGAGGGGAATTGAATACAAAAGTAGGGAGGTTATGCTTCAGTTATACAGGGCATTGGTGAGACCACATCTGTAGTACAGTGTACAGTATTGGTCTCCTTACTTAAAGAAGGATGTAAATGCATTGGAAGCAGTTCAGAGAAGGTTCACTAGACTAATACCTGGAATGGGCGGGTTAACTTATGAGGAAAGGTTGGACAGGCTAGGCTTGTATCCGCTGGAGTTTAGAAGAGTAAGAGGTGACTTGATTGAAACATATAAGATCCTGAGGGGTCTGAACAGGGTGGATGTGGAGAGGATGTTTCCTCTTGTGGGAGAATCTAGAACTAGGGGTCACTATTTAAAAATAAGGGGCCGCCCTGTGAAGGAATAAGCCATATAACCTATTCAGAAAAATATACCATTCTATGAAAGAATTCTGGCCTTATTAAAACATGACAAACTGGGTCTGGAAATCTAGAAACCTAACGATGAAAAAGCTGTGATAGCATTCTGGCTATTGAGATAAGATAAGTAGTTGACACTGAATCAATAACCTTATTGAAACAGAAGGTTAAAGGCTCCTGAAGTCTGAATCTTTGGGAACAAGACATTAGTTACCCGGTACAAGGTGTTCTAATTTACACCTCGTAAAGGAGCACATAAAGGTAACTAACATGTGCCTTCATAAAAATGATACCAAGTAAAGCGCACCTGCTGTTGCACCGTTTTTTATGATAAATTTAGAACACCTAGAGAAGAGACATGGTTCTGCAGTGCTACCAGCTGAGGTGACTGTAAGAACTGCATGGGTCAGCAGAAAAATGACTAGAGATAACTAGCTTACATCAGCAGAAAACATTAAAGGAAATACTATTGGAAAAGGGTATAAATATTGAACTCTCAAATGGGATAATAGACTCGCTTAAAGGGGCAAAGTGATTCTCAGCTTCAGAGCTAGCTCTGTAAGTCTACAACTCTTTGTACCTCAGGGATCAAGGTACTGTATTTGATTTTGGTGGATACCCTGAATAAACTTTAAGAACTGTAAAACTGTAGCAAAGTTAAGATTTGAGAGTAAGGATCTCTGATAAGATTGTAAAGCTTTCTCTTTTTGGAACTGTTAATGTTGCGATTGACTCACCAACTGTAAGTTAAATGTCGGTTCTTTAATAAATCTATATATTTTTAGAATTGTCTCACATAATACTTCTGTATCAAACTCACAAACTCAATCTCTGTACACTCTTTGGTGAGGAGTTGCAGAATTCTGGGGGAGTTTTCCGGACCCTCATAATATCCGGAATGTTACAATCTAGCTAAACTTATTAAAAGTGCTATCTGGAGGATGGTAACATTTTCAGGTTGTTCCTTTCCTTTAGGGACCATTAGACCCAATTAAGCATCTTTAGGATTCAGCTACATCAAACTTTAGTTGAAAGTGAACGTCTGAGGAATACGCCTGATCCGGGGTAGCACTAAAGGGGCTAGGACTCGTAATTATCCTTTCAGCCCATTTAAGACAGAGATGAGGAAAAAACATTTCTCACAGAGGGTCGCAAATCTTTGGAACTCTCTTCCTCAGAAGGCGGTGGAAGCAGAGTCTTTGAATATTTTAAGGCAGAGGTAGATAGATTCTTGGTAAGCAAGGGGGTGAAAAGTTATCGGGGGTAGGTGGGAATGTGGAGTAATCGGATCAGCCATGATCTTATTGAATGGCGGAGCAGGCTCAGAGGGCCGAGTGACCTACTCCTGCTCCTAATTCATATGTTCGTATGTTTGTAAGCCTGAATGTCGTCCAGGGCTTGCTGCATGCGGGCACGGACTGCTTCATTATCTGAGGAGTTGCGAATGGCACTGAACACTGTGCAATAATCAGCGAACAGCCCCACTTCTAGCCTTATGATGGAGGGAAGGTCATTGATGAAGCAGCTGAAGATGGTTGGGCCTAGCACACTGCCCAATGTTGCTTTTCTCACTCACTTGAGGTCCTCTGTCTATACCCCTGGTGAGGATTGTGTAGGTGACCTATGTTATGTATTGTGTGTTCTCCTCCCACCTGTGGTGGCGCTGTCGCAGCAGATAAATGGTTGGGTGTTCTCTTGGTTAAGTTTAGCTCTCTTTGTTCGGAACTTTCCAGAACTTCCTTTCCTTCCTGAATAAAGCACTTCATGTTTGAATCTCTGAGTTCTGAGTCCTAAATTGTGTCTAGGTAGAAAGGTACTGACACAACAAGTGGCGACGAGGATCGGATGAATCTGCGTTGTGGGAACTTTCTTGTTTTTGACTACAAAACACTCGGAACAGAGATTGCAGCATCACATTAACGTTATGGCAGTGAGTAAACATAAATTTTAATTTGAAATGTGAGATGGCTACTATATTAGGAAACATCGGTGATTTTGATGAAAATGTGGAGCAATGGAGCGCATATACGGAACGTTTTGACTATTTTGTATTGGCGAATGCGGTGGCAAACAAAAAGGTCGTGCCTACCTTTTTGAGTGTAATGGGGCTGAAGACATTCAATTTACTTCGCAGCCTCGTGCAGCCAGATAAGCCAGGAACTAAAACATATAAGCAACTAGTGGAAATTCTTGGAGCACATTTTTCACCAAAACCTCTGGTTATCGCTGAGAGATTTAGATTTCACAAACGGAATCAAGAGGAGGGGGAATCAGTGACGATGTTTATTGCTGCTTTAAAAAGGTTGTCAGAACACTGCGAGTTCAAGGAGGTGCTGAAGGACACCATTAGAGACAGACTCATGTGTGGTCTGCAAAATGCAGCCACACAGAAGCGCCTTCTTACTGAGGACAACCTTACTCTTGAAAAGGCCATTGAAGTTAGTGTCTCCATGGAGATGGCGGAAAAGGAGGCTCACCAGTTGAGTTCAACAGGGAGAGTTCACAAGGTGTTGTCTGAGCCTAAAGGTGCGTGGAACGGCACATGTTACCGTTGTGGGAAACCGGGCCATCACGCTAATGACTGCTGGTGTACGGAGCTGGAATGCCGAAATTGTGACAAAAAGGGTCACATTGAACGCGCCTGTAGAGGTAAAAAAAGAACAGACAGAGCTGGGAAGCATGAAAGCAAAATGTCTGTATTTGGACAAGAGAGGAAAAAGAGTGTTCATTCAGTGCAGTATGATGGAACAAGCAAAACAGAGGGGAGCGACACCTCTGAGGAGGAAGAGGTGCACATACTGACGGTTGCAGGTGGTTCAAATGGCTACTGGGTATCACCACTGGTGGAGGGACAATCAGTGCGGATGGAGGTGGACACAGGCGCGGCTGTGTCCCTTGTTTCAGACACTGTCTACAACAAAATGCTAAAGCATCTTACCCTTCAGCCAACAAACATTGTGCTAAAGACGTATACCGGCGAACCTGTGGCCATGAGAGGCGCCATTGAGGTGACAGTTAAATTGAACGGACAGACTGCGAAACTGCCACTATATGTGGTAAAGGGAAATTACCCATCGCTACTGGGACGTGCGTGGCTAGAGAAAATCACGCTGGACTGGCCTGCAGTCCGCATGATGTCAAAAGGGGAGTCAGGTCTGACTGCAGTGTTAAACAAACATGCAGAACTCTTCAATGGGGAATGTGGGAGCATGAAAAAGATCAGCGTGAGACTGAACATTAAACCTGACAGCAAGCCGAAGTTTCACAAAGCCCGACCTGTACCCTATGCAATTAGGCCAAAAGTTGAGGCTAACTTGGAGGCCTTAGTCGAGAATGGAGTCCTGGAGCCTGTGAGCGTGAGCAAATGGGCCACACCCATTGTTCCTGCCCTGAAAAAGGATGGATCTCTTCAAATCTGCGGGGATTTTAAAGTGACTATTAACCCAGTGCTGTCTGCAGAACAGTACCCTCTTCCCCTCATTGATGATCTTTTTACGGGCCTGGCCGGAGGGCAAAAGTTCAGCAAAATAGACTTATGCCAGGCTTATCTATAAATGCATGTCGATGACAAATCAAAGGAGCTGCTGACAATTATGACACACAAGGGGCTATACAGGTACTGCCGCCTTCCGTTTGGAATTACGTCGGCCCCTGCTCTATTCCAAAGGGCAATGAATCAGATTTTGAGTGGACTGCCAGGAGTCCAGTGCTACCTGGACGACATCCTTGTCACTGGGACAAATGAGGAGGATCATCTTCTGAACTTGGATGCGACACTACAACGACTGAAAGAGTACGGACTCAGAGTTCGTAAGGACAAATGTGAATTCTTTCAGTCTTCAGTTGAGTAGCTGGGGCATGTGATTGACGCTACTGGCCTGCATTGTAATGTATATACCTTTAAGGGGGGAACTATGTTTTACAGCTCATGTATACTGCAGTACCGGCAGTGACCACACCTGTACATAGCACTGAGTAGTAATCTGTACAGATCAGTTGCAGTGTGAGCCACGTTGAGTAAACACCTGTTGTACCGTTCTCCGCAGTCTGTGTCTTATTATGCACGGACGCAACATTGGCGACGAGGCAGGTTCGAACCTACCTGCAACTCTGCATCACCTCCTGGGGATTCGTTCCTGGAGATCAGTGGATTGGAGGTCAAGGTCAGAGACTCGGGCGTCGACCACGGGCAACTGCCCAGTCATCCAGCAGAGACTCGAGAATTGCGGGGGAGGCTGTCGAGAGCCAGGCTTGGCTTTTCAGTCGAGGTGGTCCAGCGAAACGGGCTGGCAACAGGTAGTGTGCAGACCCTTCCCGGACAGCGGTGGGCTAGAGCCCGACCGAGCGGCACAGCAAAGGGCCAAGCAGTGTCGACGGGGGAGAGAGAGAGAGGGCAGAGCGCACAGGGCGCAGCCGGTGTTCAGGGGCGAGCAGCATCGGAGAGAGGGAGAGGGAGACGTGCAGAAACCCGCGAGGTGCCGCCATTGCCATGAGGACAGCCGAGAGCGGCATTGGCAGCAGCGCAGGAGAAGCGCGCGAAACCTACAGGGCGCCGCCATTGCCACGAGAACCACCGGGAGGGGCGTTGGCAGCAGCGGGGGAGGAAGGAAAGCACGGGAGATGCCATTTTAAGCCATTGGGAGACGCCATTTTAAACCACACCCAAGATGCCGAAGAGCGGCAGTATCACTGCGTTTGACAATGAAGTCGAAGATTGGACTACATATGTCGAACGAATAGAGGTATACTGCCAGGCAAATGAGGTGTCAGATGACAAGAAAGCGTCGGTATTGTTAAATTTAATGGGTGCAAAGACGTATGGTTTATTACGAAATCTAGTAACCCCAACGAAGCCAATGGAAAAGAGTTTTGAAGACATAGTAACAATACTAAAGGAACATTTAAACCCCACACTGCTGCTGATAGCAGAAAGATTCAAGTTTCACAAACGGAACCAGCATAAGGATGAAAGCAATGCTGATTATTTAACAGAACTGCGCAAACTATCGCAACACTGCCAGTTTGGAGCGGGACTGGCAGATACCTTAAGGGACAAGTTTGTGTGTGGGCTTCAAAGTGAAGGAACCCAGAAACGGCTTTTATCTGAAAAGGACCTTACGCTGGAAAAGGCTTTCAGCATTGCGGTATCATATGAAGCAGCAGCACGGGGCGCTGCAGAGATACAACAGAGACCGCAAGAATATGGCACAAACAAAATGTCATATGGAACAGAGAAGTGCTATCGCTGCGGCAGAACAACACATGACCAGAATGATTGCTGGTTCAAAGACAAAGTGTGCAGACAGTGTGGAAAAGTAGGACACATAGCACGAGTCTGCAGGTCGGGAAAGAAAACCAGCAATAAGAAACCTACCAAAGGAAAGTACAAGAAGGTACATAAGATGACGGAGAATAGTTCAGATGAACAAAAGAGTGATAACGACTCCGCAAGCAGGGAACTGAGTTGTCTGAAACTACATAATGTGATCACAACGGAGGATCAGCGAACCATTTGGGTCACTCTCAAGTTAGCAGGAGTCCAGGTAAAGATGGAATTGGACACGGGATCAGCCCTAACAGTCATAAACCGACGGGACTACGAGCGGCTATTCTCACACATACCCTTGAGAGACACAAAAATTATTTTGAAGACGTACACGGGGCAAAAAGTCTACCCCAAAGGAAAAATAAGGGTGACCGTTATATATAACGGTAAGGAAACACCAAAACTAGACCTGTATGTATTGCAAGATGGAGGACCACCATTACTGGGACGTGAATGGATCCGGAAAATACAACTGGATTGGCATTCCATACAGGCACTGACTGTGGCTGACAAAAAGGATGACAACGTCACACCTGGGCGACTGTCAAAGATCTTAACTGACGCGAAAGAAGTGTTCCAGCAAGGACTCGGAACACTAAAAGGCATGACAGCGACGATTAAAATTGAAGAGAATGCAAGCCCAAAATTTTTTAAGGCCAGACCGGTACCTTATGCGATCCGCCCAGCCGTCGAAGCAGAGCTGGAGAGTCTGGAACATTCAGGTGTACTGTCCAAGGTAGACTGGAGCGAGTGGGCTACACCCATCGTCCCTGTGATGAAAAAGTCATTGAGCAGCAGGCCTGGGGAACCAAGGAAGGTTCGCATCTGTGGGGACTTTAAGGTAACAGTGAACCCGGTCCTTCACACCGTACAATATCCACTTCCGCGGATTGAAGATATTTTCGCCTCGCTATCTGGAGGGAAATGCTTCACTAAGCTTGATCTGGCCCAGGCGTATCTGCAAATGGAGGTAGAAGAAGCATCAAAAAAATACCTCACAATCAACACCCATAAAGGTCTCTACCAATACAACCAGCAGGTATTCGGGGTAGCATCAGCTCTGGCTATTTGGCAGAGGGCAATGGAACAAGTCCTGCAAGGGATCCCAGGGACCCAGTGTTATTTGGACGACATCCTGGTCACGGGCGAAAATGACAGTGAACACCTTGCCAACCTGGAGCAGGTGCTCACTAGATTGCAGGAATATGGGCTCCGAGCTAACCGCCCCAAATGCGAGTTTTTTAGAAAACAGATCTCATATTTGTAGTGTATGTACCCGTCTACCTTTAAGAGAATTATTGTATGTAACCGTTCACCTTTAAGAGAACTATTTTAGGTGTGGCACTACTTTGTTTGGCTTCTGTATACTGTAATACCGACGGTGACCACACCAGTATATAAGTGTTGTGTTAGGATTTATTGTGCAGATTCGCCCTGACCTTCGAATAGTAAAGTCCTGTTTTAAGTTACTCTGGTAGTCTGTGTATTAATTAACTAAACAACCCGCAGACTTTACAGTGGCGACGAGTCCGATCGTACCCTACGGCAACAATACTTCCGAAGCAGTTAACGAGCGTCGAGAAGAGGCAACCGCCCTCGTCGTTCTGCTGGGAGAAAACTCGAGGCTGCAGAACTAGAAAGGAGGAAGAATTTAGAGACAAAGGCTTCCATCAGCAACAGGCACTGACTGTCCCTTCTGCCACGGTGAGGAGTGAGCCGATCAGCACGAGAAGCAAGGCGGCCACGGTGACTGTGAGTAAGGGAAAGTAAAAAGAATAACCGGAGGATAAGGGCGGTGCACTCGACCACGGTCGAGGGGGAAAGGAGCCGGACAGAAGTTGGGTCCAGAGGCGCTGAGACTGGGGCAGCGTGGAGCAAGGAAGCCGCGGTACAGACAGGCTGGGGGACGCAACGGCGTCGTGAGACAGCTAGACCGCGACCGGCAAAAAAGGCCGGGCAGCAACCGAAGCCACGAAGCACTGCGACTGGGAACGTAGGCACGGGAAGAGATAAACTCAGCCGCAGCCGGGGAGGGAAGCACCGGACTGCGAGAGGGCTGGGAGGTGCAATTGGGAGCCGAGCGAGCGGGAGAGGCAGAGCCGACCAAGGGAGACTGAGCGAGAGCCAGTCCAGCGGCTGAAACTGTTCTCCGTCAACGGGGGTACCCAGCGCCGGTAGAGCCGAGCGAGCGGGAGAGAGACAGAGCCCGAGCAAGGGAGACTGAGCGAGAGCCAGTCCAGCGGCTGAAACTGTTCTCCGTCAACGGGGTGTACCCAGCGCCGGTAGAGCCGAGCGAGCGGGAGAGAGACAGAGCCCGAGCAAGGGGAACTGAGCGAGAGCCAGCCCAGCGGCTGAAACTGTTCGCCGTCAATGGGGTGTACCCAGCGCCGGTTGCCCTGCCAAGAAAAGGGAAAGCACTGAAGCCGACGCGCAGGCTGTGAACCTGAAAGCCAGCGGCCGTCGCCCGTGGGGAAAGTGTACCCCTCCCGCCAGGGAAGAAGCGCGGGAAGCCGCCATTAGGCGGGGAAGAAGACAGAAGCGGGAAACCGCCATTGAAG
Organism: Somniosus microcephalus; assembly: GCF_052327205.1. Taxonomy (NCBI): domain Eukaryota; kingdom Metazoa; phylum Chordata; class Chondrichthyes; order Squaliformes; family Somniosidae; genus Somniosus; species Somniosus microcephalus. The sequence goes on along the minus strand of NC_140998.1, from coordinate 54,935,728 downwards.
TGGGTGGGGAGAGAAGATAAGCGCGGGAAGAGGAAGATGCCTAAGCGTGGTAACATCAACGATTTTAATTCCGAGGTAGAAGACTGGGCCACGTATGTGGAACGCATTGAGATCTATTGTGAGGCCAATAAAATAGAAGAAGATGACAAAGCTATAACCTTGCTAAACTCGATGGGCGTGAAGACATACGGGCTCTTGAAGCATCTACTATCACCAGCTAAACCGGCGGATCAGACTTTCGATGATATTGTGGCTGTTCTGAAGGATCACTTGAACCCCACACCGTTGATGTTGGCGGAACGATTCAAATTCTATGCGAGAACGCAACGGAAAGACGAAAGCAATGCAGAATACTTGGTCGAACTGCGTAGACTAGCGAAATACTGCCAGTTTGGAGGGAATCTGACAGAGGCATTGCGAGACAAGTTCGTGTGCGGATTGGCAAAGGAAGGAACGCAAAAGCGACTACTCGAAGAGAACGACCTTACACTTGACAGGGCTGTCCTTATTGCAGCATCGCACGAAGCCGCAGCGAAGGGAACTGCGGAAATGCAGCTAAAGACAGCGGCACTCAGTGTGGATCAAATTACCTCGACAACAACAAAATGTTATCGTTGTGGGAAGACAACACACGACCAGAACCAATGCTGGTTTAAGAACCAGGAATGTAGGAAATGTGGCAAACTGGGTCACATAGCTAAGGTATGCCGGTCAGGGAAGAAGACCAACAACCAAAGGACCAACAACCAAAGGAAGCCATCACAGGAAAAGTACAACAAGGTACACAAGGTGGCTGAGAAGAGTTCAGACGAACAGAATTCGGACTCAGACCCAAATGGCCAGGAGCTGGGTAGTCTGAGAATTCACAATGTGAGTAAGGAAGCTGACCTACAAACTATCTGGGTCATGCTAAAAATAGCTGTAGTCCAAGTGAAAATGGAGTTGGATACTGGATCAGCTCTATCAGTCATAAATTGAAGGGATTACCACCAGCTATTCTCACATATACCCTTAAGAGATACCAAGTTCGTATTGCAGACATACACGGGGCATAAAGTATACCCCATGGGAAAGATAAGAGTCAAGGTGAGAGATAGGGGTAAAGAACACCCAAGAATGAACTTATACGTACTACCTGAGGGAGGACCACCACTACTAGGACGGGAGTGGATCAAGAAAATAGACATGGAATGGCACTATCTAAAAGCCATAACGAGTGAGGACTCGGTGCAGACAATCAGCTCAGATTCTGAATCGGATGACGATAAGACCAACCCAAATGTGAAAGACAAGGCTAAAATGGACTTGCCGACTAAGGTTGGAAAAACGAAGGCATGCAGAAAGGCTTATGCTCCAGAGAAGAACAAAGTTTCAGAACAGATCTCCACCGAACAACGACAACATAGTTTGACAGAGAATTCTGAGTCTGTTCAGTTTAAGGACCTATCCATGACGGAAGAACACCGAGCTCGGACTCAACTTTATTTCAAATTATGACAACAATTAGAACAATTGAGTTACCGTCTCGTACAAGAGATGAAAACAATGAAAAAGTTCTATGACACCGAATGGGAGAATCTGGAAAGACAACAGAAGCAGCTAGCTCAAGCAGAGAGCGACCATAGAGCCATCGTGACCAATCACCGATCACATCTCCCTTATGATGTTCAGGAGTTAGAATATTTGCAGAAAGAAGCAAATGAAGAGGAATCTTCAGGAAGCCAGGATTTTATTCCAGTTCTTCTCTACGACTCCTTACAAGCAGAGTTTGAGAAGTTGAAGGAACAGTATGAACAGGCCCAGGCTACAATCCTGGAGGGGGTTAACTCGGCAACCTCCAAAAAGCTAGTTTCAGTGGAAGCTTATGAGCAACTAAAGGTTGAACATGAGCAAGAAGTCCAAAGGCTGCAGGAAATTCTTGATGAGCTCAAGGCCAAGACAGACTCATCGGTAGAAGTTCCATCCATAGATGAGAAATTAGAGGTGAAAGACATGGCAGAACATGAAAGTCAAGATGTCCAAGAACTCATAAAAATATTGAAGGAAACCCAAGACAAATATGAGGCGGCAATGACCGAGGCTCAACAACTTGAAGAACAGATTCAACTGGGAATTCTTTCAGTGAAAGAAAAGGCAACTGTAAGAAACACAGAGACTGTAAGAATGGCCCCTGAACATGAGCTAGAGAGCATCAAGGCGCAACTTCTCCGAGCGCTTAAAGCCAAAGTACAAGAGGAAAAAAAGGTGAAAGCATTGGAGGAAAAGGTGGATGAAATGGAGAAGACTCTGATCCACAGGGTCCCCGTGGAAGAGTTAACGGTCAGCCAACTCCTTCATATGCTGAGAGACAAGACTCTGCAATGGGAACCATTTGAACACGAGCTTCAATCTTCAAAGGGAAGGGGTTCGGAGCTCTCAAAAGTTTGGGGAATAGTTGAGGTTGCAACACAGATTTTACGGGGCTGCTGAAAGTACGCTGAATCACGTCAATGTGAACTACAGAATGTTGAAACAGCTGCTCCAGTAGAAGGATTGAATAGCCCGATCAATCAATCCCCGATGGAAGGGGAAGTATTGGAATCACAAATGAGGTCATTAGTGAAGGATTGGCAGGAAACCCAGGAAGAGCGGGATGAATATGAACGCATGAAGAAGTCTCTTCAGGAAAGATGTCTAGGGAGGTCATTAGTGAAGGATTGGCAGGAAACCCAGGAAGAGCGGGATGAATATGAACGCATGAAGAAGTCTCTTCAGGAAAGATGTCTAGGGAGGGAACAACAGTCGGCTAACGTCCAGTTGGGTAAGGAAGAAGTAGCAGGCCCTCTCGCTAGACTAGCTCAGGACGACACCGAATATTACCATGACCTGTTGAGTGACACGGAATATTACGATGACTTGGTCTGCCCAGCTTGTGATGAAAACTCCCAAAGTGCAGAAATCAGGATGAAGCACTTAAAGTCTAAGGAACATAGGGAGATGGTGGCGCTACAGCTGGCAGCGGATAAGGGAGCCCCGAGAGTCTCCAAGAAGCAGAAAAGAAAAAGACGAAGCAGAAGACGATAACCATCTAAATCATTATCACTTCTATCAGACCATGCACGTGGGCCCTACGAAGGGGCCAAATCAGTTGGAAAGTAGGAAAAATTACCAAGGCAGTCCAGCTGTTTGTAAAAGTCAGCACTGCTGGTTCAGCAGGACAGAAGTTCAAGCTGTTAAGCCAAGGGAAAGACTATTGGATGAGCCACGCTAGAAATGTGAACCGGCTACACCACAGAGATGTTGTTCGGACCGAGTCAAGACCAGAGACTGAATCTGTGAACTGTTCCCGCAGAGACTGAATCTGTGAACTGTTTCCCGCAGAGACTATATCTGTGAATTGTTTTACATGAAGTTGATTATATGTTATGTTTAATGGGGAATAAGTATGTTGTAAGCTAAAAAGGGAGGATTGTAGTGTATGTACCCGTCTACCTTTAAGAGAATTATTGTATGTAACCGTTCACCTTTAAGAGAACTATTTTAGGTGTGGCACTACTTTGTTTGGCTTCTGTATACTGTAATACCGACGGTGACCACACCAGTATATAAGTGTTGTGTCAGGATTTATTGGGCAGATTCGCCCTGACCTTCGAATAGTAAAGTCCTGTTTTAAGTTACTCTGGTAGTCTGTGTATTAATTAACTAAACAACCCACAGACTTTACAGTATTGTGGCCACGTTATCGATAAAGAGGGGTTACATAAGTCCCCAGAGAAGATTGAGGCAGTAGTAAGGCTCCAGCACCTGAAAATGTGTCACAACTGAGGTCGTTCCTCGGGCTGGTAAACTACTACCATAAGTTCTTGCCAAATTTGTCTACAATACTACACCCACTGAACACCCTACTGCAAACTGGGGTGCCATGGAAGTGGAGTGACGAATGTAGACGAGCTTTCCAGAAGAGCAAAACACTAATCACATCGAAAGAGGTATTGGCCCATTACAACCCAGCATTACCAATTCGGTTGGCATGTGATGCGTCACCCTACGGCATTGGAGCGGTGCTGTCGCACAAATTCTCTGATGGCTCAGAGAGGCCAAAAGCCTTTGCGTCACGATCACTAACCTCAGCCGAGCGTAACTACGCCCAGATTGACAGGGAGGCCCTCAGCCTAGTGTGGGGAGTGAAAAAGTTCAATCACTATCTGCATGGGCAGAAATTCACCTTGCTGACAGATCACCAGCCTCTTATCTCCATTTTTAACCCGAAGAAGGGCGTTCCGGTGATGACAGCGCAACGACTACAAAGATGGTCACTTTTTCTAGGGGCGCACCACTATGAGATTGAATATAAGGGCATGAAACAGCATGGAAATGCTGATGGGCTATCATGCCTGCCACTGCCTACTGCGGAGGAAGCACCAGCAATGGATCCTGTCGAAATATTCCATTCGACTATAGTTGAATACCTACCGGTAACTAACGCTTGTATCGAAAAGGAAACCCGAAATGACCCGACACTGTCTTGGGTATATGATTTGATGGTGAAGGGATGGCCAGCACATGGTGACTCACTGTTGCCAGCATTCTCGACAAGGAGAGAACAGCTGTCAGTGTGCCGGGGGACCTTGATGTGTGGATCCCGAGTGGTAATTCCACCCAAGTTAAGGGATAGAGTGCTCAATGAGCTTCATGAGGGTCATCTGGGAGGGGTAAAAATGAAAAGCCTAGCCAGAACTTATGTGTGGTGGCCGGGAATCGATAAACAAATCGAGGACCTGACCAAGAGCTGCTCAGGATGCCAGAAAGTCCAAAATGCACCACCACAGGCCCCTCTACATCCATGGGAGTGGCCCTCATCTCCACGGCAACGGGTGCATATTGATTTTGCTGGTCCATTCATGGACTCAATGTTTTTAATAGCCGTGGATGCGCACTCAAAATGGCCTGAAGTCATCAAAATGTCCTCCACCACCACGGGGAAAACTATTGCAGTCCTACGGACCATTTTTGCCAGGAATGGCTTGCCAGAACAGATTTGCTCCGACAACATACCACAGTTTGTGTCTGATGATTTCCGGAGGTTCTTGAAAAAGAATGGGGTAAGGCATTACACATCCGTCCCGTATCATCCAGCCACAAATGGATTGGCTGAGAGGCTCGTACAAACCTTTAAGAAGGCAATAAATGCTATGTACAATGACAACATTCCGCTGCAGCACAAGGTGGACAATTTCCTGTTCGCCTACCGGATTGCGACACATGCAGTCACCAACCAGGCCCCGGCCATGATGTTCTTTAACCGAAGGTTAAGACCTCGCCTGGATTTGCTCAGACCAAACGTATGAAGAGATGTTGAGAGTAAGCAATTCCAGCACATCCATGAGAAGCCAACAAGGAGCTTCAATGTAGGGCAACCAGTCTTGGCCCGTGACTACCGAACAGAAAAATGGCAGCCAGGAACGATATGCACACGGCAGGGCCCACTAATGTACACAGTGGACGTTGGGGAGAGCATCGTGAGATGCCATGCTGACCAGATCCTAGAGTCACAGGAACAAGTCAACCCCATGCCTCGCCCATACGTACCTGGTGATGAACCCGACGTACAGGTCGCATCTACCCCAGAAACAGTAGCATCGGAAGCTGATGAACCAACCAACGACAGGGGGCCAGAATCGCCTCCGCACCAAGGGCAAGACACTCGGGAAAGGCGCTATCCAGAAAGGATCAGGAAGCCTCCCCAAAGACTGAATATATAAATAGACTATTTTCAGCTAATGTTGCATGTTAAAAGTGTTAATTGTAATTAGTTTGATATTTAATTGTTAAATGAGTGTTATGGTACTGTTAATCTAATAGGGGAGAAATTGTAATGTATATACCTTTAAGGGGGGAACTATGTTTTACAGCTCATGTATACTGCAGTACCGGCAGTGACCACACCTGTATATAGCACTGAGTAGTAATCTGTACAGATCAGTTGCAGTGTGAGCCATGTTGAGTAAACACCTGTTGTACCGTTCTCCGCAGTCTGTGTCTTATTATACACGGACGCAACATGCATAAGGCGCCGTCAAAGGTCAAGGCGATCGTGGAGGCCCCAGCACCCCAGAATGTGAGCCAGTTACGTTCATTTCTGGGGCTACTTAACTACTATGGGAAGTTTATTCCAGACTTAGCAACATTGCTGAAGCCGTTACATCAGTTGATATGTCAAGGCAAAACATGGAAATGGACTGAACTGTGCAACGAAGCTTTCGCCCAAGCAAAGAAAGCATTGCTGAAATCGGAGGTCCTGACACACTTCGACCCAAAGCTACCCGTGCAGCTAGCATGTGATGCATCATCATATGGTGTGGGGGCAGCCATATCCCACATCATGCCTTCTGGTGAAGAGAAACCTATCGCCTTCGCATCACGCAACTTGAACAAGGCCGAGAGTAACTATGCACAGATTGAGCGCGAGGCCTTGGGAATCGTTCTTGGAATTCGAAAATTTCATCAGTACCTGTTTGGGAGAAGGTTCACACTCCTGACGGACCACCGTCAATTGACTTCAATCTTCGGGCCCCACACCGGAATTCCGTCTCTTGCTGCAAGCAGGATGCAAAGGTGGGCTTTACTGTTGTCAGGACACACATACGACATCAAATATCGCAAATCAGACTTGCACGACAATGCAGACGGTCTCTCGAGGCTACCCTTGCCTGTTACTCCCCCAGAGCCTCGTCAGATAGACATCTTCTACTTTAGACAAGTGGAGGCAGCACCTGTCATGGCAGTTCAGGTGCGAAGGTACACCCGCAACGATCCAGTCCTGTCTGAGGTAATGGACAATGTCATTCGAGGGAGAGCAATAGGAGATTCTCCTAGTTTGAAAACTTACGTTTCAAAAAGAAATGAACTCTCCGTCCAGGCAGGTTGTCTTCTTTGGGGACGCCGTGTCATCATTCCGCCACCTCTGAGGGAACCTATACTGCAACAACTTCATACAGGCCACAGTGGGATGGTTCGGATGAAGGAAATGGCAAGAAGCTACTTCTGGTGGCCAGGTCTTGATGGAAATATTGAGGAGAAAGCCAAAACATGTTCCCCATGTTAATGGGTCCGGAATGTTCCACAGCTGGCAACCCTACACCCCTGGGATTGGCCTGCAGAAGTGTGGCAGCGAGTACATGTGGACTTCGCCAGTCCTTTCAAAGAGAAGATGTTTATGGTGGTTGTGGATGCTTGTAGCAAGTGGCTGGAGGTCGCTGTGATGAGGTCTATCACGGCAGAGAAAACAATTGAGAAACTTGGTGAGATGTTCAGCCGTTATGGCTCACCGGAATAACTCGTAAGTGACAACGGTCCACAATTTGTATCACAGGAGTTTGCAACCTTCCTGCATGTGAATGGTGTCCAACACATCAGGTCTGCGCCCTATCATCCCTCTACTAACGGCCTGGCAGAAAGGTTCGTGCAAACTTTGAAGCACGCCTTGAAGGCATCGCAAGGTCAGGGCTCCATCCACCAACGTCTGAACAGCTTCCTGTTGTCCTACAGGAACGAGCCGCATGCCACAACCAAAACTTCCCCCGCTTCGCTCATGATGAAGAGGCAGTTGCGGAAAAGTTTTGACTTACTCAAACCTCCAAGGGCAGAACAGGTTGTCCATTGTCAACAACAAGCTCAAGTTGAAAAGAGAGAGAAAAGAGTCAAGGAGAGACGGTTTCACCCTGGAGAGCACGTCCCAGCTTGAAACTACAACACTGGACCGAAATGGGTTCCTGCTACGGTGATCGTGCAGACAGGCCCTGTGTCTTACATGGTTGAGACTGCCGAGGACGTCATCTGGAGAAGACACACAGATCAACTGTTGCCAGGAGCAGAGACAGCCACAGAGGCTCCAATGGCTGGTTGGCCTGAACTGTTTACGGATGATACCGCAAACCAGCATCCTTTGCCACAGTGCTCTTCTCCAACACAGGAAGTCATAGAGACTGTTCCACCTGTGCAAACTCCTGATTTTCGACTGACACAGGCACCTTCTCCATCCAGGCCTGTGTCAATGCCTACTGCTGTGGAAGCCAGCGATGACCACTGGTATCCTGTCAGGGAGCGGCGGCCTCCAAGACGCTTGGATCTGTAGGCTTAGTGACTTACCCACAAGACTGGGGCAGAATAAACCCCAGGGTAAAGTCAGGGTTTGAGGCAGTCTACCTCTACCCTTGGTTAGTGAGTGCATTGAAAGTAACTTACCTGTTGAGGAATAATGTGGACTTTTCATTTAAGAGGGGAGGAATATGTTATGTATTGTGTGTTCTCCTCCCACCTGTGGTGGCGCTGTCACAGCAGATAAATGGTTGGGTGTTCTCTTGGTTAAGTTTAGCTCTCTTTGTTCGGAACTTTCCAGAACTTCCTTTCCTTCCTGAATAAAGCACTTCATGTTTGAATCTCTGAGTTCTGAGTCCTAAATTGTGTCTAGGTAGAAAGGTATCGACACAACAACCTACTCCTAGGCCTTGCTTTTCCTTTCCTTTCCTTTCTGATTAGAAGTTTGCAGCATCTATCTGGCACTGCCCTTAAAACATTGCTGAAATCAGGAATTTCATCCTTTTCAATACTACAGAAAAACCCAGTGTTCTTTCATTCTGAGGCACAGAACAGTGGTACACCAGTATTTCTTCTTTTCTAGGTTTAATGACTAATTGCTGATTCACAGGAGATCAAATGAGCCAAATATTTTCACCCAGACATTCTTAACCTTTGAGAACATTTTTAGTGAGTATCACAATATAGTCATTTGACAAATGAATTTATCACCAGCCAGTCTCTTGTGGTGTTGAACAAATTGGCCTAAAGTTTGGGTCTCATAACGCCTACTTTTCAGGCATTACGTGGCCACCCAAGGATCCAAAATGGCATCCAAGATGCACATTTCCATCTGGAAGTTATGGAGAAGGAGGGCACTCAGCAGGAGGCCATATCCACAGAGGGTCTTCAGGGAGCACTTCTCCTACCTCAATTACACTGAGGAGTAATCAGTGGCGGCGGTACTTAAAACAGCGGGAGTCCAGGTAGTGCGGACCCAATTGGAGGCGGTATCAGCGGTGGCCAAACCTTCGACATTTTGCAAAAAAAAAACAAGGAGTGATGTCACAGAACAGCAGATAGGTGATTGGTTGGTGAGTATTAAGGATTTTTTCTCTCTTTTCTCTCTAACCTAGGACAGTGGTTTAAACTAGGTGCGGGAAACTACAAAGTACTGTATTAAATTTATAGCTTAACTAGTTAAACTAATTAATATAACTATAAATAATTGTTGAATAAAGACTTTAACTAATTAAATAAATAAAATAAGGCTAGTCTAAGATATGGCAGGGCAGGTTGTGTGTCTGGACTGCAGTTTGTGGGAGTTTGTGGACAGTGAGACTGTCCCGAGCAAACACATCTGCAGGAGATGTCTCCATCTTGAATCTCTCTGGTCAGCGTCATTGAGCTGGAGTGCGAGTTAGAGACACTCCCGACACATAAGGGAGGGGGAGGAACATTCTGGATAGTTTTATCCAGAATACTGTCACACCCCAGTGGAAAGCACAGGTTCAGGAAAGGGAGGGTGTGACTGTTAGGGAGCCGGGTAGCGGGGATTTAGGAGAGGTTGAGAAGGAGGTCCCGCAGACACTGGTCCTGTCCAACAGGTACGATGTACTAGCTACCTGTGAGGACAAGGACAAAGACTGCAGGGAGGACAGCCACAATGCAGACCAAGGCACCATGGTTCAGAAGGCTGTCCAAGGGGTGGGGGGGGAGGGAAAGCAGAATAGAAATGTGGTAGTGATAAGGGACTTTATAATTATGGGGGCAGATAGTGTCCTCTGTAGCCAAGAACGAGAATCCCGAAGGGTGCGATGCCTACCCGGGTAAGGGATATCTCATGGTGGTTGGAGAGGAACTTGGAAAGGGAGGGGGGGAAATCCAGTTGCCGTTAGAACAAATGACATAAGTAGGAACAGGGAGGAGGTCCTGCTGAAAGAGTATCAGGAGTTAGGCTCTAAATTAAAATCAGGACCTCGAGGGTAATAATCTCTGGATTATTGCCTGAGCCACGTGCAAATTGGCATAGAAGCAGACAGATCAGGAGAATTAACACGTGGCTAAAGGGCTGGTGTGGAAAGAGGGGTTCCGTTTCATGGGACACTGGCACCAGTTCTCGGACAGGAAGGAGCTGTACCGATGGGACGGGCTTCACCTGAACCGGGATGGGACCCGTGTCCTAGCGGAAAGGGTAAATAGGGAGGTGGCAAAGGTTTTAAACTTGTAAGATGGGGGGAGGGATCTAGAAGAAATGTATCCAGCCTAATTATAAACAAAACAGGAAAAGACAGCATAGGAAAGAATAAAGTAAGGGAAGACATTGATGACAAGGGAATAAATAGAGTTATAGAACATGAGTCTAAAAAGATGGTTAAACATAAAGTGAGAGGAAATCCTATTAAAAATGAGTCTGTACAGCAATGCACACAGTGTCTGTAATAAAACAGGAGAGCTGGAGGCAATCATGCGTTGCGAGGAACCAGACATAGTAGGGATTACTGAGATATGGCTACAGAAAAATCAGGACTGGGAATTAAATATTGCAGGGTATAACATATTTAGAAAAGATAGAGAGGGAAAAAGGGGAGGTGGAGTAGCTGTACTTATTAGTGATAACATAATGGCAGTAGAAAAAAGTGTCGCAGCTATCAGCAAGACAAAAATAGAATCCATATGGATAGAGATAAAAGATAATTAAGGATCAATCACACTAATAGGTGTAGTCTACAGACCACCTAATAGTGGAAGGGAGGTAGAAGAAGAAATATGCAGGCAAATTAGGGAAATGAGTAAAAAACATAGAATAATAATCATGTGGGATTTCAACTACCCAGATATCAATTGGACAGAAGAGGTAGGTAAAGGGAATAAGGGAATGGAGTTCCTACAATGTGTACAAGACTCCTTTCTAATCCAATATGTAAAAAGCCCAACAAGGGAGGATTTGCTATTGGATCTAGTAATGGGGAAATAAAAAAAGGGAGGTTGGGATGGGAATAGGGCCATTAAGGGATAGACAGGATAATACCACGGGTAACGATAGAGAGATGGCAGGAATATTAAATAATTATTTTGCTTCAGTATTTACCATGGAGATAGAACAGGTGGACATGACATTGGATGATGTTATTAGTAATGAGATAAGTGCATTTAAAATCAGAAGAGGAGATATATTAAATAAACGAATCAAACTTCAAAGAGGATAAAACCCCTGGTCGGGATGGATTGCATCCACACATTTTAAAAGAATCTAGGGTAGAGATAGCAGAGGCATTACTACACATATTTAATAATTTGTTAGAAGAAGGTGAAGTGCCAGAGGACTGGTGGACAGCTAATGTAATACGTATATTTAAGAAGGGGGATAGAACATGTCCAGGGAATTATAGAGCAGTCAGCTTAACATCAGTGGTAGGAAAAATAATGGAATCCCTACTAAAGGAGAAAATAGAAGAACATCTAGAAACCAAAAACATAGTAATGCATAGTCAGCATGGATTTCAAAAGGGAAAGTCTTGCTTGACAAACCTCATTGAATTTTTTGAAGAGGTAACCAAGAGAGTAGACAATGGTAATGCAGTAGATGTAATTTATCTAGATTTACAAAAGGCCTTCGATAAGGCACCCCATAATAGACTGATGAACAAGGTCAGAGAATGCGGAGTCAGGGGACAAGTAGCAGAATGGATAGCTAGCTGGCTTCAAAACAGAAAGCAGAGGTAGCTATTGACAGTGGCAGAAGGTGGGTAGTGGTGTTCCACAAGGATCAGTGCTGGGACCACTGCTGTTCACAATTTATATTAATGATTTAGACTTTGGAATCAAAAACACAATTACTAAATTTGCAGATGACACCAAATTAGGAGGGATAGTCAATACTGAGGAGGACTGCAACAAATTACAGGAGGACATTAATAAACTTGCAGAATGGGCATATAATTGGCAAATGAAGTTCAACACAGATAAATGTTTACAATCTATATTAATGACGTGCATGAAGGGACCGAGTGTAATGTAGCCAAATTTGCTGATGATACAAAGATAGGTGGGAAAGCAAATTGTGTGGAAGACGCAAAGAATCTCTAAAGGGATATAGATAGGCTAAGTGAGTGTGCAAAAATCTGGCAGATGGGAGTTTAATGTGGGAAAATGCGAGGTTATCCACTTTGGTAGGAAAAATAAAAAAGCAAATTATTATTTAAATGGGGAGAGATTACAAAATGCTGAGGTACAGAGGGATCTGGGGGTCCTTGTACATGAATCACAAAAAGTTAGTATGCAGGTACAGCAAGTAATTAGTAAGGCAAATGGAATGTTGGCCTTTATTGCAAAGGGAATGGAGAATAAAAGTAGGGAAGTCCTGTTACAACTGTGCAGGGCGTTGGTGAGACCACACCTGGAATACTGTGTACAGTTTTGGTCTCCTTATTTAAGGAAGGATATACTTGCATTGGAGGCAGTTCAGAGGAGGTTCACAAGGTTGATTCCAGAGATGAAGGGGTTGTCTTATGAAGAAAGGTTGAGCAGGTTGGGCCTATACTCATTGGAGCTTAGAAGAGTGAGAGGGGATCTTATTGAAGCATATAAGATTCTGAAGGGGCTTGACAGGGTAGATGCAGAGAGGATGTTTCACCTCGTGGGGGAATCTAGAACTAGGGGGCATAATTTCAGAATAAGGGGGCACTCTTTTAAATCAGAAATGAGGAGGAGTTTCTTCTCTCAGAGGGTCGTGAATCTTTGGAATTCTCTTCCCCAGAGAGCTGTGGAGGCTGGGTCATTGAGTATATTTAAGGTGGAGATAGACAGAGTTTTGAACGATAAGGGAGTCAAGGGTTATGGGGAGCGGGCAGGGCAGTGGAGTTGAGGCCAAGACCAGATCAGCCATGATCTTGTCGAATGGCGGGGCAGGCTCGAGGGGCCGAATGGCCTACTCCTGCTCCTACGTCTTATGTTCATATGTATGTTTTAATGTGAGGTATTACATTTTGGTAGGAAGAATAGGGAGGTCACTTATTACTTGGAGGGTGCGAGTCTAGGTGGGGTAGAGGAACAAGGGGATCTCGGAGTACAAATACACAAATCACTAAAGGTTGCGACACAGCTTAGCAAGGCCATAAAAAAAGCAAACCAAGCACTAGGGTTTATTTCCAGAGGGATAGAATTGAAAAGTAGGGAAGTTATGTTAAACCCGTATCGAACCATGATTAGACCACACTTAGAGTACTGCGTGCAGTTCTGGTCGCCATATTATAAACAGAATATAGAGGCACTGGAGAGGGTGCAGAGAAGATTTACAAGGATGATACCAGAAATGCGAAGGTATACATATCAGGAAAGGATGAACAGGCTGGGTCTCTTTTCTCTTGAAAAAAGAAGGGTGACCTAATAGAGGTCTTTAAAATTATGAAAGGTTTTGATAGGGTGGATAGAGAGAGAATGTTTCCACTTGTGGGGAAGAGCATAACTAGAGGCCATCAATATAAGATAGTCACCAAGAAATCCTGAAGAAACTTCTTTACCCAAAGAGTGGTGAGAATGTGGAACTCGCTATTACAAGGAGTGGTTGAAGTGAATAGTATAAATGCATTTAAGGGGAGTCTAGACAAGCATATGCGGGAGAAGGGAAGAGAGGGTTATGTTGATAGATTTAGATGAGGAAAGATGGGAGGAGGCTCGAGTGGAGCATAAACGCCGGCATGGACTGGTTGGGCCGACTGGCCTGTTTCTGTGCCTATCTTATGTAATCCTATGTATGCATTGTCTTAGCTTTACTAAGGAGGTTGTTACTGAGCTATGTCAGCTGCTGCAGCCACAATAGCAGCCTAAAACTAGGGCATGGACCGCACTGCTTGTGGCAGTCAAGGTCACAGTCACCCTCAAATTTTATGCAACGGGCTCCTTTCAGGCTGCAACAGGTGATATTAGCAACATTTCGCATGTATCAGGGAGGTCACCAAGGTGTTCTACTCCATGAGAAACACTTACATCTCCTTCCCTATTGACAGAGAGAAGCAGGAGGAGAGAGCACAAGGTTTTGCCTGCATGGCAGAGCTTATGGAGGTGACCACTTGTTCCATGTTGGACGGGATGGTCTCCATGCTCTGTGCAAAGCCCTGTGCCAAGTTGGAGAGGAACTCCTCCATGCACCGTGACATTGTGCACAAGCTCTCCAGCAGGTTTCCCAGTGCATCAAACACCCATCAAAGGCCCATTAGCCTTCTTCAGGAGCCCTGCCCATCGAAGTCTGAGTCCTCTGCAACAGAACTAGCATACTACCTTGCCCTCCGCCGTGCTTGCACCTCTGGCATCCTATCCCACTGCCCTTTCTCCTAGGTTCTTGTGGTGTATGTAACCTGTTCCACCTTAAGAGAACTACCTTAAGAGATGTACTACTTTCTCTTGGCTGCTGTATACTGTAATACCGGTGGTGACCACACCGGTATATAAGTGTTGTGTAGGGATTTGCTGGGCAGTTCAGCCCTGACCTCCGAATAGTAAAGACCTGTTAAAGTTATTCTTGTGGTCTGTGTCCAGTGATTTATAATAAGCATAACTGGGACACACAGACTTAACAGTGGCGACGAGTCCGATCTTACCCTGCGGCAGTTTTACATCCAAGGCAGCTTCGTCCTCAGAACGGGCGTCGAGAAGAGGCATCCGCCCTTATCATCCTGCTGAGCACCATCGCACGGGAGGCATCGAGAACCCGGGTTAAAAAGAAAAATTCTGACCACGAAGCCCTCCATCAGCGACAGGCAGCGATCATCCCTTCTACCACGGTGGTGGGTAAGCCGATCAGCGACACGAGCAGAAAGTCGGCCGCGTTGACTGTGGAGTGGGGGAGGGAAAACGGAGGAAAAAGGGCGGAGAACTCGACCACGGCCGGTGAAAAGGGCCGGGCTGCAATCGAGGCCGAGAGGCGCAGCGTCGGGGAATTGAGAACCGCTGGGGAGGCGAGAACGGCAGCAGCACGGCAATCGCCATTGTAGCCAGCGGGGGAAGAAGACGAGCGCGGGAAAGACCGCCAAGCGCGGAAAGCCGCCATTTTAGTAGGCGGGGGAAGAAGACAAGCGCGGGAAGCCGCCATTTTGAGAAAAAGAAAAATTTAACAACTTGCAAGGATGCCTAAACATGGGAACATTAATACCTTTGATAGCGATATCGAAGATTGGACCACGTATGTAGAACGCATGGAAGTTTATTGTAAAGCAAATAAGGTACCAGATGATGAGAAAGCACTAACCTTATTAAGCTCAATGGGTGCGAAGACATACGGGCTATTGAAGCACCTCCTGTCACCAGATAAACCGGCGGATCAGACTTTCACGAATATTGTTACTGTCCTGAAAAATCATTTAAACCCCACGCCGCTGATGATAGCGGAACGATTTAAATTTTACAGAAGAACGCAGCTGAAAGACGAAAGCAATGCTGAATTTTTAATTGAACTGCGTAAGCTATCAAAGTACTGTCAGTTTGGAACAGGACTAGCAGATGTGCTGAGAGATAAATTTGTGTGTGGATTGTTAAAAGAAGGAACACAAAAGTGACTGCTTGAGGAGAATGATCTTATGCTTGATAAAGCTGTCACTATTGCAGCATCGCACGAAGCCGCAGCGAGAGGCACGGCGGA
The DNA here is from genome assembly GCF_052327205.1 of Somniosus microcephalus. Lineage (NCBI taxonomy): Eukaryota > Metazoa > Chordata > Chondrichthyes > Squaliformes > Somniosidae > Somniosus > Somniosus microcephalus. Next base: position 54,920,037 of record NC_140998.1, on the reverse strand, counting down.
AATGCAGCTACGGTCACCGGAACTCAGCACCAATCCAATGGTCTTGGGTACAGTAAAATGTTATCGTTGTGGAAAGACAACGCACGATCAGAACCAGTGCTGGTTCAAAAATCAGGAATGCAGAAAATGTGGCAGGCTTGGTCACATAGCTAAAGTATGCCGGTCAGGAAAGAAGACCAGCAACAAAATGTCACCGCAGGAAAAGTACAGAAAGGTACACAAGGTGACAGAGAACAGTTCGAACGAACAGAAGTCAAATTCAGACTCCAGCAGTAATGAACTGGGTAGTCTAAGAGTACACAATGTTGGTAATGAAGCAGACCTCCAAACAATTTGGGTCACACTTCAGATAGCAGGAGTCCAAGTGAAGATGGAATTGGACACTGGATCGGCATTGACGGTCATGAATAAGCAAGATTACAAAAGGTTATTCCCACATATTCCCCTACGGGATACGGAGATTGTATTGAAAACATACACGGGGCAAAGAGTATACCCCATCGGGAAGATAGAGGTAAAGGTGGTCCACAAGGGCAAAGAAAGCCGAGGAATGGACTTATATGTGCTACCTGAGGGAAGTCCACCACTACTGGGACGGGAGTGGATTAGGAAAATAAATATGGACTGGCATTCCTTAAAAGCACTAACGGTAGATTCCGGTAAAAAAGATGTCAAACCTAAACGATTGTCCAGAATATTGGACGATGCTAAAGAGGTGTTCCAACAGGGACTGGGAACACTGAGAGGAATTACGGCAAACATCAAGGTTGAAGAACATGCAAACCCGAAATTTTTCAAAGCCAGACCGGTACCTTATGCGATACGACCTGCTGTGGAAGCTGAGCTGGAAGGGCTAGAACGTTCAGGAGTACTGTCTAAGGTAGACTGGAGTGAGTGGGCCATGCCCATTGTCCCCGTCATGAAGCGTTCATCGAGCAACAAGCCGGGGGAACCGGGGAAGGTTCGCATCTGTGGAGATTTCAAGATCACTGTTAATCCGGTGCTTCACACGGTGCAGTATCTGCTTCCGCGGATTGAGGATATCTTCGCTTCGTTGTCTGGCGGGAAACACTTCACCAAGATAGACCTGGCGCAGGCGTACTTACAGATGGAAGTTGAGGAAGAGTCACGCCAGTATCTCACGATCAACACGCATAGAGGCTTGTACCGGTATAATAGACTGGTTTTTGGAGTGGCATCGGCTCCAGCAATTTGGCAGAGGGCCATGGAGCAGGTATTACAGGGAATTCCAGGCACACAATGTTACCTGGACGATATTCTGATTACAGGAGATGATGACGAGGAACACCTTGCAAATTTGGAACTGGTGCTCACCAGATTGAAAGAATATGGACTTCGAGTTAATCGCCAGAAATGTGAATTCTTTCAGAAGCGGATCTCGTACTGTGGTCATGTCATTGACCAGGAGGGGTTCATAAGTCTCCTGACAAGATCGAAGCTGTTGTGAAGGCTCCCGCTCCGGATAATGTATCCCAGTTGAGGTCGTTCCTAGGGTTGATTAACTATTACCATAAGTTTCTGCCAAATTTATCCATGGTGCTGCACCCGCTGAACGCTCTTTTGCAGAAGGGAGTACCATGGAAGTGGAGCGAGGACTGTAAGAGGGCCTTTCGCAAAAGCAAGGCATTGATCACCTCAGAGGAAGTGTTGGCTCACTTCAACCCAACGCTGCCTATTCATTTGGCTTGTGATGCTTCTCCATATGGTATTGGGGCAGTACTCTCACACAAGTTGCCAAATGGCATGGAGAGGCCAGTCGCGTTCGCATCCAGATCATTGACCTCCGCTGAGCGCAACTATGCTCAGATAGATAGGGAGGCTCTCAGCCTTGTGTGGGGAGTAAAGAAGTTTAATCATTACCTGCAGGGCCAAAAGTTTACGCTTCTGACAGACCACCAGCCGTTGGTATCCATTTTTAACCCTAAGAAGGGTGTTTCGGTGATGACAGCACAGAGACTCCAGAGATGGTCCCTTTTCCTAGGGGCACATCAATATCAGATCGAATTCAATGGTACAAAGCAGCATGGTAATGCTGATGGGCTGTCGCGCCTGCCACTACCTACAGAGGAGGAGGCACCGACGGTTGACCCTGTTGAGTTATTTCACTCGACCATCATCGAATGTTTACCAGTCACCAATGCAAGTATTGAAAGAGAAACCAGGAACGACCCGACACTGTCCCGGGTCTACGAAGTGACAGTGAAGGGATGGCCAGCACATGGTGATCCACTGTTACCGGCATTCTCAGCAAGACGAGAACAGCTGTCCGTCTGTCAAGGAACATTGATGTATGGAACAAGGGTGATTATTCCTCCTAAGTTAAGAGAGAGAGTTCTAAAGGAACTGCATGAAGGTCATCTGGGGGGAGTCAAGATGAAAAGCCTTGCTAGGGCTTATGTGTGGTGGCTGGGTATCGACCAACAGATAGAGGATCTGACGAAAAGCTGTTCAGGGTGCCAAAAAGTGCAAAATGCACCTCCGATTGCACCGCTGCATCCATGTGAATGGCCTTCAACCCCATGGCAACGTGTACATATTGACTTTGCTGGTCCATTCATGGACTCCATGTTTTTAATTGCGGTGGACGCACATTCTAAATGGCCAGAAGTGATTAAGATGACTACCACTACCTCGGAAAAGACGATCGCGGTGCTAAGAACGATATTTGCAAGAAATGGATTGCCAGAACAAATATGTTCAGACAACGGACCGCAGTTCGTGTTAGAAGAATTCCAGAAATTCATGAAGAAGAATGGGGTGAAACATTATACCTCTGCCCCATATCATCCGGCTACAAACGGGTTGGCCGAGAGATTTGTACAAACGTTCAAAAAAGCAATAAAGGCCATGAGCGAAGATCAGATTCCACTACAACACAAGGTGGACAAATTCCTACTGGCATATCGAAACCCCACTCATGCAGTGACAAACCAAAGTCCTGCCATGATGTTCTATAACAGGAGGTTGCGGTCCAGGTTGGACTTGTTAAAACCAAATGTGCGGAGGGAGGTTGAAAACAAACAGTTCCAGCATATAAATAACAAGACCACTCGGAGTTTCGAAATAGGACAACCAGTGTTAGCCCGGGACTATAAAAACGAGAAATGGCAATCTGGAACAATTCGGGCCAGACAAGGACCCCTGATGTACACGGTAGATATTGGTGAAAATGTAATACGGCGTCATGCTGACCAACTGGTAGAATCGAGAACAAGGGTCGAACCCATGGTTACGGCAGAGACAACCGTGGAAGAAGTTAATGAACCTGAAGCATCTACCTCAGAAGTGAATGTACCTGATGATGATGTCCAATCCATAAGAGACCAACTAGATGAGTCACCCCAGCAACGAGAATCAGAGACCCCTGAAAGGCGTTATCCAACTCGAATCAGGAGGCCTCCTCAGAGACTGAATCTTTGAACTGTTTTGCATGAAGTTGTATATATATATGTTATTATGTTATGTTAAATGGGGATATAACTGTTAAGCTAAAAAGGGAGGATTGTGGTGTATGTAACCTGTTCCACCTTAAGAGAACTACCTTAAGAGATGTACTACTTTCTCTTGGCTGCTGTATACTGTAATACCGGTGGTGACCACACCGGTATATAAGTGTTGTGTAGGGATTTGCTGGGCAGTTCTGCCCTGAGCTCCGAATAGTAAAGACCTGTTAAAGTTATTCTTGTGGTCTGTGTCCAGTGATTTATAATAAGCATAACTGGGACACACAGACTTAACAGTTCTTGTGCCTGGTAAGTCACTATGTGCAGATCCCTCCTCTAACCTAGCCTCTAAAGTCCAGCTTAGCGTCAGTATCTGAGTTAGTGGTTGCGAAAACACGTCAGGTACCAGCTGTATGCTGATGACATCCAGCTCTCTCAACCCCTCCACTGTCTCTGATTTGTCACACTACTTGTCCGACATCCGGTACTGGATGAACAGAAATTTCCTTCAACTAAATGTTGGGAAGACTGAAGTTATTGTCTTAGGACCCCGTCACAAACTCCGTTCCTCTCCCTGGCAAAGGTCTGAGGCTGAACCAAGCCATTCGTAACCTTGGTATCGTATTTGACCCTGAGATGAGCTTCTGACCACATATCCGCTCCATCAACAAGACCGCCTACTTCTACCTCCACAACATCGCCCGTCTCCGCCCCTGCCTCAGCTCATCTAGTCGTCAAACCCTCATCCATGTCTTTGTTACCTCTGGACTCGACTATTCCCATGTTCTCCTGGCTGGCTTCCCACCTTCCCATCACACCAAGTCCCGTTCACCTATCACCCCTGTGCTCGCTGACCTACATTGGCTCCCGGTCCGTCAACGCCTTGATTTTAAAATTCTCATCCTTGTTTTCAAATCCCTCCATGGCCTCACTGCTCCCTATCTCTGTAACCTCTTCCAGCCCTACAACCCTTTGAGATCTCAGCGCTCCTCCAATTCAGGCCTCTTGTGCATCGCCGATTTTAATAACCCACCATTGACGGCTGTGCCTTCAGCTGTCTAGGCCCTAAGTTCTGGAATTCTCTCCCTAAACCTCTCCGCCTCGCTACCTCTCTTCTTCTTTAAGACGCTCTTTTAAACCTACCTCTTTGACCAAGCTTTTGGTCAAACGTCCTAATATCTCCTTATGTGGCTCGGTGTCAAATTTTTGTTTCATAACGCTCCTGTGAAACACCTTGGGACATTTTACTACGTTAAAAACGTTCTATAAATGCAAGTTGTTGTTGAGAGCGAGATCAAGTGATGGTGCATTTTCATGATCACGCTACTCCTCTTGCTCCACTGGCTGAGGGACTTCCACATTCTAGCGAGCTGAAATGAAACAGGGGCAAGAGTTAGGTTGTGATGTGAGTGAGAGCAGAGAGGAAGAAGTGAATGTTGAGAGCATCTGCAGCTTGTCATGCAGCATGTGTGGGGTGAGGGAGAAATGAGAACGGAGAAGGAGGGTTAGGTATAAAGAAAACCCGCTCGCCGTGTCCTCCAGCATCACCAGCTGCCATCACCTCCACTCTGCCCCTTCCCATAATTGCCAACACCGTATCCTCAATGGGGGAAACGGTATAGAAACATAGAAGATAGGAGCAGGAGTAGGCCATTCGGCCCCTCGAGCCTGCTCCACCATTCAATGCGATCATGGCTGATCATCCAAATTCAGTACCCTGTCCCTGCTTTCTCCCCATACCCCTTGATCCCTTTAGCCTTAAGAAATATATCCAACTCCTTCTTGAATATATTTAATGTATTGGCCTCTACTGCCTTCTGTGGTAGAGAATTCCACAGGTTCACCACTCTCTGGGTGAAGAAATTCCTCCTCATTTCTGTCCTAAATGGCCTACCCCTTATCCTTAGACTGTGACCCCTGGTTCTGGACTCCCCGCCATCGGGAACATCCTTCCTGCATCTAGTCTGTCCAGTCCTGTCAGAATTTTATAAGTTTCAATGAGATCCCCTCTCATTCTTCTAAACTCCAGCAAGTATAAGCCCAATCGACCCAATCTCTCCTCATACGTCATTCCTGCCATCCCAGGTATCAGCCTGGTGAATCTTCGCTGAACTCCTTCCTTGGCAAGAACATCCTTCCTCAGATAAGGCATGTAGGTGCGATGGTCCTCCTCCAGTTGCAGTCTGCTGCCTTGGTTATGCGCCACCTTCTCCTGCAAGAAAGAGGGAAGTGTGTTAGTGAGAGTCTAGCGAGATGTTTGGGTACTGTGGTTTTCATGATTGAATAGTGCCAGTGTGTGTAAGAACCGAGTGTTATGGGTATGAAGTTTGTAATAGTGCTGAGTGAGTGAGGGTGAGGTGGATAATATTAATTGAAGTGCATTGGAGCAGATTGCAGGTTGGTGGGGGAGGGGAGTGCTGTGAACTCAGCAGCTAATGAAGCTCTGAATGGTGCAGTTGTTATGAGATACCATTTGAAGATATTACTTACCTTGATAACTCTTGTCAGTTCATTAAACTTCTTGCGACATTGCATCCATGTCATAGAGTCATAGGGCTCGATTTTGCCATTGTGGGTGGGCTGGGGCGTGTCAGGTGGTCGTCGTGTCAGGGTCCCGACTCCGATGTGAAGTGGGAAAAAAGTACGATTTTGCCCTAATTGGGCACTTTATTCCAGCGTGTGGAAACCCCTGGCCCAATGAGTCTTTTCATACAGAAACTCGCCTCCGATGACATCATCAATGCTGCTGGATTTAAGGCCTGCAAGCAGCCTTGCTTCTTCTGGAGAATTTAAACTTTATGCCCATTGTTGTGATCGCTTCATTCAGCAACTATGTCCACCAGTAGGGCAAAGTTTGCTCCAAGGTTCGATGAGGCCTCCCTCCAAGCTCTGGTGCAGGGAGCAAGATCAAATAAGGAGGTGCTCTTCCCTTCCTCAGGGATGAAAAAGCCTCCCCAGCAGACTAAAGCTGTGTGGCTGCAAGTGGCCCAGGAGGTCAACTCAATCTCTATGTGCCGCAGAACCTGGCTGCAGTGCAGGAAGAGGTTTCATGACCTTCTCCGCACAGGAAAAGTGAGTATGACTTTCCCATCACCCTCAATCTGATCCCCATCGCCCCTCCCCACCAGCACTCTGCTTTGCCAATCTCTTCCTCCACATCCCACTTGACACTTACATCCCTGCACCCTTACCCATTCCCTCTCTCTCTATGGTCACATTCACTTAACTATTCGACCATGCAGCCCTCACACTCCCTATCACTGTGACGCAATGACAACAACTTACAACACACAGTGAGGGCCCTTTGTCTCCTTCTAAGCATCTATGCTATGGATTCTCCACATTCACTCCTTCATTCTCACTCAAACTCCACTTGTGTCCCTCATTGCAGGAAAAGAGAGCCCAAAATAAGAGGGAATGAGTGAGGACAGGAGGAGGGCCACCCTCAGTAGCCCAGCTCACCACCTCGGAGGAGGCGGCCCTGGAAATCGCCGGTGTCGAGGAAGATTCGCAAGTGGGGGACGGACAGACGGGCGCATCACAGCAAGCTGGTGACAGAATAGTTTGGCCTCTCTCTCATTGACATTACTGATGAGTGACTGATAATGATTCTGATGCTCTAACAGATTGACTTATGATCATCTGCACAATTCAATGTGCATGCAACCTTTACCTCACATCTCTCTTTCATTTACTCCCCCACAGGACCATCGACAGCCCCCGTCCCCACTGTCCAGGAGGAACAGCCTGAGCCTCCAGATTCTGCAGAAGAAGCTGCAACCTCTGAGGGTGCAGTGTCAGCAGAATTCAGTGCACCTAGCACCAGCGCAGACACTCACACCTCAGTGGGACCTTCGCGAGAGAGAGTAGTGTTGTCACCTGGTGTATCACAGCTCGCAAGTGAGCATCAGCAGATGGTGGAGACAAGGACAGCAGTGGAGAGTCCTCATCGGAGGGCGCAGGACTCTGCCAGCTCAGCTCAGCTGCATTTAGAACCTGTGCCTCCGGGTCCATCCAGAAGGGGAGCGGTGCTGGAACTCCTGGAACAGGTGCAGGAGTCTCTGGCAGGTTTTGTCTCCAGGGTCGCTGCGAGTGAGGAGTCCATCGCTAACATGAGCAGAGCCTTTGTGGAGGCATTGGTGCATGAACGCATCACCACGGAAAGGATGGCAACCTCCATGGAAAGGATGGCTACGGTAGAGGAGAGGATGGCTATGGCCATGGAGGAGCTAAGTCACCAGAGTGTCGAAAACATGGTCATTGTTCAGAATAGACTGACATCTCTTGAGGAGCGTTGGTCAGCTATTGAACAGAGAAACCAGACCTTCATGGAAGTCTTCTGGAGTAGGTCTTCCAGTGTCCCCCTGAAGTGCAGCAATGTGCTGTCAAGCCACTTGCTAGCTCTGAATGGGGCTGACCCATGAGAGGGATGTTGGTAGCAGAGAACAAGGAAGTGGGGGCTCCTCTCCAAGCGCTCACACGACCATGCCACTGCAAAGCCCTTGGTCAGAGCCCCACCGGAGTCCTCACCAAACTGAGATCGGCGTTTCATCCTCTGCACAGCCGCAGGAGCAGCAGACTGTTGCCGAGCCCTCACAGGTTTGCAACCTCAGAGGACGCCCGCCAAAGGTGTTGAGACAGGAGCAGCAAGAAAGTGAGCAAGGGGCCTCCTCATCTGCTGAAGCCACAGGGGAAGCATCACTTAGGAGCATGCGTAAGAGGAAGATAATGCACAAGTAGTCACAAGGGTAGTCACTTGGATGTTATGTTGTGTTTATTTTTGAAATGCCATCAGTTGCTTGTTGTGATAAAAAATTCTGATGGCAAACTGTTGAAGTTGTGGCCTGTGTCATTTTGCAAATGGGACTTCCACATTGAGGGCTTAAAGCGATTTGCAATTGTCAGTATGGTGGTCAGAATGATAGGAATCCGTTGGTTCTTGTCCATTGTCAATGCTCTGGTAAGAAGGTGAGAGGCAAAAATGTTTGATTGTGCAGGTTAAGCAAATCTGGCCAACATGAGTGCATCCCTTGCATCCTGGGCAGCAGTGTGGTCGCGCACTGGCGCCTTCTGGCCTGTGCAGCTTCAGATGGGTGAGCAGCAGCTTGGTGCTCCTGTTGTTGCTCGTGCTGTTGGTGCTGCTGTTGTTCAGGGTTCTGCTGCTGCCACGGCTGGTCCTCGTCTGAATCTGATGTCCAGGAGGAAAGTAAATAAATGGTTCCCATGCTTCTGGTATATGCCTCAGTTGAGGAAGCGCTCAGTCAAGATGGGGATAGGGGTTTCCCAGGAGGTCACACTGGAGATGGGTGTCAGGCTCCAAACTTCCACAACAATGAGTAGGCCTGCTAAAAGTTCCCCCAGACCTGAGACAACAAAGTTCTGCCACCTGCAAATGATCATTGGTGAAAACTTCTTTTTAATGGTGGAGCTGCAGCTGTTAGTAAGCAATCCACTTGTGAGACTGCCAGGATTAACTGGCGTGTTCCAGAGGAAACGTGCAGCATGGGGGAAATGTGTTAAAATCAGAAAGGCCTCTCAAAATGGCATTATAGAGGCAATTAACTGGTTGTTAAGGGCCTTAAGGGCCTATCCCGCCTCTTGGAGGTGGGATGGAAACGGGGTCTGAAACCCCCATTCTGGGAAAATTGCTCAGAGGCGGGCTAGAGGCGGAATCGGAGCCGCCCACCATTTTTGCAATTTTAACACCTCACACGCCTCCCTGGGCCTGTTAAAATTGAGCCCATAGAGCCATAACTGCACAAAAGGAGGCCATTCAGCCCATCGAATGCATGCCGGCTCTCTGTAGCATAATCCATCAGCCCCATTCTCCTGCTCTGTCCCCATAGTCCTGCAAGTTTATTTCCCTCAAGTGCTTATCCAGTCTCCCCTTGAAAACATTGAGTGTCTCCGCTTCCACCACTTCCATCGGCAGCGAGTTCCAGGTCATCACCACTCACTGCGTAAAAAAGTTTTTCCTCACGTCCCCCCTGTATCTCTTGCCCAAAACCTTATATCTATGTCCCCTAGTCCTTGTACCATCAATTAGTGGGAACAGCCTTTCCCCATCTAGCCTATCCAAACCCGTCATAATCTTGTACACCTCTATCAAATCACCCCTCAACCTCCTTTGCTCTAATGAAAACAAATTCAGCTTCTCCAACCTGCCCTTGTAACTAAGATCACACATCCCCGGAACCATTCTGGTAAATCTCCTCTGCACCCTCACAAGTGCCTTCACATCCTTCCTAAAGTGTGGTGACCAGAACTGGACGCAATACTCCAGTTGTGGCCTAACCAGCACTTTATAAAGGTTCAGCATAATTTCTCTACTTTTGTACTCAATACCTCTATTTATGAAGCCCAAGATCTCTAGGGGGAAAAATTCGGTTGGTTTGCTCCTCACGTTAGCGCCTTAAGAGGGCGCTAATGGGGCACAAAGCAACTAGCGCCCGGGCGCGGCGATGTTTGCGCCACTCGCGAAATTGACCAGACATTTTGCGGCAGCACTAAACACTACCACCACGATCTCCTGCACCCGCAGATCGTGTCGTCAGTCAAGCGTACAACGCCCCAGTAGTGCCCCGGACCAGATATTGAGTGGCGCCCCCTGCCTTACCACCTGCCGCTAGCAACGACAGGTTGAGGGGAGCATTTTGTAGTCGGGAAGGGACTGGGGGAGCGCTATATAAAGGCAACCGCTTCCTGCCTTTTTTTTGTCAGCGACATTTTTGCACCATGCATTCTGAATGAGAGAGACTACTGGAGATATTCAACGCTGTGTTGAGGAGTTTTGGATACTGAGCAGCACTTTGCAGCTTCATTTTGATTTGATCTTCCTTGCATCGATTTAGAAGAGACTATGGTGGCTGCACTCTGAGCTCTTTCCCTGTGCCTCTCCATTGTTCTTTCCAACAGAATTGATGTACAGGTCTCTCCAGGCCGAGATTCAGGGCTGTAATGAGCAGGGTGTGGATGGAGAGCAAGATCGACCCTCCCCTTTAAGAACAGGCCATGCCAGTGTGTCTGTGTTCCATTGCTGACTGACATCACATGAGCTTCGCCAGCGCTCTGAGGTAGCACCTTGCTCCTTGGCGTTAGCGCCTTAAGAGGGGTGTGTAGCGCCTGATTTAGCGCTCCAATCACCTCCAGGGGTGATAGAAGCCAAGTTTGCAGTCGGAGGCGAAAATTAGCACCAGGCGCTAAACTTTGTGCCCGGCCGATAATTGCACCCCAAACAGGGCGATACCGAATTTCTCCCCCCATATGCTTTGTTAATCACTCCCTCAATATGTCCTGCCACCTTCAGGGACCTATGCACATTAACTCCCAGGTCCCTCTGTCCTTGCACATTCTTTAAAACTGTGCCATTAAGTGTATATTGCCTCTCCCTGTTCCTTCTGCCAAAATGCATCATCTCACACTTCTCTGAATTACATTTCATCTGCCACTTGTCTGCCCATTCTGCTAGCCTTTCTATGTCCTGTTGCAGTCGATTGGTATCATCATCACTGTTTGCCACACCCCCAAGTTTGGTGTCATCGGCAAATTTATATATATCAAAAAAAGCAGTGGCCCCAGCACTGCCCCTGGGGGAACACCACTGTTTACTATCCTCCAGTCTGAAAAACAGCCATTTACCACAATTCCTTATCCAAGCTGCTACTGACCCATCTATTCCATGAGCCTCAATTTTGTTAACCAGCCTTCTATGTAGTACTTTGTCAAATGCCTTCCGAAAATCCATGTAGACAACATCCATTGCATTTCCTTCATCAATCCTCTCTGTTACTTTATCAAAAAATTCAATTGGATTAGTCAAACACGATCTGCCTTTTACAAATCCGTGTTGGCTCTCCTTAACTAGCTTAAACCTCTCCAAATGCCTGTTAATTTTTTCTTTCATTATTGTTTCTAAAACTTAACCCATCACTGATGTTAAACTGACTGGCCTGTAGTTACTAGGATTGTCCTTACACCCTTTCTTCAACAATGGTGTCACATTTGCCACTTTCCAATCCTCAGGCACATCCCCCGCATCTAGGGAAGATTAGAAAATTATGGCAAGCCCTTCCGCTATTTCCTCCCCCAATTCCCTTAGCAACCTGGGATGCAAGCCATCTCGACCAGGCGACTTGTCCACTCTAAGCATACCCAGCCTTTCTAGTACATTCTGTCTATCACTTTTCACCCCTTCCATTACTTCTACCTTTTCCACTTCTACCGATATTTTGTCAGCATTTAGCTCCTTAGTAAACATAGAAACATAGAAGATAGGAGCAGGAGTAGGCCATTCGGCCCCTCGAGCCTACTCCGCCATTTAATGAGATCATGGCTGATCATCCAAATTCAGTACCCTGTTCCTGCGTTCTCCCCATATCCCTTGATCCCTTTAGCTTTAAGAAATATATCTAACTCCTTCTTGAATATATTTAATGAATTGGCCTCCACTGCCTTCTGTGGTAGAGAATTCCACAGGTTCACCACTCTCTGGGTGAAGAAATTCCTCCTCATCTCAGTCCTAAATGGCTTACCCCTTATCCTTAGCCTGTGACCCCTGGTTCTGGACTCCCCCGTCATCGGGAACATCCTTCCTGCATCTAGTCTGTCTAGTCCTGTTAGAATATTATAAGTGTAGGGGGTGGCGTGCGGGTGGTGTTGCCTGGCGCGTGCGTGCGCCCAATCAGTTATGCCTCTGACTGTTTTGTGAGCGGTTCGAATCGCTCCCACGCCCCTGGGTTCTAGACACCGGACTTAGGTACAATGCAGCGGTACAGAGAAGACTCAAGTAGACAGGTAGTTGGATGCAAACAAAACCAAGATTTTATTGAAGAGGGAAAACTTACTTAATACAACCTCATGGAAAAGAATTACTAGTGTACACTTCTACAGGCAAAAAATACAAGAGAATCATAATTACTTATATACTTATACAGGGAATGGGGAACACACGGCACATCGAGGGAAAACAACTATCTTAACAATCCCCTTATCCTTATCCCACCCCCTATGCCTAACTAGATTAAGCTATGAGGGGGTCAGAACTTCATGTTTGTTAGATTCAAAACAGCGGTTGGGTTCGGGGTTCGCTCTTGGTGCTCTCTGGAGCTTGTCGTCGTCACGTGGCTTCCAGGCGCTGCAAGGGCGTTGTCCAGGTGTGCGTACCCCAAAGTTACAGTCTCTGTTTGGGTACTTTACCTTGCAGGGATGGTTTTTCATCGACAGCCGCCAGATTGAGTTGGTGTGCAGTTATTCGAAGGTCGGCCGAGGCTGAAGGCCCGATGATTCGAAGCCTCCCCTCGTTTGGTCTTCTTCCGCCGGTCTGACCCTCGATGGTTTTCCCTTCTCCCCTCGTCTCGTCCCGCCTCGCCTGGCCTGAATTTGTCCGTGTCCGCCCGACCCGGTGCCAGGGCAGTTCCAGATGGAGTGGGAAAAGGGCACAGGCAAAAGCCAGTGCAGGACGGGGAAAGATCAGCAGCCACGAGGAGCACATCAACCAATGAACGTGTGGTAAACCACTGTTATACCTGCCTGTGTGGGTGTTTGTATTCCACTGTGTACATGTCTGTACATGCCTCGGCTGACTCCTCCCACGAGTCCAGGTATAAAGGTGACTGCTCCACAGTCCCTCTGTATTCTGGACTGGTCGACCACTCGAGGCACACCTTCATTCTCTTGTTAATAAAAGCCTGTTAGTTACTCGCTTAACCTCAGTCTTTTGAGTAATTGATAGCGCATCAATTTTATTAACAAGATTTTTTATAATGGAGAAGATCCTCACACCAGCATGCCTGGACTTAGACCATCGGGAGGCGGACGCATCCACCAAGTTTGCTCACTGGCTTAGGTGCTTTGAAAGATTCCTGATCGCCTCCGCTGCAACGGTCAAATCGGATGAGGAAAAACTGGATGGCCTGACCTCCAAAGTGAACCACCGAGCGTACTCGGTCATCCAGGACGCGACCTCGTACACGGCTGCTCTGAAGCTCCTCAAGGACCAGTACGCGCGCCCAGTGAACGAGGTGTACGCCAGGCACCTCCTGGGGAGTCGTAAACAACAACCTGGGGAATCGACCGAGGAATACCTTCAGGCACTGTCTGTGCTTGGCCGGGCCTGTGGTTGTAAGGATGTAAAGGCCGCCGTGTACACAGAGGAACTTATCCGGGACGCTTTTGTAGCGGGCCACAGGTCCAATTACACCCGACAGCGACTGTTGGAGCAGAGTGACCTCGACCTCAACAAGGCCTCTGAACTCGCACTATCATTGGACGCAGCCTACCGGGGCATGGATGCCTACTCCTCTGCACCGTGGACGCCGCGGGGAACGACAGCCTGGGACACGGTAGGACCGTCTCATAGCGCCGTGCCACCCCAGCCACATCCCAGCAACGGCCCAACTACCGCAGCAGTGTCCCAAGGCCAGAAATGCTACTTCTGTGGCCAGGCCAAACACCCCAGAGCGCGCTGCTCGGCGAAAAATGCGATCTGCTCGGGCTGCGGGAAGAAGGGACACTATGCCAGTGTCTGCAGGGCCAAAGCCACCCCGAACCCCAGCAGCGCCGCGTGTGGGCCGTGCGGGCCGCCATCTTGGGCCTCCCCAGCCATGTGCGAACCACCGGAACAGCAGCCATTTTGGACGCCTCCAGCCACATGGGGATCATGGACGCCGCCATCTTAGACGCCAGCCGGGACGCAGCAGGCCCCCAACACCGCCTCATCTGATACCCGCAGCGACACACCGACCCCTACGCTGGCCTCCGTTACGCTGGACCAAGCGAGACCGCACCAACTGGCCCGGTCCACAATGGACATTAAGGTAAATGGTCACGAAACAACCTGCCTTTTTGACTCTGGGAGCACGGAGAGCTTCATCCACCCCGGCACGGTGCGGCGTTGCTCTCTCCCAGTTCTGCCTGCAGACCAGCGGATTTCTATGGCCTCCGAGTCCCAGTCGGCGGACATTGGTGGCTACTGCGTGGTGACACTCTTAGTAGACGGGACTGTGTACGATAATTTTAAACTTCTGGTCCTGCCCCACCTCTGTGCTGCCATTCTACTGGGGTTAGATTTTCAGTGCCACCTTAAAAGTGTTACGATGGCGTACGGTGGACCCCTCCCCCCACTCACGGTCCGCAGCCAGCAGCTTCCAAATTGCCCGCCGCGCACCAGGTGCAACCTCTCCACACTCAGAGTCACCCCCCCCCCCCCCACTGTTTGCTAACCTCACCCCCGACTGTAAGCCTATCGCCACAAAGAGCAGGCGATACAGTGCCGGGGACAGGGTTTTCATTAAAACCGAAGTGGAGCGGCTCCTGAAGGAGGGGATTATTGAGGGCAGCACCAGCCCCTGGCGAGCCCAGGTTGTGGTCGTTAAGACCGGCGAGAAGCAGCGCCTGGTCATCGACTACAGCCAGACAATAAATCGCTACACCCTGCTGGACGCTTACCCACTCCCCCACATAGCTGATATGGTCAACCAGATCGCGCAGTATCGCGTCTTCTCGACCATTGACCTGAAATCAGCATACCACCAGCTCCCTATCCGCCCTGAGGACCGCCAGTATACTGCCTTTGAGGCAAACGGCCGCCTCTATCACTTCCTTAGGGTTCCCTTTGGCGTCACCAATGGGGTCTCCGTCTTCCAAAGGGAGATGGACCGGATGGTCGATCAAAATGCGTTGCAGGCCACTTTCCCATATCTGGACAATGTGACCATCTGCGGCCATGACTTGCAGGACCATGACGCAAACCTCGAAAAATTCCTCTGCACCGCCCAACTCCTGAACCTGACGTATAACAAGGAGAAGTGCATATTCCGCACAACCCGCCTCGCCATCCTTGGCTGTGTTGTGGAACACGGGGTCATCGGTCCCGACCCCGACCGGATGCGTCCCCTTATGGAACTCCCACTGCCCCACTGCCTCAAGGCCCTGAAGAGGTGCCTAGGGTTTTTCTCCTATTACGCCCAGTGGGTCCCCTACTATGCGGACAAGGCCCGTCCGCTGATCAAGTCCACCTCTTTTCCCTTGACGGCAGAGGCCCGCTTAGCCTTCCACCGTATCAAGGAAGACATTGCCAAAGCCACCATGCTCGCAGTGGACGAATCCATCCCCTTCCAGGTGGAAAGCGACGCGTCCGACTTTGCCCTGGCTGCTACCCTTAATCAGGCGGGGAGACCCGTGGCCTTCTTTTCACGAACCCTCCAGGGCCCGGAGACCAGACACTCCGCTGTTGAGAAGGAGGCCCAGGCTATTGTGGAGGCTGTGCGTCATTGGAGGCACTACCTGGCCGGAAAACGATTTACCCTGCTCACTGACCAGCGTTCAGTTGCTTTTATGTTTAACAACAAGCAGAGGGGCAAAATCAAAAACGACAAGATCTTGAGGTGGAGAATCGAACTTTCCACCTACAATTACGAGATCTTGTACCGGCCCGGGAAGCTCAATGAACCCCCGGATGCTCTATCGCGTGGCACCTGCGCCAGCGCGCAGATCGCTAGACTGCGGGCCCTCCACAATGACCTTTGCCACCCGGGGGTCACCAGGTTCTTCCACTTAATCAAGGCCCGCAACCTGCCTTACTCCATTGAGGAGGTCAGGACCATGACCAGGAACTGCCAAGTCTGCGCTGAGTGCAAACC
Organism: Somniosus microcephalus; assembly: GCF_052327205.1. Taxonomy (NCBI): domain Eukaryota; kingdom Metazoa; phylum Chordata; class Chondrichthyes; order Squaliformes; family Somniosidae; genus Somniosus; species Somniosus microcephalus. The sequence continues at coordinate 54,903,935 of NC_140998.1, read as the reverse complement.
GCACTTTTATAGACCAGACAGGGCTCACCTGATAAAAGCCACTCGCCCCTTCGAGCGCCTGAGCGTTGATTTTAAAGGGCCTCTCCCCTCCTCCGACCGCAATGTGTACTTCCTCAACATTATTGATGAGTACTCCCGTTTCCCATTCGCCTCGGCTGACTCCTCCCACGAGTCCCGGTATAAAGGTGACTGCTCCACAGTCCCTCTGTATTCTGGACTGGTCGACCATTCGAGGAACACCTTCATTCTCTTGTTAATAAAAGCCTGTTAGTTACTCGCTTAACCTCAGTCTTTTGAGTAATTGATAGCGCATCAGAACGCACCTGACGATCTTGGACACCAACTCACCAACCGAACTCTTTGCTACCCGAGGGGGCCTTCAATTATACCTTCGGCGAAAACCCTTATCTGCCCGCCAAATCAGGTTAGTTCTTTGTTTAATCTTGGCGGGCTAGTTAAAAATAATGGTAGCAATACATATTAACTGGTTTTGGATGGCCGGTAACCGCATCTACCGGCCCAATAATTGACTTGTATTGTCCTAAAAGTTCCTTGACGGGCCTTGTCCGGCCTCAATGGCTGTGTTAATCTGTTTCCAATAATATAGGCAGACTGTTTGATGGCCTTAACTATAGGCCTAAGCTGAATTTAGGTTTTGTCTCCAATTCGGTCTAATGCATAATTCAAAGTCCTGTCTGGTTCCAAAATACAAAGTTTCCCTTCACAGAAAGCCTGCAGCCTTAGTTTCGATTTCTCCCAAGCTGTCTGCGTTGCAGAATCCATTTTGAATCCCACAGGCTTTCTGCCATGAGGCACGGACGCCATCTTGGGTACCCTTTTTAATTTAAAAATGTCCACGCAGGGTCCCGTTTATTAATAACAGCCTTCGGGGAAATGCAGAAATTTTACGAATCTTACATAAGTTTCAATGAGATCCCTTCTCATTCTTCTGAACTCCAGCGAATATAAGCCCAATCAACCCAATCTCTCCTCATACGTCATTTCTGACATCCCAGGTATCAGTCTGGTGAATCTTCGCTGCACTCCCTCCATGGCAAGAACATCCTTCCTCAGATAAGGCGACCAAAACTGCTCAAGGTGTGGTCTCACCAAGGCCCTGTACAACTGCAGCAAGACATCCTTGCTCCTGTACTCGAATCCTCTTGCTATGAAGGCCAAGATACCATTTGCCTTCTTAACCGCCTGCTGCACCTGCATTCAGCGACTGATGCACAAGGACACCCAGGTCTCATTGCATTTCCCCTTCTCCCAATCTATTGCCATTCAGATAATAATCTGTCTTCCTGTTTTTGCCACCAAAGTGGATAACCTCGCATTTATCCACATTATACTGTATCTGCCATGCATCTGCCCAATCACCCAACCTGTCCAAATCATACTGGAGTTTCTCTGCATCCTCCTCACAGCACACACGCCCACCCAGCTTTGTGTCATCTGCAAACTTGGAGATATTACATCTAGTTCCCTCATCCAGATCATTAATATATATATTGTGAATAGCTGGGGTCCTAGCACCGATCCCTGCAGTACCCCACTAGTCACTGCCTGCCACTCGGAAAAAGAGCCGTTTATTCCAACTCTTTGCTTCCTGTCTGCCAACCAGTTCTCTATCCAAGTCAGTACCTTGCCCCCAATCCCATGTGCTTTAACATTGCATGCTAATCTCTTATGCGGGACCCTATCAAAAGCCTTCTGAAAGTCCAAATACACCACATCCACTGGTTCTCCCTTATCTATTCTACCAGCTACATCCTCAAAAAATTCCAGTAGATTAGTCAAGCATTGAAATAAAGAGTAGATTGCCTTTCAAAAGCTAGGCTTTATTAACCTTAAAAAACCAGCAAGTACATGTTGAGCACCCAGTCTCAACCAAACTGTAGAAAACTGAATTTAAGATGGCCACCACAGGTCACATGGAATCAACTAACCAATAAGTTTACAGCATATATCTCAAGGCAGGAAAACAGGCAACCAATTACAATGCTTCTTATAAAACAAGAATAATCACCACATTCACCCCTCCTTTTAAAATATACTTCAACCTAGGTAGCCTTTACAGTTTACATTTAGTTATTTATGACTAGAGCAATACATGTATAATGCCTTCAACAATTTTAAAATTTTACTATTAAATTATTAATTATTTTAAAAGTCCATTTTTAATCGGTCGACCGGATATCTTGTTCGTGTCGACCTTCTTAGCCTTGGTGGAGTTCCTTGCCCTCCCACACCAGGAGACACAGAAATATCTTCTGCAGGGAGGCTATCAATATCCCGATTATCAACGGTTTCCGGATTGGAAGTCCCATTAGAAGGTAGACTGGGAGGGTCATGAACATCCATCGGGGGCAGACTAAGAGAATTGTAAGTGTCTGCAATAGGATTGGAAATGTTCGTAGTATCTGTGACGACATCAACATTATCTGAATTATGGCTATTGTTAATGTCCTCAGGAGAGGGCTGGCCACCACAAGGAGCTAAGTCTTTAACTGAAACCGTACTTTCTTTCCCATCTTGGAATCGAATGTGAGCATATTGGGAATTTGCCTCCAATAGCTCCACCTCCTCCACTAAAGGATCATACTTTGACAGTCTAACATGGCGTCGGAGCAGCACAGGTCCCTGCATAGTAAGCCATGAAGGTACTGAATATCCCGTAGTGGATCTCCGCGGATAGTTGAAGAGCCTTTCATGGGGGTCACATTAGTAGCCGTTGAAAGCAATGATCTAATGGAATGCAGGGCATCAGGCAGTACCATTTCCCACTGTGTATTCTTAAGGTTCCGGGATGTCAAAGCCAACATAACTGCCTTCCAGATCACCCCATTGTATCGTTCGCACTGTCCATTACCCTGGGGATTATACGGGATAGTTCTGCTAGTAGAAATTCCCCGACTCTGGAGGTATTCCTTCAACTGGGAAGACATAAAAGAACTTCCCTGATCCGAATGGATATACGCAGGCATCCCAAAGATGACAAAAAGTTGAGTCAGACATTTAATAACTGTAGCAGCTGATACATCTGCACAAGGAAAAGCAAAAGGGAACCTTGAAAACTCATCCACAACAGTAAATATATATTGATTCTGAGTCGTTGAAGTAAGAGGCCCCTTAAAATCAACGCTCAGGCATTCAAAGGGAGAAGTAGCCTTTATAAGATGAGCTCGTTGAGGCTTAAAGAAATTCGGTTTACACCGGGCGCAGACAGAGCATGACGAAGTCATCCGCTTGACGTCTTCAACTGAAAAGGGCAAATTCTTACTGCGTACGAAGTGCATCATCCTCGTAACACCAGGATGGCACAAAGCATTATGAAGATTAATAAGCGTATCTCCATGAAGCACAGAACAATAAGCCCTCGACAGCGCATCAGCGGCAACATTATCCTTCCCCGGACGATAGACTATATCAAAATGGTAGCATGCCAACTCGATCCTCCACCTCATTATTTTATCATTCTTAATCTTTCCGAAATGTTTGACATCAAACATGAAGGACCCAGATTTTTGGTCAGTTACTAACGTAAAATGTCGCCCAGATAAATAATGTCTCCATTTACGCAGTGCTTCTACTATTGCGTACGCCTCTTTCTCTATTGATACATAGATACATAGATACATAGAAGATAGGAGCAGGAGTAGGCCATTCGGCCCTTCGTGCCTGCTCCGCCATTTAATGAGATCATGGCTGATCCTTTAATTCAGTATCCCGTCCCCGCCTTCTCTCCGTAACCCTTAACCCCTTTTGCCCGTAGAAATATATCTAATTCCCTCTTAAATATATTTAATGAGCTGGCGTACACTGCCCTCTGTGGCAATGAGTTCCACAGGTTCACCACTCTCTGAGTGAAGAAATTCCCCCTCATCTCTGTCCTAAATGGTTTAGCCCTTATCCTTAAATTATGTCCTCTAGTTCTGTTCTCACCCGCCAAGGGAAACATTCCTTCTGCATCCAGTCTGTCTAGACCTGTCAGAATTTTATACACTTCTATGAGGTCCCCTCTCAATCTTCTAAACTCCAGTGTGTACATCCCTAAACTACATAGTCTCTCCTCATAGGTCATTCCCGCCATTCCTGGTATCAGCCTGGTGAATCGCCGCTGCACCCCCTCCATGGCAAGAACATCCTTCCTCAGATGAGGCGACCAAAACTGTACACAGTACTCGAGGTGTGGTCTCACCAGTGCGCTGTACAGCTGCAGCAAGGTATCCCTGTTCCTGTATTCTAACCCTTTTGCTATGAAGGCCAGCATACCGTTTGCCTTCTTGACCGCCTGTTGCACCTGCATGCTCGCCTTCAGTGACTGGTGTACAAGAACACCCAGGTCTCTCTGTACTTCCCCCTCTCCCAATCTATTGCCATTTAAATAATAATTTGCCCTCCCGTTCCTGCACCCAAGGTGGATAACTTCGCACTTGTCCACATTATAGTGCATCTGCCATTTATCCGCCCAATCGCCCAGTCTGTCCAAATCGCTCTGGAGCTTCCTGGTCTCTTCCTCTGAGCCCACCCCACCTCCTAGTTTAGTGTCGTCTGCAAATTTGGAAATGCTGCATCCGACTCCCTGATCCAGGTCATTAATGTAAATTGTGAACAGCTGGGGGCCCAGGACAGATCCCTGTGGTACCCCACTTGTTACTGCCTGCCATTCAGAAAATGAGCCGTTTATTCCAACTCTCTGTTTTCTATCTGACAGCCAGTTCCCTATCCACGCCAAAACTTTCCCCTTTATCCCATGAGCCTCAATTTTCCATGCTAATCTTTTATGTGGGACCTTATCGAAGGCCTTTTGGAAGTCCAGGTACACCACATCTACTGGCTCTCCCCCATCTATTCTACCAGTTACTCCCTCAAAAAATTCCAATAGATTAGTCAAGCACGATTTACCCTTTGTAAATCCATGTTGACTCTGTCCTATCCTGTCCCCATTTGCTAAGTGCTCCGCTATTTCATCCTTAATGATGGACTCCAGCATTTTGCCCACAACTGATGTAAGGCTTACAGGTCTGTAATTACCTGCTTTTTCCCTACCCCCCTTTTTGAATAGTGGGGTAACGTTAGCTACCCTCCAATCCATCGGCACTGTTCCCGAGTCTAATGAATTCTGAAAAATCATCCTTAGTGCATCCGCTATCTCTAGGGCCACCTCCTTCAGTACCCTAGGATGCATGTTATCAGGCCCTGGGGATTTGTCCACCTTCAATCCCTTTAGCTTGATGAATGTCTCTGCTCACTATTGCTCAGAGTATGTGAGAAAAAGGCCACAGGTCTTCCATTTTGGTTCAGGGTAGCCCCAATTGCAAAATCGGAAGCGTCCGTCTCAATCACAAAGGGGACCGGCTCATCAATAGAATGCACAACTGCTCCAAGGCTATCCTTTTTAAGATTATCAAAACACGTCCTGGCCTCCCATGATAGAGGATATGTCGTAACCTGAATAAGGGGCTGGATCTTCTGTGAGAAGTTTGCAATCCAATTAGAATAATAAGAAAACAGTCCAACAACTCGTTGCAAGGCCTTAGAATTAGTAGGGCAAGGTAAATCAATCAGTGGTCGCAGCCGTTCTGGATCTGGTTTAATCTTGTTTCCCGAGATAATATACCCCAGTAAATTTACCTCAGTGGTCGAAAAGATACACTTCTCTTTATTGAAAGTTAAGCCAACTTTTTCCGCAACTTGAAGGAATCTTTCTAGATTAAAATCGTGCTCCACCCTTGATTTGCCACACACCGTGATGTCATCTAAATATGAGAAGGTGTCAGAGAGAGAGTTATCACTTATAAAAGCATCCATTGCCCGTTGAAAACAGGCGACACCGTTAGTAACACCGAATGGTACTCGGCAAAACTGGTACAGCTTTCCGCCAGCTTCAAAGGCCGTATATGGTTTGTCCCTCTTAGCGATAGGAATCTGATGATAAGCACTCTTTAGGTCAATAGTGCTAAAAACCTTATATTGAGACACTTTATTGATAAGCTCATCAATCTTAGGCAAGGGGTACGCATCTAATTGAGTATACCTGTTAATAGTTTGAGAGTAGTCTATCACCATTCGCTTCTTATGTCTCATTAGTGGTGACAATTACCTGTGCCCGCCAGGGCGAAAAACTAGGTTCAATGATTCCTTCCGATAAAAGACGTTGAACTTCAGAATTAATAAATTCTTTATCCTGACTGCTATACCTTCTTGACTTGGTAGCAATTGGCTTACAGTCCGGCATCAAATTGGAAAAAAGTGATAATGGAGAAATGAATAAAGAAGTTAATCCACAAATAGACAAAGGTGGCTTGGTTCCTCCGAAAGGAAGACTGAGGGACTCATGTAATTGAAGCACATCATGACCAATCAAAATGTCCGCACAGAGATTAGGCAGAACGGATAGGTGTATATCAGTATACGTATTACCTAGGAGAATTAATTTCACAAGGCAACAACCAGCTACTTGTGAGGTGAGAGTCGTCTGAGCCATACACACCTGATAGGAAACAGGCGAAATTTTCAAACGCTTCTCCCTCACAAACTGAAGACTTATAAAGCTCTCAGTACTGCCCGTATCTATAAGGGCCTTCACTTCTAACCCATTAACTTGGGCCATAACTATAGCTTTGTTTAGGCCATGGGAAAAGGCGGCAGAAACTGATGCAATAAACGCCCTATCTAAAGGCTGAATGGTCGCAGAGGAGGCAACCGATTTGCAAACACATGCGTAATGACCTCCCTTGCCGCATTTACAACACACAGCCTCCCGGGCAGGGCATTTCAGACGGGGGTGCCGGGCATTCCCGCAAAAATAACACTTCTGAATCCTAGAGGCAACAGCTGCCGAAGTAGAAACTGTTTCGGAATCTGATAAACCACTCCTATTAAATCCACGTAACTCCCTTTCATCCGGAACTGCCGAAACCACGGTCGCAGGCCGATCAAAAAGAGCATAAGAATCCGAACTTCTCTGAGCCAAATCCAATGTAGAGGCTTGCTCAAAAGCACTCTTAAGATCCAAGATCTTATTTTCTAATAACCACTGACGAATTGATCTAGACAGCAATCCATTAATAAATGCATCCCGTACCGACTCTTCCCTATGTTCTTCTGCAGACACGGCCTTAGAATTACAGTTAGCACCAAGGCGCCGGAGTGCTTGTAAATAAGCATCCAAGGATTCTCCCGCCTGCTGCCTACGGGCAGATAAAAGGTGACCTGCAAATACCTCATTTCTGGGTTTAACAAAAAAAATTTCCAATGTAGCAATAGCCAATTCATAAGTTTCACAGTCCAAAATATACTTATACACATCCGGAGCAATGTAGTTGATTAGTATATCCAACTTATTTAGAGATTGCTGATCCAACACACCCAAAAAGTTTTTAAATGTACGATACCAATGTTTCCATTGATCATCCACTCCTGCAGAATTAGGGTCAGCATTAAATCGTTCCGGTCGAAGATATCGTTCCATTATAGCAAAAGGTTAATAAATTGAAATAAAGAGTAGATTGCCTTTCAAAAGCTAGGCTTTATTAACCTTAAAAAGCCAGCAAGTACATGTTGAGCACCCAGTCTCAACCAAACTGTAGAAAACTGAATTTAAGATGGCCACCACAGGTCACATGGAATCAACTAACCAATACGTTTACAGCATATATCTCAAGGCAGGAAAACAGGCAACCAATTACAATGCTTCTTATAAAACAAGAATAATCACCACATTCACGATTTACCTTTTGTAAATCCATGTTGACTTTGCCCGATCCTGTCACTGTTTTCCAAGTGCTCTGCTATCACATCTTTTATAATGGACTCTAGCACTTTCCCCACTACCAATGTCAGACTTACCGGTCTATAATTCCCCATTTTCTCTCTACCACCTTTTTTAAATAGTGGAGTTACATTAGCTACCCTCTAATCCATGGGAACTGTGCCCGAGTCTATTGAATTTTGGAAGCTGACCAGCAATGCATCTACTGTTTCTAGGGCCACTTCCTTAAGTACCCTAGGATGTAGATTATCAGGCCCTGGGGATTTATCGGCCTTCAATCCCATCAATTTCCCTAACACCATTTCCCTATAAACACTGATTTCATTCAGTTCCTCCCTCTGATTAGACCCTATGTTCCCTGACATTTCTGGGAGGTTATTTGTGTCCTCCTTTGTGAAGACAGGACCAAAGTATGTATTTAATTGGTCTGCCATTTCTTTGTTCCCCATTATAAACTCCCCTGATTCTGACTGCAAGGGACCTACGCTTGACTTCACCAATCGTTTTCTCTTCACATATCTATAGAAGCTTTTACAGTCAGTTTTTATGTTCCCTGCAAGCTTACTCTCATATTCTATTTCCCCCCTCTTAATTAATCCCTTTGTCCTCCTTTGCTGAATCCTAAACTGCTCCCATTCCTCAGGTTTGCTGCTTTTTCTGGCCAATTTATATGTCTTCTCCTTGGATCTTATGCAATCCCTAATTTCCCTTGTTAGCCACGGTTGAGTCACCTTTTTTGTTTTATTTTTATGCCAAACAGTGATGAACAAATTCTGTAGTTCATCCATGTGATGTTTAAATGTTTGCCATTCCCTATCCACCGTCAACCCTTTAAGTAACGTTCCCCAATCCATCCTAGCCAACTCGCGCCTCATACCATCGTAGTTTCCTTTATTTAAATTCAGGACCCTAGTCTCTGAGTGAACTACTTCACTCTCCATCTTAATAAAGAATTTTCTCATATTAATCCTCCCCAAGGGGCCTCGCACAAGAAGATTGCTAATTAATCCTTTCTCATTACATAATACCAAGTCTAAGATGGCCTGATTTCCAGTTGGTTCCTTGACATATTGGTCCAGGAAACCATCCCGTACGCACTCTAGGAATTCCTCCTCCACAGTATTTTTACTTATTTGGTTAGCCCAATCTATATGTAGATTAAAGTCACCCATGATAACTGCTGTGCCCTTATTACACGCATCTCTAATTTCCCATTTAATGCCATCCCCAACCTCAGCATTACTGTTTGGGGGTCTGTATACAACTCCCACTAATGTTTTCTGCCCCTTGGTATTTCTCAGCTCTACCCATACAGATTCCACATCATCAGAGCTAATATCCTTCTTTACTATTGTGTTAATCTCCTCTTTAACCAGCAATGCTACCCCACCTCCTTTTCCTTTTTGCCTGTCCTTCCTGAATATTGAATACCCCTGGATGTTGAATTCCCAGCCTTGGTCACCCTGGAGCCATGTCTCCGTAATCCCAATGATATCATATCCGTTTACATCTATTTGCACAGCTAAATCAGCCACCACATTATGAATGCTCCTCGCATTAAGACACAAAGCCTTCAGGCTTGTTTTTTTAACACTCTTATTCCTTTTAGAATTATTATTTACTGTAGCCCTGTTTGATTTACGCGCTTAATTTCTCTGCCTTCCACTTTTGCTTTTCTCCTTCCTGTCTTTTGCTTCTATCCTTGCTTCCCTTTCCTCTGTCTCCCTGCACAGGTTCCCAACCCCCTGCCATTTTTGTTTAAACCCTCCCCAACAGCACTATCAAACACTCCCCCTAGGACATCAGTCCTGGTCCTACCCAGGTGCAAACAATGCAGTTTGTACTGGTCCCACCTCCCCCAGAACCGGTTCCAATGTCCCAGGAATTTGAATCCCTCCCCCTTGCACCATTCCTCTGGCCACGTATTCATCTGAAACATCCTTCTATTTCTACTCTGACTAGCACGTGGCACTGGTAGCAATCCTGAGATTACTACCTTTGAGGTCCTATTTTTTAATTTGCCTCCTAACTCTGTATATTCAGCTTTTTGGACCTCATCCCATTTTTTTTACCTATATCGTTGGTACCTATATGCACCATGACAACTGGCTGTTCACCCTCCCCCTCCAGAATGCCCTGCAGCCACTCTGAGACATCCTTGACCCTTGCACCAGGGAGGCAACATACCATCCTGGAGTCTCGTTTGCGGCCGCAGAAACGCCTATCTATTCCCCTTACAATAGAATCCCCTATCACTATAGCTCTCCCGCTCTTTTTTCTCCTGTCATGTGCAGCAGAACCATCCATGGTGCCAGGAAGTTAACTACTGCTGCCTTCCCCCAATAAGCCATCTCTCCCAACAATATCCAAAGCTGTATATCTGTTTGAGAGGGGGATGGCCACAGGGGACCCCTGCACTACCTGCCTGTGCCTACTACTCTGCCTGGTGGACGCCCATTCCCTTCCTGCCTGTGCAGCCTTTACCTGCGGTGTGACCACCTCCCTAAACGTGCTATCCACGAAGTCCTCAGCATCGCGAATGCTCCAGTAGGTATCCATTCGCAGCTCCAGCGTCGCAATGTGGTCTGCCAGTAACTGCAGCTGGATACACTTCCCACACACATGGTCATCAGGGACACAGGAAATGTCCCTGATTTCCCACATAGCGCAAATCAAATCAATACCACTAATTACACTACAATTAAATGATTTGCTCAAGGGCCCTTGGTTACTAGCACTCCTGCTACACCCTAGAACTTATAAACCACAAAAATTAAGTTTGGAAAAAAGCGATCACTTACCTGCTTTCTCGTGATGTCACACTTCGATTACATTTTACTTCTTTACACTCACCAGTCCGTTGTAGCCCCGGCTCACCTTTGAAATCTCCCGAGGTTTGGTGCTCTCCAGCCACTCTCGCTCACCTTTAAATCTCCTGAGGTTTGGCGCTCTCCAGCCACTCTCGCTCACCTTTAAATCTCCCGAGGTGGCGCTCTCCAGCCACTCTCGCTGACCTTTAAATCTCCCGAGGTTTGGTGCTCTCCAGCCGCTCTCACTCACCTTTGAAATCTCCCGAGGTTTGGTGCTCTCCAGCCGCTCTCACTCACCTTTGAAATCTCCCGAGGTTTGGCGCTCTCCAGCCACTCTCGCTGACCTTTAAATCTCCCGAGGTTTGGCGCTCTCCAGCCACTCTCGCTGACCTTTAAATCTCCCGAGGTTTGGCGCTGTCCAGCCACTCTCGCTCACCTTTGAAATCTCCCGAGGTTTGGCGCTCTCCAGCCACTCTCGCTCACCTTTGAAATCTCCAGAGGTTTGGTGCTCTCCAGCCGCTCTCGCTGACCTTTAAATCTCCCGAGGTTTGGCGCTCTCCAGCCGCTCTCGCTCACCTTTAAATCTCCCGAGGTTTGGCGCTCTGCAGCCGCTCTCGCTGACCTTTAAATCTCCCGAGGTTTGGCGCTCCTCCAGCCACTCTCGCTGACCTTTAAATCTCCCGAGGTTTGGCACTCTCCAGCCGCTCTCGCTGACCTTTAAATCTCCCGAGGTTTGGCGCTCTCCAGCCGCTCTCGCTCACCTTTTAAATCTCCCGAGGTTTGGCGCTCTCCAGCCGCTCTCGCTCACCTTTTAAATCTCCCGAGGTTTGGCGCTCTCCAGCCACTCTCGCTCACCTTTGAAAACACAGATACAAAGTACTCATTGAGTATTCTAGCCTTGCCCTGCACCTCTAAGCATATATCATTATCTATATATATATAGAAATTAGGGATAGCATAAGATCCAAGGAGAGGACATATAAATTGGCTAGAAAAAGCAATAATCCTGAGGATTGGGAGCAGTTTAGGAGTCAACAAAGGAGGACAAAGGGATTAATTAAGAAAGGTAAAATAGAATATGAGAGTAAGCTAGCAGGAAGCATAAAAACTGACTGTAAAAGCTTTTATAGATATGTGAAGAGAAAAAGATTGGTGAAGTCAAGCATAGGTCCCGTACAGTCAGAATCAGGGGAAATTATAATGGGAAACAAGGAAATGGCAGGCCAACTAAATACATACTTTGGTTCTGTCTTCACAAAGGAGGACACAAATAACCTCCCAGAGATGCCGGGGAACATAGGGTCTGATGAAAGGGAGGAACTGAAAGAAATCAGCATTTGTAGGGAAATGGTGTTAGGAAAATTGATGGGACTGAAGGCCGATAAATCCCCAGGGCCTGATGGTCTACATCCCAGGGTACTTAAGGAAGTGGCCCTAGAGATAATAGATGCATTGCTGGTCATCTTCCAGAACTCGATAGACTCTGGAACGGTACCCATGGATTGGAGGATAGCTAATGTTACCCCACTATTCAAAAAAGGTGGTAGAGAAAAAGCGCGGAATTATAGACCAGTAAGCCTGACATCGGTAGTGGGGAAAATGCTAGAGTCTATTATAAAAGATGTAATAGCAGAGCACTTGGAAAGCAGTGACAGGATCGGACAAAGTCAACATGGATTTACAAAAGGTAAATCATGCTTGACTAATCTACTGGAATTTTTTGAGGATGTAACTGGTAAAATAGATAAGGGAGAATCAGTGGATGTGGTGTATTTGGACTTTCAGAAGGCTTTCGATAAGGTCCCACATAAGAGATTAGCGTGCAAAAGTAAGGCACATGGGATTGGGGGCAAGGTATTGACTTGGATAGAGAACTGGTTGGCGGACAGAAAGCAAAGAGTTGGAATAAACGGGTTGTTTTCCGAGTGGCAGGCAGCGACTAGTGGGGTACCGCAGGGATCGGTCCTAGGACCCCAGCTGTTCGCAATATATATTAATGATCTGGATGAGGGAATTGGATGTAATATCTCCAAATTTGCAGATGACACAAAGCTGGGTGGGAGGGTAAGCTGTGAGGAGGATGTCGTGAAACTCCAGTACAATTTGGACAGGTTGGGTGATTGGGCAGAAACATGGCAAATGCACTATAATGTGGATAAATGTGAGGTTATCCACTTTGGTGGCAAAAACAGGAAGGCAGATTATTATTTGAATGGCAATAGATTGGGAGAAGGGGAAGTGCAAAGAGACCTGGGTGTTCTTGTGCACCAGTCGCTGAAGGTAAGCATGCAGGTGCAGCAGGCGGTTAAGAAGGCAAATGGTATGTTGGCCTTCGTAGCAAGAGGGTTCGAGTACAGGAACAAGGATGTCTTGCTACAGTTGTACAGGGCCTTGGTGGGACCGCACCTTGAGTATTGTGTGCAGTTTTGGTCACCTTACCTGAGGAAGGACGTTCTTGCCATGGAGGGAGTGCAGCGAAGATTCACCAGGCTGATACCTGGGATGGCAGGAATGACATATGAGGAGAGATTGTGTCGATTGGGCTTATACTCACTGGAGTTTAGAAGATTGTGAGGGGATCTCATCGAAACCTATAAAATTCTGTCAGGTCTGGACAGACTAGATGCAGGAAGGATGTTTCGGATGGCCGGGGAGTCCAGAACCAGGAGTCATAGTCTAAGGATAAGGGGTAAGCCATTTAGGACTGAAATGAGGAGGAATTTCTTCACCCAGAGAGTGGTGAACCTGTGGAATTCTCTGCCACAGAGGGCGGTGGAGGCCAGTTCATTAAATATATTCAAAAAAGAGTTGGATATATTTCTTGAGGCTAAAGGGATCAAGGGATATGGGGAGAAGGCAGGGACAGGGTACTGAATTGAATGATCAGCCATGATCTCATTGAATGGTGGAGCAGGCTCGAAGGGCCGAATGGCCTACTCCTGCTCCTATCTTCTATGTTTCTATGTTTCTATGCTCTTCTGTCTGTCTGTCTGTCTGTCTGTCTGTCTGTCTTCTATACACTCAAAAGTTATAGAGCGTACCTACACGTGTGTTACATCAACAGAAAGCTTACGATTCCAGAATGGTCATAAGTGTATTTACTGTTTCGTCAGACAAAAATTGTGCCCACGGTATCCAAAAAATATTCAAAATTCCGCTCATTAAATGGTTAAAATTCTGCTCATTAGCTCATTAGCATTGAGTGACGTGAAGGTTGACCAATCGTACAGTCGAGCGACCTGACAGTTGACCAACAGTTGACCAATCGCTGCGTGACGGGGGCGGGTTCATTGTGCGTGCAGGCAGGCCATCCTACAGTTGAGTGTTGAGTCACTTGACGATTGACCAATCCTACAGTTCAGTGACCTGATGGTTGACCAATCGGTGCGTGTGTGGGCGGGCCTTATCATTCTGAACCGAGGTGAGTGTCAGGCATCTTGATTCGTAAGTTTTTTTTTCCCACTTTCTGTACGTGTGGAGGGGATATTATCCAGCACGAATTCAGTACTTAGGAGCCCAACTAGCTCATTATATTATTTGCGTGTAATAAATGAGTCCAGTATGTCAATTTTTTCTCGAGGTCTGATGCCTGCAGGCCTCAGGCCTTGAAGCCTGGGCCTCTGTTTGCCAGCCATGCTCGACCTAGGCAATTGTCTTGTGGCATGCTCCTCCCACCCCTCACCTCCCCCCACCCCCCCCAGTCTCCCCCGTCACGTGATGGTTGACCAATCGTTGCTCGCAGCTTTTACTTTCCCTGCCCGCCTCTCCATTGCTCGCAGCTTTTTCTTTGCCCGCCCGCCCGCCTCTCCGTTGCTCGCAGCTTTTTCTTTTCCCGCCCGCCCGCCTCTCCGTTGCTCGCAGCTTTTTCGTTCCCCGCCCACCCGCCTCTCCGTTGCTCGCAGTTTTTTTCCCCCCCGCCCGCCCCCGTTGCTCGCAGCTTTTTCTTTGCCCGCCCGCCCGCCTCTCCGTTGCTCACAGCTTTTTCTTTGCCCGCCCGCCCGCCTCTCCGTTGCTCGCAGCTTTTTCTTTTCCCGCCCACCCGCCTCTCCATTGCTCACAGCTTTTTCTTTCCCCGCCCGCCCGCCTCTCCGTTGCTCGCAGCTTTATCTTTCCCCGCCCGCCCGCCCGCCTCTCCGTTGCTCACAGCTTTTTCTTTCCCCGCCCGCCCGCCCGCCTCTCCGTTGCTCACAGCTTTTTCTTTCCCCGCCCGCCCGCCCGCCTCTCCGTTGCTCGCAGCTTTTTCTTTCCCCGCCCGCCCGCCCGCCTCTCTGTTGCTCGCAGCTTTTTCTTTCCCCGCCTGCCCGCCCGCCTCTCCGTTGCTCGCAGCTTTTTCTTTCCCGCCCGCCCGCCTCTCCGTTGCTCGCAGCTTTTCTTTCCCCGCCCGCCCGCCCGCCTCTCCATTGCTCGCAGCTTTTTCTTTCCCCGCCCGCCCGCCCGCCTCTCCATTGCTCGCAGCTTTTTCTTTCCCCGCCCGCCCGCCCGCCTCTCCGTTGCTCGCAGCTTTTTCTTTCCCCGCCCGCCCGCCTCTCCGTTGCTCGCAGCTTTTTCTTTCCCCGCCCGCCCGCCTCTCCGTTGCTCGCAGCTTTTTTCCCCCCCGCCCGCCCCCGTTGCTC